>NC_133753.1:195050215-195661215 GCF_036562045.2 Rhinolophus sinicus | reverse complement strand
AACCCACTGAAACCTACATTGCAATTCACGCTTTTTCTCCTTAAACAGCTGAATGGTGGCTTCTTTCCCTTTACATCCTAAATGCTGTTGACTTGTTTGTAAGAAATGTTGTCAAATGTGAACACCCCAGGCTCCAAATGTAAATGAAAATAGGCTGGAAAATCCTGGCAGGTCGGAAGCTGTACCTGTTAGGAGCTGCGTGCTAAGCCGTGGAGCTCTGCTGCCAGCAGGCTCGGCCGCCGTGTCTTCCCTCTGCTCACGCCACCCTCCACTGGGAAGTTTCCTGACTTCTGAATCCTCCTGACCTTGGAATCTGGAGGCTGGTTGTTTGGGTTTTTTTTTAAATTCACATTATTGTTGCTCCCTCAGCACTCGTATCCCTTAGTGATGCCATTTGGAACATCTCTGCCATTCATTCTAATTTATTCTGAGAACCAGATTCAGCTTAAATTTTTTTAAAATGCAGCTATGCTGCCAAGAGGGCAAAACAGCTGGTTCCTGCTTCTGACTTTGTGGATTTTCAGCACATCAGCAGTTGTAGAAGAGGGAAGATTTGCTGCTCTGTTGCTTTGATGATGACGAAGATGATCTTACTAATGACAACATCTAGCATTTCACTTCGAGGAGCTCCTTGACTCTTCATAACCCTAAGAGAAAGCTACTATAGTCGGCGCCACACACGGTCAAATGGAGGCCAAAACATTTCCCTAAATAGAGAATTGGGAGGCAGCATAATTCCAGCTGGCAGAGGATGCTGACATGGGTTTTCCCCAAGTGCCACACTGACACATAAATGTTCAAATAAATTTGGTTGACCTTCCATTCTAGTAGGTTCACATATCGATGACAGTGCATGACTTGTGCAACAGTGATGTAAATTGTGTCTTGTTTTTATACTAATAAGTGTTAAGACAAAGTAAGAGTTATCTTCTATTTTCTTTTACAGGCAACATTTGGGGTTCTACCTTGGAATTCTGCGTCATGAACCTGTTACGAGGTTTTTAAAGCCACAAGATGAGATTACACTTGTAAAGCCTACAGATTGGCACATGAACCAATCAAGGAATGGAAGAGTGTAATTGACTTTCACTATCAAGTTTTTATGAAAGGTTTGCCACAAATTCAAGACAGGACAGGGTAGCATTATAGAAATACGGAGAAGGTGAGACATCTAACTCTAGCCAATTATATACACAAACACAGAAATGTACATTTTTTAGACTTTGTACCAATTTTCATCCTACTGGTTCCTTCAGTACACTGCTTAAGTCCTGATATCTCATAGCTTTGTGTAAAAACTGAGGATTTTCAGGGGCGGCCGGATGGCTCAGTTGGTTAGAGTGTGAGCTCTGAACAACAGGGTTGCCAATTCGATTCCCACATGGGCCAGTGAGCTGCGCCCTCCACAACTAGATTGAAGGACAACTTGGAGCTGATGGGCCCTGGAGAAACACACTGTTCCCCAATATTCACCAATTAAAAAAAATTAATGACCTTCAGCTGAAGTCTAAGTTTGTCCTAAACACTCCAACAGGAAATGAGTTCTGCCCAAGTATGCTCTTCTAATTGTGATGATACAGAAAGCAGACACTTACCTTGCAGAGAACCATGGTGCCTGTGGACCTGGACCTCCTGCTTCTGGTTCTGACGAGACCGACAGGTAACCGGGATGCTGTTCAGCAAAGAGCACCTGAAATAAGCAAATAGGAGGCAGCTTCTGTTAGAAAACTAAGTAAAAATACATTAAAACTCTTCAGTAGAGAAGATGGAAGTTAAGAAGGGAAATGATCAAAGTCTATACAACTTTCAACTGATAGAGGTCTCTTTGTTACAGCACTTCAGTCTTGCACTAACACATGTGGATTTGAATCATGGCTCCAGCATTTACCAGGTGTGTGGGAACTGAGCAAGTCACTGGCCCATGTCAAGCACTCAGTACCTGTAACTATTACTGTAAAGCATATCGGATTTTAGCTGGGTAGCTGTTTAGGTATCTCTCTTGTGAGAGTCTCAAGGATACAGATTGTCATTTATCTTTTTGTTTCAGTGATTAGCACCGTGAAGGTGCCCAACTCTTTATTGAATAAATTAATGAATGAATCAATAACTCTACTAGCGTTAGTTTACCTGTAAACCCAATACTTGAGCTTTCCAAATGCTGCTTCTGAGACTTCCCTTGGCGTCCAATCCCGATGGTACTCTAACAGCTCTCAACAAGAGTGTTCTGTCCCTTCCACCCAGCTCTTCCCCAGGGACAACAGCTCTCATGACACTAATAAAAGGGTTTCTCTCTGGCCTCAGCCCAGCACAGACTGGCCACCATGAGTCACTCAGGCTGCTGCTGGCAGAGGACACCTTCAGGGTCACTCTCATCAATTCCTGCTTATTAAGTGCCTGCCCCTGAGGGGTGCCAGGGATAACTAGTGACATGTGGCGGGAATCTATGAGCTTGGCAGGCCCAGCAGTATACCCTAAATCCCACAAAGAACTTGCTGTAAGTAGGAGCCTGGCAGGAAATGTTTGTTCGAGCCTTTGCTGGAAGGGAGGAGGGCCTGGAATAATATTTCCTACAGTTGGGGCAGTCATGGTGGCCAGTGACGCAACCTGCACGTCCATCAGGCAGTGATCCCCTGGATGGGGTGCTGTATTAGTGAGGGTTCTCCAGAGAAACAGAACCAAAATGATGGATGGATGGATGGATGGATGGATGGATGGATGGATGGATGGATGGACGGATAGGTAGGTAGACAGATAGATAGTTTATTTTAAGGAATTGGCTCATGTGAGTGCAGGAGCTGGCAAGTCCAAAATCTGCAGGTAGGCCAGCAAGCTAAGAGCCAGGGAAGACTTGATGCTGCCGCAGGGAGTCTGAAGACAGAACTCCCTCTTCCTTGGGAGGGGGAGGCTCAGTCTTTTTCTCTTAAGGTCTTCATCTGATTGGATGAGGCCCATCCGCATTATGGGGAGGTCATCTGCTTTACTCAAAGTCTACTGATTTAAATGTTAATTCATCTAAAAATACTTCCACAGAAACTTCTAGAATAATGTTTGACCAAATATATGGGTACCATGGCTGAGCTGAGTTGACACATAAAACTAGCATCACAACCATACTACTTTATAAAAGCAGAAATACTGAATGCTGACACAGGTCTGGAGCCACCCAGGGTTCTGGGCGAGGACAGTGGGTTCTGTCCAGCAGGAGCACGGGGTCCCCTGGGTGAGTCCTGTGAGGGGGAAGGACCGATCCCCAGGGACCCGTGCCTACACCTATTGGCGAGCGCCGAGCGTGTGAGCAGGGGAACAGGAGTCCACCCACAGCAGTGGTCCCAGCTACAGCACGAGTCCATGTGAGAAATGACAAGTAGGTGAGGGGTGGGCAGAGCAGCTGTGAGGACCTTCAGCGGGGGAGCTGGCTGAACAAAAGAACTAGTGTGGGGGGAGCTGCACATGACTCTGGGGTTGTGGCTTGAACATCTGGCAGCGGGTGAAAGGGTGAAACATGACAGAGATTCCAGAAGAAGAAACCAAGGGAGCATGATGTGTTATTTTCCAGCCACGTTGAGGATGAGGCACTTTAGGGATGTCCAAGGGGAAATGCCCAGCAGGCAGGTGAGTGGATGGCCCGGTGCTCAGTGTCACAGCTGTGACAGAGTCATGGAGAGAGGGGTTTAGGAGACACAGGTCATTACCGTCACGTGTAGGGTGAGCTGGTCAAGGGAGAGAGCACAGGGTGAGACCGAAGGGCTCGGGGCAGGACCCTGGGAGGTGTGCCACGCACGCGGAAGGGCGGAGAGAGCCACCGGCCAAAGGGTGAGAGGAGCATCTGAGGGTGTGAGGTGAAGCTGCAGAGGGAGGAGCCAGCAGTGCCGAGAAGGGACTGTCCTGCGCACTAGGATTTGGGCGCAGGAACTGGGTGACCACAGGGAAGAACATGGAGGGAAACGCACCCATGGGAGGGAGAACAGCAGGGAGGGGTCTTCTCCAGCATCACGTGGGGTGCAAGCCTCGAGTGGGCCTACAAGGTGATGCAGCCTGTTGCTGTGGTTTGGGACTATGAGTGTCCAGATGGCAATTGTGAATGAAACGGGGCTCCCTGGCAGGCCTCACAGGCTCAGCAACTGAAGTCACCACACAGGATGTTCTGATCATCTGAGCCTTAAAATTCCTAACTGAACAGGTTATAATGGGAAGTCACGTCCTAAGGCCTATGTGATGCATTAATCCTGACCTTGAGTAAGCCCCGTCCTGTGTTTGTTTTTGCTGTGCATCTAGGATAACAGGCTTAAAACGTCAGCATTATCTCTTCTCCAGACTTCCGGTACTGGGATGAGCTGACCCCAATGTTCCCCACTATAGTTCCCCGCATCCCTCTGTGACCACGCGTGTTAAAATGTAGCTACCCTACACCCACCGGTGTGAGAGAAGCATCTCTGTCCTTTTATCCCCTTATCCAACCCTAGGCAGCTCCCCACTTCGCTTTCTCCCGCCCCTTCGTCTACAACCAATGGATTCCACAGAGCCCTCCTCACGTCTCCTCCTTGGGTTCTAATGTATAAAATAAGCTGCTAAACTGCTATTCTTTGGAGCATTTTCAATCCTTTGAGATTTTGCTTCCGGGTCTAGACCTCCGCTCTGACTCAAATAAACTCTTCAAACATTTATTTAGGTTTGAAATTTCTTTTGTGACACAACCACCGGCGTCCTGGGTGGTTAAAAATGAAAACAGCACTGTAATCACTTCACGCATATTAACTCCTTTAATCCCCACAACAACCTTACCGTGTAGGTGTGATGTTCTCTGCAACTGTCAGATAAAGTAGACAGGCAGAGGGAAGCTCAGTCGCTTGTCTGAGGTGGTGCAGCAAGTGGGGCGCACACTGGGACTGAGAGCTGGCAGTGGGTGCCGGGGTCTGATTCCTAAGACACAGTGCTACCCACTCACGGAGCAGCTGGTTAGGACGCCACCAGGAAATCCTGTGCCACGTAGATGATCTTCGTAGTGGGTTGAACGGCGCCCCACTCCCCAAGATAGGCCCACAGTCTAATCTCTGTAACATGTGAATGCAATTTAACTGGGAGGAGAAAAAGAGCCTTTGCATGTAGAATTGAGATAAGGAGATCAGCCATCCTAGGTAGACCTAAATCCAGTGACAAGTGTCCTTATAAAAGACAGAAGGGAAAAGAGACACAGAGGAGAAATCCACGTGAAGACAGAGATTGGAGCGATGTGACCGCAAGCCCAGAAACACCAGGCCATCAAGGAGCCGGAAGAGACAGGAAGGTTCCTCCCCAGAGCCCTCAGGCACCTCGATGCCAGCTTTCTCCAGAACACTGAGAAAACAAATTTCTATTAAGTCACCATGTTGGTGGTACTTTGTTAAGGTGGCAATAAGAAACTGACATACTTGTATCAAAACCACTTAGGATTTCCCAGAGTCTGTCCTAAATTCCTTCCCTGATAAGCCCAAGACTTGAACAGCACTGTTCTCGTTACCTAGAATTCTAGGAAGTGAAGTCTCCAGAAAGTACTTTAAAATTCCACAAGCAACAGGCATTTCAAACTGGAACATACAACTTGGAAAGTCTCAGGTCAGAATTTGCTCAGGTTCAAATGCTTCCTAATTGTTTCTGTATTGCACAAATTTTACTCCCATCATTTAAACCCATGCTCATCACCCGAAATAATTCTGTGCCGTACGGCAGGGGATGAATTGTCCAAGCCTCCTGCTGTCTTCTGTTCCTGCCTCCCACAACTGGGGCTCAAAACGTGCCCAGAGCACTAACGGTGGGTCACAGAGATCCCTCCCCATATATGACATCACGTCCCCCAACACATTCTATACATATGGCGGTAGTCACCCTAGTAGTTGAGTATTGGCTCACTTCAACAAGATACCTTTTCCATATCTTACATAGAGTTCTACTCATGTGTTAGCCACGTGAAGTTGCTAAAACAAACAAAGAAAAAACAGTGCCAGGGCCTATCGGTGGTATCTGTCAAGCTGAACTATGTACATGCATTCTCAACCAGCACATGGTTCCCCAGAGCTGTGATTTCCTAGCTTTCACTCTTTCTTACGTGTTACTCTCCAGTCTGCTGAGCTGAGTATCATGTATTTCAGAAGCATAATCATCACAGATATTATCCAACTTTGTTCTGATTAAAAGCATACATAACATTATTTTTTGCATTCTCATGACAGTAAATTGAACTGAAAAATGCCTGGCCATCATATTCTCAAAGGACTTTTGCACTTAATATATAAACCACTCTGATGAATAATCTATCCTAAGATACGTATTTTATCACGGCTTCTCTAATCATTGATGGCTTTCAAAATTCCATATTTTCTAAATTGCATATGAACTCTCATTCTTTGAGAGGGTTAATTTACACTTCTCAAAACTTATGACTATTTATAGAAGCTAAATTGGAAACAGGGACCTTTTTTGTAAGCTAACAAATATTAAGGAATCTATGGCAGGCATTTTTACATACATTAGTGTAATTAACTTTAGAAATCTGTTTCTCCTTTTTATTATAACTTGGCAGCTCCTTGGTCTCTTTCTTCTGTTCTCTTTTCTCTGTAACAGGTTCTTTCTTTATGGGATCCTTTGGGTGGAAATAGTGATTTCCCCACATGGATTTGCCAGAACCTCTCCACGAGTGCGGATTAGTTACTGCGTGCGGTGAGCCCAGCACTGGCTTACTCAGGTGTGAGTCAGACATTCTGAAAAGGGCCCTCAGGTCGTGTCCTGGGAGATCCAGGGATGTGAGAGTGAGAGAGTGAGTGTGTGAGTGTGTGTGCATATGTGTGCGTGCGTGTGTCTGCACGTGTGTGTGTGCGTGTGTGCGTGTGTGTGAGTGTACGTGTACGTGTGTTGCTAGGGATGTTCAAAGAGGAGAGAATCACAAGCACTTAGTGAGAAATAATCTTTATACAGCTTTTTCTTCACCCAACAGCAAGGGTGACACACCCAGCTGACAAGCCCCTTGGACTTCTAGAAATCAAAGCAGGGGGTTAATAGTCTCTTGCAAAACTGAGGCAGCCTGCGCCCTCGGCATGGGCAGGAAAGGCAGGAAATTTCTGGGGTGGGGTGTGCTGGGAGGGAGACACAGACATCAAGAGCTAGGATTCAGAACCCAGAACTTGGACTGGCACAGAATCTCGAGGGTGCAGAGCATCTGTCTACTTTGATGGTTTGCTGGGTAGAGAAACCTTGGTTTAAAGTCATCTTCCTTCCAAACTTGGAAGACACCACTCCATCACCTATTAGCACCCACTGTGGATAACAAGAGACATTATTTCAAGTTGGTTCTCATTTCCAAAAAGAGTCTTTCTGCATTGTTGGTTTTCTGAAAAATTTCAGGAATGTATCTGGGCCAAGATCTTCTATTCACAGAACTGAGAACTCAGTGGGCTTTTTCAATCTGAACATTTTTGTTTTTCAATTCTGGAAAATTCTTAATATCTCTTTTTTATATCATTCTGTCCACTCTTCCTTTCTTTTATTGACTTCTATTAGTCACCTAGTGGACCCCACACACTGATCCACCTTGTCTTTCATTTTTTTCTCTTATGTGTTCTGTCTCTTCTTATACGTTCTGTCTCAATTGTTACTCTCTTGCCTGAGAGACCTTTTTCCATTTTTATCTTCCAACCCTTAACTGGATTTTTGTTAGTTTTGTCAATTATCTTTTATTTTGACAGCTCTTTCTTATTTTCTGATTGCTTCCTTGTCTTGTAAAATCTTTTCTTGTTTAGCAGAATGTATGAGGTCTGACAATTAAGTTCATAAACTCATCCTAGAAAAAGTTCCACATACCTCATTGCTGAATATCACTATGGTCACCTTCCAAGTACTTCCCTTGGGAAGCTATGCACAAACGCCAGCACCTAGTCCACCCTTCAAAGCAATTCTGGAACGGCTATCAGAGCTGTCGTCGTATTACTCTTGATGTCCTGAATGTCATCAAAATGTGTTCCTTTTAACATTTCCTTTATCTTCAGGTAAAGAAAGAAGTCATTGGGGGCCAGATCAGGTGAGTAGGGAGGGTGTTCCAATACAGTTATTTGTTTACTGGCTAAAAACTCCCTCACAGACAGTGCCCTGTGAGCTGGTGCATTGTCGTGATGCAAGAGCCAGGAATTGTTGGCGGAAAGTTCAGGTTGTCTAACTTTTACAGGCAGCCCTTTCAATATTTTCAAATAATAAACTTGGTTAACTGTCCAGTTGGTATAAATTTATAATGAATAATCCCTCTGATACCAAAAAAAGATATCATCGTTGCAACAAGTTCTCAAACTTAATTGTCAGACCTCGTATCTTGAATATCTGATAGACAATAATGGGGGTTATCATATACACAGAAAAGTATTCTTTTGTTCCCCATTATTAGCTCTGTTTGATTTGGTATATATTTTTTTATTTCTTTTCCTATTCATATACCTATAGTCTCTCTGGTCACTGGCAGGGCTTTTCTCATCAACTGCTTCCTACTTTCCATTCTCAGTGAAGTGCAAAGTTTCCTGTAAGCTCAGTAAATGCAGATGGAACTAGTTCACTTTGTTTGGCTGCGGGGGTGGGAGGCAGCCATTTTGCTTTAGGGGCCCTACATGCAAGAAGGCAGAGTGTTTTCCTTGGGAAACCAGTTCCTGCAACGATCTATCTGAGTTCTCTCCATACACTTCACTGAAAGACGTCATTCGGAAAATAATTCTGCTTTGGTGGATGAGGTTATGGGGATTGTTTGTTTGCTGTTGTTATTGTTGCTAGTTTTTTTATAAGAAATAAATTCCTGGGGTTTGGATAATCCCATCTTTGGGAAGATGGAGGACTATTTGGTCCTTTAAAAAATGCAGCATATCCTGCAACCATGTCAAAATCCCCCACAGTAACACACAAGGTAATTGAATCAGACGTGTCTGTTATGTCCACAAGACCAGTAGAATTCAAACCCAGACAGACAATTGGTCTGGCCTTCTCAGGTCATGATGAAACTGAAATTTCTATGACATCCTTGATGAATACAAAAACTACAGTGGTTTCTGGCATGTAAAGATTGAACCTAAATGAAACAGAACTTTTCAGTCTTATCAAAATGGGGATACAGTCTGTCCTCCAATACGTGTTTCTATTATTCATGGCTTTCCCTAGCTTCTTTGTAGCAACATTCCTCAAATTACGTACGAAACCAGATAGCTTGACTTCCTACTGGGCAATCTTGAAGGTAGACTGCCTTAGCAATCACCTGGGTTAGATTCTAATTTTAGAGATGAAGAACCTGAACCTAAGCAGTGTTTTGAGGTACAATGTCAAAGGTCACACAACCAGCTGCTGAGACAATAAAATAAATAATGTGGGATTGAGGTAAAAAGGTGTGGGTCTGGCTCCAGTTTTGTTGGTCTGGATTGGCCAATGTATTGGCTGAGATGTGTTTCTGGTGGTTTAATATGTCAACATGTGAGTCCTGGTAGCAGAAATTCGGGGTGCTCTAAGTCCCGACAGATCTTGCAAAATATAAAAGTTATCTGAGAAGTGTAAGCTCAGTGTTCTGGTTGGCAAAGAAGACACCCCTGAACACATTTGCCTAAATCCATTCTAACCATCATCGCCTGAATGTGTAGGTGACTTTTCGGAAGCCCAGTAATTCTCCCACAGCCACAGAGCTCTCAGAACCTAAAGAGGGTCAGAGATTAGAATAATCATTATATTTTGAGATTTCTAAGAGGATTTAGAGGTGATGCATTCTGATGCCTTCATTGTACGGGTGAAGGACAGAACGCACAAGTAGCTTGAGCAAAGTCACACAGCAGCTTAAATGACAGAGGCCAGAAGAGCCATGGATGGGGCTCCCAGTCTGGTATTTTTCCACCTGGTGCCATGTCCCAGCAGAACGCTGTCCACAAACCAGTTGCATGGGTTTCAAACCATGAGAAACCAGATGTGTGAACAAATACTTGCTGACACATTTCACAAGACTGTTCATTCCAGATGCTAAGATATCTGTGTGATTGACATGCGTATAAAGAAAACATGTGGCTATATCCTAATTATTGATTTTTAATATAATTCTGGAGTCATAAGCTCCTTCGAGTGCTTAAGACCTTAGAGATGGGAATTTCCTCAAAGTAACTGCTTTGAGAAATTGCTTCTGTACTGTTTTCTCAGAAATCTACTCCAGATTCTAAAGCTTTATGCATACTTTAAAAAAATTCTATTCTGTTATTAACTTTACTCAATTTGGTTTGCAGTGAAATTCAGTAGGGAAACAAAAGATGATGCTTCCAGGCTTTAACTTTATTTGGGGAGATCACCTTTTCTTTGGAGTATTTTAATGGGACTACAGAGTACACACTTACATACGCATTTTTCCTACTAATAACTTTAAATTTGTGTTAGTTTTTAATCAATGTACCTCAAGATACAGCATCTCAGGGATAAATATGTGTTTACCAGGCCAACTGGTACACACAGCACAAATAAGGTTTCCTCAATCTGGAAATTCCCATTGCCCTGTTCTGATACAGGTGGTTTCAGAGGAGGAGAGTATGTGCTGAATGTCAGGACAAAAGCTGCTCGTGATAACAGATCTTTTCACTGTCTGGTCTGATTTATTTCTACCCCGCATCCTGAGAAAGTAACTGGATATTAACAAAATATGAAAGGGAAATTTTAAAATCTAAGCAAAGGAGATTTGAGAATAACAGGGTTTGGGGGTGCAGTGGGGATCCGGACCATGCAGGTGTTATGTCTGACGCCAGCAGAGGCCCACGAGGCCCAGTACAAACAGTGGGCACATCGTCACCACGAACTCGCCACCCCAATGCTCATCAGCACCCCAATTAGTGGCTCCTTCCCTCCTCTAGGCTTCAGGTAGCTCGTTTTTGTGAGGAGACCCTGGGGCCGAGACCCCTAAGAATTTTTCCAGTCCCAGCACTCCATGCTTCTAGGTGACAAATACATTTTTTTCTATGAAAGATAGTTCAAGAACAAGCCACTTAAAATGCCCTGTCTGGCTCTAGGAGCAGAGCTCTTCACTGTAGTGATCAGAGTTCTTTATCAATGTGCTAAATGCATCCCAGGCAGCACAAAAGTTGAGAATGCAACATGTCTCGGTAAGAAGTACGTTAAAAATCTTTTAAAAGCACTCATGGCAGCCTCAGTCTTTCTATAGCCCAGGGTCATATTTTATCTTGAATTATGATGTTGACCTTGAATTATATGTATGAACATGCACGTCCAGATACGTAATACGGGTGGATAATCTTGTTTAGATAAGTGCAATAAAAAATAAACTTCATGCACAACCTATGGACGTTCATATCAGCACTTTGAAACTGATATGGTGACTTATTTTTGTGGCACAAGCAATGTGAGCAGAAACCTTCTTAATAAACCCGATTCCTCCTTGACCAAAGTCCCAGTCCACAGACGGCCTGTTTCAGCCCTCAGAGTTGACCCTGTGACAGCTGACTTGCAGAAACGCAGGATGTAACTGCAGACAATGCTCGGCTCCTGGGGGGCTAGGCACCTTCCCCTCAAGGTCAAATAGCTGTGGTCACCTCCTCCCTCAGCAAGGACACTCTCCAAGAGGCACTCTGGCCCCTGGCCTCCTGCCCCCTCACAATTCCAGCAGATCCAGGAATGCCCATTCTAAGCCAAAAGCTTTTCCAGCTTAACCTGGAAAAACACAGGTTAAACCAAAGCCAGCTGGTATGTGGTCAGTGACCTGATTGAACGTGACAACAAAGGCAGTCAGACAGGAGCAGGTGCTGAGGACAGAGGGCAATGACCTCCGTTCTTTCTCTGCCTCTTAGAACTCTCCCCAGACCCTAATTCCATTCTGGGTTCATAGGGTTCTGTTTTAAAGAAGGATGTGGGGTCTGAAATAAAATGTGTATTTACTTGAACATCTGCCCAGAAAACTCTTGGGAATGAGCCAGCGTCATTAGGAAGGAAAGTGTGTGTTTTCAGGTGAAGGAATGAATAAAACTGTGAGCACAGACTTCTGAGCCTGGCGCACAGCCTGCCCCATCAGCTGAGCCTGCATGGCCCTGTACCCACAGAGCCTGGGGCCGTTCTGCTTAACCAGCTCCCAGGACACAGTGATAACTGCTGCGGAGGGAGACAGGGGAGCAAGACCGCTCCCTGATGAATGGGAAAGGGAGTAATAAAGAGATCCCGGAGATGAAACAAGTATACCCTCAGACTCCTGAATTTGTTATTTGACAGATGTTACCCAAAAGCGGATTTCCTCTCCCTCATCAGGGCGAGCCCTTTGAGAATTTCACATGACCACGTCTAAAATGAATTCTCAATATTCTAAGTCCAGAGCAACCCGACTTGAGGAAAAGAAATCCGCCCAGACCAGCAGTACTAACCCGGCATGAGTGAAGAGCCTCCCCCTTGGTTTCTTGATGGTCATGACTGAATGAAACGCCCACAATGTCACCAGGGCTGAGCACACAAGGCACAGATGCTGCTTCCTATCTTTGGGACAGCAGCACCTTGCCACGAGAGCTGGCTCAGTCCTGGCCTGACTCTCCCAGGTGAGTACTGGCCTTGTTTCCCTCGGCCATCTACAGATCTGGACCCAGATCTGGCCATGTGGATCGCAGGGGGGCAAAAAGTGCTTCCACTTCTATCTAGAGATTCAATAGTAAATAAGAACTACAAGCAAAGCTGCTGCATCAAGAGATTTTAAATCAGAGAAACAAAATCCTAGGCTCCCTGGGCAGAGATCACTTAATAATTTCCAGACTCCAGTCCATTTTTTGATAACATTGTTGATATTCCCATGAAAAAAAACTTAATGGGAAAAAATACATCTAAAGAGGTTGGGTTTTCAATGAGCTTGTTCCCACATGGGTAACTGAAGTAACTGATAAAGATATAAAGTGGATTTGCTTTCTTTTGAACTATCACACCCCCACCACCTCCCCCAAGACCTCGATAGCCCTTAAGAGACATAAGTTTCTCCTAATAAACTCGCACAAGAGCAAAGGCATAATAAATGATCTGTGTAAGCAGGTGTCTGAAAGTGACAACCGAGACCTCAGAGGGAGTTTAACAATATGTTTGTGACAGATAAGTTTGCACATGCAGAATTGGAAAGATAACATTTCTCAACAGCTTCTTTAATTATAGCTTTGAAAGAGGAGGTTGTCAGTTCCACCTTCATCCAGGAAACTGTCTTGTGATGCCTCCGTTAATTATTACTGTCTGTATATTGTCAAGGTTCCTAGTTCCCCAGCTGGGTCTCAGGCTGGGGCAGAATCTTACCCACGTGGGCTCAGTGCAGTTCTTCAAAGGAGGACAAGGTCAGTGGGCCATCACGTGGATGATGGCAGGGCCACACTGCCTTGGAGGAGAAGCCCCGTGAGCACAAGTGCCATGCCTCCGACACAGCACTGGCCCCGGGCTCCAAACACCAATATGCGCCATGGTTCTTAACATCATTGATGAGAACTGTGTGAGGCGCTGATGTTCTGTCACCTGTCGTTTGCAAATGGGTAGGTGAGTTCAGGGAACACTTGGACCCACCTCTCAAAACAACCCCATGTGGGAAGATACATGTAAATACCTGAATGTAAAGATACATGCAAATACCATGCAAATGATATATGCAAATACCTCCCTGTCCAGCGGGTGGAACTTAACAGCACCCTGCCCCCTTGAGGATGGACCCAACTCCAGGATTTGCTTCCGAAGGATAGAGTGTGGACAGGGGACAGAGAAATGTGACAGTGGAGAAACCTGGCAGACTCCGCTGGCACCAAAAGGTCAAGGTGATCATGCCTAGCGATGTCAGGTGGTATCATGTGCAGCTGATATGATGCGACACAAAGGGACCTTCATCTTTGCAATATTGTTTCCAAAACGTCCCCAGAACCCCTGTGTAAACATGAGAAAATCTCAGGGAAGCCGAATTAAGGGACATCCTACAAAACACCTGACCAGCACGCCTCAAATTGTCAAGGTCATCGACACCCATGAAGGACTGAGAAGCCATCACAAGCCAGAGGAGCCTAGCTTGTGCTACCCTGGGCGAAATGCAATGTGCTACCCTGGGCCGGAGCCTGGACCAAAAGCGAGCACAAGCGGGGAAAGCAGTCTGATGTGCGGTTAACAGTGACGCAGCAGCGTTAATCTCTTGGTCCTGAAAAGTCACCAAGACCACGGATGAAATGCACATCAGGGAGACAGGGTGAGGGGCACATGGCAAGGGGACTGGGACCAGGTGTGGGTGAGCTAGGGCGCAAATTTAGGGAGCTGCTCACTCGTGGGGTCTCACATGTGCAGCCCTGCGTGACTCTGCATGGGACCTCTCTGTGCTATCTTTGCAACTTTTCTCTAAATCTAAAATTATTCCAAACTATAAATGTTTATGAAAGAAAAGGCCTTGGGTGGAATCTTGCCATATCCTCATAGGGATATTCCTGGAATAGAGATATTCCTGGAAAGGTAAAGGGAGAATCTGGCGCAGGTCCACTCCGATCCACGCCCATCAGAGGCAGGGTCAGGTCACGGACCTACAGTGTCATGTGCAGCACAGACAGTGACATTAGAGTGTCCCAGCAACCCAACCTGGGCCTAACAGTCAAGCCCGAGGCCCCCAGGTGAGGTGGCCTTCTTTAACGAGACCAAAGGGACTCCTCCATGCGGGGCTTGATAAACCCACTCAAAGGATCTGTTGAGCATGTTGGACACATGCCACTGAAAGTGTATTGATGGACTCTACGTTCACGGCCAAATGGGGATGATGAAGTATGGACTCTGATAAGAATCCCAAAAGAACCAACTGCAGACCCAAGTCAGGAAGGACAGCGTCCAGTCGGGTCCTGACCTGTGAGACCCATGTTATTCTGGCCACACATGGTCCGGACTGGTTGGGAAGGAGCTGTTGCCAGGAGTCCCCATGCCTCCTGGCCACGGGCTCTCAGCCTTCACTTATGAGCCGTGACAAGGAACCACACAGGGCTACAAGTCCATCTCTCACCCTGGACAGCCTACATCTTTGGTCCCTCTGAAGGGTGAATGTTTTCATCGGCTGTGTCCTTGATGGATTGCAACTAGGCAGGCAAGGGGCAGGATGGGGGCGGGGGAGAGATTCAAGTTCTTTAGGGAGAAGATTCACCTCCTACTTGAATTGAGAGCTAAGAAAAGTTCTTCTATTTGCACAGCGCTGTGTAACTTCCGCTGTGATGCCACAAAACACCCACTCACGGAACACTCAGATGCCAGTTCTCCCTCCTCTGCTGCCCAGCGCCAGAGGAGAGCCAAGGGGAGCCACCCACCCCCGGAAGCAGCCAATGGTGATACAGGTGTGGCTTCAAGAATAAAAAACAGGCCCTGTTTAAAACGGACCAGGTGAAAACAAGATTTAGGATTGGTGCCTCCTGCCTGAGGAGTGTCTGAATGTCAGTGAGGAGAAAGAACACTGAATAAACCCAAAATACGTCTTAAGGAAACCCTGGAAATGCCGTCTGTATAACATTATCTCCCTCCGCTAAAACTGCCAATTTTGAGCTTCTCACTATTTTTATTTTCTTGAGAAATGATCATTTTTATAAATAGCTTTTTAAATGTCAAACTACCCGGTTGAAAATTTTCTCTACTTCTTATCCCAAATAACTTAACCGTTGCTTAGTTTTCTTGCGCCTAAAGGATTAGGCAAAAGGGGTCGGCAATGGCTAGAAAGTGGTCGCCTTTTTCATGTCCCGTTGGCTCTGGCCACTCAGCAGTCACAACCAAGGTCAGTTAAGACACTGAAAATAGGGAGCCACGAACCAGAGGCCATGGGAGAGCTTCCCTGTAGCCACAGCAAGACTTGGACTCACATTTCTCAAGCACAGGAGGCCACTGCTCGGACACCTGCCCAGTCTGGTCGCTGTAGACACTTGTCCACTCGGGTGCTCTGGCTACTTTGTCGGGGCCAGCCAGGTGAAGACCAGGAGGTGCCACTAGGACTAAAATGTTGTCCTCCAAGGAGATGCCAGCAGCATCAGGGTCTTCTGGGAATGTGTTGGAAACGCACATTCTTGCCACTCCCCCAGACCCACTTATCAGGAACTGGGGGTGAGACGGGGGCACGTAACATGCTCTCTGGGTCACTCTGATGCACGCTCCAGTGTTAGGACCCCCGATCTATAACTCTGGTTCTCAAACCAGGCTGTATATTAAAAACAAACAAACAAACAAACAAACAAACTGAGGCCAGATCACCAGAGCTTATGATTCCATTCATACGGGGTGTGGTGTGGACACTGGATTTTCAAAACTCGGGTGAGTCGCATGACAGCAAAGTTGGAGGACAGCTGGTCAGGAACAATCCAGAAGCTCTGAGCCTAGGTCCCTCCCCATCTCAGTACCCATGGGAACCCTACTCTGTCTTCCAGGTCCAAAAAATGCTTTCCTTTCAGTAGAACAGGCTTCACATTAGAATCATCTGGGGATGGAGGTCTCAGAAATTCTTACTTCATTGGTTTTAAATGTATTTCATCATTAGTTCTCAGGTAAGTTCTAACATCCAACCAGGGTTAACAATCAAGAGCTAAGAACTGATGCCCCATTCTCATCTGGGTAGAATTTCTCTTCTCCCAACAAGACCACGAATGATCTCAGAGATGGGATGAGGTAGTGTGACATTGTGATTTATAGTAAGAAATGTATATTTGGTCCTCACCCATTCATGGCTCAGACCTCCTAAAACCCTTGGCATTTCCTATAAGAGCAATAAAGGTGTCTGTTGGTTAACAAGGTACCTTTGAGAAAGCACCTAAGGATGGGAGCTGATTGCTAGGAGGACCAATCCTGTGAGGAGCAGGTGGGAACGTTCAGTCCCATCTCCTGACCTCCTGGGAGGAAGAGGGGCTGGGGCTTGAATCAATCACCAACAGCCAATGATTGAATCAACCATGCCTAAGTAATGAAGCCTCCATAAAAACCCAAAAGGACAGGGTTCAGAGAGCTTCTGGGTTGGTGAACGCCTGAGATTCAGGGAGAGAGCACGGAGTCTCCACGTCCCTCACACTTACGTTGCCCTACACATTGCCACCTGGGTTGTAACCTTCCTGGGTTACATCCTTTACAATAAACCAGCAAACCAGGAAGTGAAATGTCTCTCTGAGTTCTGCGAGCCACTCTCGCAACAGGGGCTTGTTGGAACCTCCCCATCTATATAGCCAGTGGGTCAGAAGCCCAGGAGACAACTTAGACTTAGACTGAGGTCTGAAGTGGAGGGGAGGGCACTTTCCTGGGACTCAGCCCTTAACCTGTAGGATCTGACACTGTATCCAGGCAGGTAATGTCAGAATTGAATTGATTGTGGGACACCCAAGTGGTGCTGGTGCTACAGAATCGTTTGATATGGAAAAACCACCTATTGGAACAGGTGTCAGAATAGTCGGGTGGGAACTCCCACCAGGACACTCAGGGTCAAAAGTGCCGTTTCCTCTTCGTAGTAGTAGTTTGAGATGGTTTGGGTCTTAGTTGTTCACAGACCACCACTCCTGAGCGACTTTTTAGACAAGCCTCAGATTCGGCACCTGTCCTGGGACCTTGGGTCACAGCAATTCACGTATCCCCGTGAAGAATGCCTTCCGTGATGTGAGCCTCCTGGCCTGGCCTCTCCCGCAAAGCCCTTGCACTCGTGGCATCCGGCTTCTATAAAGGAGGAGAGAATGATTCTGCTCTTCCCTTTAATGCACCCTGCTTGTTTTCGGGAGCATCCATAATCAGGACAATTTTATTAAAATCCTCCAAATAAACAATCCCAAATTGCATTTTAACAAAGCTAGCTCCACTGTAATTAAAACGCCCTAGTAGGTGTGAATCACCCAGAGGAAATCAAGAACTCCATTTAAATTTATAAAACAAACATGAAAATTATTACTCAAAAGCACCTCAGCCCAACTGTCACTTCCTCCACGACCTCTCTGACCTCCCCCAAAGGAAACAAAGCCCCTGGTCCAGGGTCTTCCTAGCTCTGTAGACCTTTTCTCCCTGTCACTCAAGAGTCTGCAGCCACTGAGTCCTGTCCAGAGAGGGCATAGACAGCCAGGGCTCTCTCTTGCATCCCCGGGATTTGGCCCACGGGCTAGTCCAGTCACCAGGTAAGCAGGGTGATCACTGTTCCTCCTGCTCCAAAGAGGAATTCTCCCCCCCCCCACCCCAGCAGCCTCCTCCAAAGAGGCAGAATCCACTGCATGCGGAGTCAAGAGGGATGTAGGAAGTTCAGCACCCGACAGGCACACTTCAAACCAGGAGCGGAGAGGAAGCTTCCATTTCAGGAGGATTGGCTGCACAGCCTGGTGGGGCTATTTGGTTTTGCCTCGCTCCATTTTGGGTTGCTTTTCCTCAAGATGCTCAAACACAAAGCAGGAAACATGCCAAAATTCCACGGTCCAGAGAACCCCCAACGTGACCTTATTTAAAGAATATGGGGGCTCTTTCTCCTGATTCCCTGCGATTGAATGTACCTTGAAAATTTCTGGACAAAATTACAATTTTAGCATTTGTCATGGGCTGAATTGTGTTCCCCCAAATTTGTAGGTTGAAGTCCTAACCCACAATGTGACTATTTGGAGATTGGGCCTTTAAGGAGGTAAGTAAAGTTAAATGAGGTCATAAGAGTGGGTTCTTAATCCAAATAGGACTGGTGTCCTTATAAAAAGAGAAAGAGCCACCAGCGATGTATCTGTCTATCTATCTCCTCTCCCTTGTCCCCCCTCCCGTCTTGAACACACAGAGCAAAGCCCATGTGAGGAAGCCAGCAGACACCATCTGCAAGCTGAGTAAAGAGGTCTCACCAAAAACCAACTTTCATTTCAGACTTCCAGCTTCCAGAACTATGAGAAAATACATCTCTGTTGCTTAAGCCTCCCTGTCTGTGTTCTGCTGTTGTTACAGCAGCTCAAGCAGACTAACACAGCATTATTTACTTCTGCTTTATTAATAACTATGCGTTTTATTTCCTCATGTAAACCTGGGAAAATAAATGAGATAACCCTTCAGAAAGTGGGACTGCCCGGCGATAAAATGTGGTCTTGATTTTATCTGCAGTATCAGGTCTTGTATATTAGCAGCCGAGAGTTCACTCAATTGACCTTCACTCTTCTCCTTGCATAGCTTTACCCCCTTCCTATAACCCAGCTGGCCTCACCAAGTCACCCGGCGATGTCCGGAGACACTGGGGTTGTTACGACCGAGTGGGGCTGCTGCTGGGCCTCTACGGGTGGGGACAGGGATGTTGCTAAACATCCCACAGGGATGGCCCTGTCCCAGCGCTGACAGGGCCACGGTGAGAAGCCTGCTGTGGTCCCCACTGATTCAGGTTCTAAATTGTTAGTGTTTTCAAAGTCCAGATTCATTCAACCAAGCCAATCATTATTAGCCAAAGTATGTAAATAGTTATATTACAGAGACCAAGACAAAGTCATGGGAGAAAGTACAAAGGGAGGAAATCAATATGCCACTTCCAGCCGGTGTTCATTAAAACTGGACAATCAATCTTATCACATCATAGTGTAAATGAAATATTAGGGACCGGCTGAGTGTCCTTTTTGACACTGACTTTTTCACCTTGACATGTTTTCTGACATGTCTCGTGTTAGTAACAATGGCAATAGCCTAGGTGACATCGCCCTGTAAATACAATGTCACCCAAAGGAGAGGCATGTAATTATACCTGCAGGAGACCCAGCTTACCCAAGTTCATGGTTTTCTAGCTTCACATTTTGTAATTTAATAATGTCTCATATAATTATATATTGTTACAGCATGTGATGTCACAGACACTCAATACTTCTCTCGGGGGGCATTCTTCAGTGGCTGTGCTACACCCAAACGCTCTCCCAATCTTTGAGACTTCTAGTCTTTTTATAGATGTAACTAATAAAAATAGAGAAAGAACAGCAAGGCAGCTGCTGAAACAAGCATCTTTGTATTAAATGTTCGTATCCTCACGGTACGTCCTCACGTGGCATCTAAGGAGGCGATGCTTATCTTGCACTGGGCGTCATGCAGATCATACAGTGAAAAAAGTCCCCAACTTATGTAACATGAGCTAAATCTGTGCACTGAACCCTGTTTTTGTCACGGCCCAACCCCTGTGTATGAGCTTCTGTAGCAAAGCCCCAAAACTTGGGCGGCTTAAACAGCAGAAATATATTGCTCACAGGGCTGGAGTCCAGAAGTCCAAGGTCAAGATGTGGGTAGACCGTGCTTCTCCCCTGTGCTCTCCTGTCTCAATACCCATAGTTCCTCCTTTCATGATTGAAAACCCACCTACTGGCCTCCTGCTGTGAACTGAATGTTTGTGTGCCCCACAATTCAGGTGTGGAAGCCTAAATCCCCAATGTGAAGGTGTAAGGAGGTGGGGCCTTTGCGTGGTCTTAGATCAGGAAGGTGGAGCCCTCACGCATGGAGTTCGTGCCCTTATAAGCAGAGACTGGAGAGAGCACGGCTCCTCTCTGCTCTCCACTGTGTGAGGACACAGCAAGAAGGTGGACGTCTGCAAGCAGGTCCAAACCAGACACTGGATCTGCCGGCACCGTGATCACGGCCTTCCCAGCCTCCACAACTACAACAAATAAATGCTGTAGCGTAAGCCACCCCATCCATGATAATATGTTACAGCCGCCCACACTGACGCGATACCTCACTTTAACTTGATTATCTCTGTAAAGACCCTGCCTCCAAATAAGATCACATTCTGGGGTGCTAGAGGTTAGTACTTCAACATTAATGTGGGCGGGGGGGACAGAATTCTACCTATAATGCGTTGCTATCATTGATTTGTTCCTTGATAAATACGCTGTGGGGGACAATTTGCTGAGGGCCTACTAAGCACCACACACCATACAAAGTCCTTTGTACTCATTCCCAGATTTAATCCCTCCGCAAATTTACTCCCACTTGTATAAAGTAACTGAGAGGACATTTAAATGGTTCGATCTGTTCGCACAGCAGGGTGCTGTAGAATCCGGCTTAAAAACTGGGTCTGACCAATTCTGAAGGTTGTGCCCTTGCCCACTCCAAACTGCCACTTCCAGTTGCTTTTCTTTATCCTCATAATTAAAGTAAATGAGCTTTAATTCAGCTCTTATAAGTATCTAAGAGCCCCACAGCTGCCCTAGAGAAAACCAGAAACCCCTTGTGTGTCACAAATGTGTCATCATGAAATTCGCTTCTATGGCTTTAGTTTTTCAACTTAGGGGACAAGTACAGCCTTTCAGCTTTGCAGTGATTTTTCCAAGTCTTGTCGTTATGACACTGGGGATCCTGTGTCTGAGTGTTTGTTTTCTATTTTTTTCTAAATACAGAATGTCTTGCCTTTGAAGCAGGAAATAGCTTTGCACAACTCCAAAGTCCAGGGGAAATGCAAGCTGTGATCGTGGTGAGGGCAGCTCCCAGGGCAATGCCATCCTCACATGGACCTCAGATTAATGGGCCCCATGGGAACCTGACGTAGAAGCAAGTGCCTGGGGTCAGAATTCTAGGTGATGCCATTGCTCTTCCTTACTTCTGCTCACCTTGACCCAGTTCCACCTCCCTGTCTAGGCAACACTGGGCTTGGAAGACAGCTATTGTACTTTGCCCCACAAATCAAGACATTCACATTCTGTCCCTTTAAATTCTATCCATGACATAATTCCATATTGACAAATAGAAAACCACTCTCACGGGAACTGAAACGTATTGTATGGGGCAGCAGATAGAAGGCTTGTGATAGTCAGTAGACTCCGTATGCGGGGGTGCCAAAAACACATATACAAGTGGACACTTCGGTCACCATTACTCAAGCAGTAGTTCGCCGTCATCAGAAATGTCTGGACGCTGATGGGAACCACTCTGAGCACCTCTTGTAATTGCAGAAGTCAAACGTGACTTGTATTCATCTTTTGCTATCGGGATGTATTGAGTATTAATTTTAATACAGTTTTCCTTTCTTGAAATGTGTGTACATTTTTTTGGCAACCTCTGTATCTAATATATATGAAACAAAGGGCCCCTTCGTCCCCACATTCTGTTCACCATCATCACCATCTCTTCTTACTACTTCACTCGTTGTTTGCCACCTTCCACGCAAGCAGACTGTTTCATTTTCTCTTACCTATTATAGGTTGAATTGTGTCCCCAGAAAAGGTACGTAAAAGTCCCTGGGATCTTTGAATGTGACCATACTTGTAAACAGCCTCTTTTACAGATGTAATCAAATCACAAGGAAGCTGTTAGGGTGGGTCTTAATCCAAAGACTAGTGTCCTTATAAGAAAAGGAAATGCCATGTGAAGACAGACACATAGAGAAGGGAGGTCACCATGTGATGACAGACTGACTGGAGCCATGCAGCTGCAAACCTAGGAACACCAAGGGCTATGGGAGCCCCTGGAAGCCAGGAGGCACGGAAGGACTCTACCTGGAGCTTCAGAGGGAGCGCAGCCCTGCCTACACCTTGATTTTATACGTCTACCCTCCAGAATTGGGAGAGAAGAAACTGTCGTTCTAAGCCACCCATTTTGTGGTACTTTGTTACAGCAGCCCCAGGAGACTAATACACCTTCTTTTAGTCAATCACCTTCCATGTTATGATTCAACCATCCCCTGGTGAGGCACAGACCATCTAACTAAAATTCATCCCAGAGAAATTTTGCTAGTGATAAAAAGCTGAATTTTAGAAGGAAAAAAAAAACCCTCCTTGGAAAATTGATGCTTTCCTCAGTTTTGTGGACACCATTCCCCACCTACCTGTTTTCTCCAGAGCCGGGACTTGATGTGAGCATGCTTGTGCCCACTGTGGAGGGCTCTCAAGGGACACCCTATGATGGCACAGATGACAGGACAGCCCCATGCCTGTGAGAGAAGGGCGTGGGCCGCGAGAAGGGCCATGGGCACCTTTATCACCTCACCGCTTACCCCGGATGTAATAGTCACAGGGGAAGACCTTAGCTCTGAATTTATGTGCATGCAATCCACTAGGGATGCTTCTCTATTCCACTGGCCCCCTTTGGAATATTGTGCTACAGAGGGCTAGTTTTAAGGATCTATGCCTGTGAGAGTTTTACGCATATCTATCAGTCTTCTTTAATGGCCATTAATTGACCAAAAGTTTACACCTACAGAACAAAACAGAGGAAGGAGGGCGTTCTCATTACTTGTTTCTAAGCAAGTGTCTAAACAGCGATCAGGGACTGCCAGGTCCGCAGCCCTTTTCTCAGTGGAATTCCCAACTGGAGCCTGAGGTGCCAGGGGCAGCGTGCTTAGCTCGCTGCACTGTCCCAGCTGGGAGTGAGGTCTGCAGGAGATGCTCTGTCCCCATCTAGGATAATTGCGTCTGCCTCACCAGTGAAACTGAGGCCTAGAATATAGACACAGAATGAGCCTCGGGTAACTCCACCAGCACCCACATTTCATGGAATTGTTGTGCCAAATGGCGCAGGTCACTCTCTAAGAACCTGCTGCATGCCCAGCAAGTTGTTCCTGGGGTTCCAGAGCCAATGTGTTGCCATAGAGGAGAGCACTGTCCACCCGGGGCCATGCTTTGCTCCACCCAGGCATTCAGTCGGCCCCACCTGAAATGGCACCGTCCGTAGCACCGCTGCAGATAGGCTCACCTAACAGAGGCCATGCAGAAATAATGTTTGGAAAAGCTGCCACTCACATGCATGCCTGTGAGAGCCATGCCCTCTCTGAGCTGCCAGGCAGAATGGCGCTTCTTCCGCCAGCACTGGCACTGTGTTAGAGCACTCAGCACAGCGGGAGATTTGTTCACCAACTGTCTAACCAGGCTAGCAATCCAAACCTTGCTGCACATTACACCTGGGGAGACTTTCATATTACCCACATCTGAGCCTTACCCAAGAGGTTCTATTTAATTGGCCCTCAGGAAGGACATCAATTTTTCCCATATCCCCACCCACATGAGTCTGTGTAGCCAGGTTGAGATAGTTGAATTAGAATATAAAGGCCTGAAGTCCTTGGTATTGCATTCTAGTCTTTTCTTTCTTTCTTTCTTTTAATTATAAAAGCCTAGCATAGTCTATCACATTTAACAAATGTTGAAAGGAAGGAAGGAAGGAAGGAAGGAAGGAAGGAAGGAAGGAAGGAAGGAAGGAAGGAAGGAAGGAACCTTTATGTGGCTTCCTCAGGTTAAGAGGAATAGTTTTAAATGTGATCTGCTGACTCTAAGTATGGAAAGATGAAGGTTACTTTCCTGTTATATTCTGATTCACTAGAATTTGTCATTTGATAAAGGGAAATACTGTATGAAAAATGAACAATATATTTTTCACACCTGCAAAATTGACTAATAACATACCTCATTTGACTGAAATAAACCAAGAATAATTTGGCTTTGGAATTAGAATTAATATGATGAGTTGTAGACATAAGCCACAGCTTGCAAAAATGGGATGCAAATAAAAATTGGTGAGTAAAAGGGGATTTCTAATAAAACCATTTGTGAGAGTAGCCGTGTCATGGATTGTGCTGTGGCATTGCTAGAACTTACTAAACTGTCCTCTTCTTTGTAGAGTAAATAACGTCTTATTTATTAAGCTTCAGACAAACAACATCTCATCAAATTCGACCTACTGGACTCAAATATTTACACAGTAGAAAAAAAAACAAAACCTTCAGACAAGCAAGAGATTAAACAATAATTTTGAAAACTTGTAAGTAGTGAAGGAAAGTAGAAATACGTTAAGTGATAACAACCAATGTAGGAGTCACAAACTCTACAGGGAATGATCTAACAAAAATTTCCAATTATAGATAGAAATGCAAGCATTTTATAAGTGGGTCAGCAGAGGCTCAGGCAATGATGTCCCTGCCTGGAAGAACATAGGGAAATAAGTTTTCATAAGGAAAGTAGTCGCGTTAGACGGACTCGTAGTCTCTAATCCATCTTTTTACTTCACAAGAAAATATATCTTTAATAATGTTCATGTATTAAGCTACTTTTTTGTTAAAAATATGCCGTAGTAATTCATTTGCTGTGCTCCACTTGTTTAAAATGTCCTTGAGAACAAGAATTATGTCTTCCTTCTTCTTAACACATGCAAGTTCTATGCCTAATGCTGTTTTATAGGGAGTATGCCTAGAGTACCTTATTCTAATTACGTCATTTATAATAACCTATTATGTATATGATATATAAATAATATTGTGTAATATATTACATACCATAACTATTTATGCTTACATATAATCATGTCTATTTAATTATTACATAATCATAATTTTATTTAATTGTGAGATAATATATATTATATAATCTTTAAAAGTACATAATATTGGAGACTCTAAAGCCTCTCTGGGCTTCACTAAGACACTTTAGCCTTTTGCGTTTTTAGATAGGTTGTCCCTAAAGAGCTTTGACAAATGGGTGGAGGACTGGATGGTGGATCGATGGATGAAAGGATCCACTGATACATACATCAAAGACATTTGTGATATCAGATCACTGTAAAGACTATCGTGCCTAGTACAACTCCAGTATATAAAATTATTTGAACATTTTTCTGGAAGCAGACTATGATTGACTGGTCAGAGGAATTAAGAATGCAGCAAATTCCCAGTACATGTTGTTTTCTTTAGGGTCATTGCCTCAGAGCCATATGCTTTTTCCCACACAGCTACAAACACCACTCAGGCACAAAGTAGTTCTGGGCAGGCTCTCTTTTGAGTGCTGTGCCCATTCCTCTCTTGGCAAAGACAATGTAACACAGAGACAAGGTAGGGAGCTGCAGGTGTGATGTCTGGAGAATTCCTCAGACTCACGATATGCCTAAAACTCCATAACTAGGAACTCAGTCTTTTTAAGTTAAAGCAGTGACCTCAACCAAGGGTGACTGCATCCCTAGGGGACCTTTGGCAAAATCTGGAGACAGCCAATTTAGGGAGTGACAGAATATTTAGAAACACGTAAGTCTCAGCGATCAATTCAGGGAAATGGCCATGAAGACAGGGCAATATTTTCAAGGCATGGTTTCAAGAATTTCTCCACTTAAATATTTCTAGTTCAACACCACTTTCAAATCAAATCAAATATTTTAACGCTATTCCCAATCTAAAACTTAAAAAAAAATTACTATTTTATAAAATTCAGCCAACCCTAAGCCTCTAAAACACGAGTTTCCATGTGTTAATGACCGCAGACGTGGTGACGTTTGCAAATCGTCACAGGACGGACCACTTTTCCACTTTGTGTACAGACTGGTTCTATGTCTCAGGCACAGCTTTTGTGTGTTCCTTTTAAAAATAGCTTCGGTTCCGCGCTGAGCCGGCTCATCATTTGCTTCTGCAGTCACTTGGAGAGCTTCCCAGGCTGGAGGGTCTGCAGGAGCTGTGTGGGAGCTTGTGGACTGCAGCCAAACCTGACACAGCCCACGCTGCAGGGACACCGCAGAACTGCTTTGGTTCCGCCTCTGAAGACTTTGCATGACAGCAGCGCCACATACGAGCTTCTTCCTGAATTCTGGGGGTTGGACGAGATATGCTTTGGGGGCTCATCCAGCTGGGAGATGGGGGAGCAAACAGCTCCTGGCCCAGGAAGCTGACTCTCTTAGCCCCACAGATGCCAGCCACGGCTCCACTGGGCAACTCCTCTTTCCTGCACCTGCCCTCCTTCCTTCCTTCCCGTACAGACCCCTTGAGGTGTGACCCTTCCACGCTCCAAGAACAGTGCTGGTGTGGTTACCTTCTAGGTGTGGTTGTCCAGGGAATGGAAGGGAAGGAGAGAGCAGGGACAAGAGGGGAGGGGATGTCCCCTCTGCTCCCCACACCCTCCACTGAGGACAGAACCCATCGCACAATTCCCCAGGCCCTACTGAGCACCGGCAGGTGCCAGGCGCCCTCCTGGGCAGTGAGCATTACAGAAGAGAAGGTGAGGTCCTTGCTCACAGGCAACTCCTAACCCCCTGGGAGGGAGAAGAACAAGCAAAACAATCAAACAATCTATGAAAATGACGTGCTTTCAAATAGAGGGATGGAGCTAGGGCTCAGCTCTTCTCCACCACCACCCCCATCACACCCCGTCCCAGGTTCCATGGGGGTCTCACCCAGGGATTCAGCCCCACACCCTGGGATGAGACCCAGGGGAAGCTGCCAGTGTACCAGGAAAACAGAAGGAACGTGAGCCCTCTGGGGCTGGGGGTCCAGTGTGTGTGTGTGTGTGTGTGTGTGTGTGTGTGTGTGTGTGTGGTTGGGAGAGAAGGCAAAGAATGGATAGGAGATAATCCATATATAAGGTTTAAAAGGCCACTGTATGGTGATCTGGGCACCTTCTCTCTGCACATAACAATGTTTTAAGGACAAATGCCACCTGTTCTCTAGCACACGTAAAAGTGAGCCTTGGTGACACAGTGCTTCCCAAACTAGCTGGAGAAGAAGGTTGGAAACAGAAGCCACAGCTGTGTAGACTAGGTGAGGAATCCATGCTCAACAGCATCTCCCCGTGTATCGCACAGATGTAGACGCATTCGGTCAACAAACTCCTTCAGGGGGTGTATTGGTGTACTAGCTGCCATAACAAAGTGCCATTTCCTCCCAGTTCTGCAGGCCAAGTCTGAGGTCCAGGTGTCAACAGGGCTGGTTTCTCCTGAGATCTCTCTCCTTGGCTTATCCTTGGCGAGCTTCTCCCTGTGTCTTCTCCCTGCCTGTCTCTGTCCCGGTCACCTCTTCTTGTAAGGACACCAATCATACTGCATTAGGGCCCATCCATACAACCTCATTTTACCTCAGTCACCTCTGTAAGTGCCCTATCTCCAAATACAGTCACATTCTGAGGTCCCGGGGGTTAGGACTTCAATATGAATTTTTAGGGGCTGGTGGGGGGCATAATCCAACCCAGAAAAGGGGAAACTGTAGATGTGTGTCTTGGGGAGAAGAGAGGTATAGCATCCCCCTCACCCTCCACCCATGCTCACCTCTACAAGGTTGAATAATCCAAGTAACTGGCATCCCTGGGGGCCACAGGTAACTGAAGAAGGTAAGCAAGGACATCTCAGGCAGCACTGCGCCTCTTGGGCTCATTTTCAAGTACAGAGAACACAAGTGGGCAGGGTGGGGGACAGGCTGAACGAGTGCCTGCAGGAGCTGTGCAGAAGGGAGGGGCCCGTGGGGGCCACAGAGTGGAAATGAGGGCCGCATCCCACCTGCTGCTCAGCCCAGAAGCGGCCCCGGCTGAGACCAGGCACATAGTTCAACGTACATATTTGATGTGAGTAAAATGACTGATGTCGGTCAAAAAGGCTCCACAGCCAACTTGAGTGGTTCCTCCACCGCTCAAAAAATATAAGTATCCCAAAATGCTCTGCTTTGCAGGACAACATTCTACATTCCTCTCTCTGACAGCCAAAACACTGTTTGTAAAATGAGTTTGAAAATAAAAGAAACATATTAGAAGATGTTCTTCATGAATTCTGATGGGGATATTATTCTGTTCGGAGGTACCCTAATTATAAAACCACACAATAGAGCCCAATTCCAACAGAGTTACTCTCCTATTATCAGGCAGATGGTAATTGCTTTTTAAAAAAATATTTGTGCACAATGCGTGGCTTATGTGTTTTAAGTTATCTGTTTTGAGGAAGTAATAGCTATCATGTTCTATTGCCTAATTTTGTTTCATTCTGCAGAGGCTAACTCTGAAGAAAATCTCTTTTCAAGAGAAAATGTTGTGGCCTAGATGAAAAAGCAGCCCTAAAAAATGGAAGGCTTTCTCAGAAAAGATGAGATTGCACTGAGACAGATTCAGAGGAAGGTCTTCCAAGGCTTTTCTCCCCAGCTACATGTGACAGCACAGAGCACGTTGATACGTTCAGGGGTTCTCTGCTCACACACACCGGGCAGTTTGGGGTGAGGGTTTGGCCACTCCCAGGGCGAGGGGCGGAGAGAAAGGGGGCGTCGCCAACATTTGAGGATTCCTCCCAACGTCTTAGAGGACCACTCCCTTTCAAAAGATGGCTTTATGTCGAGTATTCCAGCCATAGCCCAGGATAATGCTTTCCTGCCTATAAAATGTTTCACAGAGACATATGTTTTGTGGTGTGTGGGAGGGAGAGGGGATTACGTTTTCCTACTAGTAAAAGATGATGTAGGGCAGAATTTTAATACTGCAGGTGAAAG
Organism: Rhinolophus sinicus; assembly: GCF_036562045.2. NCBI lineage: Eukaryota > Metazoa > Chordata > Mammalia > Chiroptera > Rhinolophidae > Rhinolophus > Rhinolophus sinicus. Next base: position 195,632,078 of record NC_133753.1, on the reverse strand, counting down.
CCTATTTTCTGAGAAAGGAAATAATAGACTAGACTAGACTAGGGCAAATAAGAAAATATCAGAGCCTAGCACATAGGAAGGGTAAGTGTTTTACGTGAACTTTTAATCCTTCCAGGGTGACAGATGTTCACTCACCAGTCACCTACCTACTGGGCAGAAAGGGTTAATGCTGCCCCCTGAGCCATTTATGCTAAGACAAAAAGCTCTGGAAGAGTTGGAAGGTGAGTTCAACCAGCAAGTGTCACAGCTTCACTCTCTCCGCTTGCCCATGCTGCAGAACAAACAGGCCAATCTAGTTTCTCTTGTTGGCTCATTAAATGGTTTCAATAGACACATGCGAGTCTGAGGCAAAGAGGAAAGGGCCACTACCATGTCAAGGTGCCCTAAAACATACCGCCTTTCCAAACACAAAAATGGGACATTTTAGACATTTTCCAAAAGGCTCCATTTACTTCTAAAGAATTACTACAGATTTTTCTCATTTTTGTGCATGGGTCTGTTACAGCCCACCCACATATCCCATGTGTCCAGAACACATAAATGTCTTGTACAATGTTTACAATTAAAATGTACATTTTTCACAAGATGAAGGAGAAAATGAAACCCAAACATGGGATTAGAAGCAAAGAGGCAACTCAGAGTCAGCAGCAGTGATCCAAAAATATCACTAGCTCCTGAGATAAATAGTGGCTGTCTCGAACCACAAGCCTCATCCCCCAGATATCTGGCTTTCATGCAGTTAAACACTCTTGCGCTTAGGGCGACTATGGCATTCTAAAATCACAACTGGACAGTCACAGCCGTACACCTTAACTACAGCCACTGCATGCCATCAAAACCACCATCGTGTGTGACACTGGCTTTTCCCATCTGGTTTCCCTAGTGAGCACTTACCTTAAATTAAGCAAGAATTCAGTGCTTTGTTTTCCACCCCGCAGCCCTTTCTGGGTATTTGAAAGAATTCTTATGCCTGGGCCCTCTGCTATCTGATTTGTTGGTTGAAGGGACTCTTGTCACGCAGTAGGGATAAACCCTCCCCTAAACCCTGTGTCAAGAATTCTGGAAAAACACCTGAGCTCAGTGATGCTGTGGAATAGTCTTCGCTGCCAAACAGCAGTCATGACTTATTCCGGTGTGGGGCAATCCTGGTGGTGTCTCTTCCACATACTGTTGGCGCGGTCACATCTCTCCAGGAAATGTGGGATTTCTCTGGGGCAGCCTCCTGGAGTTGAGAGGCAGTGAGAGTCACCCCCCACCACACGGCTTAAAAAGCAAAGATGTAGGACCGCAGAGGCCATATATCACTACAACAATACCAACAACAAAATGAGGACTCATGTGAGACGGCCGCCCCTCCTTGCCTGCAGTGCCTGCTTTCTACACAAGGAAAGCTGCGCAGATCATTTCTGGAGAGGCAGCATTACCGGTGGGGACTGCTTTGATCACGACACGGGCTTTTCTGTTGCAACACTCATTCCTGGATTAATTCATTTGCTCACATGTTCAGTCATTCAGTAAGAATGCGTTCAGAAATGCCACCCACTGACAGAGAGCAGACTCAACGGTATCTCTCATTGCTCTTGAAGCTACTCACTGAATATATTAAAATCTCTTTTGTTGTTCTTCTAGCTTTGTTTCTTCCGATGTTAGTTCTTTAGTTAGGGTGGCTTTTCCTCAAATATTTGCTGCCTAGATGACGTTTTATTCTCTATGTATAGTGAGTGCTCAGGAATCCTGGTTCGCTCCCCTGGGAGAGGCTGATTCTGAATTTCTGGTCTCCCATGATGGAGGATGAGGTGCACATTTCCATGAGGAGAGAACTGGAGCTGGTCATGGGTTGTGGGGGGCACCTTCCCATTCATCCCAGGGCCTCTTGCTGCACCCATGCTTTCTCCTAAGTTTGGGTGCATCTTCCAATGTTGCCTGTTGCTGGCAGCCAGGAGTGCCTTGGTGACTACCTGGCATCCCTGTCCTGGCCTTTGCCTCCCTCACTCTGAAACAGCTCCCAGCTCCACGGCAGGGCGTCCACGCTGTGGGGCTACTTCCTCTGACAAGCTACTTCCCGCTCCTATCTGCTCTTCCAGGGACTCCTCCAATGTCATGTCCACTGGTGATCCTTTTTCTTGTTTCCTGGCAGTTATGCCAATGGGGGTGTAAATGGCATAATTTGGAAAATAGTTTGGAAGTTTCTTGTGAAGTTAAACAGATGTGTTTTATGCAGCCATTCCACTCCTTGTCATAACCCAAAAGAAGTGAAAACATGTGTCCAAAAATACTCGTACGTGAGTGTGCAGAGAGGCTATGTACACAATATTCAAAACTGGAAGCAACACAAATGTCCTTCAACAGGAAGATGGATAAACAGAATGTGGTATATTTGTACAATGACTACTACTGATCAATAAAAACAAATTACTGATGCACACACGACATGGCAAACCTCACCATGGGGTCATATATTGATTATATTTTGATTGATAGAAGTCAGATATAAAAGAGTACATGCTGTATAATTCAATTTACATGAAGTTCAAAAACAAGCAAGACTAATTTATGGTAATAGAAATCAGAACAAAGGGTGCATCTGGTGAATGGGCTGGGGTGGGCTTGACTGGAAGGAATACAGGGGAATTTTCTGGAATAATGGAAATATTCTATGTCGTGATTGGGGTGTAAGTTACACAGGTGCATACATTTTTCAAAACCCAGTGAGTTGTGCAAGTAAGTCCTGTGCACTTCACTGCATGTAAATGAATCCTCTATTGAAAATAAGATACTATTTTTGAGTACCAAATTTGCAAAGTTCATTTTAATTATATTTTTTAAAGTTGGCAGGAGAGCAATGACATTTACTGTCTTATACTGCTGGTAAGATAAATAGCAAAAGGGTTCAAAAGATTTCATTATATTCCGATGCTTTGAAAATGCATAAGATAAATATAATACAGGTTCTTGGTTTCAACTAATTATAATATTTCACTCACTACCCCTCAGCTGTGCCAGGAAGCAGAATTGACTTTCCTTTTTCAGAAAACTATATTTGGACCTATATTAAGACCTGATATTGAAAGTATCATTGAATAGAGACGCCACTTTGACACACAAAACCAGCTGTTATTTCACACTTCCACGCAACCAGAAAATAACTGTCTTTGCCTCAAGCAAGGATGAAACGGACAGGGAAAATGAGATTATTATCTCTGGAAATCTCTTTAGGACCAAGCAGTTTCTTCTTCAGAAAAGAATGCATGACTCATTTGATCGCTCCAGCATTCCTTCAGCTGCCAGAGACAATCTGTATTCCGTAATTATAAAAGCCATCGCAAGTCCTTTCTTCTCTGCCCATAAATCTAAGTTCCGCCCCTCAGAGACTGTCATGGGGGTTCACACAGTTTTCCAGGCCGTCCACATGCTGACCTGAGGTGGGATTGGGCCACCTGACTTTGGAGGCCATAAATTAACAAAGGATCTATGAAGTCATGCTAGCTCCTGGCAGTCACTGCGGTGACAGCAGAAGTAAAGCAGCTGTGGACTGAGGATGGCAACCCTGGGAACAGTGCCTCTGTAGCCATTCCAGCACTGATAGCAGCTTCAGGGGCGGCCCCTGTGTTCCAGCTCTGGGATGTAAACAGCTCAAATCTTAGCGCCATCACCCTCTTTCTTTTGACTTCTTCGCCACCCTTGTTTCTTCTTTTGTTTCCCGACTATTTCAGTACCTTTGTAACCAATTGTCTGGATTAAATCTCTTCTATCGACATACTTAGCGAATTTCTGTGTTCCTGATTGGCTAATACAAGGCTGAGGATTAGGAACGAGTTTGAAGATTGGAATGACCACCTAACAGCTCTGACCGTGAAGTACAGTGATGGCCTCAAAGCCATGGAAAACTGGTCATCAGTAAAAAGCATCAGCAGCATCACAATTCTGTGACTGGCACCCCCCGTGGTTCCCTGAGATGAAGGACAGACCTAGAGAAAAGCTTTGGGGAGTAAGTACCTGTTGCCCTTGACCTTACGGTGGGAACCGGGATGACAGCAGGAAGGCATTGGATGGGCTGCTTCTGATGGCAGAAGAAAAATGGCAAGCTCAGGGCTTGGAACTCTCAGCTCCAGAAGAGTCGGAGCAGGCAGGACTTTCCATGATGACCCTAAAGACTATCGTAACTCTTAGAGCTGCAGGGCCGGTACACCTGAAATCAGTCCTCAATGTTTGGTTCCTGAGGTTATAGAATTATAAATACAGTGAATTCATTCACAGCTGTGCCAACCCTCTGGCGAGTTAGAGCCTTAGCTGTCAAGAAGCAGCACCTGACAATTGAAATGAGTCCACCAGGTTGACTCGGAAAGCTTTGAGAAACGTACCCTAAAACCCCTTGAGCATCCCTGCTGGCCGGCAGTAGCTTCTCCTCACCTGAGTGGGAACACCAGCCTGCCTTTGCCTGAGACCCCACACTACCTTGCCCAGGGGAGGTGCCTTTCTAGGGGAGCCCTGCCGTCCTCAACATTCACCTCTCACTCCTCATTGGCACAAAACCAGAGCCCAGCTCACCCAAGAGGACAAATGCCCTGTCTGACCCAAAAGGAGAGAGTTGATACTCCTAAGGAATTGCAAGATAGTGTTAATTATACTGGAAGACCCTGGGTCCCAAACTGAAGGGCAGAGTGAGAATTGCTCAGGTGCAGACTTGAGAAAATGTCTAATGAAGATCACACACATGCATGATCTAAAACCCTTCATTTTATAGTTTTACTCCCCTCACTTGAGCTGTTAAAAATTCACGTAGGAAACTACACGTAGTAAAAACTTCTAACCGACTCCCAGCGTCCATATCTCCATTTCTTTCTAGTGAGTTGAAGCTGGCACCTGCTTTCCAGCAAGAGTGTACGTCTCTCAGACGCCTTTGGAGCTGGGATGGAACGGGATATGACTAAAGGTGGTGTAGGTAACGTCCAAGGCATTGAATTACAGGCATTTCCAGAATCAGCAAAAGGCAGCCACTGAAACTGCCCCTGAAGCTATGTGGTAACTGCCTTGTTCTATTACATACAAGAGCAATGCACTTCTTACGTCGTTGAGCATCTGGGTTATTTTTAAAGTGTTTTAACTAATACAAGATATATTATTTTAAAATAGAAACAATGCAGGGAATGATACATTACTTAAAATTTCACATGAATTAGTTTAACCAGCCATTTTCTTCCAGAATCCTTGAAGTTCAGTCAAAGACACCCTGGTACCTGGAAGGGTGCCCACCCAGTGCTGATGGCAGACTTCCTTAATCAAGGACCATGTTTCCCTCTAAGCCCAACACTTACCCTTCTGAACACAGCACCGCTGGCAGCTTCTACTAAATGATCCAAGTTGCCAAGGTGATAAAACCCCCTTGCCATCCTGAGTGAGGTTTGTATGGAAAACAGCAAACTGAGGTGGTCACTAAAGTGAAGGCTTTGAGAACTAAGTTAGAGAGTGGCGGGTAGTGGGTGACGGAGGATGGGTCAGGGAGTGGCGGGTAGTACGTGATGAAGGATGCCACAGAGCTGTGCTCTGTGTGGGCACCATTTCCAGCAGGGGCAGTGTACATTGGATAGACATTCTACAAGTCAGAGTCTTGCTTACAAACAGTAGAGTTCATCTACTACAAAGAATGTATAAGTGTCATTTAAAGAATCTCCAGGATGGTCAGAAATTTGATTTGGAGGCTACATCGCCTGAATGACATTCAAATTATACCACTGAACCCCCTCCATGGAGACCCTACTGTTCCGGCCAGGGTACAAGCATGGAGATGGAACTGTCCGCTCTGAGCTTCAAACCCCGGGAGGAGTGGCTGCTGCCTCTGAAATCTGAATCACCAGGTCCCCTAACAAGGACTAACCCTCTGTGGGCCTCCATCTTCTAACCAGAAGTTCTGCTCTGGTGCAGCGGATTGGCTGAGACAAAGCCTGTGCATGGCTGTAAGGAAGTCAGGGAAAGCACGTCTCTGGCTTCAAGTGAGTTAGGGAGTGGTGGGTAGACAGAAGAATCATAGGGGCTGTATTGGTTATCTATTGTTGCATAACAAATTGTCCCCAAACATGACGGCCTAAACGAACAATGTTCTTTCTTATCTCTCACAGTTTCTTTGGGTAGGGAACTCAGTCAGGACATACTGGGGATAGCCTGTTTTTGCTTCCCAATGTCTGGGGCCTCAGCCGGAAGCCTCAAAAGCTGGGGCCAGAATCATGTGAGGACAAGTTCACTCACATGTCTGGTGGGATCTGCAAAGACCTTCACTTGACTGAAGGTTGGACACCCTTTACCTGGCCTCTCTACACAGCTTGGGCTTCCACACAACATGGCTGGGTCCCCCAGGCAAGCATCCTGAAAGAAAGCAGTCAGAGCCTGCACTTTTTTATGACCCAGCCTCAGAAGTGACATGGCTTCACTGCATGTTCCTACTCCACTGATCAGAGCGCTCACAGCCCCATCCGCCCAGACTCAGGAGGAGGGAGCACAGAGCCCACGTTTTCCTAGGAAGAGTGACAAGAGGAAGAAGGACGCGTAGGATGGGACCCATATCCAGGCATGGCCAGCTTTGGGAAAGCCCGTCTGCCACAGGAGGGAAATTTTCCAGACACAGGAAGGGCTGCTAAAGTGCTAGTGGACAAAAAGCAGGATAGACGTCCTTCACCATCTATTTCAGATCGGCACTGCTCACCTCGTGCAACGCCCTTCTTCCCTTTTCTGGCCTTCCTTCCCTTCCTCTCTTCCTGCCCCCCTGCTCTTCGCCTCCATGAAGGCCTGTGGAATGTGGCACTGTGAGGAGAGCCTCGAACAGGCACCACGAGTGGGTACCAGGCTCCCTCTCCCACCACCTTTTGTATGACTTTGGGCAAGAGCGTCACTGCTGTGGCTTCGGATGTCTGTGCTATAAAATGAAAGGTTGAGTTTTTAATTAAACAACAAAACACGTGTGTGTCCATGTGTGTCTTAAGTAAATGCTGAGGTAAGTATGGAACATTCCTTGATGTTATATAATATAGAGGAAGATGTAATACATAGGAAAGCTACTATATATTATATATCTTATATGTGACACACACACATATTGCTTGGGAGGGCATTTGAGATAAGGCAGAGTGCCATCTAAGTGCCAACTTGATGACTGATAAATGAATGACTTAATAGGTCATGTGACCCAATGAGGTCAGAGATCCACATTCTGCTGCCTTGCAGTGAAGTCTTCTAACAGGAAATGTCGTTTTGTTTTTGTTTTTAATTTTGACAGTGATCTTAAACCTTTGTCCCAGATGATAAACAATATGTATGAATTGGGGGCAGGTATTTTGAGGTGGTCTGGCTGACGCCTTGACAACTCTATGAGGTTGGCAGAAATAGGACCAACTGGGAAAACGGGCACAGTCCTCTGAGGCAAAGAATAAATGGGCAAACCCCAGTTCTGCATCTCTTCATAAAAACTGCCCCTGGAGACAGCTGACCCCTGGAACCACTCACTTGGATGCTCATGGGGAGTCATTGGCAGGCACAATGCAATTTCCCAGTAAGGGACACTTGTGGTAACCAGTGTTTCCTCCTCCCTTCCTTCCTTTCATGGTGGATTGGCCCAAGTTCTCTCTCTCTGTCTCTGTCTCGCTCTCTGTCTCGCTCTCTCTCCCCAGACGTTCCCTAGCCATTCCCCGCCCTTCCCCATCACTACTTGTGAACAGAGGAGGAGATAGAGACCCACAGTGTCCTTAGAGATTATTTTATTTAACTAAATGCTCTCAATTCAACGCTCCCAATGTTGTAAACTTAATCTTCAATAAGCTAATTTTTAAAGTTTGCTAATATTTTTTCATTATAATTGCAATATATTCCTTTTCAGAATATTTTAAAATCAAATAGAAGTGAATAACTATGGCAACAAAATGTCATCTCTACACATGCTTGTCTGGGTAGGTATCCATTCATCGAAGTGGGACTTTCTAGAATCTTCTGGGATATGAGAAGGAGGACGTTTGCCAGCCACACTGGCCCCTACCATCCTGTCACATAAGCAAATGTTTGGGTCCATGGACCGGGGAACTGAGGAGGGAGTAAGCTGAGAACACTTATCTGTGCTAACATGGTAATTGTTACCATTTATTTTTCTTTCTCCTTGTCTTTTTTCCTACCCACGGTTTTACATAGTGGATAGAATTTTGCACTCTGTCTTGTCACTTAAAATTATTATGCTGATCATATTTTCATCTTGCTATATAATGTTATTGCTGCATAATATACACTCGGGTAGATTAGGTATAATTCACCTAACACTTCCCCCTGGTTGTAACTTTAGGTTGTTTCCAATTTTTAATTAACATTTGGCCTTAGACCTGTAAGGAGTTGATCATTGACGCTGTGTGCCAGGTACGTAACAAGGAAGGTGACCACCATCTCATGTGCCGGCCGGTCTTGCTTTGGCCTCTTGTCCCAGCCTCAGTATTAACTGTAATCCTTTCACTCTCAAGGAAAAAAAAAAAATCTGCATTCAGACAATAAATTATACGATCACTCTAGTAATGATTCCATTCAAAAATAAAGGGCTTGCAGACAGTTCCCTGGGATTTTAAACCATTCCCAAACCACATGAGACAACATCCTGAGCCCCGCCCAAGGTCAACTGATTCTGTGGTGATGACAATCACATGGTAGAGGCTTTGTCACCTCCAGGACCTTGGGAATTGGGGCTGAGAGGCCCAGGTCACAGACCTGGCAGTTCAGTGTGCCATCTGGAGCAGATGGTCAACCACCAGCTCAGGCCATGGAGGCACAGGGACCAGGTCGGAGCACATGACTGAGCTGGGCCAGCTGCTGAGCATCTTCAAAACTCAGTTTCTTCACCAAAAAAAGGGTTGGATAAAACCTGAGAGGGTTTCTGCCTGCGAATCCTACCAATGTCACCTTTCAGCCTTTTCATATCCCTCTTCCCACAGGTGAAATGAACTCACAGTACTTAACAGACAAACATTGTCATCTTCCTTCTCAACCCATCTTTAAAAAACAGAGCAAGATGGAGCAGAGTCACCAAAGAAGCCCATGAGACCGGGACAAACAGACCTTCAGTAGCTTGCAGCTAAGATTCTGTCATCAGCCACTGGTCTTGCCTGGGCCACTGCCCTGCCCAGTCCCACCCACTTGAACACAGCCCCTCCCCGCCCCCCAGAACTGCACCTGGTGGGGGGGGACAGCACTACAGGGTGCAGGGTGCGTGCCTGCTCACCTGCAGGGCATGTGAGGATTATGCTGACACCTGGCTCTCCTGGAAGACAGCCCCAGAAAAGCGAACCCCAGACCCATACTCGTGTCGGCAGCGGCCTGAAGAGGTATTGTTCACAATCGAAGTGTTTCATAATCTGGAAAAAGTGAAAATGATATAGACATTCTTTTAAAAAATCATGGTCACCCCAATAAATTTAATACTAAAATAATCATGCTGGCATCAGAATGCACATGCTCCACTGACAAACTTAGAGGTTCCCCAAGTTGAAAGCCAAACCAGGAACAGCGGTGAAGCTTAGAGTCCTTAGCCATTTAGGTTTACGGGGTAATTTTCCCTATACGTCAGTGGTCATCTCCGCCTCTCACCGCTGCCCAGGGTTGGCCAGACTCACTAAACTGCGTGGCAGCGCGCTTTCTGCAAACATTGAAGCTTTTCTGGTTCCCAGGACGTTCCAGCTTCTGAGGCTCAACATTTTTTTTGCTCGAAATTTCCACAGATAAAAATAAGTTTCAAGCGTTAAAGGCAAAAAGGGAGGGGAGGGATGAAAGCGTCCAGGTTCAAGGAGGCTCTACTCCCCTTCCGCGGGCAGTCCCGGGGTCAGCTGTGGGTACAGAGGACTCCGGGGGCCGCAGAGGCGCCTGCCCCGCGCCCTGAGCACCCGCGGGCGCCAACGTTGGACGTTTCCCCGCAGTCTTTTGGAAACCAGCAGAAAGCCAGTGTTCCGTGGTCCCCTCCTCGGGGGATCCCTGTTCAGAATGCAGGGACCCTCCTGCGTGGCGGACCGGAGGGGAATCGGCCGGGGCAGCAGGATAAATTCGCGTAACGTTAACCCTTTAAAGTCGTGACTGAAGGGACTTTAGGAGGTTTGCGGTGGGCAAGTTCCCCGCATCGTCTTCCGCCGGCCCTGATCCTTCCATCAGCCTTTATGAAAGCGTCGCCGCCCCTGGTCCCCTGGTCCTGCCCCACGCCGGCCCAGGATTGCTGTGTGGGACGTCAGGCTCCATCTGGTCCCAGGGAATCAATAACCAGGTTGCTTTCCACGCTTCCCACTTCCTCTTCCCCTCCAGATTGTTCTACCAGGGTTAAGTGAGGTCGGAGGCTTGGGCTTCGGGACAGGGGGGTGGGGTTGGGGGTGGCGAGCCCGTATCCCAGGCAAAAGGACCGGAGTCTGTGAGACCCCCATTAGCGCTCGCTCTAGCGCGACCCATCTCCCCTGGTCCCCACCCTCGCGCCGGCTTCTGCCAGCTGGACGGCCTCGCGCGTGGAGACCCCGCAGCGCGGCACCCCGCCGGCCCGGCGCGCGCCGCTGTCTCCCCCCAGCGGCCGTGCGCGTGGCGCCGCGGGAGCCGGGCGGCGGGCGGCGGGCGGGCGGGCGGGCGGGCGGGGCGGCTCGGCGAAGGCACGCCCGCGGCTCCGCCCCGCGTCCCCCTCCGGCTGGCAGGGCCGCCCCCTCCGCGCCGCGCTCAGCTCAGACAGAGCAGCCGCCTCTGCAATGTCAGCAGCCGCAGCGGCGGCGGCGACGCGAGTGGCAGCGGCCGGGGCCCCGCGGTAGCCGCCAGCGCGGCACGGCCCGGCGGGCGCTCACGGCGGGAGCCCGCGGCCACCTCGCTGCCTCCGGGGCGCTGCGGGCGACTCTGCGCGCCCCGGCGCGGCGCTTGGACTCCAGGCCAGCCGGGCTGCGGCCGCGCACAAAGGACTGTGGACACCGGGCTCCGGGGGCTGCGCCCAGAGAGCGGCTCGGGGACGGCCAGCCACGCCGCGTCTCCTCCACGCCTCCGCTCCCCGGCGGCTGGAGCGGGAGCCGGGGCGGGCCCCGTCATATGACAGCGGCGACAGCGGCGGGGGGGCGCTCTTGCTGCCGGCTCCGCTGCGCCACGGCCGCCGGCGCCGGCGGTGGCCCGCACCGAGCCCCGCTGAGTGTTCGCCTATCGCCGCCGCCCCGCGCCCCCCGCGCCCAGGCTTTCGGGCTCCGGGGGCAGGAGCCGAGGGGAGCCCCACGCCGGCGCCAAGCCTAAAATGGCCACGCTGCTCCGCAAAATCGGGCTGATCCGCCTGCACAACCGGGACACCGAGGACCCCAAGCACCATCACAACCACCGCGGCGGCGGCGGCCAGCAAAGCGCGTCGCTGCGCGGCAAGGGCGGCGCCAAGAGCGGCGGCCACAAGCAGCAGCAACAGCAGCCCCCCGGGGGCGCGGGCGACGCCAGCCCCGGGCCGCGCAAGGGCAAGCGCGCGCCGGAGCTGGCCCCGCGCGACAAGCTGCCGCAGCCGGCAGCCGGGGCGGCGGGGGCAGCGGGCTCCGGGGGTCCCCGGGAGCGGGCGGCGGGCGCCAGGGCGGGGCCCGGCCCGGCGGGGGCGGCGGGCGGCAGCCTGGTGCCCGCGGCGCGCCAGCAGCACTGCGCGCAGGTGCGCAGCCGGCGGCTCATGAAGGAGCTGCAGGACATCGCGCGCCTCAGTGACCGCTTCATCTCCGTGGAGCTGGTGGACGACAGCCTCTTCGACTGGAACGTGAAGCTGCACCAGGTGGACAAGGATTCGGTGCTGTGGCAGGACATGAAGGAGACCAACACCGAGTTCATCCTGCTCAACCTCACCTTCCCCGACAACTTCCCCTTCTCGCCGCCCTTCATGCGGGTGCTCAGCCCGCGCCTGGAGAACGGCTACGTGCTGGACGGCGGCGCCATCTGCATGGAGCTGCTCACGCCGCGCGGCTGGTCCAGCGCCTACACCGTGGAGGCCGTCATGCGCCAGTTCGCCGCCAGCCTGGTCAAGGGCCAGGTAAGCGGGGAGGGGCTGGGGCGCGCGTTCCCCCGACTCTCTCCCTCCTGACCCGGGCTGCCCGTGCGCGCGGGGCTCTTTGCAAACCAGCCTCCAACCCGGAGACGTTTCCGGCGCCCCGCTTCTTTTCCCAAAGCATTATCTTTCTTGCCTACTTTTCCATCTCGTCTCTCCCGGTCCCCCGCCCTGTCTGCGCTGGTCTCTCGCTTGCTCCCTCTCTCCTTGTCTCCAGAATTCGCTCTGTCCTGCTTTCCCCGTCCTTACTCCCCTCATCGCCCCGCTATACCCTCCTCTTCCTCTTCTCTTTCTCTTCTCACCCTACCCCTCCCCTGTGGTCCCTCCGCCCTACCCCTCTATCCTCTGCCCTTCGTCCCCTTCTCCTCTCCCCGGCTACTCTTCCCTTTCCAGCTGTCCACCATTTCCTATCTCTCTCTCCCTCTCTCCCTTTCCCCGTATCCCCCACTCTCTTCCCCTCCCTCTCCCATTCCCCCCATCTGCGTCTCCCCATCTTCTGTCCCCATAATCTCCGTGAAGGTGGGACTTTATGTCTGCCTCAGGATTCAAGCGTCCAACCTAGTTTATAACCTCCCCCCAACACACACATTTCCTCCCCAACGTCTCAGGTGGGTGCTTTGCAGGTGGGGTGCTCTGCAGAGGGTCAGCCTCCCGCTGGTATATCTGCTCCGGAGGCTATGCTTGCTTTTCCTTAGAGCATGTAGTGCAAAGGTGAGAATTTCACTCTTGAGAAATTTCACTGGAGAGGCAGAGGTGTGGTGTGACTGGTTCCTTAAGGGACAAGGCCAGACTCTGTCAAGGAAATGCCTGGTCCCTGCCCCTTCCAGGACCTTCACCCCTGGGAGGGTAGATGTTCAAGGTCTTGGTCTCTCTCAGACTCCTTTCTTTCTTTGGTTTCCTCGTGCCCCCAGAAGAAGTTAAATCCTTTATCAGGGCTAAAGATTGTTCACTAAATACTGAAATAAGGGATGAGTTTGAGTGTCCTCACCTCTTGCACCAGATGGCAGCTTTACTGAAAAGAAACCGTGGAGGACTTGAGAGGGAGAATGAATGAATCTTCTGAAGTGTGTTGTCCCCCCACCGCCACCACCACTCCCTGCAGACAAGTGTGAGGTTTCAGATTCCCACGTTACATGCTCTCGATCGTGTTCAAGTCAGCTGATGTTTTCCAGAATCGATATTAAACGTTACTTAATAAAATGACATTTTTATACAGGCATCTTTTAGATTTATGAAGAATCGTTGTTTTGTTTAGAAGACCCTGAATGACCTCAATTTGATCTTTCTACAGCTGGCACATCAGAAGCGATCAGTCCCCTGTCACCTACCCCTGTCCCTTTCACTGCGGAATTTTTCACACTAATCAAATAACGCTCGTTCTGCCAATTTCACTAGAGCTGGAGCTCCTGGAGTACCAAGCCAGTAGCGTCCTCACTCCAGTGGAGAAAGGCACTTAATTCTTGACTAAGGTCTGTTGTTACCAAGTAACTATCCTGCTGGTCTGTCTTTTCTGGGGCTTAGGTTCCACTTATTTCTTGATCTGGAAATAGGATGGATGTGGCAGGTCCAGAAAGACATCTTTAACCGAGCAAGGTTTAACATCAGAAGTTCAGTGCTGCCTCTGGTGTGAGGAGACTGAGTCAACACAAGCCATGGGGGTGCAAAGGGGTCTCTTTGGTTTATTTTTCAAACGGGAGTATACAAATCATGTGGAAGCATGTTCTGCAGAAATGCCTTTGTTATTTGTTTCTGAAATCATTGCCACTCAGAACTCTCTGGAACAGTGTCTTACGTTCTTTCATTCTTCAGAGAGGCTGACTTTGGGGCTCAGGGGGAGAGGGGTGTCGTTTTGCCTTATAGAATCACAGAATCGTAACAGTTTAGACTTGGAAGAGGTCCTAGAGGTCACGTGGACTACAGTCTGCACTTTCAAAGATGCAGGAAAACAAAGACCTCAAGTTAGAAATAAGGACTATTTTTAAAACATACGTCTTAGTAAAGTAAGTGTCCTTCATGTTTACGTTGATGCTATGAGTAATAGTTCTATTTGCGCTCATGTACTTCTACAAAGTGTTAAAATAGACAGATCCTTGTGCATATATTTCTTTTCTTCGTAATCAGCATTGAGTCTTGCAAACAGTTTGCAAGTTAGAGACTTCAGGGCTGAAAGTCATTATCGACATGTTTATTTATTAATTTCAAAATCGTACCTAATTGAACTAAGGGCCTGCCACCCAGCATACTGTGTTATATTCCCTATTCTAAATTCTAGTGCATCAAATATCTGAAATGAAGGTGAGAACTCAGCAAGGCATTAAAATACCAATTCAGTTTCCTTGTGTTTTCCATGCTGACTTCATCCGTAAGAGAGTAATGCAGGCCACACATAAACTGTTTGAAATGCAGTGTAAGAAGAGGAGAAATGAAGGGTCATTAATGTTTCAGGATTCTGTGCACGGAAGGAGGCGAACGCGTTTCAGGAACCTAAGTGCTATTGTGCCTTCCCCACCTCATGAATTCCTTCCCTACAGATTGCTCATTGCACATACTATAGTTAAAGGTAAGGCTTTGGGGAAGCCCTCAAAATACCCGAGTAGGTATTCAAAGAGAACCAGGAGTGCTACCTAACCAGAAATTACTTTAAAAGAAAGGAATCATTTCATTCTAGTTCCATTCCTCCATCTGTTGGCATCTCTTTTTAGGATTTGTTCTGCTTAAGTGAAAAGTCAGAAAAGGCTCCTTTCCCCCTTTCATAATCGCTTGGCTTTACTTTCTGAATTGAGGATGTACCACGTTGATTTTGTTTCTGCACCTTTAGAGAAACTGTAAAGTGATTTTAAGGATTTAATTGGTAAGATTATGATAAAAAGATCTGCTTAACTGTTTTGTGTGCAAAATAAAAAACTGAGGGCTTATCACATGATATGATCAATTCAGTCATTTCCCAAGGCCTTTTTGCCTGACTCTTTGGTCCATGTCATCAAAATCTCTGATATGCTGCTTTATGGATTGTGGTTGCTTTAAATGAAATCAACAGAAATTTCTTGTATGCTGCATTCTGTGTGGAGACAGCGACATACAGGCTGCCCACTTCTCTACTGGCCGTGACTAGGCCCTCTTTTGACTACATAGAGACATTTCAGGTAACTGTTTTGGTTGTCTGCAATTGGATGAAAATTCCTGTACTTTTAAAATGAACTGCTGACAATCTTCAAAGTTTAAGCCATTATTTATACCGTTTATCCTTTATTGAACCCAAAGAAGCCAGCTCATAGTTCCTGTACAGGACTTTTGACATCCGAAAGCTGTAAGATGTTGGTCTTGAAACCATAAGTAGCTGCGATGGTAGCACAGTGCTTGCATCTTGCAGGCAGCTTAAGGTAGAAGATCACGTGGGCAGAGATAACACAGGACAGACGCTGTGAACCTGGACTGAGGACTCGCAGCGGTGCCTCCACGGTTCTGCCGGAAATGCCCGGAGCTCGCTGGCTTAGCCTCCAGGTGTGGGTCCTGGAGTAACTGGGTGACTGGACAGAGACCCTCTTCTTGCAGTTGTGTGAGCAGAAGGGTCCCCAAAAGCCACTTGAGGGAACAGTAACTCAGGGTTCTGTTTTCATACCCGCTCACCTTTTGAGTGTCCCTTTTTAAAATTAACTAGATGTGGCCAGGAAGAGGGGACAGAAGACACTTGAAAGACAGTTCCTTAGCCCTCCTCTGTCCCCTCAGAGCCAGCCACATGGCTGGACCCACCATGAAGACGATGATGATGATCGTGATGGTAAAGATGATAACAGCACAGCTAACACTGGCTGTGTGCTCCGGGCCACGCTCTGGGCCAGCTGAGGCCCGAGGCTGTGTCTCCTCGCTTGTTCTGCTGTGTGGATGGTCCCCGCACAGGTGAGGAAGCTGCAGGCCCACAGTCAGCTATAGTTCACACACGTCGTGTTAGAATACGAGCAGTGAGTACAAAGGCTCTGAACACAGCCCACACCAGCAAAAGCTGTCCAAAAGGCACAGTCAAGCCCGGGCCATGGAAGCCCCTGCTGTCCCCAGGTGGTGGTCTGAATTGTGACCTGCGTGATAAGCCTTTGTGTCCCCAGAAAACAGATATGCATCCAGCCGTCAGCAAAGACTGAGAATAACAGGACTGAAGCAGCCTCAGATCTTAGAAAAGTTGGTCAGGACGGTTATGTTTACTTGACAGCGCTGGCTTCTGGGGCTTTTGAATAAAGGAAACCGGCAGATGTGGCCACTTGATGGAATGTGATGAGGAAAGGGCTCTGCAGATCAGCTTTGGTGATAACGCACATCTCTGAGATTGACTTTGGGCCTTAAAGGGGTCTGCACCGGGGACGTCATTGAGAATCGTGTGTGTATGTGTGTGTATATGTGTGTGTGTGTGTGTATATATGTGTGTGTATATGTGTGTGTGTGCAAATGTGCACACGTGCGCGCACACGCACACCCCACAGCTGTTTTCAGAGCTTCTTCCAAAGCACAAGGCCTAAAAACAGCACTTGACTTATTTGACTTGTGGCTGGAAAATCTCCAGGTCTTAGCAGAAAAACTGGTGAGGATGAACAGCGCTTTGTGTTCCTACACTGTAATAATTTCCCGTGTTTCCAAACCGTGTTGTATCAGCCTGCTAGGGCTGCTGTAACAAAGTGCCGCAGACTGGGGCCTTAAATACCAGACATTTGTCATCTCCCAGTTCTGGGGGCTGGACGTCTGAGACCCGGGTGTCGGCAGGGTGGGCTCCTTCTGAGGCTGAGGGAGGAGCTGCTCCAGGGCTCCCTGCTTGGTGCGTGGACCGCGTCTTCTCCGCGTCTTCACACCGTCTTCACACCGTCTTCCTTCTCTTCGTGTGTATGTGACCCAGTCTCTCCTTGTAAGGACTCGGTCATACTGGCTTAGGGCCCACCCTCGTGACCTGCTTCCGTTGGTGTAGCCACATCCTGAGGTGCTGGGGTAGGACTCCAGCATGGATTTTGTAGGGACACAGTTGCAGCCCTTAACAAGCCCCAACAGGAGTTCCTTAACCACTTCAACCTCTCATTTCTCTAGAGGCCAGGCTGGTTTGCAAAGGAACGGAAATGTGTAGGTGATGGAGAGCTTTGCCCACGAGGATGACTCTGCAGCTTGAGGTATCCAGGTGCTTGACTGTTCAGAGAAAAAATAGCTTGTTCCGATACCAAGTAGGGCAGGCAGGAGGATGCAGGCAGGGCCCTGCCTCCTAAAAATAGTGCCACGCCAACTGGGCGGCCCCACGGCTCAGCTCCCTGGCACGGTGCTTCCACCAGGGCTGATGGGACAGTTAATAATAGTAGTGACTCGCTTTGCCCTCAGTTGTCGACTTTGGAGAATCTAAACTTGCAAGAAGAATGTGTAAATGCATTTCTGTTTACTTTTCTGGTTGACATTAGGGATGTGATAGGTTTGTTTTTCTTTTTAAGGGACAACATAGTTTGGGGGGGGGTTGTTTGTTTTTTAATGGAAAGTGCCAACATGGACAGTAAGTTGAAGTATGTTTTAAGTCTGAGACCCACCACCCAGCGTGCCCTTTCTCACCCGCAGGAATAGGTGTGTGTGAATCCAGGTGTAGCAGTCAGGCAGCCTCGGGTACCACTTTGGGGACGGCTAATTTGACGAAAACAAACAAACAAAAGCAGCCACCAGGTGTGGATTCTTTGAGCCACATTTCAAATCTCCTGAATCTTCATTTTTTGCTGTGTTGATAAGGTAGTGGGGAGGGGGATGGGTGACAGGTATAACTCCCTTCCTCTCTGCCAGTGGTTCTCTGCCAAGGCCATAAATTAGATGCCCTGGGGAGTGTTTACATTCTCCTAATGCCAGGGCCCTACCTTCGGAGACTCTGGCTTCCTGGTAGAGGCTTGTTGGAAAAGCTCCTACGTGATTCTACTGGGCGGCCAGGGTGAGAAAAGCCACCTGGACTCTCATCGTTTCCAGGTCCCCCTCTGGGTGCATCCTGCCACCAGCAGCCACGGCAGGGAGCGTCGGGTGGTGGTGGGTGTAACCGAAGCCCCTCACCATCCCCCCCCCACCTCGATGAGACTCCCTGTCCTCTGTCAACCATGACGGAGTGCCCTGGAAGCCCTGCCATCATAGAACCAAGTCCTTCCTCCCTGGACGGCGTGCGTAGACCAAGCAGGGTGTGAACCTGAGACCAGGACGTGTGCTCAAGACAGGTCACTCACCCTCGATTGGACACGGCTGGCAGTGCTCAGGTGCAGACCACCCAGACCTGTGGCGGCCTGGCTGACTCACACAGCACAGGTATGGAGAGCCTGCCATGTACCAGGCACTTGCTAGTCACACAGTGGTGGAGAAGAGACACGGAAAGTGCCTGCCGTGGAGAACTGATTGTGCGGTGAGGATACTGCAAACCCATTCATATGTCTTCGGCATGTCGGCCAGCTTCGCAGTTACATTTTGCTTAACATTTGGGTACAGGTCATCTGTTGACCATACATGGACCTGACAACTGGCAGTGGCCTGTGTGTGCACTGGGGGCTTGGGAGAGGGGGGTCCAGGGATCAGCAGGGTCGTCACACTCCCCCACACTGTACCTACAGGTGGGGGAGACTTGACTCTTATGGTGAGGCCCAGCCTGTCATTCTGAACACTGTTTCACTGCTAATAAGTGGAAAAAGCAGGCATTTCCCAAAACACACAAAGTTGTAATGGCGGAAACATTTCCTGTAACGTCCATGCTTTCCTACCAGGGAGTCAGCAAACTATGATTAGGTTTACCTGTTTGTTTATCCTCATTGTCACACACTTCATTCATTCATTCATTCCTTCATTCATTCAGCACCCATGTGCTGAGGGTCTGCCATGACTTGGGCACCGTAGCCACCTCACTCCTGGCATTCCCAGGGCACTGCTTCCCATTCTGTGCATTCTCTGTCTTCTTCCTGGCTGTCTGCTGGGCCAGCTACTTTGGGGAGGCCAGGAGGAAGCAAGCTGAGGTAAGTGGGAGGACAGAGGACCCCAGGGTGAGGAAGTCTGGGGACGAAGCAGATCTGGGACAAATCAGGTGGCAAACGATTAGAAAAGGAGGGCAGGCCATGGCTGCAGGAGCTAGGAAAGGTCACCTGAACGTGCTCCTTCCCCACCCACGAGATTTGCTGGTCCGAGCAGACACCCCATCCCTTTGCTTTGACCCCTCTTGCAATGCAGCATCCAGTTGCAAACGTGTATCAGCTGCTGTGCAAAATGTTTTATGGGTCATTCGATTAAATCCTCACAACAGCCTATGGGATGAGTGCTGTTGTTATTCCCATCTCACAGAGGAGGAAACTGAGGCTTGCTGAGGTCAAATCTGTGTCCAGGACAGGTGGCTAGTAAAGAGTAGAGGTGAGTTGTCACCAGGAAATTCACCAGTGCCAGAGCCCTGTGGTTCTGACGAGCTGTCGGGGAGGCAAGTGGAAGCCACTCCACCAAGTAGCATGTGCAGCTTCGTTGTCCCCAGGGGTCCCTATGGCCTTAGGGGAAACATGGCAATGACATCGTGCTTGGTTTTCCTACAACCCCCAGAATCGATCCACGGGGAGGAGTGATGTATGCATCACATCTAACACATGGCACTGAATTATCAGCGAAGTTGGACCACGGTGGCGGTCCAAACATACCATCAACTTTTGTATCTATTGTGGGAAATGGGAGAATGTTTTCATTCTTGCAAACTGTAGAAGGAAGATAATTGTGGCTGCTTTATTTCTTCGATACACAAAAGGGAAAGGCATTTTAAAAATTCTGAAAATAACTCGAGAAAGAAATGCTCTTTGAACATAATTGTTGCATCGGTGGAAACCACTCAGATTGAAGAAATTAATACTTTAAAAATAATTTCTGTAAAAGAAATACTAATTCTCTGTCACAATATTTGGCAAGCATTCTCAATATTTTTTTATTAAGAGTTCTTTGAGGAAAGAGATAAGGAATTGCTATCTTACAATGGATCTGATTACACTTGAAGTTGAAATGTTGTCAGCTCACTTGGGAATTGAAGGAAAACATTCTAGAAAAATGTTGTTAAGGGGATGCTTGCCATTTTTTGATCTTGAAATTCAGACATTTCCAAAAATCAGAATATGGAGTTGCAGAATTGATTACATATTGATTGTAATAGAAAGCAGCTATAATTATTGTATAAAGTGGGACATAATTATTAGAACAATTATTTTGGCCTTACTGATACATATGAATTAGGGCGATTTTTGCATCAAGCTGGGTGCCTATTTTTGCTTCCCAGGAACTACCAGTCGGGACTGGAGTGTAACTGTACAAAAACAGTGAAAACAAAAACATGAATGACAGCAGGGATTTATCTGTGTTGAGGTCTTTCACGGTTAGTGGCATAGCCCTACTCTCTACTCTGCTTCCCAGCCAGGGAAAAGCAGAAATATGGAGGAAACTTGAAACTGAATTTGTTACAAGCTTGAATTAATTGTAACTAGTTGACTATTATAAGCCTAGCAAATGTAACTTTTAAAAAGTCATCAAAATACTAAATCGTGTTTCTTTCATCTCGCTTGGTACAAAGGGACGGTATCTCATGGAAGCTTGCCTTGCGGCCCATGTGTGTGGAAGAGCTCTCCCCTGAGGTGGGCCCCCCCCCCCCAGAGCTGTCCAGGGAAGGCAGGGCACAGCAGAGCTAAGGGTTAGGGCCTCTGGGGAGTGCCCTCATCCCATATGAAGACGGCCTAAAACTAACCCAGGGTGGCAGCTGCCATCTGACCTCTCACAGACCTGCTTCTTTTTCCTTTGATCACTTTTATGATGTATATTATGGAAAAATCCTCATCTTAGCTCATAAAAGATCATTTCTCTAACTGTAGGATCAACCAGTAGAATTACATAAAGCTTAAAGGAAATCATTTTAACTCATAAATAAAACTAATCTGATAAAAAGTGACTGACCTTTGCTGGATTGAATTAGGGTGATTTAGTAATTGTATTTAAAGGGGTATCCTGGCATCTGCCTTTTCATAGAGCGATGGAGGCCTCTTGGTTATTCCCCCAGATCAGTCAGAAAGGAATGGGAGACCCCAGAACCACTTCCTGCCACCTCTGGCCCCGACAAGGCCACCTGGAGAACTGCGTGGCCCCTCGGCATCTGGGGACACCTGCAGACCTCTCCTCAGAATAATATTTTGAAATGCACACAAGAAAATTCATAGGATTTCCAAGGAAAACAATTAGAGTAGTTCCCCCTTATCCATAGTTGTGGTTAACCCACATCTGAAAATATTAAACAGGGAATTCCAGAAATAAACAGTTCATAAGTTGTAAATTACGCACCGTTCTGAGCTGTGTGATGAAATCCCACAGCGTCCCACTTGCGACGCGAGTCATCCCTCTGTCCCAAGTTTTCTGCCAGTTAGTCATTTCATAGCCGTATGTCTCGATGATCAAATCAGCTATCAGTGTTCCCCAGTACGTGTGTTCAGGTAACTCTGCTTTTACTTAACCATGGCCCCAAAGCAGAAGAGTGGTGATGCTGGCGATTGGGATCTGCCTAAGAGAAGCTGTAAGTGCTTCCTTTAAGTGAAAAGGTGAGTGCGGGTCAATAAGATATTTTGAGAGAGAGAGAAATAGAGAGAGAGACTACATTCACATACCTTTTATTACAGTGTATTGTTATAATTGTCCAATTTTATTATTAGTTATTATTGTTAATCTCTTGCTGGGCCTAACTTATAAATTAAACTTTACCATAGCTATGTATGGATAGGAAAAACATAGTGTATATAGAATTCAGTACTGTCTGTGGTTTCAGGCATCCAAGGGGGTCTTGGAACGTACTACTGTATATACGTACTACTGTAGACTACTGTATATACTTAAACATGTGTCGTGCGGGAGACCCTGCTCGCTGCGCCATTTGTCATGCGGGGAGGCCTGCGGGGTCTCTGCTCCCATTCCCCATACAAGAACGCAGGATATGGTGAGGCCAAAAAGGAACACCCACGGAGCCATAGGTAGGGGAGTCATACCACTATATTCTCTCTGGCAGCACTATACTCTCAATGGAGGCTGGATCCACACTGTCCACAAACCGCCATCCACACTTGCCAGCCCAGCCGCCATCTTCTTGCTAGCCCCCATTCTTCCTCTCTCCTCTCTCTCTGCTAGCGTAGCCACAGCAGTTATATTAGTGGCCAATGGCTCACTGGTTACAGCTGACGGCCAACTAGCCACAGCTGATGGCCATGCAATCACAATTGATGGCCATTTACTACCTGAGCCAGCACCTGTCTATGTGAGGCCGAGAGCCTGGAAACTGCTTTCTGGGGCTCTGCCCCCACAACATGGTTATCACATATCAAAAAAAACAAAACGTGATGAACTAAACTATCAAATTAAGAAGCATGTCTTTAATAACATTTAAGATCCAACAACTCCCTTAATTGGACATAGTAACAAGCATTGATGACATTTCAAGGTATCTGCAATTGTACTGTGATGTTTTATTTTTAAGTGTGGGATTTCCATTGGTGGCGAAATCAAGGCACTGC
This sequence comes from Rhinolophus sinicus, assembly GCF_036562045.2. Lineage (NCBI taxonomy): Eukaryota > Metazoa > Chordata > Mammalia > Chiroptera > Rhinolophidae > Rhinolophus > Rhinolophus sinicus. The sequence continues at coordinate 195,609,503 of NC_133753.1, read as the reverse complement.
TCATACAGCTGTGGTTTATCACTTTCCCTCATAATTAAATGAAGTGCTAAATTGCAGTTAGGTGTTAGTGAAAATAAAGACATTTTTCCCATCCAAGTGTATATATGCTTGTGGGGGTGGAGGGGAAGGCCTGGCTCTGAGTGTGTCTTGGGGAAGATCTTAAGGCTAATTGTGCAGCTCCTGGACAGAACCACCGGGAACAAGGTTTAGGAGCCCAGTTATGTCTCAGTTCCACCGTAGGTCTCTTGGGCTGGGGTTGGGAGAAAGCCATGGATCTAGAGGCAGACACAGGGCTCCAGCACCATCCCTCTCCTGAGCCTGCTCCCCTGCCGGGCAGGTAGCAACCTCCCCAAGCTTCAGGTACCTCACCTGAAGGTGAGGAGCAGAATCCCCACTTCACAGGTGAATGGTGACACTCAAGAGAAATGATGTACAAAGTGCCGTGTACAGAGGGGGTAATCAATAGATGTTCCTTCTTTTAAAGAATTGGAATATTTATTGAAATAAATACAGCAGAAAAATATGACCAAAGACCCCGAGTTGGGCTTCCACTCAGCATCCATTACATGAAGGGTTCTGCTTTCACAGCTATTAGTATTTCAGGGCGATAATGAGCTCCAGTTGGCTCCAATTTTTTCATACTTGACCATAATTTTACAAATTTCACAAAAATCACTGGATAGCCTCCTCTTGACCCTCTCATGGTGGACCCTTGTCATTGCCTCTGTTGGCTTCCTGTCGTCCAGTCATTGTGTATCATCAGGAGATGGCTTCTGATAACGATGGCAGCCATGCTACTGTCCGATGTGATACCTGTCTGATGCCTGTGTCTCACCTTCACAGCACTGCTCTCCTAAGAACCCTTTTGTTAGTCGTTTCTTTAAATTAGCTCAACTCCCTTTGCTGCTGCTGTGTTAGAAAATTACATGGGAGAATATTATTTAAAACCTGTACCTCTATCATCTCTAAATGCACACCAGATGGTAGCCATTAAAGATTGTTGAGGTTCTTTCTTCATTACAGAATACCATGTCCCCTTGAAAGCTTTGTGGTGACCATTTTGTTTCCAGATGAAAACCTGGTTCAGAAATTGATTTTAAAATTTTGTAAAATGCTGTGGGTTCCAACCATTATCACAATTATTGCCTCAGTACAATTGAAAGAGAGTGTCACTGTAGTTGGTTACCCTTTAGCTTCCTACACCCTTTAGAAAAGGCCTTTCTTTCAGTGAAATTGAAAAGGCATCTAGTTGAAATGTTCAACCTGCGGGAATTGTCGACTTTTCTCAGAAACCTCTGGGATGTTGTGTATGACATCGTGACAGTTGGAGGCTAATCAACAGTGGACTACCAATGCCTGCCTCCCTTTCTCTTAGCTGCTAATTAGGGCCGTGGGCATTGGTCCCAAATCTAGGGTAAGGTCTCTGCATTTGGTAGGAGAGCAACTAGATGTCTCCAGGGTTCAGCTCTTAAGACCGAATGGCGGAGCAGCGTTTCCACAGGCAGAGGGAATGGGCCACAGCTCATTGATCCTCCAGGCTTTTTATGCTGTGTCTGTTGTACCCTCTCAATGACTTTCCCGAAGTTCAGCAATATTGAAGTCGGAAATTGATATCTGAGGTCACAGAGGCAGGAAGCAGTCTGCTGTCCCCAGTGTTTCTCAGCCTGCTGCGCAGACCACTCGAAGAAGGGATGCGATCTACGCGGAGAGGAGTCTGCCGCAGCTGAGTCAGTTTATGGACCTGGGTGATGTTGCCATAACTACCGCTTTCCGTCTGTAGTGTTTTCAGCATCATGGTCAGCAGAGAGCAACAGATCTGTCCAGCATTGCTCAGATTGGTTTTCACATTTATTTTTGTCTCTTTTTTTTTTCCTTTCTTGCAAACTCAATATTTAGCTGTCATCGAATCTTTTGGCTGAGATCAAATCAGTTTCCCTATCCTAAGAGAAATATTATAAGCCCTCAATCCACACCTTGGCCCCAGCCACACAGCCTTTGGAGTCTCGGAGGCTTGCTGGTGTCCCATTCTGATAAGTGCCACTGGGCTCTCCCAGCCTGGTGGGAAAGGATGAGCTCATTGGCCCTGACGGGGCCAGGAGACTGCACAAGAGCAGGTAACCATTGTTTAATTCATCATTTAACTGTTGAAAAGGGATGGACGACCCCACACACTTACTGTGGCCAGAAGACCCTCAGGGACTTCAACTGGGTCTTGGTCAGCACCCCACAGGAAAGATACCCGAGGCCTGGGACTCTCAACCCGAACGCAGGTGGAGGTGTGTGAAGGACGCAGCCCTCAGGCAGACATAGGAGGCTTGGGTCTGGGTGGAGAAAGCAGTGAGGTTTCTGCCTACAGGTGCTGGCCGGAGGTCTGGGGTTGAAACAGGCTGGTGAGAGCAAGTCAGACCCCGGATGCAGAGCAAAGTTTGCATTCAGCTTTATGGTCACAAAGCACTTAAGGGTGCGTGGCTTCTGGGGGCCCATGAAAGGGAGGCATTCCAGTACAAGGAATAAGGAGGCCGGCACAGGGCGGGGCAGGGCTGGGGCCTGTTTGCTTGAGCCCGCACTGCTGGTTCAACATGATTGAACCAGACCATTACATCTCCAGTAGGAACTAGGGGCTTAGTGAGAATTTCCAGGGGGCATCTTCTTCCCTCTATATTGTCTCATTTTGTAGCATCAGCAAGTAGGAATTGTCAAATAGCCAAGTTTGAGAGACCGCAAAATAGAAGATGGTCCACCATGAAAGGCTGAGCAGATGAGCTTGTTCCAAGATTGGGAAGTAAGAGATGGCCCTCAGCATGCATTCAGAACAGAAGACGCCTCACCCAAAATTCCTGTGAATGGTCCCCATAGAGCCAATGGAAACTTCTACACTGCACCATTAAATTAAGTTGCCCCCAAATGTTGAAGGAAATGTTAAGAATCCTACCGAACCAAAGAGGGTCCGGCCACATAACACCCAACAGAGCCAAACCCTGGACACTGAGCTTTGCAGTGGAGAAATTAAAGCAATTTATTGGTGGGGCTCCGAGTCAGGAGAACAGGAAGCTAGCACTTAAAACCCGAACTCCTGGATGTTTTTTAATCAAGGATATTTAAAGGCAAAAATTCAGGGTTAGGGGATAGGGGTCATGGGCGAAGCTGATTGGTTAGTTCCTGTGTAAGCTTCAGTGGTTTTCCTCAGTCTGAGTAATTCAGTTCCTGACATCACCTTGTCTGGAGCCTTCATAACTGTGGTCAGGTGAGCGAACCGGGTTGAGGAGCCAAGATTCTGCAAAACATCTCATGATTGTGCATCAGTGATGTTTCCTTTGGAGCAAAAGGCAGAAACCAAACATCTTGTGACCTTGTTATTGTTTAAGCCTTCGTTGCTTTATGCTTGACTAGCACATGTCTCTAGTGTCTCAAGCAAAGTGTGCTTTAAACACTTCCTGGAACTTGCTACACAGGCAGGCCTTCAGGGCGTGACTAACTCACCTTTTACTCTGACTGGAAGCTAAGTGATGACCAAAGCAGTTGAAACACTTAGCAAAAGCCTGTACCTACACCCCTAGATTCTATGATCTAATACCTAAACATGTTGACTATTAACTGTTCATTTCAAAATCTCGACCACAAGGAAATGCTTCTGATATTTCCGGCTCCTGAACCTGGAAGAAAAGATTCCAGTAAAAGATTGTCATTTATTTGGCCTTACGAATAATGCAATGCTATGAACTGGTTTTATAAATCAAGCCTAGTTTGAGTGAATGATAAAAGAAGGGAGAAGTTTTGTAAGTAATCTTACCTTTCGGAAGTATGACTCACTCAATCATCCACTCATTTGCTACTAAATATTTTCTGTCTCATGTTATTTTCTCTACATAATTACAGTGAATATTGGTATTTGTACACCATCTACATTTTCTTCGTTTCCTGCCGTTCTCATCTACTTCACTACTTTCTGCTCTTCTTCTAAGTCAGTAAGTCACAATATTAACTAGTAGGTAGCGTGTTTTAGAAAATGTTTCAGAATATTCAAGAATGTTTCACACTGAGATTGGGTGAGTAAATCCTTTCAAACTTATATGTTTACGGTTTACTTGGAATTAAATGTGTACTAACTACAGTGATTCTAGAGGTCGTCTGAGAGAGAGTGCGGGTTTGGTAGTGAGTAGGAGGGAGAAGAAAGAGCCCCCAGAACAGATGAGAGGATCACAGCGTTTCCTCAGTGCAGGGTTTTGGATCCACACCCGCCATTCTCCCACACTGGTGTAGGCTGCAAAGGTGATTGTCTTGTGGTGTGGCTGGTACCCACTGCCACACTCCATGGACCTTGGGCCCCACTCAGGGTATAGAAAGGGACCAGGAGCTGGGCCTTGATCTGAAATCTCCCAAACCCAATTAAGGTTAGCATTTGTGTTGTGATTTTAAACTGGAATTTTTGTTCCAGAATATTCTAAGCTTTTTTTTTATGGGGTGGGATGTAGAATCACATAATTAAGTAGAATTGGGGAAAGTAGACATAGTGCACGTGTTCACCTGTAAACCCAGGTTTCAGTGATGTTTACTGAGCCCTGACAACATTTGCCATTCCCTTGCCACTCAAAGTAGATGCTCTTCCCAATCTATCATGGGTTTAAATTCTGCAATAGGAATAAGGAAGTTACACCTCCCCGTTTCCTCTTCTGCGAACGGGAACAGGAGTCCACCTGGAGTCCCTGTGAGGATTCAGTGAGCTGCTATGGGAAGATGTTAGCTGCTCCTTCAGCACCCAAGCCCCACCCAGGCCCTTCTCCAGGGCATGTCCTCCTTGCCGCCTCTGCCCAGCTTCTGGCGGAGCCACCCCCTTCCCTGTACAAACTGCAGAGCACCCTGCTTCCAGCTTGTTGTGTCATGTGTTACCTCGTGGGAGCTGTGCCTTGTCTCCCTACCCTGATGGGCTAGATGTCCCTCCCAGGGGGAATAACTCCCACAGGGGAGCCCCTCCCCACAGGTGCAATTTGGTGTGACCCCGGGTGGGCGTGTGGGGCCCGTGGGCACTCGCCCAGCCCTTGCACCAAGTGGGCACGCCACGGCTATTGTGGCATGAGACTGAGTTGGTAACTCAAGTACCGCAAGGTCATGAGTCATCAAAGAAAAATTATAGGTGTTGCATGTCCTGTAAATTGCAGTGTCGGGAAAGTGGACATTTTTAGCAACAAAATGACACTTGATCAAAAAGGCATTGTCTGCTTGATACCGAGTGCCAAAATAATTCACCCCTGGCACCATGTGCATCCCACGTGATTTGAATTTTCTGTTTTGCTCTAAACACCAAATTTGGTGAGCATGGTGTTTTAGTCAATGAGAATTGGTTTCGTGAGTTTTTGTTTTTCATCATGTGCCCCTGAAATGTCGTCATACTATTTGCCAGGAAATGCATCAGGCTGACACTGGGTGGAGGCTTCAACGTAGCGTCTAAGAGATCACGCTCCCTGTCCCCAGGTCGTCCGTCAGCACATGCGGGGCTGGTGCTTATTTTGTGAAGTAATTTTAATGTGAATTTTGTTATTTGAAGAACTTCTGTAAACATCTCTTTGGTTTCTTTGTGGTCTTATCACGATTGGAGTTTTCTGTGCTACCGTATAAGAGTAAATTCATTCTCTCCTCTCAGTCTCTCTGTCTCTCTCTCTCTCTTTCTCTCTCTCGCTCTCTGTCTCTCTGTCTCTCTCCCCCCTCCCACCCCACCGCTGCCCCTTCCCTTCTTCCGTTTAACTGTGGTTTTTCTTATTGGAGTCTGTATTGTTATTGGAGGGCTGCTTTGACAAGTACCACAGACAGGGCAGCTTAAACAACAGACATTTATTGTCTCCCAGTTCTGGAGGCCGGAAGTCTGAGATCAAGGTGTCTGCGGGGTTGGTTCCCCCTTGAGGTCTCCCTTCTTGGCTAGTAGGCGGCTGCCTTCTTCCTGTGTCCACACATGGTTTTCCCTCTGTGCTTGTCTGTGCCCTAATCTTCTCCTACGAGAAACCAGTCATATAGGATTAGGGCCCACCCATATGACTTAATTTTACCTTAATCACCTCTGTAAAGACACTGTCTCCAAATACAGTTATGTTCTAAGGTACTGCGGGTTAACACATCGCCATATAAACATTACAGAATACAATTCAGCCCAAACAGCCTTTGCAAACACGTATTAGTTATTTTTCCTCTGTGACCTTGATCTTAGATGTCCCATCTTCCTGGCATTATCCTGGGCCTGGCCCTGTGGCCCTTGCTGCCTGCAGGTCTCTTCTGTGAGTAACTGACTCTTTTCCATGTCATCAGCCCCCTTTCCCTCCTGTAGCATTGACACATTCCTCTTCATGAAACTTAGTTTTTCCAGGTTTCTTTGTCTTTCTTAGCTTTCCCAGAATTTCTTTCTTTTCTCCTTTTTCCCAATGGTCATAATTGCCTTTATTTTTTTCATGCTTTCCTTTTCCTTTCTACCTACAGGATTTCCCCTGGCTTTCTCTGCTGTGGGCGTCTAACCTTGCGTTCAGCAAAACCCATGAGCAGGGGCTATATCCATATTCTTTGGCACTATTGCCATTTTGCGCCTTTATTCCTGCGTGCCTTGTGATTTTTGTCCTACTTTTCCTTTTCACAGCCTCTAGAAATCTCCCCACGCCACTCCTCTGTCTTTGTCCAAGGTTGACGAGCATATTCTTTTTTCTCCTTTCTTTGCAGCCATTACTGTCTCAAATGTCCCTGTCCACACTGGGCTAGTCACCTGTCCTGTTTCCTCTCTTCTGTTTGGTGTTTCCTTTCCTCTACTTGCCCAGGGCTCTTTGTCTGCCTTTTTCCCCTTGGGGTCATCTCAGCCATGGGAGCAGATGGGTAAGAAAAGGGACTCTTTGCCTGGGAGTCTGCAAAGAAAGAGGACTTTGGGCAAAGCCAGGGTGCAGAGGGGAGGCCTTGGGCAGGCAGTGGAGGTTGAACTGAAAGGGATGGGGGCTGCTAGGTTGATGATGATTTCAAACATCATTTTGAGGGTCGGTGATTCTAGAAGGCCACACTACTGGGGTCAAACTGGGGTTAAAATTATTGTGAATATGTTTTAATCCAATTGGTTTTTATGCTGATGCACCCAAATTGATGCATTTTTTTTTAATCAACAGTTATTTTTATCATTTCAGATGTTCTTATCAAACTTAGATGTAGGATGCTTTCTGAAAGCCCTCAATTTCGTTTTTATGGTAATTTTACTCATTGACTTTATAGTTAAAGCAGAAAACAATTCTTGATTGGCAATTTCATGGCTCAAAGTATTTGAAAGAAGCACATAACTAGAGTTTGGGTGATACACAAGATCCATCTCAGGGTTTATCAGGGAAAACAATTTTGTTCAGCTATTTGCACTTTACATGCACTCTTGTTTTACTCAACAGTAGAGGAATTCACTCAAATATCCCTACATATTTCCACCAGTCTGCCGCCCGGACCTGAGAACAGGCTAGCAGAACCCTGCGTGATAATTCCTGGGGGAGCCTAACACAGTGTGAGCGCAGCCATCCCCTCTCCTCCCAGCCTGGCCGATTCCGCGGGCTCAGCTCCGGTCCCTCTTACACCTCCCCTCCTGACTCCGGTCTCCTTGGAACCTTGAGCTCTGTAGAGCAAGGACTTGGTGTCATCGCCAACACTGACAGAGGACAACACACTGTGTGAGCCCTCCCTTGTCTCCTTCATCACAATTATATTATTTCTGTGTGTCTAGACACACAGCTCAGCAGATGACACTCAGCATCTTTTCCACGCTTGATCGCCGAGGCCAACTGTTCCCAGATGTTTCATGAGTGGAGGGAGTTTCCATAAACGTCACAAAGAGCAGAGGCTAACAAAATGTCATAAGACTGGGTCATTTATATATAATCCAAGGCTTTTTAGACAATAAAAATGCACGTTTAAAGTATTTATATAATTTTCTTTTTCAAGCAGTATAAAGTTAGATGTTCACATTTTAATTTCAGGATGACACCCCTAACTTTCACGATATCATAATGAAAGTGATCTGTAGGGTTTTTTCCTTCCACTAAATGCATTTAACCCAAAAAAGTCAATTAAATGAAAAATAACAAATGGATTTCCGGTTACTGTCAACTTTGATCTGCCCTCCTGATGATAAGGACTTATTAGAGAAGTAAATTGCTCTAATTCAGTTTAATGTAACAATTAGTGAGTTGAAGTCAGATGTCCTTCTGCAGTGAACGTGAAAACAGGAGACACATTATGACAGAGACTCAGGCAAGAGCCTGTGTTGGTCTCCGGCGATCACGGGCGAGTGACTCATGAGCTGCTGGGTCAAGGGCCGAGGTGCACGTCTGTTTCTGTGCACCAGCGCTGAGACCAAATGCTCGGAGGTACTCAGAAGACAGAATGTGGTGTATGACCTTGTCCTTTAAAGTTGGGCCCCTCGGAAGACCCGTCCTCCCTAGAGGGCAGTTCTGGGGGTGCACCTTTGTCTATCTCCGGTGGGTCCACTCGAGTCTGGCCTGCAGTCAGCCAGGCATATAACGATAGTGTAGCTTTTATCATCATCGTCATCGTCATCACTGTTAACTTTTTTCCCATTCGTGCCTGAACATCCATGGTTCCGTATTTCATGAAGGTGCCTGAAAAAGCATAGATTTTGTGATCATGCACAAAATTTTAATGTATGTTATTCTGTCAAATGTGCAAAGCTGTTAAGAGTTTGTTTCTGATTATAGAAAGTGCAACATGCTTATTGCACAAAATCCATGCAGTACGAGGATGTAGGAAGTAGAGAGTGCAAACTCCGTGGTTCCACCTGCCAGGGGTAACAACTGCTTTCCTACACACATTCACACTCACACACACACACAACCACACACACTTAGACAGTCACACACACTCACACACACACAATCACACACACACCACACACTCACTGGTGTAACCATTTTCATAATAATGGGATTGTGCTGTTCGTGAGGGTCTGAAGTTTGCACATCTGCACCATGAACATGTGTCTGGTCAGCTGCTCTAACCAGCCTGACTCTTTAAATGGCCCAGGGCACCTGGTGTGCTGGTGCCATGTGAGCAGCCCTTCCCTCGTATAAACAACCTGTGTGCCACCGTGCATGGCAGGCTTGCTCACTTGTGCCCGTGTGACTGGAAGGAAAGCACCAGGAGTTCATGACTGGGTCCAAGGGCATGGACGCTGCACATATGGATCAGATACATGTCGTCAGGTTGCCACTCTCACAGGTCGCGCCAGGTTACACCGCCATCAGCAGCATGAGCTGGACGCCTCCCCAGGTGTCCCCATCTACTGCTCCAGTTAGTATTTCCCAAGCTCATTGGCAAAACAGATCTTATTTTTAAACGTATGTATGTCTTATTTTATTGAGGTGTAGCATCTGTATTACTTTTCTAGGACTGCCATAACACATCCTGGGTGGCCACAACAGAGCATACCCTAAAATCTCAGTATAACAATAAACGTGCCTTTCCTACACACAGTCTGGTGAAGTTTGGTGCCCCCCTCCATCTTGTAGCTTCTCCATCTGGAGTATGTGGCACCCAAGTTCACAATAACAGGGCATAAGAATGGGTGGGCACGTCAGCTTCTAAATGCCCCCACCCAGAACCAACAGGCATCACTTATGCTCACAACCCATAGGCCAAAACTAGCCATAGGGCCACAACCTGATTGGAAGGGAGGCGGATGTGTAAGGAAGCACGTGGCTCTTTGTGGAACACCGACGCTCTCTACCACGTCAAGTTCCTCAAAAAGAGCCACGTCTTAAGTCATCAGGTTGCACACATGAAACATGGAAACTTTCTGCATATCAGTCAGACCTCGGTTTTTAAAAATATATGTGAGCTTTTAGGATTTTCTGGGTAGGAAAGTCTAGCATCTACAAATAGTGAAATGAACAGGATACTGCAACCCAGTGGCACAGAAAAACTGTGAATACCGTGAGATGCAGGGAAACGAAACTAGAGCAAAACTATTATTTTTGCTATTTCAAATAGGAAGATTGAGTAAACTTGACCTTTGTATATTTGAATTTTAATGCAAGCTAATGTAAATATAAAATAACAAGCCAAGAAAATTAATGTGTACAGTTGGTCTTACGACATTTAAACTATCACTGCAAAATGTACATGGATTAACTTCCCTGTTACTAGGGAAGGCAGTTTTGATGATTTACTCCCTAACTCCCTTGACATCTAATTAGTGCCCATCACAACAGACCCTGCACAAAATTATTGACTGTAAACTTAACAACACGTTGCATGAGGTATTTTCAGTAAAAATGAAAGATTTTACTTTGGAGTTCCAGTTCTCTGAACATATTTACTTTATTAAAGATACTTTTTGAAAAGCTACGATCAGAACTTGAGGGCTGGTTGAAGTTTTTAGCCTGCAGGGCTGAAATGATGTTGGCCTGAACACGTGGCACCTAAGGGGTGCTGTTCACTGCCATGCTTTGACTTCCTGGAGATGACCTCCCGAGCAGGGGACACGCATTCTTAGGCTGTTACTAACAACCGCTGCAGGCTGCGGGTGGGAGAGGGAGGCAGGGTGTTCTCTGGACAAACAAGGTTGGGATATCTGGCTTATGCAAAGTCATTACAAATTCTTAGAGCCAACAACATGCCGGTTCTTGTGAATGTTCAGGCACGGGTTCTCCCATGCTCCGTTTCCCAAAATTCTGCATCACAGCGTTTCCACTCTAATTCCAGGAATAGGCTTGGGTTGCTGAGGGGCAGTGTCATTCACTACCTCCCCTCATTCTTTACGTGATCGTTTACAAAATTGCAACAAGTGTGTGTCCTCCTGCTGGGCAAGGATTCGATGAGCTAACATGTAAAGTACTATGTGGGACAAGTTTTGGGAAACGGTGACACATGTGTACTGCCTTTTCTCTGGAATGCGATCTGGAACATGAAGGATACTTCAGATCAGTGTCGATACTTCTACAAGATCTGTCACTGGTTCCTCAGGAGACGTGAGCACCCTCTGGGTACGTGGGCATGTGGTACTTGAGTACCCAAGATAATGAGAAAAGATGCAATGACCTTGAGTTTTCATTGTGACACAGAAGGAGAAGTGTTTTGGTTCATCTCCTGTTGTGCCCTAAGTTCACAGACATGGAAATAGATGGCTGTGGGAATTGAATAACCATAGCTGAAACTTGCCATATAGAGTAGATCCAGCCATTATATCTGTGGTTAAAATTAAGTATCCAAAATTGAAATATAATTTCCTTTGTGTATTATAGCCTAGCAACTGACAGCCAGTTAGGCATTCTAATTTCTCCAGAAAACTTGAAACCAAGAATTCTTAGAAATATTTGATGTATGATATTGTTTAACCAGAAATCTTTATATAAATTGCTTCATTTAATTTTTATTACATTTTGGATATCTTGGGAATATATTTGTGTTAAAATTTAAATAGTTTTCATTACGCTTAATATCAAGCACATCAGTTAAATAAGTCATGTATCAGCAAAACGTGCCATTTAGTGGCATTGCGTGTCCAAACATATCTCTAGGATTTGTTTTTTCTTCAAGACTGTGTCTTTATAGAGGACCTACTTGGCTAAATCAGTTTTCTTTGCTATATTAATTGTTATTGTGTACAGTTATGTACAATTGTGTATAATTATGAAGATCAGGTTGTTATGTAGCCTGGTCTTAATCAAGAAAACTAAGGTATTGGACTCACCATGCAGCAGTCTCAATTTTGAGATTATGTAGCTAACAATGTATAAAGCATAGGTTCATTTTGGTCCCAATCTTAAAATTCCCCATATCTGTGAGGTTTGGTAAAATCTAGGAAGCTGCTGTTTAGTGTCGTGGATAGCATGGAAGGAATGTTTAGGAATCTGATTTTGTTCTAGACTCGAGCATTTCTTACTGGGGCGACTATGTCCCCACCTGCCAGCATCAATTTCTGCTCTTGTATCAGGAACAATGGTAGTTGCTCTGTCTGCCACACCAAGGGGTGAGATGCAAATGACAAAGGTGATTTGAAAAGGATGTAGAAACAATAGCAAGCTTTGCAAGCATGAGGATCAGTCCATCAGATGTGCTTCCTTCACACAGCATTGTAAACAGGTAGGCAGGAGTGGACCCAGCAATTCCATCTCCATCGTAATGCCTGCCGTTTTGCTTTAACGTGCTCATTCACGACAAGGATGTGTGACACACGTGTCCACTTGGGGTCTGTGGCTGCTGTTCTCTGCACATGCATTTTGATTAAAGACAAGACCCTCCCGTGTGCAGCACCACGTCAGTATCATCACAGAAGAGACGGGCGGAGCATTGGTGGTGGTCGTGGGGAGTGAGGCTGGGAAAGGACCTCATAGTCTGACATAAATAAATAAAGAGACTCTATTTTTGTTTCAGAAAGGACAGGCACAATTGGATGTACTGCTTAAGAATCTGCTGAGCATTTAAATACAGTTGTGAAATGTTCCATTAAAAATTGCACCAATATTGCGCAAAGCTCCTGATATTCTAGGCATGTTTGGGTGGGGGCCACGACCGTGAGCCCCGAAGTAGTTACACTCTGGGCCTGTGTCGTTGCTTTTTCTAGTGTAGCCAAGTGGTTGTGAGCATGAATTCCAGAACCCAACTCTGAGAGTTCAGATTCCTGCTCCACTAGCCACCCGCTGTGTGACCTTGGGCAGTCCCACTCTGTGCCTCAGTTTCTTCGTCATGAGCCATGTTATGGCAGTCCATCCCGGTGGAGGCCTGGGAAGCCCTCGGAACAGTGACTGGCACACGCTTTACCTGTGTCGTGTTATAAAGTCTGTATTGTTTGAAGAGTCTCAGTGATGTTTGTAAAGATCACCGAATTCTTTTCTCTGCTTATTATAATTCTTAATGCAAAGGAAAAGATTCTATAGTAACACCCTTATACAAATAAAAGAGTTGAAATCAGAGTGTCCCTGAAGTAATGACCTAAAAGTAATAATAGCCATCCCAGTTGCTTATAGAAAATCACTTTTTAATTTTTATTAGGTCAGCCAAAATCAGTCCTCAGTTTTCTAAGTTTTTCAGTCAGAGACTAGAAATTTGTTAGAACCAACTTCCTTTCTTGATAGATGTATCATAAGACAATTTGATGGTAACAGAACACCACGTTTTCCAGAACTGTCCCCACGCCCTTGCTTAACACCGAGTAAGCTGTTGTTGTTTTTAAATGCCGTATGTTTGCCCTGCGTTTTCTTGCAAACAGAAAAGCATGTGTTGGGTTTTATCTACTCTGGAACCATCACCTGTGTGGCATGAACAAATTGGGGGAGGTGGGATGACAGTGTGTACCCCTTAGATGGTTGGATTCCTTTACTTTTATCCAGTTTTCCTTAGCACAGAGCCAGGTGGACTCATGCTCAGAGCTCTTGATTGAACAAGAAACCAGTGTAGGTGTGAGGCTGGGGACGGGGTAGGAAGGTGGGGATAAGGGATGATGGCGGGGTGGGAGCCAGTGGGGGCCCGAGAAGGCAGGGGCTGTGATGCAGGAAGCAGGAACTCCAGCCATGGAAGTGAAATGCGGAAGTGCAATGCGCCAGCACTTCCTGGTATGGGTGCTGGATTTCACCGCAAGACCCTCCAGAAAGTGTGTTTTATGAAATACACTTCGTTTTTTTGTTTGTTTGGGGGTTTTTGAATTTTATTAAATGTACTGGGGTGGCATTGGTTAGTAAAATTACATAGGTTTCGATTGTACATAATCGGCCTCTCGTCTGTTTCTTCATCCGTACATCAGGGTTGATGATAGCAGAGCCCACCTAGTAGGGTTTCAGGGAGGGCTTTATGGTTTTGCTTTTGTTTTGGGGGAGTTTTTGTTTTGTTTTGTTTTTTATTAAATTTATTGGGGTAGGTGTGCAGCCTGTACTGTCCCTCACTCGCCGCCGACGGCTTGCCTTGCCGCTCGCACAGCCTGCTGTTTCCCCACAGAAACGCCTCGATTACACGAAGTCCTTCGCCAGATTAGGCCAGCGTCCAGGGCACTGGCACCTCATCTCACTCGGGCATATGCCAAAGGTGTAAAGTTTGCTGCAGGTGCCCGAGCTTAATGCTTCAAGGTGTGGACCTTTTAGCTGATGCTGTAGCCGTTACTAGGGGGCCAAAGGGAAGGACAGTGATTATTGAACAGAGTTGGGGGAGTCCCAGAGTCACAAAAGATGGCGTGACCGTTGCAAAGTCAATTGACTTAGAAGATAAATATAAAAATATTGGTGCTAAACTGGTTCAGGATGTTGCCAATAATACAGATGAAGAGGCTGGGGATGGCACCACAGCTGCTCCTTTACCGGCACGCTCTCTTGCCAAGGAAGGCTTTGAGAAGGTTAGTAAAGGTGCTAATCCAGTGGAAATCAGGACAGGTGTGATGTTAGCTGTTGATGTTGTAATTGCTGAACTTAAGAAGCAGTCTACACCGGTGACAAACCCTGAAGAAATTGCTCAGGTTGCTACGATTTCTGCAAATGGAGACAAAGAAATTGGCAGTATCATTTCTGATGCAGTGAAAAAAGTTGGAAGAAAGGGTGTCATCACAGTAAAGGATGGAAAAACACTGAATGAGGAATTGGAAATTATCGAAGGATGGAGTTTGATCGAGGTTATATTTCTCCATACTTTACTAACACAGTGAAAGGTCAGCAGTGTGAATCCCAAGATGCGTATATTCTATTGAGTGAAAAGAACATTTCTAGTGTCCGGTCCGTTGTACCTGCTCCTGAAATTGCCAATGCTCACCGTAAGCGCTTGGTCATAACTGGGGGAGATATTAATGGCAGGTGGCTAGTACACTCGTTTTGAACAGGCTACAAGTTGGTCTTCAGGTTGTAGCAGTCAAAGCTCCAGGTTTGGGTGACAATAGAAAGAACCAGCGTAAAGACATGGCTATCGCTGCTGGTGGTGCAGTGTTTGGAGAAGGATTGACTCTAAATCTTGGAGATGTTCAGCCTCATGACTTAGGAGAAGTTGGAGAGGTCATTGTGACCAAAGATGATGCCAAGAGAAAAGGTGACAAGGCTCAGATTGAAAAACGTATTCAAGAAATCCTTGAGCAGTTAGATATCACAACTACTAGTGAATATGAAAAGAGAAAACTAAATGAACGTCTGGCGAAACTCTCAGAGGGAGTAGCTGTGCTGAAGGTTGGTGGGACTAGTGATGCTGAAGAGAATGAAAAGAAAGACAGAGTCACAGATGCCCTCAGTGCCACACGCGCTGCTGCTGAGGAAGGCGTCGTACTCGGAGGGGGTCGTGCCCTGCTTCGGTGCATTCCAGCCTCGAGCTCATTAACTCCAGCTAATGAAGATCAAAAAATTGGTTATGACGCTCTGCTTGGAGATTTTGTGAATATGGTGGAAAAAGGAATCATCGATCCAACTAGGGTTGTGAGAACTGCTTTATTGGAAGCTGCTAGAGTGCCCTCTCTGTTGACTACAGCAGAAGTTGTAGTCACAGAAACTCCTAAAGAAGAGAAAGACCCTGGCATGGGTGGAATGGGAGGCGGCACGGGAGGTGGCGTGTTCTAATTCCTAGAGCAGCGCTTTACCGTTATTAATGAGAACTGTGAGAGGCGGCGCGAGGCAGCGCTCCTCACCTGTAACTTCAGAGAAGTCAGCTGAAGGAACTGACGGGAGAAAAGGCTGGCGGGGGTTCAAGAAAATCACCATAACCATCAGTTGCTGGTTTCAGCTGACAACATACAGTGGTTTGCTCCTGTCATTGTCCATGCCTATGGATAATTTATCTAGTATTTTGGAACAAAAAGACATTTGTACATTCCTGATGGCTAAGTGGAAGAGCCATGTTCCAATGTACTGCTTTCAACTTAAGTCACGGAGGCATTGTTACTGCTATCCTGTTACAATCAGGATTTTAGAGCTTGTCATCACCCAATGAGAAATTAAGAAGCAGCTCTTCTGTGGAGAGTAAAAATAATATGTACAAAGTAGAAAAATATCCAATTATGTGACAACGTTTGTGTAATACAAATTTGTTTTCAAGTTAAAAAAAATTATTGGGGAAGCATTGGTTAAGGCAATTATATAGGTTTCAAGTATACAATTTTATAATACATTGTTGTGTGTTCACCCCCCAGAGTCAGTTCTCCTTCCATAACCATACATTTGACCCCCTTTCCCTCTTACCACCTCCCTGCCCCCTTACCTCCTGGTAACCATCATACTGTGGTCTGAAGAGTGTCGGGATCATCCAGTTATGGAGGGTCATAAAATCGCAGGAAACCTGGGAGACGGGCATGTGGGTGGAAGCAGATTATTTCCCACGCACGTGATGTGCAGCTTTGGGGAGTGAGTGACCCATTCGGCATCGCTGCTTTCTGTCGGGAAGGGAACAGAGGCAGGAGGTGTGGGCAGTGGTGTTCTTACCTCGCTGGCAGGCGTCAGTCCGCTGGTTCTCCTGACTGCCCAGGGGCACTGCTCTCCCTGGAGGAGAGGAAGACAGGGCCTCTGCCTCAAACCCTCGTCCTCAGGTGTCCCTTCTTCATTCTGACCCCCAGCAGCAGGAAGGCTCCGTGTCCCCAGGGCCCCGACCGTCCTTGATCAAGGCCAGGGCAGGATGGAGGCAGCCTCAGCATCCTGGGTGGCAGCAGGCTCCCACCCCAGAACAGACGGCCACAGGGGGTTAACAGGCAGACTGAAAAACCAGGGGGCGCTTGGGAAAGAACCTGATCCTCATTCTTTCCCAAATGTGTTCCAAGAAGGGGTAATAGGGTGCCTTGAGGAAAGTCAAGTGTGTAGAGAAGAGGCTTGGCTGGGTTCTGACCTAGGAGGTCAGGTTGGGTGGGAAAACACCACCGTCTCCTGTCAGCCTCTCAGGGGGGAGCAGACAGCTGTCCTCAGTAAGAAGGCCGGGTTGCTGAGGCCAGTGAGGTGAACACATGTTTGTTCAACGGAGCCAGATCCAAGGAGAAGCATTTACGCCAATGAAGATGCATTCACTCACTGTATGGGTCGTCCAGTGAGCCTGCCGTGGTACCAGGGGCAGACGGTCTGCCCGTGGGACTTTTCTAGAACTCCGCACGGAGGCAGCTGGAATTAGCTCGCCACAGAAAACATGGAAGGAGTGGCTGTTTTGTGCTAAAGAAGTGTTTCAGCTGTGAAAATGGAACACGGTGTCCTTGGCTTGGCCTGTCAAAAGCAGCTCCCTTTGCATTCTGTGTCAGCAAAAATGGAACCACAGATTGCCAGTCGTCTGCAGGAATATGGACTGTGAGTAAAGGAGTGTCTCAGGAGGGAGGCTCGCCTGCTCCCATCACACAGGAACCGGAAGCGAGGGGGGTCCACACGATACAACAGGTGGAAGACGGGCTCTTGCGGTGAAGGCAGTCAATGCACTGATCAGCTCTGGGGGAAAGCAGACTCTGTGGTACGTGTGGGCTGGAGGCCAGGAGCTCCATGTTGACAGGAGGGTGTGGAGGGATGGAGGGGGTTCAGTGACCACGGTGCATCCTGTATCCAGTGGAGCAAAGCCAGGGTGGCAGCATTCATGGAGTGAATGGTCAGTATCTCGTTTTCTTTCTTGTATTTCCATGATCTTTCTCCATGTCTCTGAGAGACGATCTGGCCTTGGGGTTCAGAGTGTGGCCTCTAGTTCTCACTGGAATCCTGTGTGACTTTGAACACATTATTGGTCTGTCTGTGCCTGTTTCTTCATCCGTACATCAGGGTTAATGATGGCAGAGCCTTTACCCTCTTCTATCACCTCACTCCCCCCTTACCCTCTGGTAACCACCATACTGTTGTTTGTGTCTTATGAGTTTTTGTTTGTCTTGTTTGTTCATTTGTTGTTTTCAGTTTTATATCCCACATATGAGTGAAGTCATATGGTTCTTGACTTTTTCCATCTGACTTATTTCACTTAGTATGATAAACTCAAATTCCATCCATGTTGTCGCAAATGGCAGTATTTCATCTTTTCTTATGGCCAAGTAGTATTCCATTGTGTATATATACCACATCTTCTTTATCCAAACATCTATCAAAGGATAGTTGGTTGTTTCCATGTCTTGGCCACCATAAATAAAGCTGCAATGAACATAGGTGTACATATATCTTTACAAATAAATGTTTTTAGATTTTTTTGGTAGATACACAGAAAAGGGACATATTGTAATTCTATTACCATTTCTGGGTTATATGGTAATTCTATTCTTAATTTTTTGAGTAACCTCCATACTGTTTTCCAAAGTGGCTGCACCAATCTACACTCCCACCAATAGTGTATGAGGGTTTCTTTTCCTCCACAGCCTCTCCAACATTGGCTGTTGTTTGTCTTGTTGATGATAGCCATTCTAACTGGTATGAGGTGGTATCTCATTGTGGTTTTGATTTGCATTTCCCTAATAGCTAGTGAAGGTGAGCATTTTTTCATATATCTGTTGGCCATTTGTTTGTCTCTTGGGAGAAATGTCTCTTCGGGTCCTCTGCCCAGTTTTTAATTGGATTGTTTGTTTTTATTGTTGTTGAGTTGTATGAGTTCCTATATATTTTGGATATTAGCCCCTTACCAGAGGTGTTATTTTCAAATATCTTCTCCCAGTCGGTTGGCTGTCTTTGTGTTTTGATGGTTTCTCTTACTCTGCAGAAGCTTTTAATGAGTGTGTTCAGGGCCCATCCTGGCACACAGTAAACACTCGACAGAGTCGCCATGACAGCCTCCAGTGCAGCTAACGAAACCCACTGGGGGCCAGCTGCTTAAGCAGAAGTATTAGTGGAATCTCCAAAAACATTTTTTGAAATGATTATCCGGTATCATTTAAATTTTTAACCAAAACTTTCTCTTTTTTCTGCTTGCTTCTTCCAAGAAAATGCAATCTGTCTCAAAACAGAATCAATAATTGCTAGAACTTTCTTTAAAATGTAAAGGGAAGGGATGCTTATGTTTTGCAAGCATCAAAAATATCCATGACCTGTGCCTTTGGTGCTGCCAGTGGCTTGAGAAAACTTTTATGATGATACTGAATATTATCCAATTTGATCCAAAACTGATGCTGGTTTTGTCATCCTGAGAGGTTTCACAAGGTTAAGAGCAAATATCTGAGGACATTTATTACCTAATACTTGATAAAATATTTTAGAGACTGTAATAGAGTGTGTGTGGTTACATAATATTTCTCAATGGAAAATTTTAAAATGTCCCAGTAAGGAAACATTCCTTCTTGAGTGAAACAGCTTTACATCCTGGGCATTACTCTTATACTTTGCCCTAATGAGAGTTATTGCCATAGGAGAACTAGTCTGTGTGGCCCCTTCATGGGAGGGAGCTGGACTGTGGCCATTTACACTCATTGATTCACTCATTCATTCATTCACCCACTGCCCCACCCACCAGGCCCCAGGCTAAGCCTCATGCCTCTCATTCACCTGGCCTACCCAGCGTTACCTGCTGTCTCCAGCAATGCGCACAAGGTCTGTTGGGTGGCAGGTACTTCGTAAATCTGCGGAAAATACAGGTTTTGGTTTGGGGAGTTTTTTATTATTAAGCTGCACTTTTTTTAAAGACCCGGATTTTTCTTCAATGTGCAGAGATGGCTAAAAAACAAATCAAGAGTTTTTGAAGTTCTGACTTTATATAAATCAAGCAAATATCACCCTTCTGAGCAGACTTTTGCCTCTTAAGGCCGATGCTTTCCAGGCATTCACTGGTCACCCTACAGTCGGATCCACCAGCTGCACCCCTCCCTGACGCCTCCCACCACCGACACCCCCTTGCCTGGCCCAACCCCTGAGCCGGCACATTCTGCTTTTCCTCTTGCCCGAGACCCCACCGGCCCCCCAGGACCCCTCCAAGGCATCCCCTAAGACAGTGTTGCCCGCAGGCTCTCCCGTGCCCACTTGATATTGCACGTCTTGCCACTGTGCACAGCAGGCCAGTGATGTATCCATCCCCACGGGCTCACCCCACGCTGCAGGTGTCAGTGGTTATGTGACTCACATGTGGAGACGGCGGTGCAGGGAGGGCGACTTGCTCAAAAGCCTGTGGCTGGTGGGCAGAGCGGACGCCTGGCGTCGCTCCCTGGCGTCTCTCGTGGGCTCTCAGCCACATCCGCCGTTCAGAGCCCCTGATGGGAGAGCTCCAAGCACTACATCCAGCAGCCTCCAGCCCCACCATGTGCCGGATTCACCCCGAGCCCGGCCCACCCAGAGACTCAGTGTCTTATCCGGAAACCTGCTTCCTCCCCCATCAGAAATGGATGCCCTGTGTCCCCTGCCCCTTAATGACATCCCTGCTGGCCTCAGCCCCTTTCTCTCCACCCCATTGCCTCTGCCCCAGGCCAGGCCTTCACCCATCTTCTCTGGACCATGACAATAACTTAACTGGCCAGCACCCCCACCTGACGGCCACCTGCCTCCCAAGTGACCCATCTCAAAAGACAACCTGGCCCGATGCTCTGCCACCTCCAGCAAAGGTCCAGATGCTGCAGGAGGTGGTTGAAGACCTTCCTGTTAACCTTACTGCATGTAGTGGGGAGAATTGTGACCCCAAAAAGATGTATTGAAGTCGTAACCCTCCCTCTGCAACCCATGAACGCGTCCTTATCTGAGGTCTTTGCAGATGTCAAGTTCAGATGAGGTCATCCTGGAGTAGGATGGGCCCTAATGCAATGACTGGTGTCCTGGGAAGAAAAGAGAAAGTTGGTACAGACACAGAGAGACACAGGGAGAAGGCCATGTGAAGGCAGAGATCAAGGTGACTAGTCTACAAGTCCAAGGACAGCGACAATTGCAGTAAACCACCAGAAGCCAGGGGGCGACGTGGAGCACGTTCTCCCCTTCAGCTCCTGCAACTGCCCCGCTCTCACCTGGGTTTTAGAATCCTGTCCTCCAGAGCCAGGAGAAGATCCATTTCTGTTGTTTTAAGCCGCCCACTCTGTTCCCACAGCCCCAGGATCTAGCATGCTTCCCATCCCCACCTCCTCCCTCTCTCTCCTCCCAGAAGCACCTCCCCAAGCTCCTCCTGGCCTCCCTTCCTGTGTTCTGGCTGGATTATGCCACTTGTCTTTTGAATCCAGCTCCTGAACACCTCCTCCAGGAAGTCTCCCCTGCCTGAAAGGAGCCCAGCACACATTTGAAACCCGTATTGCAGAGGTTGTGCTTTGTGAGTGCTGCTAGACTAACAATTACACTCCCAAGTAGCTGCTCTGTGATTCAGCCCAAGAAATGAGTATAGGAAGCTCAAAACTTTACATGAGCCGTCAGGAAATTCTAACTATGTTTAAAGGAGCAGAACTGTAATTATAGGCAAGTGGAACACAAAATGTCACAATAGTATGTTTTAAAGGAAAATGTAAGGAGAAAAAGCTAATCAAGGGAGAACCATAGAATGAATGTATTTGTGCCATCTTGTTAAAATAGACATTACTGAGAATTTAGCCACATAAATGCGAAATACTGGATTTGCATGAAGACATTTTTCAGAGTGTACACATATGCGCACATGTGTCTGTGAGTGTGTGTGTGTGTGTGTGTGTGTGTGCTGAGGTGAGGAGTGCAGAATTCAGCAGACCTGGCTTCGAATCACTACTCCAGCACTTCCTGACTGTGTGACCTTGGGCAACTTACTTAACCTCTCTGAATCTCAATTTCCTCATCTGTAAAATAAGCAAATTCAGTATCTTACCTGACATTCTTAGTGATACTGTAAAGCGGATATTATCCCCACTTATAAAGGAAAGTACAGAGAGTCACAGGAGTTAGACTGAAAGTTTCCTTAAAGTCCAGAATCCAGGAGACTGGACCTTGGAAAGAAGAACGCGAGCCAGTTCAACATTAGCATGGCCGTGGACCGTCAGGAGCTGGGTGGATGCACCTCAAGGGAATCTCAGCCAAAAAGGCCCAGCCACCCTGGCAGAGCCAGGAAATGTAAGGGATCATTTTCAAACTCAGTGTTTCACTGGGTGATATTAAAACAGCCAGTCCGAGGAGGGCATCTGTGAACTGAAAACTGGGTGCAGGGGATAGCAGAGGACACCGCCGCTCTTGATGGACAGCTGTATGCACTGAGGGCTGTGCGACTCCGGCTGGCTGACACCAGGCTCTGTGTCCCGGACAGACTAAGTGCTGGGGCTTCATGTTCATAATTCTTCCCGGGAAGAAACGGCAACAAAGAGCCGTCTGTTCATTTGGGCTTTTGTCTGTTGTTTTTTGTAACAATTGGGACTTTCACAAAGAATAGGCAACGTATGTGTTCGTGCCAAAAGCAGCAGAATATTCCAAGATTATCATGAGCTTGTATTTGTCTGGCTGCTTTTAGTTCAGAATTCTCAAATCACCATAAATTTTCAGTATTATAGAAAAGAATGACCGGGATGTTTAAATTTGCGTTTTCTGCAAACATATATGTCTCTCCCTTGATATTTGCTCTTAGTACGCAGACATCGAGGCCGATGTTCCTACACAGATGCGTTTGCGGGTGTTTAATGAAGTGACTTTGGACTTGGATCTCAGCCCATGGAGATGCTAATTATAAATGGATTGGCTCTTGGTGGTCCCTTTTTGTCAAGTACAACTGCACCACATAAGCAGTGTAGGAAGTTATAAAATTAAAACTAGACGTCATATCCTAGTGAGACGTGGGGAACTTTCTAGACGTCAGTGGATGGCGGTTTCCTGTCTTGTCTTCCAGTCTTCACCCTCTTAGCAGCTCATTTGCTGTGAACCAAGCAGCACATCAGAACAAGTGGTACCGCCCTTGATCGGCAGATGGACGGGTGCGTCCAGGGAGGTCCTGAGGGCAGAGCACGACTGTGCCTCTGGATTTCTGACTCCTCACCGGGGTATCAGGCCAGTATCCACTGGTGAAAAGGAGCCATACGCTCTGAACTTAAGTATGTAAGACACCCTTCCATTCCCAGATCCTCGTGATTAGGAACCATTTCCCCTGTGGAATCTGAGGCCAGTCCAGCTCTTGCCACTGGAGTTGTCAGTGGGTTGTCAGAGAAAGCCAAGATTGAGTGGACCTTGCCTGCCAGCGGCCACACTGGGTAACTGCTGCCCTCAGTGCCTGTCCGAGGGGACAGGTATGTGACATAACCCAGGGAGGCCTGGCTCTGATTGAAGTTACTTTGCGGCATAGACAACACATGTCCACAGATGTGCTATAACAAAAATATTACGTATCAGGAATGCAGAGGGCAAATTCAGAGACAATTGTTAGTGAAAGTTCATGGACAGCAGGAGAACATTGGGAATAGTATGTACGCATTTGCTAGTGGAGAAAATTCAGCCAAGTCTTTCAGGGGTGTTTCCCCCAGCAGCAAAGTGCATGCATGAGACACTCAGGAAGACCTGCAGATTTCCCAGGAAGAAGGGAAGTCAAGTGCAAGGAAATGTGCCCCAGGGGCAAAGAGCGAGTTTCAGTTGCTCTGCCATGGAGAGGCCTCATGAAGACTGAGTTTGGAATATTGGGAGTGACAACAGCTCGGTCTGATTGAGGGTCCCCCCTGCCCAGACTCCTCATACTCTTCAGGCTGCTCATTCCCTCTGAGGCCAAATAAACGTCATTTCCCAGGGCTCTCTGGAAGGGTGGCCTGAGACGGCGGTCACATAGCAGTGTCTTCTGGCTCCTTCTCTGGTGGTCGAGAGCCTTCTATGCCCACCCTAACATGAATCAGACCCTCTGGTCTACTGCAGACCCAAATGCTCCGGTTCAGACCAGAACATAGCTGGTCACTGGGGGTTGGGTGGGGGTGGGACATGTGAGGGGGTGTGGACCTTTCCTGGGGCCCCCACATCTGCTGGGATTGTGGGGAAAGCACTGGCCCCTCACCTTTACCCCGCACTCAGGATGGGAGGACAGCATTCCCCCTCTATGACAATGGCTCCACCTTCTGCTCAAGAAATGGCTCCCCAGTGACATGACTTACACGAAATTCACTAATTGCTCCTGGGCTTGAATTTTAAAAATCAGGTTTTTAAAATGTGTGTGTGACTGTAAGTATACTCATCTATATATATAAACATAGATCTCTACTGTTATCAAAGGAACTGAAAGTTATAATTAAAGGCATTCTTTGGTGGGAGGGAAGGAAGTTAGAACAATATTTGCCTTGCAGACAGCTGGGATACGCTTTCCATAAAGCTAGCCCTCCTCCCTGGAACCAGCAGAGGTTGCTTTTCCGCATCACATTCAGAGGGAGGCGTGGATTCGTGAAGACATCAGCCCGTGGGCCTCCCCTCCCCTCCCCTCGCCAGCCCCTGGACTCCTCCATCCGTGTTGTAGCAAAGCCGCGATGTCCTGTGTCTCTGCGCTCGTCACACAGATTCAGGCATCAGAAACGCCCGCGACTCTGCGTGTTTTAACAAAGACGGTGGGAAACCATCCCTCTTGGGGCTCTAACCTGGTTTCTCTTTTCTCTCACGCAGGGTCGGATCTGTAGAAAAGCGGGAAAATCAAAAAAGTCCTTCAGTCGCAAGGAAGCAGAAGCCACCTTTAAGAGTTTGGTGAAGACGCATGAAAAGTATGGCTGGGTCACCCCGCCGGTCTCTGACGGCTGATGTTTGCGACGCGAATCAGACGCTTAAGCCGCCTCTCCACACACACGGACACCCACCATCTCCTCCTCGACGCTGAGCATCCCCTACCCTTTTTTACTCCAGCCGGAACTGAACCCTGAGCGCCCAGAGACGTTTAAGTTATTTATGAACAGATGTGTTTACAGAGAGCGAGACAGAGCGAGCAGACACTGTTCGGGATTAAGTTTCGATCATAAATGAATGATCATCCCTCGGTCACTTTAGAACAGATGTTGAGGCGGTGACACTTCCCAGCCCACCTGCCCCTCCGCCCCCGGTCACATTGCCCTTGGCTTCTTTCCATGACAGCAGCTCCAAAGAGCAGGCAGGAAACCGGAGGCCGGCGGCCCGCTGGCCCCATTTCCGTGTCAGTGACGCGGTTCGTCCTCCAAGGAGCCCTGTCACCGCTAGATGTGTGCTGTGCTCTGTATCTGTTTCTCTCCCTGGCAGGGCATCGTCACTTGAAGACGTGTCTTTCTGTGGCCCCATGTGACAACATGTAGACCTCATTTGTGCTAGACGACCTTTGGCTCACGAAAACAAAAATGTAATAGTGCCAGGTTCTAGTGATTTCAAACAACTGCCCTCTTGGTTCCAATGTGCTCTCGGTGCCAAGGGGGTGGTGTGCGTCTGTCCACCGAGGGCCACGCGCCCTTACAGGAGAGGCGGGTGCTGTGGCCACATGGGGGCTCATGACGCTGCCATCGCCAGGTGCGTGTGCGCTCCCTGGGGCTCAGCGCCACAGCTGGTGAGATGCGGACAGTCTCTTCCCACATCCTGAGATGCTCCTCGGACAGCGCGTTTCTGTTCCTGTCTTCTCCCGGCTGGTCAGCCCACCACCAAATGCAAAAGACAGTTTCCCATTCACTGACGTCATCTGACTCATTTGATCATGTGTGCTAGTGACAGGGAATGCCAGAACTGCCAAAGGAAACCAAGTGATCGTCCGATGATTTGCATGACTGGGTTTATCTTCACCCCGTAGTCACTTGTGTGTCCCCCGAGGCCGGGATGCGTGAGCTCCCTCCCTGAGAGCTAACGTCCCTGTTATTTAATCTCCCCACAGTTTCATTTCTCTCTTCTGTTAAGTTACTTGGAACTTTCTAAGAAACTCCATGAAATGAGGAAATACTGTTTATAATAATATGCCGGACGAGGAAAAGTGTTCATCCAAGTGGAAAATCTTATTGGACACATTTTAAATAAAATCATGCATACCTGACACACTGAGTCGAGAATCCAGTCTTTGTGGGCTATGCTTCCATTGAAAATATTGAATCTATTTTTAACAGTTTTAATATTTCGAATACTTCAAAAAGCATGACACCAAGGTTCAGCATATGAGTCCGAGGGACCTATAGTTTCTGCGAAAATCCAGTGGATTAAAGTGGTCCCCAGAAGCAAGCAGGGAGATAAGTAGAAAGCGGAACATGAAGGGATGATCTGGCCAAACTGAGATGGTGCCGATTGTACTTTCCCATGATGAAGGAAGGGAAATCTCCTTTGCTGGTTACATAAAATTCCAGGCAGTCTTGGCTACTACTTGGGGACCAGTTCACTGTCAAGGTTGTCAGAGCTGTGACCTCACCTCAGAGGACAGGGGTGGACGCCTCCCAGCACATTTGGCCATTGCCAAATCTGCCCTTTATTGCTGGCTTTATGATTTTACCACTTTCTTATGTGTCCCAAATATACCTGCAGCTCTGTCCAGCCAAAGCAGCAGCGTTTGGGAATGCATGACCTCCTGCTCAAGTTCCCTCTGAGTAACAATAGTCATGAAATTCAATGACAATGAACTTAAAGCGTCCATTCATCTGATCCTCTATGGAGAGTTCTCCGTCCTGGAAACCTGACATTTAGCGACCGGTCTTTAGACTCTTGGCTATTCACTATTCGTTGTAATAGAAGCACACTGTGGATATTAAAGCTCTACGACAGAGACAGCTTGCTAGGGAAGGCACCTGAGTTTCTTTCTTTCCAGAAAGTTTCCTCTTCTAATGTAAAATGAAAGGTAACTTCCTTGAAGGAACCCTATGTATGTATTAGGACCAATCTCCATATGTCCCGAGCTGGGTCACCTCCATCCTGTCTGTTAGCTAGTTGAACAGTTGTTTCAGGGGACGCCACCCTCGAGATGCAGCCAGGAGGGTCCTTACAACCTAAGGAAGGGCTGGCCTGCTGTCCACAGCAACAGGAGGCATTTGGCTCAATTTCTACCTCTCCCTCCACCATGACTTTGATCTCTTTTGCATGGCATTTCCAGAAGGTTCATTAGAAACTGGAAGTTATAGAAGAAATATTCTTTGGTGAAAGAAATACTTAAGTTGGTAAGACTTTGTCATTTTAAAAGCAGTGGGGAATAATTGAAAACTTGACTATGGCTTTGACGCTTAGGCGGCAGCAAGAACTCCCTTCCTGGTGGCTGGAAACTTATAGGCAAACATGGTGGTGCTGGTCAAATAGCCAGCCCTTCTGATGACCGCACGGTGGGTCATGCCGGCCTCCGGGCTCACCCCAGCCTTCGGAAGTGGGCACCTGCCTGCGGGGCCCAGTGTGGGAGGGATTAGACCCAGACCCAACGGTTCCCACACAGGCCGAAAAGGTCCTCCCTCTCCAGAGAGGTAGCAGGGCCGTAAGGGATGGGATGCAGAGCCCCATCCCGTCAGCTCTACAGCCTACTTACTGCCAGGAACTCCAATCCACCCAGAGGTCAGAGCCAAAGGGAGAAAACAATACAAGTGCATGTGCACTTGCCATCCTCCCAAAACTCCTTTCCATCCACTGCTTTTTCTAGACTGGTTGCTTTGTCCCTGGGAGCCCCTGCCCGCAGCAGGCCACCATGGATGGGATCTGCATGTGCTTTACTGGCCTTCTGGAAGATCAAGGTTACTTGTGCCTCACGGAGGCCTATGTGAGCAGCAGTGTTACTGCCCAGTTCCACACGCGCGCGCACACACACACACACACACATACACACACAGGTATACACACACATACAGAGGGAGCCAAAAAAAGATATACACATTTTAAGAAAGGAAAAAACTGTATTAAAATTGTAACACTTGATATATACCAATAACAAAAGATGAATACAAGTCATGTGTTTTTTTGGCACCCCTGGTATTTCCTAGAAGGCTCACAGGCTCAAAAAATCCATATCTCAGAAAAAAACAGGGTTTAGGCCTAAATTTTCAGCTCCATTTATCGAAATTTGACCTTATATTTTGAAAGGAAAGTCTGTAGACTAGTGAAAAAGACCGAGGCTAGAAAGCCAGATGCCCACCACACCTGCTTGAGCCTCAGTTCCCTTGGCTGTAAAACTCTTCCCAAGTTGGTATGAGAATTGACCTACATGTGAGGAAAAGTGCTTGGGAAACCAAAATTTGTCATATGATCTTTACATGTCATCTTTATTTTATCGAGAAATGTATATTCGCACCTGCTTTGATTAGAACATCCTTGGATGACAGCTCAGACTGAACAACTATACACTGGTTGAAATACAATTCCCTTGTAATCACATGCTGGCTTGCTGTCTCCAATCCCCTACTTCACGTCAATCAACCAAACGTGCTGACCACCCCTCCGCTCAGTCGGATTTAGGGCATGCAGACTGTGAGACACGTCTCTTTCCCTGGAGGAACTCATAAGAAACACACACAGGAACCAGCAACAAGTTGAGACCAAAGTTGAGACCAAAGACCCGTAAATGCTGAATGGCAGGGCAGGTAGGGTGGAGTTGTGCAAACACAGGCTACCTAGCTGATAACTGGGGAAGGTTTCACGGAGTAAGTCAGGTTGGAGCTATGTATGGGAAGAGGAAAGAAGGACAGGTGTAGAAATGGGGGGTGTTGAGGAGGCCCTGGAAGGAGGACTGTGAGAGAGGAGGAGGGGAGAAGGTCTCTGACACTTCTCACCTGCAGGGAGCCTGTCTATAGATCTGATTTCAGGAGGCAGGACGCAGTCCAACCGCACAGCCTAACGGCGCGTGGAGCTGGCCCCTCACCTAAGAATTATATTCCAGTGTCTTATCTGAACCCGCCTAACGGCATACAACCTGTTAATGGAATTTGCTTTCTGGAAGGGCAGAACTAGCTTGCTAACTCAGAGGAGGGTAGACCCACTGACTCTTAGAGGCCACTTACTCAAAAATCATACACTCTACAAGAGGAGGAAACAAGCCCAGAGAGCGTGGGTGGCCTTTCCAAAGTCAACTGGAGGAACTAAGCCCAGGCCTGTGTCTTGCTGGCACTTGCTGGTTTGCCCATGGACCATTTGGCAATTCCCACGGCCCACACCCAAGCACATGCCCACTGCTGAGTTAGTGGAGCTACAGCTCTTTCAATCTGGCTGGAAAACACCCAAACTGAGCCGTTATGTGTCTAAAGCAAATTGGTGCAAAGGGCAGAGTTTTCACTCCTGATTGGCACTTAGACCTCAGCCTTAGATCACAATCAGTCTTTGTTTTCCCTGCTAAGACATTTAACTAGTACACAGCTCTGTTCCTCGGCCTTATGCTATGTTCTACCTTGTCCTTCTGATTTCAGCAGCCTCCAATTTACGTAGTCCTGAATAGCACTCAGTCCCACCTGAACTGACAGATGCGGCCAACGAACTTGGAAGGCCAAACACAGTTGACATGCGGGAAGGTTACACAATGTTAGTTAGCTTTGTTGCAGAAGAAACACAAGGCCCACTGTGCTGGCCAAAGACACATAATCAAGGCAGAGTATTTGAACAGGGTGTATCCAAAGGGTATCCAAAGGGATCTACAGGTCATAACAGGGCTAGACACATGGCAGAGTGAACCGGGGCACTCGGCCCCCACAGTCAACCTCATGGGTCAGTAAGGCAGTGCGTGGTGAGGGAGTAAATACCTGCGCTGCTTCCCACTGTGGATTCACTCTGTTGCTTCCCCATTTCTCTACTGGAGGCAAATTAAATGGCTGTCCTCCTTGGTAAACATGCAATCACTTTGTAGATCTCGGGCCATCACTGGTAATGACACTAATGGAGCTAAAATAGAGCTGCTGTAACCTGAGGTGCCTGGTTTCATTCCTGCCTGCCTCCACAACTGATGTGATTTTATTTCTTGAAGGCTGTCACCATTGTGACCATGGAAGGTTGTGGGCTTCTGTGAAGTTTCAGACTATCACAATTCAGACTGAGACTTTGGTGAATACTCTTTCCAAAGTTCTCCTCGTCTGTGGGCCTCCAAAGGAGAGGGGGGAAATTGCATGCACCGTAAATAAGTAGAAAGAAATGTTGACTGCTGGAAGGGAGTGAATGCACAAGTCAAATAATCTGGAGGCACTGTCCTTTTGGGAAACACGATGACTCTGAAAAGCAAGACTTTAAAACCAAGAAATGTCTATCCACGGGACGCTTGTTGCATCCTTGGATGGTCTACGTTCAGCATTTGTCGGCATTCTCTTGGTTTTCCAGAAGCATTACCCTCTGTGGTCATTGTGGGCAACTTTGTGTCACACGATGCCCTCTGACCTTTTGTGCTTTGATTTATTTGTGGTTTAAAGCATGTCATGGGTATTCTCTATAAAAGTCAATGAAAATGTAACTGAACCAAATCTAATTAACCACCAGTGTCTCTTAGATTTCTTCTTCAGCTTACATTTGCATTAGAAAGATTTGTAAATGTGTTCGCCAAAAACTCCCATTAAAAGTTTCTCAACATAATTGAAATTGCGCGTTTTGCACAACATGGCTGTCTAAACTAATACTGATTTACAGAAATACTTCTCTGGAAAACTGTTATAGGGTAGTAATTCTGCAAAGTGACCAGTTTCACATCCCTAAGCTCAATTATTTAAAAGGTACTTCAGCTAACTTTTCACACTAGTGTATAAGTTGGCTTTCCGTTTTTATTTTAAAGTGTTTATCAGAGA
Organism: Rhinolophus sinicus; assembly: GCF_036562045.2. Lineage (NCBI taxonomy): Eukaryota > Metazoa > Chordata > Mammalia > Chiroptera > Rhinolophidae > Rhinolophus > Rhinolophus sinicus. Next base: position 195,579,058 of record NC_133753.1, on the reverse strand, counting down.
AATTTCTCCACCCGTGTGTCACTGTTTGAAGTTGTTCCCCAATCAAGAGCACATTTTTCATTTAAAACCTGCAACTGTGATGATTTCGTATTGAGTAGATACAGACTTTGAAATCAAACAGCCTTGATCTCCCTCTGCCTCTTACCACATGTGGATCAGGAACCTGGCCTCCAACACCCTCAGTTTCCACTTTCCACAGCAAACTTAAGAAGTTAATACCTCCTGCTAAGGGGTCCCTGGGACAAGACAGGCAATAAGTGGGAATCGTGAAGCCCTGTGCCTGCATGGAGCTTATACTCAACACATGATTTTGGAAATAACACGGAGATTGATCTGGACCGTCAAGTTGGCCACTTGGGTTGGCTGTTAGGGTCTACTTCAGGTTGTTTATTCCATCCCAGCTGAATGCATCCTTCCCTCCAGTCGAAGGCATGGAAGATCCACTATCAATAGGGTGCTGGCTACAAGTGTCTCTTGGGCGATGGACATGGATGAGTGTCCAGTCACACACTCTCCCCAGAGTGTATCTAACTAACCCCAGCTGGGTGGGAGAGTTGGCTGCAGTGGCTCAGGTAGTCTGTGTCCAGACACATAGTTTTCTTAAGGCAAAAGTGAAAGAGTCAACAGGATTGGACCTGGACCCTACCACTAGGAATTCAAGGTGTGGTCTCTGTGTCCCCAGGATAAGGGCTGGTCAGAACTACACAAAATGCATGCTTGTGAGCTTGCATTGTCTGTCACCAAAGTGTTTGTCTTAAAAAGTTTAATTTCCATTCCAGAATAAGTGCTACATGTTAATGGAAACAGGTTATTTTTACTTACACACAGGGAAATGGTAGCCATGCTGACGTAGATGGATGCAGTCTGTTTGCAAAAATGGAGCTAAAGTCACCTGTTCAGCCTTCCGTGCGGATCGTGTATAACTGTGGGTCAGGATACGATGAGTCTTGAAAATGAGACTTGTTAGTTTGTTTGTTTGTTTGTTTGTTTAAACTTATCCCAGAGCATGTGTTAAAATATTTTTTGAGTCATGAAAGTTTTTCTAATAAATAATTTGAAGGTTAAATCCAATCAAATAGTTCTAAACAACATGAATAAACTTTCCCACAGGGAACAACGTCTGCCTTTTTTTTTCCTACATCTGCAAAGTTTTTGATTTCTCAATGACCTTTTAGAACTATCTGCTCCTATTGTCTCCATAGGCAAGGCTTCGAGGTGGAATTAGTGGGCAGTACTATGCCAGGTTTGGAGGGAGGAAATGAACGTTTAAAGCATAATTGATTTTTCTAATCTGATTTTACCTCAATAGGTTCAATTAGTTTCCTGTGTCGCCAAAACACTGCATTAAGTCAATCCTGAAACAAATGTAAATCTCTGACTCCAAAGAATATTTGCAGCTACAACATTTCAGAGTTTACTCCTTTTAAATAATACAGATCATTTTGCATTTGACAATACCTATTTGTACTCAATTCTTTGCACACACACACACACACACACACACACACACACCCCTGATTCCTGTAATCTTGTTCTCATTGTTTCAAGGGTTTGCTTCTCTCTTTAGTCTCGTTTCTACATTTTATGGTCTTGCGTGTTCATACAACACAATTAATTTCTGAAACAACACACAACGCCATGCAACGCTGTCTACTCCGTTCTCCACTCTCCTGTCATCTGGAGCCTCAGCATCTGACCTTCCGCCACATGGGAGTGGATGCTGCTTTGGGTAAATGATAGCTTGCAGCTTGCTAAAATTTACTGCAGCAAGTTAGCACTGGAAACAAGAGCTCTGACTTCTAATCTCCGATTATTTATTTAACAAATGACCTGGAAAGGGCCTCCAAGATCACTGGAAATGACCCTGTCATTTCATGTGGTTCCGTCTGCCCAGGCTGACTCCTCAGCACAGAGCCGGTTCCAACAGGTTTCCTTCCCATCACATAGAACATTCTAAAAGCAGTCTATTCCAATGAGTTCTAACAGTGAAAGGATTCTTCATGACAAGGAAAATACAACCTAGAGGCCCCATTTTACAGAAGGGTGTTTGACGGCACATGAAGTTAAATTCAGAGCCCAGGGTCCTCGTGTAACCTGTTATAAGCCTGGGGCCAGCAATGGGGGCCCTGTTACTTCTAAACATGGTGCCTTAGAGTAGAAAACATCTCCACATACAGGACTGTGAGGCATCTAAGAACTAGGCAGTACCTTGGAACATGAAGAGAAAAAACCGTATACATACTAGTGGGTTGAGTAGCGCAGCCCAAAAATATATGCCCAATTCCTCACTCTTGGAACCTGTAAATAGTGTTCGTCATTCTCAGGGCCACAGTCTGTCCCCACCTGCCGGCCAGAATCCAGCCCCATGCTCAGCTCTGCTCTGCCTGACTTGCAGGTGCTGTAACGTCTGGCGAGGGTTAACTAGAAAGAGAAAGTTTTAATTAGAGCGAGACAGGGCCCAGGAATGAGGACGGAGACACTTTGCGTCATCCCCTTTTCTGAGGATGGCAGCTTTGAATGGCATGTGCCAACGTGTGGGTGATTCTGGGAGGGGCTAATTACTGTTCTCAAAGCTGACCCAGGCCTGGACTCCACAAGCCACTGAGAGGTATGTGAAATAGTCCAACTGCAGTGGAGTCAAATTCTGTCCCCAGGGTGGGGAGGGGCAGACGTGCCCCCCAGGGGGACCTGGCTCTGCAGGCTCCACTTCCACTGGGAGGGTGACCCCGGAGAGCACACTGCCCAGAGCCCTGCGGTGGCTGTATTTGCTGCAGAGGGACCCGCCCACAGGAGGACACGCGCCTTCCAACCCCCAGCCTAAAACATAAGACGGCACTTCTGCACCACAAATAGAACAGGAGGCAGCCACACAGGCAGGACCTGTGCAAAAATACCCATCTAGATTAGAGCTCACCCTGTAATTCCCTTTCTCTCTCATTTGGAGAATACACTTTTTTTCTTTCAAAAGCTTCCTTTTCTTCCCCATAATTCTGAATGTTGGGCGAAACATGCTTCCGACATGTCTCTGCCTCGCTCAGCACTGCTCCCCAGAGCCAGGGAGCAAGAGGGGGGCTGGCCTTGTCAGAGCTGCCAGGCTCGGGCACGACCCTTTGTCCTAGGGCTCCCACCTCCCCCCACACCCACATCCTTCTTCCCAGGATTTTGTCCATTTGGTTACATTAAGTTAGTTACTGAGTTACCTGCTGCTTTGTAAATTGTCGGGAGTTTATATGATGCTCATTTATCATTGGCTCAGTTGTAACTTCTATTTCCTTTATGTGGCTGCGTCTAATTGTTCTTTAATCTAATTGTTCAGTGTGTGCCCCTGAGACCAAGCTCTCCAACTTAATTTTAGGGATGAGGAGTGTTATTGGTGTCTATTTTTTTGCATGTTCCCCTCAAGACCTCGTGCACCAGACTGGGGCTCTCAGAGAATGCCTGGGGACTGGTGGATTGAGTTGTGCAACGGGCTTCCGGAAACTAAGCTTTGCCACAAGATCCTGGCACAAGTCAGGTGCCTGCGGCCTGGCCCGAGGTGGCCCTGAACTAGGTTTGAATGGATGGTTCATCAAGTGAGTGAAGTAAAGCTGCCAGAGCTCCGAGAGTCTCAGCCCTGCCCTTGCTGGGGCCAAGGCCCAGTCAGGCTCACCCCCACCTCCCAGTTCAGGAGGCCAACGGGACTCAGCGGGATGGCCAAACAGGTGTCCTCATTTTCTGTGCCCTGGGAGAAGCTCTGGGGTCGGTGGTGTTGGTGGTGCAGACAGAGGCCTGCAACATGTGAGGCTGTGCACACCACTCTGGCATGCCCAGGAAGGTCCTTATTTTGTTTTTCTTTTAACATTTATTGAGATGTAATTCTCACTCCGTACAATCCACCCATTTACACTGTACAATTTGGTGGGTTTTGGTATATTCACAGATAAAGGCAACCATCATTGCAATCAATTTCAGAACATTTCCATCACCTCAAAAGGAAACCCTGTGTCCTCCATGCCTCAGCCCACCATTCCCCCAACTCCCCAGCCCTAGGCTACCACTAACCTACTCTCCATCGCAGTAGCTGCCCTGTTCCGGACATTTCATGTAAATGGAGCCATTCGGCACGTGACCTTCTGTCTGGCTTCTTTCACTCAGCACCATGTTTTCAAGGTTCATCTGCATTTCACTGGGATATCCTTCCTTCTCATGGCTGAGTAATATTCCATTGTGTGGATAAACCAGGATTTATTTATCCATTTGTCCATTGATGGTTGTTTCCCCTGTTTGTCTGTTACAAACAACGGCTGCTATGAACAATGCATGTGATTTGTTTGTTGTTCTCCAGAGGAAGGTGAGATCCAAAACAGTCTTTCCCGTCCCGCCACCCACACAACACCCCCCACCGCACATGCTCATAGCACTCCCACCAGGCACGGGGCTGATCCAGCGCACGGCACAGAGCAAACCCTCAGCTGCAGGAGGTCAGCACAGGGCCCCCACACTGGTGGAAGGGGCACATTTTAAGGACTGATGTCCTGTGAGGGAGCAGTGTGGCCTGTCTTCCCTCGGTGACCCCATGGGCTTTCCCAGGCTCCACCCCAGAACCCGGGTCAGAAGAGAGGCTGGGCTCTCCCCAGGTGTCTCAGGGTCAACCAGGTGAGAGACCTGGCCTGGCCCTGGAAGGAAGGTTCGGGATTTTGAGGGAAAGGCGCTTTGTAGCTTTGGGGCCTCTGTCAGTGAAGCAGAATTTGTGGGCCCCAAGGTGTGAGGGAGAGGGACAGGGGTGGGGGGTGTTTTGCTGGAAAGCCTGACATTTGCAGCACTGAGCATCTGATCGGGTGGGGGGGGCTGCAGTCCCACCGGGATGTCAGCAAGCTGTGCAGATCCTGCTGGGAGCCCCACTGGCCCCCTGGTATGGGGAGGGGTACAGAAACACACCACCTCCTCTTTCAGACTTGGAGGGGGAGGCTGCTCAGAGCACAGCCCCTCCCTGTGGCTCCTGCTGTTTGAGGGGCCAGCTGTCCCCACAGGGACCCTGTGAGGCCTGCTGTGCTCCCTTCCCCTCCCCCCTCCCAGGCCATCCTTCCTGCAGGAAGAGGGTCACTCAGGTCACCGGACCTGGGGGACTTGGAGTCCAGGAAGACGTACACCCCTCCCTGCAGACATGCAGTGACTCTTCCGGAATAACCTTTTTTAGACTGAACTGTAACTGTGGGAGGAGCAGAGACCTGCCCGGGATTCTGAGGCTGCTGTCACAGTGGTTCCTGCCGGGGGCCCACTCAGGACTAGAACGGAGTGATTTCCTGCTCTCTGGCCGGGGACACGTTCCCTGGGGAGGTGATGTGGGGGACAGGTGCTCCCCTGCCAGGGCTGTGGAGGGCAGATGAGTCAACAACCCTGAAGTGGCCTAAGGTAAACAGCTGACACCTCTTCCTTCCCTCCACCAGCACCCAGCGCAGGGCTCTGCACACAAATATTTGTGGAATACATAAGTTTATTGGTGTTTCTCCCTTGCCCGACAAGATCAGTGATTCGGAGAGCCTGTTTTCCCAGATAGAAAATTTACAAGTGTCTAACTGTGGACTTGGAGGAACCCTGAGGCTCACCAGCACGACCCTGGCTGCCCAAGGGAGCCTTTGAAATGCTGCTGCCCAGGCCTTGCCCAGGCCCATGAAGTGAGTTCTCTGGGGGGGGGTGGGGGGAGTATATGTTTAAAAGCTCCCAGGTGGCTCTAAGGTACGGTGCCAACACTGGCCATTGTACAGATGGAGAACGTGGGGTAAGGCATTTTCCCAGCCGGATGGGTCCCTCGTCCTAACTCCTGTCCAGTGCTCCCCCAGCACACGCGGTACAGACGCCACCTGGGGCCGCGGCCCACCATCGCCTCCCACTCAACCTCCAGGGCCTCTGCTCCCAGGATGCACCTGTGCCTCCAGAGGCAGGCATCCAGGCCTCTAATCTCTCAGTCCCCACACCTCTCGGGGCCTCTGCACAGAGCCACCACACACAGCAGGGCAACGGGCAACCTAAAACCGCGTGGATCTCAGGGCAACGTCGGCCCTGGGCCCGGGCAATCTGGGCATTTACAGCAGCCACTGGTCTCGTCTCACGTGCAGCCTGGGGACCGGGGGCCGGTGGTGCAGGAGCCTCACTCTCCCCGGACAGCAAGGAGAGGGTACCAGACAAGCAGTGTCTGCCAGCCTCGGCTTCCTTCTAACCCAACCGCAGAACTTCCATTTTTAACCAACAATGACATGGAAGTGCACTGTGGATGCAGAGCTGGATGCCGACCAAGGCCGACAGCGCTGGCTGGGAATAAAATGGAGACCGGGGACGGCTTCGTGAGTCCTTTCTATTTGTTATGCTTTGATTGAGTTCGTGTACAAGGAAGCAGGTGAAGTTGGGGGGAGGGGGCATGGCAAGGCAGACAGCTAGGCTTTGAGACTGGCTTCACCACCACTTGCTGTGCGACCTACTGAAGTGTCTAGACCTCTCTGTGCCTTAGCTTCCTTATTTGTCAAAGGAGGCTGAGATGAGTTCTGCAGAGGCTACTGTTCATATTAAATCATCTAATCCGTGTAAAGTGCCTAAAGCAATGCTTGGCATCTGGGGTGTCAGTGAACGTGAGCTGTGGCTAGGAGCCCCCCCTTGGCCCTCATGGACTTTTCTGCTCCACTTCCTCTTCCGGCCAAGAAGTCAAATCACTGCAGTGTGTGGTTGGCTGCTTTCACAGAATCGATTATTTGTCCCACAAGCGTATGTGACCCTGCCATCTGCAGGTGCTGGAGGCTCTGTGGGTACGATGGAGAGCAGGACACAGGGACCAGGCACGGGCCAAGGCTCGGGTCCCAGGGAGGGGCTTCCCTTCGGGATGTGGGAGGTAAGTGAGCAAACAAGAGAAAGATTAGACAGCAGTGAGCACAGGCACACCTGGGGAGAGGGGACATGACAGCCAGGCTGTTCTGAGACGGTCTCTCTGAAGAGGTGACTCTGATGACAGAAGGAACAGGGGCTCTGCAGGCAGGAGGCACAGTGGGCAGAGGCCAGAGAGGGGAACCCTGTGGTGTGTTTGGGGACTCACGAGAAGGTGAGTTGCTGGGGCACAGGAGGTTAGTGAGGTGGGGGTGGGGGTGCGTGAGCCAGGCCAGACCAGCTGCTTCCTCATCCTGGGAGGGGCCTAGCAGGTGTCCTGAGCTCCTGCAGGGGAGTGGGCAGTGAGCTGAGGCTCCCGGCTGTCTGACCGGGGCCAAGCCCGACATCGAGCTGGGCCTCAGCCCCAGCTGACGTGTGTCTGGGGGGGCTCACCTGGGATCTGAGCCCCCTCCACGCCGATAGACCAGGCCGGTGCCAACCATGGTGGTTCTTCCAAATCAGTTAACAGCCAGTGGTCTGTTTGTTTACTAGTATCTGAAGTGCTCTATGTGGAGCTCTTCCATAAAAACGTTTAGCTCGTTTTGATGTAACATGGTGAAATCCAGCTAATAAATATTCCTTGAAGATTATTATATTCAGTTTTGTCACTGTGACAGGAGAAAAGTTTCCATGGGAGAGTCTCGATCTGCAAGGGGGTCGCCATGGTACACAGGAGACCCAAACTATCGCAGCTCCATGTGACTTTGTGCAATAATATTAGAGGGCACGTAATTAACAGCACAATGGTGGGGTAGAAATAAGTGCAGTAGAAATTCAGAGGGGAGAGGGATCACTGGTGGGTAGTTTTGCGAAGTCTCACAGACGAGGGATGGTGTGAACTGGGACAGAGTGGGGACTGGCCTTTGATCATCATAGAAGAGGGTGGACACCTCCATCGGCCAAGTTAGGGGCCAAGGGCAGAGGGAACAGAAGAAATAATGTAAAGGCTACACACTGCATGTAGTCACGGCTCAGCTCCCATGTTAGAAGCAAGGAGAGAGCTTACTTTGGGGGAAGGTGTGTTGAGACAGGGAGAAGGAAGAAAGGGGCTTCTGGGATGGTAGGAATATCTTGTCCTGGGGCTAGGATCTCCCAGCAGGCATCACACAGTGACCTTGAGGGTGGGCTCGAGGTGAAGGTTCATGTTAGAGAAAAAGTTAGCTGGGAAGAGCAGATTTGGGGTGACCTTGGCAGGGTCTTGGCCTGGGTTTTGGATCTAGTCTGTGGCCTAGACCATGACTGGCCGGTTGCCACTTACCCAGGGTGGGGGTGGGGGGGCAGCTCTGCTGTGGGAGGGCCTCCTGGAGCAGCAGGGGCCGCAGGGAGGATGCTGAGGTGAGGATGGCAAAGTCACTATGGCAGGGACTGAGGACCATGGCTCAGATGCTGGCCACGGGAACAAGTCTTTGATGTAATTACAAGTCACTTCATGGGGAAACTGGAGCCCTCGTACCCTGCTGGTGGGAATGCAAACTGGTGCCGCCACTTCAGGAAACCGTCTGGGAGTTCCTTAAATGCTGAAAAACATGGAGTCACCCAATGACCCAGCGATTCCACTCTTACGTACATGCCCAAGAGAAATGAAAGCATATGTCCACACCACAATGCGTGTGCGAGAGTCCACAGCAGCACAATTCACAACAGCCAAAAGGCAGAAACAACCCAGGTGTCCATCAAGCAATGAATGGATACACAGAATGTGAGATGTTCACAAATGGTATTACCTGGTCCTACGAAGGAACAAGTTCTGACACATGCTACACCTCAGAGGAACCTTGAAAACATTATGCTAAATGAAAGAAGCAGTTGCAAAAGGACAGATGTTGTATGATTCCATTTATACGAAATGTCCAGAATAGGGAACTCTATAGAGACAAACATAGATTCAGGGTGATGTTCAGGGTGGGTTGGGGGGCAGGAAGGTGACAGCCAAAGGGTACAGGCTTCGTTTTTAAGGTGATGACGTGCTAAAATTGACTGTGGTTGCATATATCCGAATATACCAAAATTATTGAATTTTACACTTGAAATGGTAAATTTGCTTGGTATGTGAATTATATCTCCATAAAGATATTTTAAAAAGTCATGTCAGCGGAAGCATTGGCAGAATGTTGTGACACACTGGACACAGGCGACAAGAAGAATCCCCCTGGGCTATGGGTGTGGCATCTCAGTCACAAGACTTTGGCCTGCGCTTACATCAACCCTCCTGCCTTCCCACTGGGCCCTGTCAGCCTCGTGGGCCCCCGAGTACATAATGGTGGGTGCACAGTGGGAGGGGAGAAAGCGCGCTGGAGCGGGAGACTGCGTTAGCCCACAGCCAGAATGCACTCAGCAGTGAAGCTGCCGGACGGTAATGACGAGAGAATGGCTTTGAAGCATTTTGAAAGCTGGAGCGAGAGAAGAAATTCGTCCTCACCTACAAGCATTTAATGTACGTATCTCCAGGCCTCTCCCATTAGTCTGAGATGTTTTCCAGACTTGGCAGGAAGCACTTGGGCAGTGGCAGATAGATTTATGAGCCTGACAGGGGCAGAGCCCAAGTTTCAGCCGTGTCACTGTTTGCTTTCTGACTTGGCACGAGCCATCCCAGCTTCCACCCCAGCCTTCTCAGCTGTGCGCTGAAGGTCACGGACACAGATCTTTAGAAACTTATTTCTGCTAAGAATGCAATAAATAAAAAAAGTTATCGCAAAGCATTTACATCTGTCAAGCCTTTGAAATATGCTGAGTGCGAATAAAACGTCTCCGCCAAGGTCAGGGCAGGCCCTCTCTGAAGACATTTTACAAAACGGCTGCAGAGGAAAGTAGAGGAAACTGGACACTTGGAGCGGGCAGGGAATTTTCCCCAAACATTTTCCAACTTGTAAATCTTCCTTTTCTATTGCAGCTGTGAACAAAGCTTAGTCAGTCAAGGGAAAAATGTCTCTTCCTGAGCAAACAGCTTTCTTTGATGTTCTCTCACTAGTTCTGTCCCACCCCTCTCGGATGGTGGCGGAGTGGAAGGGCCCTGAAGTAATCGCTATCTTCAAGGGGCCGGACGGGACACAGCAGGCAACACAAGCAGACGCCCTGGTCCATCTCACTTGTTTTATGCCCACAGGTCTAGGAAGAGGGGCCAGCACCCGGCGTCTACTCGAGGCCTTGCTGGCAGGCCACCCCCCACCTAGTTCATTTGTGTGACAAATGAAAACAGAGAACAGTGAGATGCAAGAAAGGATGCAAACGAGCATGTGGAGAAATGGGACCCTCGTGCACTGCTGGTGGGAAGGTAAATTGGTGTAAACACCCTGGAAAATAGTATGGTCTTCAAAAAGCTAAAAGTAGAACTGCCATGTGATCCAGCAATCCCACTTCTGGGTGTTTATCAGAAGGAAACGGAAACACTAACCTGGACCGCGTGTGCCTGCTGAGTACCTGGCACCCAGCACGGTCGGCAGTCCCCACAGCAGGGACACACCGTGTGGCCGAGGCCCATCCTGTCCCAGCTGTGACTCAGCTGTGGTACGACTCTCCCCCAAAGCGCGGCCCCTGGATGACAACCAGGAGGCCTCGCATCCCTAACCTGCTGCTGCTCTCATCCTGGTGGGCTGCGTCTTGGCTTGCTGGGGCATTGTGGGTGCCCTTAGGGACAGGCCAGCCCAGGAAGGGGGATGGGGTTCCCTCCCCCACGTCCCTTTGGGCCATAAGGAAGCTGCCTGCAATGTCCCACTGGGGCCTTCTGAGAGGGAGGAGGCATGTCCTGGGGGGTGGGGGGTGTCAGGTGAGGCCCTGACTGAGCACAGTACAGCCATGGGGGAACCGGGGAGTGGACGAGGTCCCAGCCCCCAGCACCCACACTTGCCTCCTCTGCGGCTGAGTCTCCTGACGACACAGAATGACCATTTCCCACTCTTGTCCCTTCCTTAGGGAGCCAGCCTTCAGGCCTGGGGTCTCCTGCGACCACCCACCCTGGCTGAACCCAAAACAAGCCACGGCATCCAGAGGCTCCCTGGTAATGTGGGGAGTCTGAGCTCTGCAGTATGGTCAGGTGTCTCGCAGACACGGATGGAGGGTGTCATTCCCCAGAGAGGAGGCAGCCCTCCAGGGCACCCAGTCTGGCCTGGAGGGTTTGGGGTGAGTCAGCACCGAGAGCTGTTCCGTGACCCAAACCCGTCTGCTATCTCCCACATTTAGTTGATGCAGGCCCTGGGTCTTGGCAAGCCTGCTGTCTAGACGCCAGGGCTCTGGCCAAGATGAGCTGTTTTTCTAAAAGAGCCTGTGGCATTCTTGGCAGAAAGGACAGAGAATGGCCTTCCTACAGCATGGCCAGCTCTTAAAGCTCTAAAGAGCAACGACGCTGGAACTCACTGGCAGGTTTTCTCCCAGCAAAGCCTTCGAAAGCCCAGTGTCCCTGGGAGTCTTGTGGTCGTTCAGACTGTCCAAGACAGCAACAAATTAGAGAGGGGAAACCTGAACGGTCACCAAACCCCTGCAGGGACCCTGTCACCCTCCCTCCGTGATTGGGGCCTCCTGTGATGAATGGACAGGGATGTTGCTAGGAGGCCCTTGGGCTGGAGAACCTGACAGCTGAGAGCTCAGCTTCCCCTCCCTCCCCCTCAAATTCTGGAAGCCCTGGGGGAGGAACCCAGCTGGCCTTTTTGCTTCTCCATGGGCTGGGGCTGCGCATGGGCTGGCCAGCGTCCCTCCCACCTTAGCTGCACAGAGCACTGAGGACATTCATTTTTTCAAGGGACATGGTGTTGCCTCAGCTAAAACTGGGTTTCCATTGGTAAGGAAGGTGGGGAGGAGCCCTGGCGAGGCAGCATCGTCTGCCCCGAACACGAAGGAGGGAGGCCAGGCTCCCGGGCTGGGCAGTGAACAGGGCTGGGAAGGCTGGGCAGTGGCTACAGGCAACATTCTCAGGTGGATGGAGAGAAAGAAGGTTTCAGTTTGCCTTCTTAGGACTGACAGTAAGTTGTAGTCACACTGGTGGTGGAAAGATGCTGGGGGAGGTTTGGGGGGTGGGGAGGTGGGAAATCGATTAATAAAATCCACAGAGGGCTCTGGAGCACACCTCCCAGAGAAGGGTAGGAGGCAGGACTTGGAGGGGAAGCAAGTACGTCTCCTGGGGGCAGGGGTGCCGGGGGGACCCTGGGTCTGGTCTGCCTGAGGTAGGGGGGGTGTGCTGCCACGTGGGCCTGGAGCCAGGCTCCTTCCCTCCCACTCCACCCCTCCAACCTCACTTTGGTGGCTGAGGAATCCAGCTGTAGGCTCTGGTTCTACGTGCGGTCTTGCAGGCCAGACCACAGGAGGCTGCAAGGCTTTGCCCGGTGGGCCGTGGGGAGCTGCCTCCACACCAGACTTAGTGGCTAGCACATTATGCTGACACAGCCAGGAGTGCAGTTTCCAGGCTCTCGCCCTCACGTGGAAAGGTGCTCATTCGGGTAGTAAATGGCCATCAACTGTGACTAGTTGGCCGTCAGCTGTAACCAGTGAGCCATTGGCCACTAATATAACTGCTGAGGCTACACTAGCAGCAAATGGGGGATGAGGCTATGCTAGCAAGAGGATGGTGGCTGAGCCAGCAAGCTCGGATTGCAGTTAGTAAGTGAGGTTGGGTGGCAGAGAGAAGTGGATGGCAGGTTGCAGATAATGTGGCTCCTGCTTCCTGTGTCTCCAACCCAGCCGCCAGCGAGAATATAGTGATATGACTCCCCTACCTATGGCTCCGTGGGTGTTCCTTTCTGGCCTCACCATATCCTGCATTTTTATGTGGGGAGTGGGAGCTGAGACCCCACATGAGACCCTGCATGACACACGTGCCTCCAGGTTTTCTGGAGGGAATCGCAGTCAGGACTGAGGCTCCTAAGCCAGACAGGCTCACACACATATGTGCATTCTTAGCCCTGGCGTCTCCATTCACCTCCTTACTGTGGGTCTGGCTGAAGCATTTGCCCCATTCCCACTCCACGCTTTTCCTCTCCTAGCTCTCCCTCTCTCTGCCCCTGGCCCCCAGGGCCATAAGGAGGCAGGAGCCATGGGTTTGAGCCTCCTCAGCACCAAGAGGATTTTCCAGGTCTGTGCTGACCCACCTGCCCCACCTGGTGCCATTGGGGAGCAAGTGGAGCCCTGGGGGCCCGGCCTCTCCTGCCTCTCACCTGTCACACTGAATGAATCAGGGCTTCGCTGTTACCTTCTGTTTGGCTCATTGAGCTAAATGACCACCTGGATGCTTCATTGCTCGGTAGTGTCCTGGTTTTTCATGTCAGTCTGGGAGCCTCTGACCTTCGAACATGGGATGATGCTGCCGGGAGAGAAGCTGACTAGGACGCGGCTGCAGGAGGGAGCTTCAGGGCCACAGCCAACTGCCCTCCAGGCTGAGCCTCAGTAAAGACTCCCAGGACCTCCCCGGAAAGTCACCCCCCTGCCAGCTCTGGACGCCTCACTGCTGGGCAGTCTCACAGGCACAATCTAACTCACCTGCTGGGAACAAGGATAACCGTCTTCTCACATGCTAGACTCTAAGCAGCTGAGGGCCACCTGGACCAGCTCTGTGTTCCATCACTGCTGTTTCTAGCGCCTGGCACAGAGCCCAGCATATTCACCAGATCGTCCCTGAGTGAGGGAGTGAACGAAGCCCTCACCTCTCTGAAGAGATCAAACCAGAGCCTTTGGCTGCCTTGCTCGTGCTCCCCACCCCCAAACACCATGCAGCATTCCAGTTACTCAGCCGCTAGAAGGGGTCCCTTCACTGCCGACTTGGAAGCCCTCTGCATCTTAAGCCCCTGTGGAAACGCCTCCTTCACTGGAGGCCCCATGTCCCTCCCTTCTGTGTTCCCATCGATGGAGCCACAGCGTGACCCGAGTACCAGATTTCAAGCCCAGGCCTTGAGAAAGAGGAAGCTCCTGCTTCCTGTACCCTGCAGCTTGGTGTTACCCAGCAGCCATGCTTGTAGGAAGTCCAGGCCACATGGGGAGGCCTCATGGCATGTTCTGGCTAGTGCCCAACTGAGGTGTGAGCTAACAACCAGCATCGACCACCGGCTGTGTGAGTGGGGACACCTTTGAGGTGATGCCCGTTCCAATTGCCACCTGAGAGCAATCTTATAAGAAACCCCAAGAACTGCCCAGTTGAGTCCAGTCAACCTCTAAAGGAGGAGGACGAGGGCCACTAATATGAGTAAAACAATAACGAAGGCACTGCTTTTGCCTTAAGCTCCTAAAGTTTAGGATGATCAGATGTTCAGCAACAAGTGGGACAAACGACTAATAAGGGTTGTTGCAACTGCACTCGTAGCTCACCACCTGTCCATCTTCAAACAAGCTTATTAATACTAATAAGCTGTGCCTCTTCTTCGCAAAAACACAGTACTTTTTTTATCACTTTGAATCTCTTTTGAGAGATGCCACTAAGCATCACGAACGTTGTGTGCTGGAGCAGAGAGAAGCCAGATCACTGACGGGGTCTGTGAATTTGAAACTGTCCAATTGCAACACACGTGCTGAAGGCTACTCATAAAAACACCTCACTGAGTCTGTTTAGTTGGTTCATTACGACAATATTTTCTGCCAGCTTCTCTCTTTGAGCAACATAAAATTGTTTGCTTGGTATTTGCGTAGGAACAAGTTGCTTTAATAATGGAGAATTATTATAAATAACTTCAATATAGAATAGAAGTTAGAGCGAAACACAAGATAAATGCATACCTGAATATGAACTGGGTTAATAGCATCCTGTGGAAAAGACCTCCTAATGCCAAGCGGTTGGTGTTTACTTGACAAGAAAAGCCAGTCACCTCAAACAGAGGGTCAGAGCATGTCATTCAAGGGCAGGAACAGGCAAGGGACAGTTTAATGTCTGGGAAGGAAGTTCTTTCCTTGTCCGCAGGGACTTCTTCAAAGAGTGGGTGTTTACAGAGCAGGGACTCTGAGCCTCGTCTACAAGATCTTGGGAACACAATGCTACTTCCTTTGCCAGAAAGACAAAACCAAAACAGTTTCAAGGAAGCTGTTGACAGCTGCATGGTGTCTCCGTGCAGACTCTACGTTCTAGAACAGCACAGGAAAAAAATAAATGGTGTATTTGCTCAGGATGGAGGTAATCAAGATTGTCTGAAAGACTTTGTAGCATCATATTTCAAGATCTTTCAGTCTTTCACAATATACCCCTTGAATCAAGAATGTATGTCCCTCTTGGAAGATAGATTTGGAAACTGAGGCCAACCCACAAGGTTTATGAACGGTTCATGTATTCCTAGGCTTCTTGGCATGTGATAGTTCAACTAAGCTAAGGTTTTTCTTTCCCCTTTTTCTCTTTAAAAAAAAAAAAATTGGACCTCAGATGCACAAGATTGGGGTCTCTGCGTAATCCTAGATTCAGGTTCCGGTACCAGCACTGGTCCATGCACGGCCTCTTTGTTAGTATATGTATCTGTCTGTGTTCTTTAATGAATGACCTTGAACTCACCAGCCAACCCAAGGATGAGAACGTTGCCGATAACACCTTCATGTGCACTCTTTTCCCATTATCATTTTGCCTCTTTCCCCAGAGGCAACTACTATCTTGAATTTGGATTTCATCATTTCTTTGCTTTTTAAAAAAAATATACTATGACATACATATGTAGGCCTGAACATATTTTGTTTAGCTGTGTGTTTTTTAAAACTATATGAAAAGGTTCTCATATTAGCTGAAGTCTTTTGTGACTTGCTTTCACCCAGCATTCGGTTACTACAAGGCATCCACGTTTCTTGTAGCTCATTCCTTTTCACCGCTATGTGGTCGCCTGTTGTGTGAACAGATTCCCATCTATATAGGTATTTGGGGTGTTGCCAGGTTTTGCCATTAGAAACAGCACTGCTATAAGCATCCTTGTTCAATATTTCCTCTGTGCATCTGCAAGAGTTTCTCTTAGCTATGCACCTAGGAATGGGCTTGCCAGGTTGTAGGGCGTGCTAATGTTCAGATTTACAAACTGATTTCAAAAATAGTTATAACTCTTTATGCTTCCACCAGCAATGGATAATATACTTTTGATTCACTTCCTCTCCAATACTCGGCTCTGTCAGACTTCATGATTTTGCTGATCAAACACGGGTGTGCAACGGTGTATCACTGTGTGACTGGCAGGTTCCTGATGTCTACTAAGGTTTATCGTCTCCTCATAGTTCATTGGCCCTATGTATTGTCTCTTCTTCAAAATACCCGTTCATGTCCTTTATCCATTTTTTAAAAATTCAGTTGTCTTTTTCGTATTACTTTGTATAACTTTGCTTTATATAGTCTATGTTAGTTACATGTGCTGTGAATTCCTTCTTTTTTTTTCAAGCTTGCCAAATTCATCAGTGTTTTATAGTGCAAGCTTTTTGTGTATTGTTTAAGAAAGCTTTTCTTATGTCAAAGTCAGAAAGAAAATAATCTATATTTTCTCCTAAAAATTTCAGTTTTGTTTCTATTTTTGCTCAACATAGAGTTGACTTTTGTGTATGGTCTGAGATAGGGACCCCATTTACTTTCTTCTCTATGAGGAACGGAAAGCCAGCTTTTCCAGTTCCATTTACTGAACAGCCTCCCCTTCAACCAATGATTCCCATCTCACCTGTCATTTATCAATTGGCCACGTAGCTGTGGTTCGGTTTCCGAGTTTCTGTGCCGCCCATTGGTTGATTTCTTATCCATAGCTCATCATCACATTGTCTTAATTACTACAGACAAATCCTCCTCCCACTTGTTCTTTAGAATATTCAGGAATATTCTCAGTCTTTTGATTTTTCCCTACACATGTTAGAATTCAGGCGTCAATTTCATGAAAATCCTGTTGTAATTTTGATGGGAGTTGCATTAAATCTAGAGGTCTATTTGGAGAGAACTTGTATTTTTATACCATTAAGTTTCCCTATTCATAAACAGAGGCTATCCATCCATGTATTTGGTCCTTCTTTAATATCTTTGTGTGTACTGGTTTTCTGTGTATGTGGTTTACATTTGATTTCTTAGATTTGTTCCAAAGTAACTTACAGATTTTTGTCTATTATACATTTTTGGATATTAACTTCTGTATATCACTTTTGTATCCAGCCACCTTGCTAAGCACCTGTTTTTCTACTAATTTATAGATTTTTGTGTTATCATTGTAGATAATCATGTCATCTGCAATTAAGACAAATTTCCCTCACTTCGATCATATCTCTTTTGTATGTAATGTCAAAAGCAGCTTAGCGATCTGGGGCACCCTGGGACTGTTGCTGATTTGTAAAGTAATGCTTCCAATGTAGCATCATTAGAATGATTCGGTTTGCTATTGTCAGGGACCCTGTATCAGACTAAGAACATTTACTGCTTGTCCTGGTTTAATAAGAAAGCTTTTATTTCTCATCATGAATGGTTTTAGCAGATGCCTTTTCTACATCTACTGACGTGGTTTTCTTTTTCCAAACAATGACAATTTGCAGATTTCCTTACACTCGTAGGCAGTTCCTAAGCCATTGTCACTTCTATACACTCTGGCGTTCCGTTTGCTAATATTTTGTCTTCATAAGTAAGATGAGCCTGTGATTTGGTTTTCTTGCACTATCCTGCTTTATTTTGGGTTTCAAGGTCATTCCTGGCTCATAACATGAGCAAAGAACAGGCCTCTCAAATAAATTACTTTTCTGCCTCCACTGATTGGCTTACTCAAGTTAACCTGGCCATCTCAGAAAGCAAGATGGGAAGGGTTCAAAAAGAAGCAAGAGGGGAATTTTATAAATTATCATGATGTATTCAAGTACCTGTTTTATAAACTGCCTATTTCAGTGTTTTTTAACCCTGGCTTAAAAGTAGAATCACCTGGAGTTTTTTGTTGTTTGTTTGTTTTTTGAGGGGGTGGGGTGGTTTTCCTTAATGCCTATGAGAGGCACACCCAGGCCAATTAAATTAGAATCTCCGGGGTTAGGCCCAGCCTTTGTATTTATTAAAAGCCCCCTAAGTGAGTCTAATCTTCAGCCAGTGTTAGAAAAGCTGGCACATAAGAACCTGAACTCTCCTTTCCATGAAGCAGTCTCACAGGTCTTCATCTTTTGAATGGGCCAGTCTGTCAATCCACCAACCAGTGAGTATTTGTCAACTGCTGACTTATTTCTGTGTGGGAACCATTGTGCTGATCACAGAATAAGCAACACAGGCAGTGGACAGCAGGAGGCTGAGTAGACTACAGTTCACTTCTTCAATGAGGTCGACGTGGCCGCCAAAAGAAAGCTCTACAAAGATGTGAGGGACCTTGTGCTCATGCAGCTCACAAAATAGTAGGTGCTGATCATAATATTTCTTGAAATATTTAGATAGAGAAAAAAGTTGCATGGGTAAGCAACAAACGATCACGTTAATTGCTTTGTGTGGACAGTAGGAATTGTTTTAGTTCGCTTTTATGGTTTTTTCCCCCTTGCCTGTTGGAAATGCATAGGAATTTCTTATGCAAAGAAAAAGAAACGCAAACTACAGGATGAGACATTTACACAGCTGACTGTATTTAAGGCACTTTTGCTATGACAGAGCTCGCTCATCTTAGCTCCAGTGTGAGGGAGAAGAGGCTGGCACACAGGCAGGACCTGGAAGTTCAGCTGCAGCCTCTCCTCTGGGCTCCTGTCTCTGTCTCTGTGACGACCTGCTCCTGCCTCAGTGTCCCCGGAAGTCCACACTGCCCAGGTCTGTAGTCCTTTGAATCCAGTGCAGTCCCTTTAGGCAAGTGACTAAACCTCCCCAAGCCTTACTTTGTCATTTATAAACAGGGACGTAATAGAAAGATGTCAAATATTTGAGAAGGAAATTTCTAGCCAAGTACCGGTTGCATCAAGAACATTCAGCAAAAGTTCACTCTGAAACAGTAAGTGTTATTAATTGTGACGATGTGCAGTTAATCCTCAGCATTTCCCAGTGGGAAGAAGGGAACGAGGACATTCTGGGAGGACACAACAGCTGGGACCGACCTTGGCATCCACGAGAGCAGTGGGGAGGGAGGCTATGGTGCGGTGACGAGGTGGCAGCTGGAGGAATGCGATCTTTGGAAGTCAGAAGGAGGAGCTGGAAGTGGAAGGACCAGGACCCAGACCCCTTCCAGCCATCACTGAGCTGTCACCAGAAGCCTGGATTTTACTGTCCAGGCCAACATGGCCTGAGGAGACAGAGGATGGGTGTAACCTACTCAGGAGCGTGACATCACAGTCACAGGTTCTGCCTGCCGTCCAGGGAGGGGATTCTAAAGGGCACGCACACCAGGCGATGGGAACCTCGGGGGTCATCCTGGAATTCGCCTCCGACACCTGCCTGTGTCTGTAAGACGTCCCCCTAAATCTGGTCCAACCTACAATAACCAGGGGAGCCCAGGAGTGCCCCCTGAGTTCTCTGCATGGCTTATACAGCCTCCTGGGAAAGAGAAGGTTTCACTGTGGAACACGGAAGGGATAAAAATGAGCCTGTACCTTTCCGAGGGGCCCAGACGGGTCATGTGACTCTGCAGTCTGGGGCCCCTGGTGTTCTCAGAGCTGCTGAGGTGACTCAAATGGGCAGCCAGGGGACAGCCACTCCGCTGGATCATCATTTCAGGAATAATCGTAATAAGATAAAAATTAGGATTCGTGCTGCTGCCTGGAAGCAATATGCAGCTTATTAGAGCAGAAAGTAGAGCCTTGCAGGGGGTGTGTATGCAGCCTGGCAAGACAGGGGCTTCGTGCAAATGGGAGGAAATGGCTTATGTCAGGACGTCCCCAGTCAGTCGGGGAGGATGTGCCAAGCCTCCCCAGCGCAGGCTGCAGAGACACAGCCAGTTGTGCACAGGCTGACAGGCCCTCATGGAGCTGATGGTCTCCTGGGAACGCACAGTAGCAGCGTGACGTGTCCTTACAGCTGCTGAGATTCTGGCCTTTTTTTTTTTTAACTGGAGCACAACAGGATTCAGCTCTGTGTCTTACACTTTTTAGGTGACAAAGTCATATCATGGAGTGTTAAGAGAAAATGCATCTATTTTTGTCCTAGAAATTTATGAATGAAATGAATGTCTTGGGTTGGCTTTAAAATAATCCGGAGCAGGTAGGGGTGTGTTTGCGTGTGTGTGTGTGTGTGTCAGGGGGAAGGGTCAGTGTAGACATTACAGGATCAGCCCAACGTTACTTGTTGGAGTTGGGTGATACTTACATGAGGAGGGTTCCTTGTACTGTTCTCCCCACTTTTGAATGTTTGTAATATTTTATAATAAAAAATTAAAATTAAATTAAATTGATTGGTCAAGAGACAAAAGAGTAACATATAAAAACTGTTATTTTGATAATAACATATCCAAAATGAAAAAGCAAAGCTGAGATCAAAGGGGGTAGAGGACTGCTGTTGTACAGAGGACACTTAGCATGTGAATCCTTACCTCACACACATCTGAACCCCATGTTGGGCTGGGAGCCCTGGTTCTCCCACCTTGCTGCTGCCACCACCTGACACAGAGATCGGCCAGTTCCACTGGAAGCCCCCCTTGGCAGAGTGCTCGGAGAACAGGGGGAGGGTCTGTGTGTCTTTACACCCCAGCCCCTGGCACATTGCGTGGCACAGAGAAGTGCCTGAGAAACCAATATGTTGATAGAACTGAAATGAATCAACATGAGCACTCAGTTTCTTCCTCTCCTACCAGGTCCGCTCAGGTCTTTGTGGAAAACACTTCCAGTTTGGGGGTTCCACACTTCTGGAAGACGTAAACATACTGGGGAGAGTCAAGATGTTAAGAAAGAAAGGCCTTAGCCGTGGGAACAAAGAAAAAGGGCACAAGTGCCGGGGCGGCCGGATGGCTCAGTTGGTTAGAGCGCGAGCTCTGAACAACAGGGTTGCCGGTTCAATTTTCACATGGGCCAGTGAGCTGCGCCCTCCACAACTAGATTGAAGACAATGAGCTGCCACTGAACTTCCGGAAGGGCAACTGGATGGCTCAGTTGGTTAGAGCACGAGCTCTCAACAACAAGGTTGCCGGTTCAATTCCCGCATGGGATGGTGGGTTTTGCCCCCTGCAACTAAAGATTGAAAACAGCGACTGGACTTGGAGCTGAGCTGCGCCCTCTACAACTAGACTGAAGGACAACGACTTGGAGCTGATGGGCCCTGGAGAAACACAGTGTTCCCCAATATTCCCCAATAAAATTAAAAAAAAAAAAAAGCAAAAGTGCCAAGGCAGAAGTGCCAAGGTCTGGACAAGGATGGAGACGGCCTCTTTCTCCACATAGCACCCAACAGAAGACAGATGGGTTTCTATCTCAGAAATTGGGTGAGCCATGTGAGAGGCATAGTAAAGATGTCTACTGAGTGGCAAACTCCACGGGGCAGAGCTCTGCCTGCCTTCTCACCAGCCATCCTGATCACACGTCACCATATGACATGCTGGGCATGTAAGTTGTGGAGGGAAGGAAGGGCGGGAAGGAGGACGGTCTAAGGAGGCTGGGCCCCCTGCATTTGAGCACAGCACACTTTCACTTGGAAGCCAGGTGCCGCGTGGAAACGGCTCTGTGTCTGGAGCAGGAGACGTGCATGTATGTCTCACGCTCCTGCCCACTGTCCCAGGTCTGTGACTTTGCATGAGTGCCCTTCTCTATCCAGAATGCCACTTTCCCACCTATTATATAAATGATGAGGAGGGCGAAGTGAGCTCTGTCTCGGCAGAGATTGATAGTCTCTCCCATGATTAAAGAAGTTTAGAGTTGTCACATTTCCATTTTCATGACATCTGTTTAGTTTTGGCGATGATTTATTGGATGCCTTGGTACAACGGGTGACTCCCAATCATGTTGTACCATCCATTGTTATCCCATTGTTCCTTTGGGAAAATGCCGCACGCCTTCCAAAGCTGATCTAGGAGTGCAGTACAGCAAAACACCTGGAGTGTGTGTGCCTGTGTCTCACCTGGGTGACAGCTTCGCTACTGTCAGGAAGGCTGGTCTGAGGGTGACGCCCCATGGCAATGATCCCAAAGGCACACAGCAGTGGAGGGGCTAGGGGGAAAAAGGCTGAGGTTACATGGCTCTCCAAGTTGTCTCCTGTCACCAGGATGCCGCCATAGGGAGACGGGGCACTGAGCGAACTCTCTGTTCAAAGCATTCCCAGGTCTGAAAGTACTTCTCAAAACACCACTCTTACTTCCAAAAAGAGCACTCTTTGTGGGCTTGCTTGGGAAGCTGCTGGAATGTCAGCATGTGCTCGTCCTCAGAAGAAAGAACCAAGTTTTCTTTTACAAAACAGGAAGGTCTCCCTCACCCATACCGCATGCCAGTCCTGGCACAAGGAGGGACCTGGCACAACAGCCAATGTCCATCATCACAGTGAGGTTAATGGGCACCGTGGATTTGGGCAGCAGGTCAGCCAGTGAGGGCAGGGCTGTGGCTCCGGGTCCTATGGTTCTAATGAATCTGCAATAGCTTCCATCCTACTTTATTTTGTGTCACTGCTGGGCTGTTCCCAGTCTGCGGCCTCAGTGGGCAGGGCCCACAGATGAGCTTGATGCCTGTGGTTGTCCAGACAACCCATCCCATGCCAGACTCAGGCAGCCAGGAGGCTGACGAACCACAGGATAGCATGATAACTGCACACGCTACAGGAACTTGCCATATGCATTCAATGTCCCTCCAAGGGGCAAGGAACCAGTACAACAGTACACATAGCCATTCCACCCAACGTTGGACTCAGAAGCAGGCACTCGGCGTGTGGCATAGGAAACCAGAATGAGTCTCATTTTCCACATGAACATCCAACTGCCTGAGTGGTTGTTGTAGAGTTTGAAGATGTTTTTTTTTTTTTGAACCCCAAGCCAATTCCTTCATCGGAGGCTCAGCTGAAGGAGGGATCTGTTCCAAAGCAGGGGCAAAAGCTATGTCCACCTCCCACATGCCGCCTTTCCTTACATGTCACATGAAATGGTTTGTCACAGGAGTTAACTTTTATCTTAGCTTGGGTTGCTCTACAGAAGATCATAGACAGGGCAGCTAAACAACAGACATTTATTTCTCACAGTTCAAGATCAGGTATCAGCATAGTTGATTTCTGGTGAGGGCTCTCTTCCTGACTTGAAGACGTCCGCCTTCCTGCTGTGTTTTCACATGACAGAGAGGAAGCAAGCATTCTCCAGTCTCTTTCTAAGGGCACTAATCCCATCATGGGGGCTCCACCCTCCTGACTGCATCGCCTCCCAAAGACCCCATTCCAAAGACCATCATGTTGAGGATTAAAGTTTCAACATATTAATTCTGGGAGGACATAAACATTCAGTCCATAGCAACATTATTAGTTTTAAATTGTTCTATTTTTTTAACAAGCAATCCATGTACACAGTATGCAGTGCATTCCCCTCCAATTCCTGCCCCCTAGACACCCCGTCTCCTCCCTGGAGACAAGCACTGCACAAGTTCCATGGGTATCTAGCCTTCCAGAGGTATCCATGTCTAAAGTGCAAACGTCTAAAGCTGGCAGGCGATCTGGGCCATTCTGCACCCACTGTTTTGCACTTACCAACACATATTGGAGAATCACGTCAGTAAATATGAAACTACCGTATTCTTTTAGCAACAGCATAGTACTATTCCATTATGGAAACAGGATGATCTATTTCATCAATTTCCTATTAGCCAGAGGTTTCCAAGCCTCTGTTCTTACTATGCTGAGGTGACCAACTTTGCAGGCACATCCTTTCACACTCACCAAAATATTTGTTGGCTAAGTTCCTGGAAGTATAATTCCCAAGTGAAGGGATGTGGGCACTTTAAATTTGACAATTACACTCTGGAAGCTGCCACCCAGAGTGGAATCCATGTGGCCCCATTAGCAGTGTGAAGGAGCCTCGCCAATACAGTGCGACTGGGAAAAAGACAAGTTGTATGTCACTGCTTACACTCGTGTCCTCTGGTGAGAGTAAGTGTACTTCTCATGTTTATTGGCTGTTACCATTTGCATCTTTTCCCTATTTCTCTTGTTTGTTGCTCTTTTTCTTTTTGATTTGGAGGCACTGTATTTATCAGAGAACGTAGCCGTTTCATTTTGCAGGCCTTTCAATGTGTCTTTTGTCTTGACTATTTTATAGGTTTGTTTTTTTTTTTTTTCCATACAGATTTTTTTCTGTAGCAGCATTTATGAATCTTTCCTTTCATGTTTCTGGGTTTGGGGTCATATTTTTAAAAGCCTTCCCCACTTCAAGATTGTAAAAAGCAGCTGACTTTAAATCTCCCCTACACACACACACACACACACACACACACACACACACACACACTGTATTAAATGTAACTACAGCAGTTAGGTTGTTTAATGTCCACCCATAGAATTACTTGTCTTCTGAGCTGGAAGGGAGATCAAAGGTCAATATGTACAGCCCCCTTGTTTTAGCAGTGAGAGACAGAGACCTGTTGGGCAACTGTTATCACCTGATGTCACATGGCCAGCTGGCCATGTGGCTCTGTGAGCTCAGGCCACAGGGAAACCACAGTCTGTCTCTGAATTCTCCCCAGCCCCGCACCATCCATGTCTGGAGTCTCTGGGGAACCAAGAGAAGAGCTGAACTGTGGCTTCCACTTTATAAGCTTCACATACAGCTTTTCAATTGATTGTAAAATAATGCAACGCCTTAGACTGTGGGCTTCAGCAGGAATTTTGAGATACAGATACAATTCCAGAGAGCAAAGAGAAATGCTTTTCCTTGCCAATTCTTTTTCAGGGGGATAAAAACAAACAAACAAACAAACAAACAAACAACACTGGAGTTCTTGAGAAAGCTCATCCTGGCTGTGGGTTTCCCTGGGAGAGTGAGACTCTTAACAATACAGGACTAAGAGCTCAAACAGGAGGGGCCACACGGTGCCACCTACACACAGCCCTTGGGGAGGACCCAGCGGAAGACACCTGGGCACCAGGCCAGCTACTAGTGCTGGGTGTAGGGCAGGGGCTTGAGAATGGAGGGGCCGTGGCCGCTGAAGCTTCAGGATACTGAGCATTAGTACTGTCTTTGGCAGCTCAGTGGCATCCAGCCCACCTGTCACCTAACCTTGGTAGGTGGCAGATTTGCTGGCACGCTTTTCTTTCCTTCTTTATAAAATGGAGTCATTCGTTACCTATCCCGGGGGGACAATTCATTTTCTAATACCTTTAAATCAAAGAGGCATATTCTCTAACCTGGTCTGTGATCTCGAACAGATCCACTGACCTGCTCTCCACTGTAAGTTCTGGGGGCCCAAGACTCAGAGAGTGGGCACAGCCCCCCAACTCCAGTTAAGGGAAGGCAAAACCACCACCCACCTGGGGAGCTGGCCACTCTGATCCAGGGCAGGGGAGACTGGCCTTGGAGAGAAGCATCTTTAGTGATTCTCCCTGGCTCTGCTCCCACCAGGCAAAGATGAAACTGGGAAGGCAGGCAGGAAGTGGGGGGAGGGCAGGCTTTATTCAGAACCATCAACACCCTGCGGGTTTGTTTGATTTCTGCTATTCAAGGTACACCAGGGCGTCGTGCGGCCTGTGGCAGGGCCCTACCCTGCAGGAGTTAGCTCCGTAGGGGAATGTGGAAAGTCCATGTACCTGCGTGGGCTCCAAGACTAGGGTTTTTGCCGTCCCCACCACCCCTGCGGACCTCACCTTCCCGGGTGCCGGGGCTGCCGGGGTCATCACGGAAGATGCCGCAGAATGCACTTCCGCCTCCCATGCATAGGGAACCAACCCGCTCCTGCCTCACCTGGCACCTCCCCGCCTCTCCAAGGGGCCGCCCAAGGCACCTGGGCGCACGGCCCCTCCTCTAACCCGGGCCACCCGGACGGAGCTCGCATCTGCCCCCTGCTGTCTCATCCGCGGAGTGCATGAGCGCCGCCAGCCCGGGAAAGCCAGGCCCGCAGTTGCGGGGACCCGCGGGGACAGGCCGGCTCCGGAAAGTGGGGCCGCGGCGGGAGGGGTCCGGCCGCACGTTCCCTGCGCGGTTACGCCTCCTTCTGCAGCTCCGGGTGTTGGTTCCCAGAGACGCGGGTTTCAAAGCCGCACCGGTTACAACTGCACATGCGTGCAGACTGGAGGGGCAAGGCAGCGGCT
This sequence comes from Rhinolophus sinicus, assembly GCF_036562045.2. Classification (NCBI taxonomy): domain Eukaryota; kingdom Metazoa; phylum Chordata; class Mammalia; order Chiroptera; family Rhinolophidae; genus Rhinolophus; species Rhinolophus sinicus. Next base: position 195,553,125 of record NC_133753.1, on the reverse strand, counting down.
GTGGCTGTCAGTTACTGGTAGCAACCCCCAGCAGCATGCCCAGACCCCCATTTCGCAGAAACTTGGGGGCGTTTGCCCCGGACGCTCGCGTCCCACTCCGCCCCTTCCGATGGCAAAGCAAGAGAGGCGGTCTGAGACCCACCCTACCCGCTCCCCACACCCCAGTCGGCCTTCCCAACGCAGAGCTCCAGGGGTTCCCAAACGTCTAAAACCTTTCCCATGAAACAGCCTGTCTCCCTGACACTCACCCTTCTAGAGAATTTGGTTCACTCCCTGCGTGGGTGGGAGTGGGGTGCCCCAGGCCGGGAAGGAGGTCTACATAACTCCACCCGCCAGGAAGATTCTGATCTGAATTTTCCCGTTACTGTTTTCATGTTTTGGTGCCACATTCACTGTGCCAGGTAAGGGCGTATGCTTTACCTACACCCCCGCAGGACTGCAGGGGGAGCGTCTGTCGTCTCTCTAGTGCCGTCCCCGGAGGCAGAAACACCGAACGCTGCCATTGGGCAAATCCCTGGGAGACCTTCCTCCTGCTTCCTCCTCCTCACAGGACGCCCACCTTGTAGCCTGTGTCAGCAGGTGCTCAGCCATGTTGGTAAGGCGACGATGGGGGGGACCACCCGCCAGGTAGATGCTTCATGAGCTCCGCCTGAAATCACTGAGAGGCCTCAGCCTCTGGCTTCTCTAACCTGGCACTCACTTCATCAGTGACTCAGCCAGGGCACACAGGTGTGCAGGCAAGAGTTAGCATAGCAGGCCTGAGTGCAAAGCTGAAAACATTCTGGAATATTCTCCCCACCCTAACTGATAAGGAAGTCTCGTTGTGCTAAACTGTTGATGCAAACAACATACTGAGTACCCGCTTTCCTCGTGGAAGTCTGGAATCACAGAGGGTGCCAATGTGACCACCCCCAGGAAAAACCCTGGGCGCTGAGTCTAATGAATTTCCCTGGTGGACTCTTCATAGGTGTCACAACTCGCTGGATGAATCAAGTGCGTCCCGTGAGAATCCCCCGGGTGAGGACTCTTGGCAGGTCAAGCCTGTTTCCTCTGGATGTCACCTGTGCACCTTTTCCGAGTGTGTGATCCTTGCACTGTAATGACTCAGGCTGTGAGGCCAAATACAATCTGAGTCCCCCTCGCGAACCATCAAACCCAGGGATGGTCGGGCCGCCTGGCCCAGGAAGAGTGCCAGCAAGGAGTAAGTCGCCGTCTTCCAGAACCTTAGAAATACGTGTGCCTCCTTCTATGCATTGGAAGTGAGTCACCAGGTCCAGTACACACAAACACACATGTACACACACGCCCCAAGGGCCTGAATACCAGTGCTGGGGGTCGTTTTGGAGGGCGCACACCCAGGATTCAATGTGACCAGTTGCCTCCTGAGGCCGGGCACCCACCCTCCACACCAAGCTGTCCATGAGCAAGGGCAGGGCAGCCAGGCAGCCATTTCCTGAGAAAGGGTCCGAGGACGGGTCTGTGCTCACTCATGTCAAACAGGTCTGATCCAGAGGTCATGGGCACCCACTAAGTTTCGCCCTGTGGACTCACACGTGCATGTAACCTTTCCCCATCACTTACGCTTTGTGGAATCCAGCGCACTCATGGCTTAATATCCAAAATCTCTATCCTGACCTTGGCCTCTGCCCACCTAGAGCCCCTCCCCCAAGGCAACCAACACTGGTGATGTCTTCTGTATTCCCCGTTATCTTACGCTAATTCAAAAGCACTTGCACATGTCTCCGCGTTTCTTCCTGCTCACACAAACTGCGGAGTAAACACACTTGTTTGCAGCTTGCCTTTCTTACTCTGTTCTTGGCCATCCCTGGATTCCAGCCCCGAGCGAGCTCCTGCAGCCCTTCTGACTGTGGCACTGTCCACTGTGTGGCTGTCCCTCATGTCCCCCAGCGCCCCAGGCCTGGACATCGAGGGTCTTTCCAGTTTTCTGCTGTAATAAACAGCGTTGCATCCAATGACTCTGTGGACTTACCATTTCGCACGTCTGCCAAGTCTAGGCAGGGGGCTTGCTGGGTCAGAGGGATGGAGGGTTGCCTCTTTTTTTTCCTTCAGGAATTTGTCTTCTCAGTAGGTATCTCAAGGTTCATAGGGGAACAGTGGGCTTCAAGTGAAAAACGTGTCTCCCTTATCGCCCACCTGTAATGAGGCAACCATTTCCTGACGGGTGGGTCTACTTCAGAGGTGCCCTGTTATGGGCAAGACACATTTCTTTGGCCAAAGCTCTTTTCTTCTGCAATGCCCACATTTTGAAGCGAAGCCCCTTGCCAAAACGTTGGTAAAATTGGAGGAAAAAACTTGCAGTGTAACTGTTCATATTCAGAACAGTTTTTAAAACTGCCCCAGCATATAGGCTTAGCTATATACCATCACTGTCCGGCTTGTGTTTAATAAAAGGGATTTTTATGAAGTTTCCTTTTCCCGGTGTAGTCTGTGCGCCTTTCTAGCTGCGTTCTCCTGTTTGCTTTGATCCCTGTGTTCAATGCGTTCAGGTTTCTGGCAATCTTTGCCTTCCTATTATAAGCGAGGGGCTACAAGGAGTTGGCAGCACTGCCAGGGCGACTCGTCACCTCTCAGGGAGATGCAAGTGACCATTTCTCAGGAGCACGAGGCCTCTCTCTTTAGGTCTTTTCTCTGGAGCTGGACGCTCCCCAGAGGAGCGTCCTCCAATAAGGTCCTACTGGAGACCGCGGTCTGGCTGCCCCAAGCATTGTGGGGGCCAAGGGAAGGGCCACGTGTGCAGTCCTAGTCCCTTTGGCCAAGTCAAGCCGCCGTGTGGCATCCAGGCCCTCGGTGCCCAGAGCCCACTGTCTGGCAGCACAGATGACGGAGCTCGAGGGATCAGCTGCTTCTCAAACTGCCATAGCCAACCCCGCTGAGCCAGATCTGAGCCTTTTGAGGACTCTGTGTAGCAGTGGACTCCTGGGCTGTTCGACCCTGGTTTAGGGTTTCACTCTCGGTTCTATTATTACCACCTGTCCACTGGCCTTGCCACTTCCAAAATCGTACTGCTTCTGTACTCCCCACCCCTCTGTTACTTTCGTTAAAATGTCATTACTGTTTTATTACTGGGGCGTGGGAGGCAGTGAAATGAGATGCATGGATTCAATCCATCTCAACCCAGACAGACCCTCCTAATTATCCTCCACTTTAAGAAAAGTTCCTACATTTACAATTGACAAAAAAGTTCAGAGGCTTTCAATAGCCTTAATTTTAAGATGAAAACATACACTCAAATTTCACATTTGTCCCTCTGGAGTTTGCTCATTTCTGGCAATTTTGAAAAGCTGTTAAAGGCATGAAAATGAAGCCTAAAAAGTGACTGTTGCAACCCCCACTCACCACCGAAGTCCAGGCTCGGCTACTCTCTGTCAAGACGTTTTTAAATTAGAATCCTGGCTTTGTCAGTGACTCTGTGATGCCTGCTTCCTTAGTTTGCTTCAGTTTTCTTGTGAGTGGGGGTAACCATGACCCCCCTCCATGAGGTTTTGGGATGGACTGAGTCACACGCCAGTTCCCAATTTGCTGTCCCATGGCTCCACGTTCATCCGTTACTACCTGCTCTGCCAAAACAGATCTGAGCCCAAGATACCTTTCGCCAACGGGGACCATGTTATGCCTCGTCAGTAAAGGGCACCAGACAGACGTTGCAGGAAAACACGGTTTTGCGGTTGGTTCTGTTGTCCCGGGTCCCCAGGCTGCCCAACTGCCCGTTCACGGGGCCAGGCCCCTGCAGAGTATGGTGGCCAGCGGCACACAGCGGCCCCCATCTCCCCGTGTCCCCTCAAAGCTCTCGCTGCAGACGGCCTCTGTTGAAATACCTCTCCATAGAGATTACCCCAGCGGGCTAGAGGGTGGGTTCCCAAGGTCAGCATCCTCAGACGCCTGCCACACAGTGAGCTGGGCTCACATCCTTCCCAACAGATCGAGGGGATTCCTCTGGACGTGCTGTCTCAGCCATGGGTAGCAGCTGTTTTTCTGTCATTCCTAAGTTCTGCAGCATTCTCTACTTTTCACTAGCCAGTCACTTTCCACCCCCACCCCATTCGAGTCATTACTTCTATTACATTTTCCTGTCCGAAGGTGTGGTTTCTCCTCATCAGACCCTGACTGACACCAGTCAATGACAGTACATCACTTAAATATCGTTTGCAGTGCTCAGGCATTGTCCTGCTAGATGTCTATCACCCAAGCCTTGGCTTGCTTACATGTCAGAGATCTGTGTAAAACAGTGTGTTCTGCTGTCCAAATGAGTCCATGGTAATTGATTGGGCTGCAGTGTGGACCTACCTGGATTTCAGCCTTGGCTCTGCCATGCACTGTCTGGTCCTGACGATTTATCCGTGCTGATACTTTATTGCAACTACTCCAAATAACGTTTCTAAAGCACCTCAACTAAACAAACGTTAGCCACCTTTACTGCAAAGAAAACACCAAGGGTTATAATTTGTCATTATAGATGAGCTAAGGTCACTTAGTTAGACCGAAGGTCTCCCAACCTGGACCCACACATCAGAACCACACGGAGTTCAGACGAAACAATCTCCAAGTGGGACCAGAGATACCACTTTACAGAAGTCCTGGAAGGAAACTCGAGAACTAAGAACTCCTCTGTGTTTGACCTGTTTCCTTCTTTTTTCTGATTCCACAGGTAAGTGATCCCATGCTGTGTTTCCCCGAAAATAAGATGTAGCCGGACCATCAGCTCTGCATCTTTTGGAGCAAGAATTAATTTGAGACCGGGTCTTATATAATTTTTGCTCCAAAAGACGCATTAGAGCTGATGGTCCGGCTTGGTCTTATTTCCGGGGAAACATCGTATCTCTCAGACTTCTCTCACTGAGCATAACACCCTCAAGGTCCATCCATGTTGTCACAATGGCAGGACTACCTTCCTTTTTTTTTTTTTTTTTACAGCCAATTAATATCCCTCTGTGTGTATCTATCACATCTTGTCTGTCTATCTACAGATCCTTGGGTTGCTCCCAGGCCTTGGTTACTGTAAACAATGCTGCTATGAACACGAGGGTGAAGCTGTCTACTCAAGATACTGGTTTTGTTCCCTTTGGCTACGTACCAGAAGTGGGAGTGATGACTCATATTGTAGTTAACTTTCTGAGGAACCTCCAGTTTTCCCCAGTGGCCGTACCATTCACATTCCCAGCAGCAGTGCACAAGGGCTCCTGGTCTCCACAGCCTGCAGAGCATGTATCTTTTAACAGCCATCCTGACAGCTGTGAGGTGCTCTCACTGTGGTTGATGTGCATTTCCCTGATTAGTGAGCCTGGGCACCTTTTCGTGACCTGCTGGCCATCTATATGTCTTCTTTGGAAAAATGTCTATTTGGGTCCTTTGCCCAATTTTTCCGCTCTTCAGTTGTGAGTTCCCTGTATATTTTAGGTATCAATTCCTTATCAGACATGTGGTTTGCAAACATTTTCTCCCATCCCATAGGTTGCCTTTTCCTTTTGTTAGTTTCCTTTGCTAAACAGTTTTTGAGTTTGATGCGGTACCACCTGCTTATTTTTGCTTTTGTTTTACTATCAGGTCTTACAGTGAAGTCTTTAATCCATTTTCAGTTGATTTGTGTGGTGTAAGATAAAGTTTGTTTCATTCTTTTGTATGTGGCTGTCGTTTTCCCAACACTGTTAGAGACTGTCCTTTCCCACTGTATATTCTTGGCTCCTTTGTTGAAAATTGACCATATAGGTCTGGGTTTATTCCTGGATTTATTACTGGGCTCTCCGTTCTGTACTATTGATCTATGTGTCTGTTTTTATGCCAACAGCATACTGTTTTGATTACTACAGCTTTCTAAGAAAATATAGTTTGAAATCAGGAGATACGATGCCTCCAGGTTTATTCTTTTTTTCAGGATTACTTTGGCTACTAGGAGTCTTTGTGGTTTCATACAAATTTAGGATTGTTTCTTCTCTTGCTGTGAAAAGTGCCATTGAAATTTTGATAGGGATTACACTGACTCTGTAGCTCACGCTGGGCTGCATGGACATTTTAACTGTATTAATTCCTCCTACCTACGAGCATGGAATAGCTTTCCATTTTTTTGTCTTCAATATACTGCATCCACGTCTTATAGTTTTCAGTGTGTACATATTTCACGTAAGTTATTTAACATTAAGGAATTGTTAGGTTTTGGTGTGAAGTTATTGAGGCTATTTTTTAAAAAGGGTCCTCATCTTAAGATGTTATCGGATGTGATTTATTTCAAAATAGTAAACAGGTGTGGTAGGGAAATGAGGAGATGTATTAATAAGATTGTGCTAATAAATGTGAAAGCTAGGTGACAGGGACACAAAGGTCCACCATTCTATACTTTCTTTTGAAACCCTGGAATCGCCTGTCTTCATGAGCTGTGTCCCGCCCCGAGCCCTGCCCGCACGCAGCAGGTACTAAGTGACTGACTGAAGAGGTCATACAGCTCCTGCTGTTCGATGCCCCCTGCAGGTGCTCTAGCCAGTGCCTGCGGGCCCATTCAGTCCCGGAGACTCACAAGCTGCTCGCCTAACCTGTACCCGCCCGTCTGTCTCTGCAGCTGCGGCCGTAGTACCGCCCTCTGGAGGACAAGAGGTGAACACACAGGAAGAGGCTTTGAAACCAAACCACTCATGTTCCTCAAGGGCCGACTTCACATTAATATTCCTTTTACTAGCTAAGAATGCTTTAATTCCAACATTTCCATTTACCCAAAATAAGTTTGTTCCTCTGCCTCACGAAGATGAAACAAGTCAGACACACATATACAGTATCATTAGTAACTCTTTACTTAAGTGTTCCAAGGATCCCAAACCCTATTTAAACATTAAAATTGCAAAGCACTCCATTCAATAAAAGCACATAAAACCCTCATGAGTGCACGAGTCACAATACAGTTTGTCTTACACTGACGTTTCTTTTACCCTTTATTACAAAGGCACAGAAGCCACCTGAGACCTCAGATGTTAACCCCACTGCATACGAAGGTCGCACCGCTAATGTGCAACTTAACACGCGATTATTAAGCTGCCCGTACAGTTTCCCGAGGACTCATAAGGAGATATAGATTCTTTCTATAAATAATAATGAAAAGAGAAACTGGACTTTAACACCAATGTAGGCGTAACAGAAGGGACCTGAAACTTTCTGCAAGGGCAGCTGCATTTCTTGATGGAAGTAAGACTTCAACTGTGAAAGTCCACTGCCTACACCAGGCACACCGGCCCCGGCTTCACCAAAGAACAAAGGAAATGAGCGACTCCTAACACGCTAGAACAATCCTATTCTTCCGCTCCGTATGAAAGCAGTACCGAGATCCCTCGTGGATGCTTCCATTACTCTGCCAGTCTCCGGTCTTCTCGGGTCAGGCGTTCGGGGTGTGGGTGCGCCCCACGGCAGGGCCTGTGCAGAGTCCCGCCCCAGGGCCTGCCTGGGTCTGCTCACCGGGGCGGGGCGGCCCCCGCTGGGCTGCTGCCTGTGCTGGCATCTGGACTGGCAGCTGGCTCTGCAGCCTGCTCGGCACTGCCCTCGTCCTCCTCCTCCGGGGGCGCAGAGCCAGCCGCACCCTCATTTGGCAGAACGGTATCGTCTTTCTTCTTCTCGGCCAACACCTCTAGCCCCATCATCCGGAGATAATGAAGCCGCTCATTCTTGGGCACGAAAGTTCGAATTGAGGCCTTTCCCCGCCATCCGCATAACACAATGGGACACTGCAGGGTATCTGGTTTCCTACAAGCAAAACGGCTCCGTGTAAGTAGGGGAAATCCTCAACACTGCATCTGAAGTTATGCAGTCTCTCCGAAAGAATCTACCCTTAAACCCCCGAAAGGCACTTTAGTCTGTGATCCCAGGGAGGTTTTCTGAGTGTTATCAGCACCCTCAGGTTGGCCCGTTTTTCTGCTAAGAGCTCCAAGATTTCCCACAACACGTCCAACGTGAGCATTTCTACACTGACTCTTCTCATACACGAAGCCCCATCTGTGACGCCTCATCCCGACCACCAGACATCTCGGTCCCGTTACTTCACTGCCCCTCACAGTCTGCTGTCTATTCTACAGAAGAACAGACAGGCTCCCTGGAGGCCAGGTACCTCAGCCCCAAGTAACAGCCAGCAGGCTGGAATGCCAGGACTGGGACCCGGGGCCGCCCATCCTTTTGCGACTCAGTGCTCCCCAGTTTGGTCTCAGGGACTCTACTTCTTCTCGGTTACCCACTCACGTAAGGATACGACCCCCTCCCCCCCGGGAAACACCATGCCCCACTGTTTCCAGCACAGAGTGTCATCTGGGTCCAAAGCACCCGGCCTCCTCCACTCTGCTCGGTCCCACCTTACAGAAGTGCCTGCCTGCTCGCAGGGCGCATCAACTCCCCGTTCCTCAAGCAAGACGGCACTGACTGACTATATTACTCGGTGCCGCGTACCATGTACTACGCGTGACCACTATTTGCTACGTGTGAAGCTGTTTGACTTCTGTCAAACGTGAAATGTGACTCTGGTCTAGTTTTCAGGTTCCTACAGGCCCTGTTTCATTAACCACGTGTCCCAAACCTACTTGACGTGAGGCACCAGCGGCTAAGGACGGGACAAACACAGAGTAAAGGCTTAATTACATTTTTAAATAACAAACAGGAAGAGATAATGGAAGGGCCTGAACCAAGAGAAATAAACTACTAAAAAGAGAGGGAAACACAGCAGTACCTTTCCATAGTGCTTTCCCTAAGGTAAAGCATGGACAGTAAGTGGATTAAAAACAAAAACAAAACCCGAGAGAAAAACACAAGAATTTCCCCAACTCCCATTTTCTCTCTTTTCAATGTAATAACTCCTGAAGCTGTCTTTTCACCAGTGTACTTTAACCACCGGAAACTAGTGTTTGTATCGGCAAAAGCAAATCCACGTTTTAAAATGTCCTAAAGTTTTCTACAGCAATCCACAGTACTGTTACTTAAACCCGAGAGAAAAACCATTCTAGGTCTGCCCAAGTGATGTGTAAACCCACCCGCATTCCTGAGACCCTGACGGCCTCTCCCGTTGCCCTGGTCCTCCTGTCAGTACAGAAGCAGCACCTCCCACTTCAAACCTTCTCTTGACCCAAACACTCACCCGGGAAGGCCCCACACATCGTTTCACAGCAAACATCTCAAAAGCGTCATCTGCACCAGCTCTCCACTCCGACCCCCAGCACCTGGCCTTTGCCAGGTGCCTTCCTGGACCCTCCACCTGGGGCACTGTCTTCTCTCCCAGCTGGGTTTCCAGAATGCTTTCCCCTTGGCTTCTGCAATATTCTCTCCTGCTTTGTCTCCCACCTCCCATGCTGCTCCCACTTTTACTGACTTCTCTGAAGGGCAAGACCCGGCAGATCCTTCTTTTCCCACATCGTCTTCCTCAGTTACCACATTGGCCGCAGCGCTTTAAACAGGATGTAGCCACTCACAAATCCCAAATGCCCGTACCTGGAACTTCCTTTCTCAATTCCCAAGCTTCTACCTAGCTGCCTACCCAGGCCGATCTGATGACTATTCCAGCATTTTCACTTCCTTAGTTCTTCCCTCGTGTTTTAGGAGACGACAACAGCTCAGCGCAAACACCCAAAGCCATCACTGCCGCTCCCGTCCCTTCACTGCCCAGTTCACCTCGTCTGCTCCAATGCACACCCGACAGGGTACACCACTCGGCCCTGTCCCGCCCTCAGTCACCTGCTGTCCTACTCCCGCCCCCACATGCGCCAGCACACATGCTGCTTGCGTCACTTACCCAGGGTCCGGCTCGTACTTCAGGACAATGCTCCCTTTGGCTGCAAGAGAAACAGACCAGCATTTCTGAGCTTTCCAGTCAGCGGACTCCTTTGGTGAGCACGTCCATGTGCCCAGAATCACGGCAACAGAACACAAATAATCTACACTCTTGGTCTGCAGGATCTCCTGGAGAAAGGACTTTCTAAACACACAACTCCACCAGCCAGCTGAGCCAGGTGGCGCAGTCAAGACACTGGTTGGGGACAGTGGGGAAGAGGGCCAGTCAGACCACCAGAGCTCAGCGGAAGCTACTCGGCAAGGCTCTGTCAGATGCAGGGGGGCAGGGACAAGCTAGTGGTTAAGTCTCAAACGTCAATGTTAAATAATTGCCCCGGCTCCCAGAAACCGCATGAAACAACACATTAAAAATGTCAAAATGTATACTGTAATCATCTAAATGTCGGACTGAAAAAGAAAAATAAGTACAAACGGTTCTTTTACCCTTTAAAATAATCTACTTTAAACTGTGGTTACACCTGTGGAGACAACATGAGACGGACTCAACACAGCCTATTTCAGGTTCTTGAGGCCTCTAGCTTTAAGCATAGGACCTGAGGTCATAAAACTGCAATAACGGATTTGTTCAGTTTTCATCAACATGAGCCAGAAATACTGAACAACAAAAATAAACAAGAGTGAAAAGAAAAACAAGACTCATCGGTGGAACTCTTGTGCTCTTAGGTGAAAAGAGCACTGGAGTGAGCAGAAGGGGAGGTTTCTGAAATACAAAATTGCCGGTGTGACCAGAACCCACTGGGCTGCCTAGTGAAGCTGTGGCAACTGCTGGCAGGACGGCACCTTCTCCGTCAATGGGACTGATTAAAATGCCAAACCAAGCCGGTAGCCTGTGCTGGGGGGTGGTCTCAGCCTCATGAAGACAAACCCAAGGCTCCCTTTCTTCTGCTTCCACGTGGGGCCTTTTCCTGGCCGCCGTCTGGTGGCGGGCAGATGGCCTGGAGTGCTGGCTGGTGAGCTGGCCAGGCCCCAATCCCTGCAGACCACGGCAGGTGGCTGGGTGGCACAGGGCCCCCAGCAGGGCCTGGGGAAGTCGGGTAACCCCAGCACACTGAGACATGTTTCCACAAAGCCCTCTGGAAACTGACAGTCAGGGCACTGAATGTAAGATCGAGAAAGACACAACAGAAGGGACCACCCTCTGCACTGTCCTTACAAGGACAAGTTAACCTCTCAGCAAGTCAAACTGCTTACCCATGTCCTTGGCTTGGCTATACGTCTCATTGCTAAGTTTTCTAAAAAATGGATTTTCCTGGGTTAATAGAATTTTAACATCTTCCAATGATACAGTAATGATTCTTGAATTAATGAACGGATACAACGTATATATTCCCTGTGGGAACAAAGAGGTCACCATTATGAATGGAAGTGATTACCCCCTTCCCAGTATAAAGTGAGCAGTCGGTGCCCTCGGGACCTCTCCCAGGGCCATTTCTGCCTGGCCCCTCACCACTGCGCCTGCATCCAATCTGTAATACATAGGCAAAAGTCCCCCAGAGCAGGCAACCCACCCTTGGGGAGCTCAACCACTCCAAGGGGGGTAAGCACCAGCGCGGCTGAGGCACCTAGACCCGTCAGACTGGCTCAGAAACACTGACTGGCGCTGACTGCGTCCCACTTGCTCATGGTCTGTGCCACCACATCTAGTCCCCAAGTCACCTCCTGTGCTAACCGGAAAGCACAATCAAACTCTTCCCCGCCGTTATTCCGACACCAGACTTTTATCCCAGTGTTAATAACCTGTAAGTGAGAAAACAGAATGAAACACACACAGAAATAAATCAGGGTAATCGAGTAAAATAATCCCTCCACCACACGGAGGCAGTTTTTCGTAGCTACTGCAAAGAAGGAAAACTCTGCAGTCTTCTGACTAAAAGCGGGGCTCCCAGGGGTTTTCACGGCCCGACTAATCCTCTCCGATGGCTCTGGTTTATGTGGCTTATACTAATGAACCACCACAAGAGACGGAAACCAGGAAACCCCAAAAACACAGGAAGACGTAAGCACGTCCACGGGCCATCAGGAGCAAGGATGCCGTCACCCTGGACCCCCCCAGTGGACATGCGAGACCAGTGAGTGAGAAAAGGCAACGGACGTCCTCGGACTGCTCTGAAAACACGCTGACCTTGGGACCTGCAGCCCACACTTGGGGCTGTAATGCCATAAATGACACAGGCAAAGGGCAACCGGAGTTGGAAAAACAGTAAAGCAAATGAAAACAGGCCTCAAGCCGGCAAACTCTGCAGAACATGGGAACAAGTAACAGCAAAGGCCACAGGAGCCACTTCAGACCCTCTGCACCTTCCTCCTGTGACACACAGTGCGGGCGACACCGGCACAGAAGGGGTGCAGGCCGTGACAGCCACGCCATCACAGACACAGGGAGCGGCGGAGGCCCAGCCCCGCCATGGGGAACCTGGGCAGCCGCCCTCGTGACACAGCCGCCGCACGTGCGCCTCCCGCTTACCTTCATCTTCTCGCTGTTGTTCAGCAGCACGTTCCTCAGCTCCTTGGAGACCATGTAGAGCTGCCTTTTCTTCCCTTCTGTGGTTCGAGTTAGCAAATTCATCCTCGGGAAGGAAGGGTCCAAAGCGTAAAACTTCCTAGAAACAAGGCAGGGCTGTTTACAAGAGCAGAGCTCCAAGGCCAACAGACTGTGTCTAAGCATCCTTCTCACCCCGATGACAGCTGGTGACTGCAGGGCCCTTGAGCTCCGCTGCGGACGCCCGTCTCTAACCTTAACCCGCCTCAGGTGGCACGTCGAGGCCAAGGCCCTCCACAAACAGACACCTTCTCTCCCTGAACTGCTATCCACCGACAAGGACCCAAGACCACCACTGCTTGGGAGACGTTTTAACAGGGATTCTTACACACGTGTGCAAAGGACCAGCTGCCCACCAGACAGTGTAAGTGACCACGATGGTAAACACATGCATAAACGTAATGAACAAGGAGAGAATCCGACACTTACCCTCAGCACCTGTCCTCTCTGTCCTGCCTGGAAATGCCCAGCTAGGCTCCCCACCTCCCACCCAGACCTGCTCTCCCTCATTTCCCACCCCGGACGCAGTCAGGCAGCCTTGGCCTCTGAGGTCATAGCTCAACGACTAATTTCCCTTCGGGATCACAGCCCAAGTTCTTCCAGGTCCCTATCGTCTTTACCTGGGGGCAGCAGGCTTTCTCTCATTACTGCTCCCCTTAAAGCGTTCAGTAAACACACTCTAAAGTTTCATCCACTCTAACATGCAGTTAAAAAGGGCAGATAATGCTATATACAGCTAAATAAAAAACTACGGTTAAATGTACCTGGTTACACATCTGTAACCCAAGCAAACGTCTTTAAATGAACAATTAAAAGGTTGACTTAAGGCTTACTGGATAGGAGGAAATAACGGGTCGTCGTCAGGAATGAACACAAACGGGTCTTCTTTAAAGCCGAACAACTTCATTTTCTTCGACGGCGGAGGACTAAGAGGGTGGGATGCGGTCAGGGCTCTGGGACCCGGGCAACAACGCTCCCTGCCCACGGCACCCTTCTCCCTTCCCGCCCTCCCCTCGCCCCGCTGTGCAGCTCAGGCTTCTGCACACGCAGGCTCTGCTGGCCTCCAGGCTCTACCTGCAGGTGGCAACACGCACGCACAGCATCAGCTCATCGGCACTGACCTTGACTGTGTGGGAGGACAGCCCCACCCCCAGCAGGGAAGGCTCTGGGACCCCAGTCAGTCTGCGCGCCGGGGAGAACTAGAACGTGGGGCTCAAGCAGAACCCAGTTTCTTACCCACACACGCCATCTTTCTTATTTCCATTACTCTCTAAGTCCTCAGTTCTCTCAGCTGTCTCTGCGTCGCCCATTCCAGGGACTGGTTTGCTGTCCAGCTCTGAGGGCCCCGCAGGGCTGGGGTGCACAGGCGCTCTCGGCTTTGCAGCGTCCCCCTGCAGCTGTCACAGGGAACAAGTCCGTGACACACACGCTCAATCTGCTTTACGCTGCTATAAAGAACTAAACACCGATCTCACAAAATCCATCTGAGCTGTTTTCCACAACACTTTCTACATAAAAGATAACAGAATTTTTTAAACTGAGTATTTGAGATATATTACCAACTCACGAACACCGTTTCTTGAGGTTAAAACCAACCGCACGTTAACGTCATAAAGAGCACAGGCAGCCCATTTCCTAGTGGAGGCCAACCATGCCAGCCTGTCTTCATTTAAAACGCTGCTCGCACCTGCTCTGCTAAGGCACACTGAGGGACACAAATGAGTCAACGCCATCCCTAAAATATTGGGGCTGGGGGGAGGGCCGGAAAGACAAGGCCACGACCAAATGCAACATAAGGAAGGGCAGTGAAACCTCAGGGCGCCTGGCGCAGAGGCCTGGAAACCAGAAGAGGACACCTCCAGGGACCAAGGAAACGCCTACTGTGTCCTGAGCTTCTGAACTGCAGCACCGGCATAAATTTGGTTTTGAGAATGAGGAAAATGTTTTACTTATATTAAAATGTTGATATGTATCTTATATAAAAATCTTATATGAAAGTTATTTAAAAGCATGTGTCCTAGCAACTCACAAGATCGGTAACAGTGCTAACCGCCAGTCCCCGTGAAGACACATGCGCGCAGCAAGCTAACTGTGTCCGAGTCCACCAAGCCATACGGTGAGAGCCCAGAGCTATCAACACTACACAACACTGCCTCCCAGAGAATAATTTATTTAAATGTAAAAAAAAGCAAAAAACGAAACCCCACCACAAACCTCCTGACAAACCCAGGGATGGCGCCCACCCTTCCTGCCCTACCTGCGCTTCCGGAAACACTGCCTTCCTTTCTCAGAGCGCGTCTCAAATGGCCCTTTCTCCACGAAGCCTTATTCCATCTCAAGGACCTACTGTTGCCTTCCTCCAAACACCAGGAGCCCTACGTCCATGTGTTTCTCCCTGACTCCAATTCTAGATCAGCGTCTAATGCCTTCACTTCAGCTACCTGCCAGGGTCCCCAACACGAAGAATCTGTTATCGGTGTGGCCCCAGGAGAGCCAAGCTGGGTGCCGCACAGGTGACCGAAACATATGTCCTCAACGAAATGAATAGGAACCGAATAGAGTAATAGAAAAGGGAAGAAGTAATAATATTTAGATGACACCACATCAAAGGAGACAGGCAGAAGGAAAATTTCAAAACCCTTTGACGTAGGTTAAGCACCTACGTAACCAGCTACATGACAAAATGTCAACATAGCCCCAAATGCAAGTAAATGTAATGTGCACATATGTGTAACAGGCTCTAGACCTGTGCTGTGTGGCACAGAGGGCACCAGCCATGTGCTGTATGACGGCTGCAAAGGTGACCAGTGTAGATAAGACGTAAGGTGTATCTTAGAGTGTAAAGTGCACACTCTTTTAGAAAACTATGACAGCAGATAAAATGCCTTACTAATAACATGTTATTTTTATTATATGGAAATACTTTAAATATACTTGGATAAATAAAACATTATTACAACTGATTTCACTTTTTCCATGTTTCCTTTTTAAACATGGCTCAAGAAAACTGGTTGAATGTCCAAGTGGGGACACTGCACGGAGCATGCACAGCTCTCCTGCGCCAGGCCAGGGACTTGGGGACCAAGCAGCGTCAAGAAACCCAGGGGCCTGCCCTGCCAGGGAAACGCTCTGGAGCCTAACCCCAGCCTAAGCCCCCTGTGGGGCATCCCGTGTGTACGGTGTGAGGCTCCCTCAGTGTTAGTCTGGACCGACCAGACCCCAGAAACCTGTTTCCTTACTGTTTCTCCAGTCTAAGCATCACTTGTGCTCTTTTAAGCTTGGATCTGAAAGGAATACAGACCCTCAGACTATGACCACAGAGCATGTCCTGCGATTACGGAGGCCGACACAGAGCCTAAGCAGCATCACGCTCGTAGATACGACAGCACATTAAACTGCAACTGTGTGTCAGGACTCCCAAGGTGGCCCTTTCTCACCCGAGGACCCAGGAGGCAGTTTCGCTGCTTACGGCGGGTCAGGCCCTTGGCGTTTCCTTTTCAGCCAGGCCTGGACAGTCTGTCATTATCGCTCATGGCCAAGGTGAGAACAGGTTGGCTGGAGCTTAGCCGAATTCTGTCGACTTAAAAGAGGCTGAACTGAACCCAGCCACAGGGAGTGAGAGCACAGAGCAGTCAGGAAATGGAGGTGGCATTCTCATTTTGAACACAGAGCGCTCTTTAAGTCTTTTCCTTTCCATTTTTATTAAATAATTGAATTTAAGATGTAGAAGAAATGTGTTCCCCAAAGTCTGCCTTTTCCACCTACCTATCCCTTATAAGAAATTGCTTTTTGTTTGGCAAACTCAAAATTTAAATGAATCCCACCCCCACACACATTCAGGCTCAGCCATCTTCTACTCCCCACAAAACGTTCCACTGACCTGTCAGTTCCTGCCTTAAATGCACAAAGAGATCACATGGTACACGCTGTTATTTTGGAAGATGTTTACCTTTGGTGCACGTTTATTCCATGGCATTGAAGACTTTTTCACTAATACAGCCACAAAGAACCCTCCAGTATTTTGATGATGTGGTAATATTCTAAGACTGAAAAAAAAACACCACACAATTCTCACTTTATAACTGATCCAAAACACATTCTTTTAGTATTAAACTTTAAGACAAATACTCTAAAGATGACCTGTGATAGAAAGGCATGTCTTGTTGGAAATACCCACACAGCCCTCCCTCACGGAACAGTCAATGCACAATATGTAAAAAGTCAATTCAGTACCCAGTGCACCACCATTTAGGTTCTGACCACATTCATTATTCACAAAGGCTCGATGCCAGCAGCTAACGGGCACAGAGAAGTTGCTGGTGTTGGAAAGGTCACACACCTGCATTTGGCCGCGGGCACAGCCCAGGCTCCCAGGAATGCCCGAGGGCCTGACCTCCCATCGTCCCCAAATGGAGGGCCCCACCAACTCACCAGCGCTCTAGGTGCATGGCCTGTAACTTTTCCGGGTCCTTGGGTGGGAACATGGTCGGCCGAATCTGCGTATGTCTGCTGTGAGGAACCTCTTCCCACTCTGCAAACCAATGTCCGTCTTTCGTCATGACCTGCAAAACAAGGACGGGATCCAAACCACCGGCTCTCTCGACTCGTAAGAAGAATCACAGGGTGCCCGGGTACAAGCTCGCAAACCTGACAAATGGCCACTCCCACTTCCTCCAAAGCTAGGAAGACTATTTGCAAAGATAAAATGAGATACTCTTTTATGACTCAAACAGGACAATCATTTTATAAAAAAGCATTTTCCACGTGGTTAAAAAATAAACAAATGAAAAATCAAGCCTCAGATTGTTTCTGGTTTAAAACTGTAAAGTGAATTGTTTCATACTGGAAACGAAGCTTGAGTCTTAGCCAATTAAAACCAAATGTACTTATGGGGATGAGAGTAAACAAAGGTGATTTCTAATTGGAGAATAAAGGCAGGAAAACTATTCCACTGCCAGCGAAAAATATGTATAATCACACATTTATTATTATCTATAACTTTGAAACTGATTCTAAACTGCATAACCAACCACAGCATTACCCAAGTTACCCCAGCTGCTTTGCAACCTGCTGACTCCGAAAGCCGCTAAGGTGTACCTGCCCTTCTGAGCAGTCCTCACAGAAAGGTTACCTTCCAGTGTCTGAGTCCAGGCATCCATTTCAGTCCTGGCAGTTCACAAGACACGTCAGCCAGCTCCAAGGCACCTATGTATCAAAAAAAAAAAAGAAGTTTTCACATTCTTCCCAGTTAAAGCAACCAGATGGAAAAGGTCACATAGTACTGACTGCATGATTCTCTGTACAGAAATGTGCAAGGAGGGCAAAACCACAGACACAACGCACATTAATGACCCCTGCGTGGGGTGCTACCAGGGAATGCCTGCAAATGGGCAGGGGCTCTGCTTGGGGTGATGCAAACGGGCTAAAACTGGACTAGTGAGGGCTATGCAACCACGTAGTAAATTTAGTGAAGATCATTGAATTGTACGCTGCAAACAAGTGCATGTTACAGGATGTAAATGAGAAGAGCTCGATAAAGCTGTTGAAATAGGAAGAAGCTGCAGAGTCCCAGGATGCTCCCAGCCTATGGTCCGCTCCTGGGTTTCCAGACACAACCCAGTTGGAGGACACGGGTCTTCGGGCCTTTCTAACATTCTAAGACCAAAAAGCAACATCTAAAGTGAACTATGGAACGTTTTAAACATTCAGTTTTAGGCCCAAGTTAGTTTTCTAAAACTGCCCACCCGGGTACCAGTGCAGTTTGAAAACCACTGTGTCTGCAGTAGCAGTATTACAAGGAGCCGTGAGGCGGGGCTGGAAAACCTCCGCATGAATGGACCCCGATACAGATTTAACGGCCTCAGAGGAGGACCCACCAACAAAGCCCCAGAAGCCAGGGAAACTCGGACAACTACAAAAGCAAGGCCAGAGAACCGCCAAGGGGCGCCGAGCGGTAGACACGTGTGACAAAAGCACGGCCCTGCCTCCCACTAGTGGGCCTGAAGGCTTCCTTTTCAAAGCGAGACTAAATAATAGTGCAGGTTTATGGAAACTGGTCTTAACACCGTCCAGCGCTCAACAGCGCCTTCCCGCCAGCATCTGGGTCAGAAGCCGCCAACGCTGGCCTAGCGGGTGTAGACTGAATGTTTACTGACTGCCCGTCCTAGAGCGAAGTGTCTGGACACTTTCAGGTGGGGACTGTACCCGTCCAGCCACAATCGCCAGCAACTGTCCCGTACGCAGCCCAGCAAATGTCTACCGCCCGATGAAGCCAGGTCTCCAGTGTGGTCTGAAACAGCCGCAGGCCACCGGAGACTGTGATAGCAAAACCTACACCGGAGTCCACCTGCCCAGGAACAAAATAGGTTCCGGGCTGGACACCCCGACTTAATTTACTACTGAGTTCCATCAGCCCCCGCCCTTCCCTTCGGCTGCCTTTTGAAGTAAAGCACCAAGGATGTGGAGATTAGGACCGCACAAAGAACAGCACTCAGAAACCACACCTTTCTGTAGACCAACAAAAACAAACACAACACCCTCACTGCAGGTCTAACGGTGACCAGGGAGGCCTGACCCACAGCACCGACCCATCAACCACTGAGAACCTACTATGGTTACCGTACGTCCCAGGAAATGCACACTCGTTTCAGTATTTATGTTTCCACTAATGTCGTACGCACGTGTGTAGCACATTTGGTAGCGTTCTATTCTGGAAGTTTGAAATTCCTCACTGTTTGCTTTAAGGAGAAGATGATGGGAAAGCTTATCACTTCAGTGAAACCATGAGAGTATTTTGCATCAGAACATGATGGGAACTGCTGTTTCAGAATATTTCCGAGTCTGCCCATCCCTCAGTATAAAGCAGTGCTCTAAGACCTCATACCCACTGGGAAGGCCACTATCCAAACCACGGAAAAGAACAAGTACAGGCAAGGACGTGGGCACGTGGAAGCCTTGTACACAGCTGGTGGGGACGCACAGTGGAGCAGCTGCTGCGGGAAACAGTACGGAGGGTCTTCAAGCACAGAACTGTCCTGTCGGCAGCAATCCCACCTCTGGGCACACACCCAGCACTGAAAGCAGGGCCTCAAAGGGTGGTGTGTGCAGCCACGGTCACGGCAGCACTGTTCCAAGAGCTAAGATGAGGAAGCAGCCAAGCGTCCAAGACAGACGACTGGATACACACAATGTGGAGCGCACACACAATGGAATAGTATTCCACCTGACCAGGGGAGGAAGGTGACGCATGCTACAGCATGGATAAACCCTGAGAACTCCAGCCCAGGGAAATGAGCCAGGCACAAAACGACAAACACTGCGACGCACTCACACGAGACACCAAGAGTGGTCACACTCGCAGAGACAGAATACAACCGTGGGGAGGGGATACTGGGGAATAACCTAAAGGGTTCAGAATTTCAGTTCTGCAAGATGAAGAGCTCTGGAGATTGGCGACACAACAATGTGAACACACTTGACACTACTCAAGTGTACATTTAAATACAGTTAAGATGGCAAATATTATGTATTTTACCACAATTACATTTGAAAAATAAGTGGGATAAGCATCAGATGTGATCTTTCACACTTAAATAAAATGGGCAAGGCTCATGATTCATGAAATGTGACAAATCTATAATGTAAGCATGTTTTCAATTAGGTATAGCTCATTTTAGGGTTTACAGGCTAATCATATAAACAAATGCCCAGGAAAAGGTCCGCAGGAATATACACCACAGCAATAAAAAGTGTGTGAAAAGTATGGACTTGGACTAGACTCATCGAGCAGGCTTACCCTCACTCTTCTCCAGTAAAGATGCTATGACCGCTTCATCTTCAATGGGGTTCAGGGAACACGTAGAATACACCATCCTCCCGCCTTCCACGAGCTGTTCTGCGCCCCGCGTTGCAATCCGCAGCTGCAAGCTAAGGGTGGGATATACTCGGTCACAGCGAGACAGCATGTCCCTCATCAGCACCTATCACGTCACATTTGTTACAAGTTCTTATGATGGACTTACAATAAAATACAAAATATTCCAGGTAAAATGAACCATTCCCGTAAAAAAACAAAACACAAAAACCTAAAGTGAAGTTTTAAGTGAAGTTAAAATCAACCTATATAAGGTGTTTCAAGTGGAGAAAAAAAAAAAAGCATCTATTTATATAAATAATGGTTTGACTGTTCTGTGTACCTTTCCCAACATATCAATAAACAAAGCATAAAATTCAAAATATTAGGTGAATTTCACTATTAAAAAGTCTCCATACTTGGACAAATATTTGACTTTTCTATGAACAATCTGTATTCCTTAGGACATTCTAATCCTAATGCCTGTTTCACAAAAACAGTGATTTAAGAAAAACAATATTCTCGCTAGAGTTACCAGTGGTTAATATTCATTCATACCCTTAGATCATCCACAGCTCTACCCTTAAAAATGTATAATTTTAATGTTAAATACAAAAAATACAAAGTTCTGTAGAATGCACAATCAAAACTGTTCAAAACATGTACTATAAAAATTCTTAGGCACAGAAAACCACAATACACTACATATTACAGAAGTTATCTTTGAGTTACAAGATTTTGTTTTTCCTTTTAAAAATTTTCCAAGTTTTCTTTCAAGAGAAAAAATGTTTGATATCAAAATGTTAAACAAAATAATTCAACACAAAAGAGAAAACAGGAGAAAGACTGGTAAGGGAGTAAGGTAAATGGCCATTTCATGAAAAATACATGTTTGAAGTGTCACAGGAAATTTTTATAGAAGGCATTTTTGATAAACGTATATCTGAAATGTTTATAATCTTCAGTTTGCTACTCTTAAAGGTTCTAAACACAACTACCTGTGATATGTACACAAACTGAAGCATACACACAACGTGGTGTGCACACTGAGTGATGCTTATCAGACTTTGTTTGACAAACTCCCATGAAGGGTGAAGGCGGCCACGAGTGCTGGTGCTTAGCCAACATGCCAGTCCTGGAACCTGGGCTGGGCAGCCCCCAGAAGCGTCCCCGTCTCCTGGCCACAGCCTGCCTGTTGGTCCGCACACCTCACTCACCCATGCAGCTGCAAGCTGTGTAAGGGGGTCCACTTCCTCCAGACATCAATGTTTTTCCTCATGGTGCCATCGCCACTGGAAAGAAAGACATTTAAGAACTTAAACTCTCCACAGGTAGATGGTTCATTGAACAAACATGTCATATTCAAACTAAACTACAAAACAGGTGTTACTTTATAAACACCAATGAGAAAACAGCCTAAATTCTCAATAACTACAATCAACTTTCTACTGCTGTTCTGGGGATACTAATGCATTCAACTTTTTAATGATACTTCAATTTTGAATTTAGTAAGGAGAGACTTGAAAAGGAAACCTAATTCACCGTTTAGAGACGGCAATTTGCTTCCATTTGAGGAAAATACCAGCAAAGCTAAATTTTAGACCCAGGAGAGACACAACAAACGTGTTTAAGATGTTTTGATCTTACACGTACATGAATAATGACAAACATAAAGGACTTTCCACAGCAAATTTAATTAAGCCAATTTAATTTCTTTACCAAAAAGTTCCCATATAGCAGTTAACTATTCTTATTTTCTAGTGTTATTTAGTGGATATTTTTTCCATGTAAATTTTAGAACAGACTTGCTGCACTAATCTTTCTGTCCACGTCCAATTTTAGCTATCCAGCTTTTCTGGCGTAATTCCTGTGCCTCTGGCTTTCTCTCTATAAAATTTAATTCTCCTTGTTGATCTAGTCACACATTCTTGAGGTGAAAAAGCACAGGACAAAAATGTCCTGTTAGATAATTTTCAAATGCTGTCGCTCACTTGTATGGCGGTGGGTTGACATTCTCCCCTAATTTCAGGGGTTTCCTTAGCTCCCAACTTAGTGCTTGCTCATAAGGTCCCCTCATTCCCACAATATGAGATGAGTTACACTGCTGACCGAAAGAAGATGGGGTAGGAAACAGCTGATCCAAAGGAAAATTAGAAAACTACAAACCAGAAAAAAAGGAATATAATTCATGACCAATTTTAAATTTACTTCAAAGGAAAACTCTTCTAGGTATTTAAAGACTCAGCCACACTCAGTGCTCCCAGCTAATTTTCAGACTGAGTTCTGCCCCTAGCGGGAAACCCACCACTTATTTAAACAAGATGAATTTAATATTGATGTATCGTAAGTACCACACTTAGTGCTAACAAGTTCCGTGGCAGTTTCTGCACTCTAGTGTCCACAAATTCCCGAGTTCAGAAGGTACTACAGCCTTGTGACACTCTCCCACGTCACTGCCATGGCAACTTAACAGCCGTCTTTCATCTGATTTGTTTCTTTTTGAAAAACTCGGTTCTTCAGTTATGCCATGAAATTCTTTTAAAGGTAAACTCTAGAAATCTAAAACATACGTGTAAAATTTGAAGAAAGGCATGTGAACAAATGCATTTCTCAAAGATTTGCAGTCCTGTTTTCATTGGCTGGTAACGTAAGACACCATAAAACCCAATGTGCCTTATTCTATGAGGGTGTTCTCCACACTCGCTGGTGCCAACAGAAACACAGGGGTGAGGAAGTCCCTCCAGGCAGTGGCATCTGCCACGCACCACTTGGGAGCTGAGGACGCTCTTTTCCCCTCAGGCCTGTTCTTTCTCCCTCCTTTTAGACCATTCACCCAAAGCGCGCCTCTGTTCTGCATCCTCACTCTGCTTTGCTGTGCTGTGTCACTGAAACCCTGAGTGTCTCCTCTGACTGAGGCCCTGACGACTCTTCATGCTAGTCGCCAGGAGTCACACGTGTAACTGTGGATGTGTGCAGCTCATTGGTCTGTACGTGACTTATTTCCTTGGTGGATTCTGGGCTTTCTGGCTGCTTGAGAATCAGGTACCTGCAAGGGACGTCACATAGGATGCGATCGTAGAACAGGACTTCCTTCCTCCCATTCACCTCTATACTGAGCCTCGGGATGCTGGCCGCGTCGTGGTTCACCACCATGATGCACGGGCTGCTCAACCGCTTGGCCTGATGCACGAGCAGATAGCAGCGCTTGTTGTCCACGTCATTCGCGATGACGAATCCCTCTGGAAACGTGAAGTTGTAGTGTCAGGGAAAAAGCAGCACAGGAGGGCAATTTCCTGACACAAGTAACCTCTAGGCTGGCAGGTGAGAGCGATGTCCACCCAACCAGAGCCAAACAAGGTTTGGCAGGATGACGTAGGTGCTGGAAAACAAGGAGTCGCTGGGAGGTTCTGTCCTGGCTAAGAAACACTGCCGGGACGTTCCCTGGGTGCCACCTCCTGTCCTGGCTAAGGACCTCTGCCGGGACGTTCCCTGGGTGCCACGTTCTGTCCTGGCTAAGAAACACTGCAGGGATGTTCCCTGGGTGCCACCTCCTGTCCTGGCTAAGGACCACTGCCGGGATGTTCCCTGGGTGCCACCCTCTTCTCCTGGTTCCTGTCTCACCTTCAGTAAAAAGGTAAATTGCCTATTAACATGTTATGATCAATCTCTCTCTTTTAAAACAGCTTGAAATGTAAAACATGGCTGATAAGAGGCTCATTACTAACAATTTGGAGAAAATAAGAATCCGTTTAGCAAGGATATTTATCACAGAAAAGAGGACTTTTAAAAAACACAGTTAACAAGCATGCCAACTAAAACGGAACTAGAGCGGCTGGCTCACACAAAAGGAAGGAGGGGGGATAAAGCTAGACGAAATTAGTAAACGGCTAACAAACACTATGAACAGTATTTTTCACTTCTTTAAAATAATCCCCGTGAAGGAGCGTCAGTGATACTATTACAGCTGCCATTCTCTGAGCACTTTGCAATCTTATATGACATCCCCCAAGTTCAGGTCTGATGCCTCATTTCACACGTGATATCTAATAACGTCACCAACTCGCCTTGCAAATGGTGGTGGGATTTGAACTTCAGGAGTCCAACCTCAGCTCGTAACAACTATACTCCGCTGCCTCTCACCAAGGCAGTGAGTAATCAAATCAGGAACAAAACCCCACCATGTGGACTGTGACAACTGAAAATTCAAGCGGAAACCGCAATCTATTACAGCTTAATGAAGACCATTTGTTGTTACAGAAAACACACAAAACCTCCACTAGCTAAAGGCCCCTTGCCCCGTGCGTGCTGGTTAGGGTCCCAATGACAGCAGCGTGCAAACTGTCCAGCTCTCCTTTCAGAGGCTCAGGAAACGTTCTAACGGTTCCCTCGTCTCCAGCCCACCACAGCAGCGTCCCTCTCCTCCAAAGAGCCAGTTCAGTGCATACCTGGAAAAGGAACGTTCATGTCGGCATGCAGCATTTCAATCAACTGTGCGGTCTTAGATCCGGGAGCTGCACACATGTCTAAGATCTAGTAAACGGCAATAAATACTTGATGTTTATTTGAAGAACACAAACATTCTACACTTAATTGAAAACAATTCGAGTCATTCTAGTACTTGATTTCTATTCCAAGCCCTGAATGTATTTCTTTATAGAATGAATTGACAACGTGATGCATTTAACTGACAGGATCCCACTGTGTAGAAGGCTCCAAATGACAGTGATAAAGCCCCTCTCTCCACAGAGGATGGGAACAGGTGGCACTAGAAACCAGGGAAAGTGACACGTTTAGGGATGAGTGAAAAAATACTAAATGTGAGAAGCACTGTAACATACTGCCAAGGACAGAGCTACCTGGGCTCAAAATCTCAGCTCAGCCACTGCCCGGCCCTGCGACCTTGGGCCAGTGACTTCGACTTTTCTTTGCCTCCATTTCCTCATTTGGAGACATGGGGACAGTGGCAGCATCCACCCTCACAGGGACGTGTGGGTAAAAAACCAATTTACGGTAACAGCACAGCACAGAGCTCGGCATATAACAAGTGTTCACTCTAATTTTCAATCGGATTTAGTCAGTCAAGACCCTTGAGATAACCTGTGTAGTAAATAAATAAATTAAAAAACAAACTTTAAATGGGAGAATAGTTAAGTGACTTGTCAAAATAGGACAAAAATGCAAAAAAAACTAAAAGGAACCATCTATCCCTTTCTACTTTATCCAAAGTGAAAAGAAAAGAAATAATATAATAAAACAAACAAAGAAGAATTCATTATATTGAGAAACAAAGGTCTCAACAAACAGAGGCAGGGCCGCTGACAGCAGCCCACGCACGATTCCCTGCGGCGCACACGGTACCTTATGGTGAGGCTGGGCGTTGAGTAACAGCGGTGGGACCATACTAACAGCTTCTTGACGACTGATATTCCCCTAAGAAAACAAAATGTTTCAAAATCAGCAGCAACGTTAAAAAAGGCAGGACATTTCAATACTGGAAACTTCCAATTTCAGATGCCACAGCAAAAGGCCAGACTCATACACGGAACGAGAGTTAGCACTGCCACACAAACATTGGGACAGATTTGTATACTAGTGAGTAGGTGGCTACTCCCCACCGGCCAAGGACGGATGGCCATGAATTCCAAACTTACCACCAGGATGTTACATGTGCAGGAATAATACTAAGTTCTATTGTTTTATAAAAGAAATCTGACACAAGAAAAGATTAAGCTCACATACTCCCATCTCCCCACCTTCAGGATGCCAGATGAGCACATCTCCGAGACACAGTGCCCCTGAACCCCCTCAGGCAATGGAAGCAATCGAAAGGGGCACAGGAAAGTCACCGCTGGCAAGCTGTTCCCTCAGCTGAGACTGCAACTGCTATTACTTAGTTCCCCGTTTGTAGAGACAGCCCACGTCTGCTTTCCAGTCCTCAGAAGTGCCTCAGAAAGATGGGAGACATCAACCAGTGCTCCCCTTTCCTTCTCAAAGATAAATCGTCTCAAATTCCTCCCTCAGTAAATCATCTGTTCTCACGATTTTTGCTAGTTGACCCGGGCATCTCTAAACTGCCTGTTCAGATTTAGACATGTTCTCGATGAAGTCCAGCCCTTGCCTCAATCACAACGCTACTGTAACAGCCTGAAGAATGAATTCTGTAAACGGGGGTGGGGTGGGGGGAATGGCTATAAAACATCAGCTCCCAGGCTTCCGCTCCATTACAGCCGGGTCCTTGGTTCGCGAATAGCCATCACTTGTGCACCTGACTGTCAGAACCTAAACACAGGCTGTACATTCACACCTAACTTTCATCTGATAGGTTTCGGGCCAGCAAAGAGCGTGTGAAGGCTGAATACTGACTGATTCACTGGGCACACTGGTTCTAAGCTTTGGGTTATACATGTGCTTCTGATAAGCCTGTCTTCTGTTTTCATCCAAGTTTTCCATAAGCATTGGACTGCGATGGGGACATCGGGCCCTTGATCCACACATCCGGCAGTTAGCACTGAGTCATAAATATGTCCTGAAGGGGGTTTGCAGCCAGCTTTCAACAACGCAAAGAGTATCTTATCTGGTTGACTTCTCATCAAAAACTAGACTGGTTCCCTGCGATATATGCTACGAGACAGAACTCCCATCTCCGCCACCTTTTGAAGCCACCAAAATCTGGCTCTTCACAAGGTACCCTGCTGTGTGTCACTCCACTCCCCATAAATCCTCTGCTCTGTGAACCTGACTTGCTCTCTAACAGTCCGTTGATTTTTATCTGACTTTGCATCTCGATTGAAGCTGAGTCAGGGAACCCTTCCCTGTATTGGTCCAAGTACGGAACCAGGAATGTGGCAGTACTCACTGTTTATTTCTAACTTATGGGGTGAGGGGTGGGCAGAGGGTTAGAAAGCGAGGCAAACAGGAGCTAGGTTTACCAGGATACCTAAATGGACAGGCGGACGCCATGGCAAGAAAGAGCTGTGGGTCGAGGTCAGAACTGGGTGAGGGGAAGGTTTCTAACTCGGTTGTGGCTTCAGGAAGGAAACATGGGAGGCACGTTAATTCTGTCACGTGGGTACAGAACACTGAAAAAGAATTAGCATCTGTTGACACACAGGTTTCCTTGGCTACAAAGAGATTAGAAAATAGTAGGAACTTCTGATTTTAAATGTGAGACTATTAAAAATTCCAAAGAATACAAAGGAAACAGCAAAGCTTACAACAGCCAAACTTCACGTATTATGTGAGAAAACAGCTATGTTGTTAGTAAAAATTTGATGCTAAAGGTAAAAAGTGCAGTGATCATAATGATGAAGGCTCACTCTACGCCAGAATCTGGGACGGGAAGAAACCCAGAGGTGAAGGCGGTGTTGTTTTAGGAGAACCAAACCCACCCCATTTAGGTGTTTTTTTGTATGTACGTTTGTTTGTCTGTTTGTTTTGGCAAAGGTGGAGTACAGAAACACGAAAAAAACAGAAACGATAAAAAGTGAGTTTAAAAGTCTCCCTGTTAGGAAAGTAAGTAACAGCCATAAAAACATGACTTGCTCGGTCGGTCAAGCAGCTGCACTGTGCACCTAAGAAGAAAGTGGTCGTCTCCTGAATGGCAGGCTATGGAGCAGGGTGCTGTGGGCGCCCCAGGTCTGTAGCCACCCAAACCCAGGAGTAGCCAGAAACACTCAGGCTGACAACTGTGATGATATTCTCCATTAAATTCATTAGCCGGCCCAAGAAGGAAGAGCTATATAAATAACCACACATTAAAGTGGCATGTACACTTAAAGGTGCCTTTCCTTGATCGCTCCCAGTGACAAGTATGGTTAAAATATAACTACGATACTAACGTGCACTTAACGCTTTAAGCAAACCAACAAATCTAAAGAACTCTACTTACAGATTCAGTTTCGCTAACCAGAAACTGGTGAAACTTTTCCAACTGCGGAGACTTTCGCAAGATTTTTCGACTTAAATTTGTGTGCCAGGCAAGTTCTTCAGGATACCTGACCAGAAAGAAAGAAAAGACATCTATGGGTCATACGCATGAATGTGCTCTCTTAACAACTTCCTGCTGACCCAGGTCACACACCAAATGAGACATAGACTTTGTTCTATTTATTCATCCACGACCCTCTCCAGTCCAGTCAGCCAGCCCTTCAGGATGTCCCAGGGCCCTAAGGAGCACGATCGCACTGTATCATGGCCCCGGCAGAAACAGGGGAGCCTGGGAGGTCTCAGGCGACACACACGTATGGTATCACTGTAAAACCACAAGGAATGCTCAAGATCCAAAGAAAAAGTGGATACTCCTCTGCTCCTCACTATGGATGGTCAGTTAACAGTGTTTTAGAGGTCATTGAAAAAAAGATGTAAGATAACAAATTTCTTCGAGTGCAGATCACATGGAATCAAAATAATGTGGTAGGGTAGGTATCAGAATGACAAATATTTGATTACAATCTTACTACATTTTTCGCTATTTCTAAAACAAACCAGTTCAATAACATACTGAAATGTTTTATATGTCAAAAACCCTTGGAAACTACCAATGCATTAATTTGAGCTCCTAGGTTGTTATTTTTACAGACCTAAGAATGAAGCATCTTCTGCCACTTCTGTGACTGTATTTCAACTTGCTATAAATGACGATGTCACTGATCAGGAAATGCGTGTTGTTTTAAACCTGGCTTGCTCCAGTCCACTGATCTCCAATTGCACAGATCACTACACTGATATGACACACACAGCCATTCTCACTTAACCCAAAGCCTAGCTAAGCATAACACAGCACTCGGTGATAAAATCTTCAGTTGTAGCAATTATTAAATCGTAGGTGTTATAATAAGGTCAATTTAACAATGCGAGGTCACAATGTTTCCATGTGTCAAACTGCAGCTGAGTTAACAGCCATGAAAATGAAACCAGAAAGTGTGGAAATGATACATTTGACTGCTTTGAAAACTTTCAATGATTATTTCACAGAAACCACCTCAGGAGTTAAGATTTTAAGACACTGCTCAACAGGTATGACGAGATACATTTGAAAAGTTCTCTCTACCGAGTGACAAAAGTTAAACTGGCTGAATCTGTTCAGTCAACCTCCAAATGTCCCAAGTGCTTTGGTTCTATTTCCTATGCCTGGTTGCTTCTTCAATATTTAACCTGTTTCAAAAATATAGAGGGTGCCAAAAAAATGTATACACATTTTAAGAAAGAAAAAAAAACTATTAAAGTTGTAATACTTAATATACACTGATAACAAAAGACGAATACAAGTCACGCTTGACTTCTGCAATGACAAGAGGTGCTCAGAGTGGTTACCATCAGAGTCCAGACACTTCTGATTATGGTGAACTACCGCTTGAGCAAGGCTGACCAAAGTGTCCACTTGTATACATTTTTTGGGGCACCCCCGGTATAAAAACAAAATACAATCACACTTACCAGGCAATTAAGAAAGATTTTAGTTTTAAATACTCCCTTTGGACTCATTAGAGGTGAAATGGTAAGGGTAACCTCAAATTTGGCTTTATTTGTTATTATTAGGTTGATGCAAAAGTAACTGCAGTTTAAAAGGTCAAAAATTGCAAAAACTACAATTACTTTTGCACCAATAATATTCCACAAAATCTGCTCTCCCTTTGCAACCTTTACCAGGTTGAATAGCTAAACACCTAATTTTATATAATTCTAGCAACCCTGAATTGTCTGTAATGACAGACAATCACGTGAGTTATCACCCTGCCAAATCACCAACATCAATAATTTGAATTCTGCACGTCATTATTTATTATAAATAGGTTAATTTTCATTTTTCAAATCCACACAAGCCGTCTAGATATAACTTGAGTGAATATTTCCCTATGTGCCTTAGAGCGAATTTCTAACAGCTAAATATGTAAACTTATCCTAACAAGACTAAAATTCTACTCTAAGTAATTAACATTTTGTAAGCTATCAATCTTAGGAAAAAATATACTTAAGAACTTTCAGATAAAACTGACTGACTGTTAAAATGAATAAAAAAATGTTTCTTATATAGCTTAAAGAACAACTTTTTTAAACCAACAAATGTTTAAAATCTTTGTAGATTTTTAACATGAAACAAAATAATCTCAAAGAACTACATTTTTAGTCATGTAATTCAAATTTAGTTCCTGAGTCTTTAAACTCCTATTTGGAAAATTATTGTGTCTTTGAGAATCAATTAAAACCACCACTGACACCTTTACACCTCAAACATTAAGGAAAAATCAACCTCTGTAAATACATACAACATCTATGAGAAATCCTCAATCCAGACATTAAAAAGAACAAACAGAATGACAATTAGGTGTTCTCTACAAACAACTGTCAAAATAACACTTTTATAAGAACACTTTAGGATAATTTAATCTTAGAGTTCTGAGTCTATGAAAAGGAAAAAGTGAAATCTGCCCAAGTTGTAAAGTCCTATACTTAATACTCCTACAAAACAGGGTCCCCACAAACACTTTCCTGAATTTTATTTCACTATGTATCAAAAGCTTAAGAATAAAATATGATCTATTTCTGCATTTTGAGGAATACAGAAAACCATCAGACACCTTGGTAAGTTTCCACTTTACTTGCTTGCTGAGAAATTCATGGGTATCCCATACCTGGTAAGTGAATCTGATTGAATAAATGTTTATACAATAAGACTATTATGCAGCTGTCACTGATAATGGAAAAAGCTGAGTATCAGGAACCCAAATCATACAGTATGCTGTTAAAATCCCAAAGAAACATCCAACAGCACGAAGCCTTGTTGTACCTACCAACTCAGGGGTTGTGGGACTTCAACTTTCTGACCATCCACCTCTAGGTCCTCCAATTCCTTGAAATACTTGTTCTTTAAGCAGTGGAGAATCTCTTTGGCGTGGCTATTAAAAAATAAGCAAGTTTCAAACCATCTTTGCACGGAGAGAAGACATTCTTTAACTGCTGCCTTTTTACTCCTTCAAAACTTAAACAATCCTCGTTGTTTCATCGCTAAAAGCTGATAAACTAAATGCAATACGACTGCATCCCTTCCCTCCTAAATAGTCCTACAGTTCCATTTTTACTTGCAATTCATCTTGGAAAGATGTAACTACAAACATTTAAAAAGAGAGAAAGGACTAGAAGCTTTACAAAAACTCGAGAATGCCTTCAATTCTCATGTGTTCCAAAGGGTAGGCCTCCTCAGCTCACGAACACCCAGGGGTCGGCCTTTTCTCCGCTCGCATTTTCATGTCTTCTCCTAGCTCCGCTCCCCAGGCCCCCCGACCTGTTCCATTGGGCCCCGCGCTCCCGCGACGCTTCCCGACTCCGGGACCCACAGGCTGACACGCAGCGCGTCTCGCCCAGCACGGAGGCACCACTTCTCCGGGAGCAGGCCGCGTGTTTAACACTGTAGCTGGGGCATCCGAACCCCAACTCCCCAGGAGATGAAGGCACGGCCCCCTCCCTACCTTTTGTAGCCAGTAATTCGT
This sequence comes from Rhinolophus sinicus, assembly GCF_036562045.2. NCBI lineage: Eukaryota > Metazoa > Chordata > Mammalia > Chiroptera > Rhinolophidae > Rhinolophus > Rhinolophus sinicus. The sequence continues at coordinate 195,521,426 of NC_133753.1, read as the reverse complement.
AACGTGGCCGGGAGGGGCTCCCTGAGCGCTTCCATGAACCGGTCCCACTCGCCCTCGGGCACGATCTTCAGCTCCTGGTAGTAGCGCTCGAAGAGCTTGTTCTCCTTCACGATCTCGGGGTACCCGCCTTCCCAGCCCTGAGGAACGAAAAGGGGCACCTACCCAGGGTCCGAGGTGCCCCCTCACCACCCCAGGCCTCGGGGTAGGAGACGCCACGAGGGGCCCCCGCCCGCCTTCGTCCAGGCTCTTACCGCCCCGTTGCGCTTCCCGCCGCCCGCGGCGCCGTCCGCCGCCCCCTCCGGCCGCTGCCGCTGCTGCTGCTGCTGGAGCCGCCGGCCCCGCGCCCGCCGCCCCATGGCCCACGTGGCCGTGCACAGCGGCCGCACACACCGAGCCGCCACAGCTGGCCGCGCGCACTTCCGGGCTGCAGCGCGAGGCCCCGGCGGGTCTGCGCCTGCGCGGCGCCCGGGCCTGCCGGCGCCTTCAAGGAGGAAGCCCAAAGCGCCGCCACCCGTCCTGCCCGAAAACAACGAGCGAGGGGATCCGCTGACAGCCTGAGTGGGAAAGTGGCTCCACAGAGCAGCCCCAAAAGCGTCTCCGCGCCGAGTCTCAGCGTTTCCCGCGCGACCTCAGGCAGCAGTGCGGACAGCTCGAAGTCGCGCGTGCGCACAGCGCCGAGGGCGCGGCGGGCCCGGAGGCGGGGCTCCGGCGGCGGGGGTGGGGCGGGGACGCCTGCAGACCCGCCTCCGGCTCCGCCCCGAGCGCCGGCGCGCACGCCGGTGACTGGTCCAACCCGCGGAAACGGCGCACCCGCCGCCTCCGCACCGCTGCAGGTGTGCGGCTCGCAGCTGGGGCGTCGGCTGTCGGCGCTGCCTCAGGTAACCGTGCTTCCCGCCCCCTCGCCGCCACCCTATATGTGGCCCGCCGCGGCCGCGGGGCCATGGAGCGCGCCTGCCGTCCTCCGCGATGGAGCTGGCCGAGCGGCTCCTGCTGGATGCGCTCGCCTACCTGCAGTGCGCCCTGGGCTTCCTGTGCTTCGCGCTGCTCACGCTGCTCGGCTCGCCCTACGGGCGCTACGCGTCGCCGCGCTCCGCCTGGAGCCTGACGGCGCCCACCGCCTGGGCCGTGCAGGAGCTGCCGTCGCTGGCCGTGCCGCTCCTCGTGTGCGTCGCCACGGCCGCCGAGCGCCTCCGCTGCTGGCCCAACCGCATCCTCCTGGCCATGTTTATCGTCCACTACACGCAACGGTAACGGCCGGCGCCCCCCGGCGCGGCGCCCTGTGCCTGCGTCTCCCCCACCCGCTGCCCTCCCTCGGAGCCCCTTCTTTCTTGCCGCTTCCTCCTCCCCAGCGCCGCCTCTCCCCCTGCTGTCCCCGGTGCTGTCACTCTGTGCTCCCACCCCCGGGGACCTCTCCCTGCGGGACCCCACCCCCCAGTCCCTGGCGGCCTCTCACTGCACCCTGGGCGCTTCCCTCTGTCCCCTGGCGCACGGAGTTAACTTATAAACAGAAATGAGTCTGGAAAAGTGAGGAAGACTTTAGAGGATTTACAAGGGGGTAATAGAAAAGGTTTGGGGGGTTTTGTTCTGTTTTGTTTTGTGTTGTTTGTAAAACTTGGACCTAGAAAGTGTTCGCCATATAATAATCCTGGGCTTTGTTCAACGCCGGTGTCTCTGGCCAAAGGTAAACGACCTATGCGATCATATCTGGCTCCTTTTCTACCGTTTCCAGTTGGGCATCTTTATTGTGGGTGGGGCTGTTTTCTCCTGGCCAGGCGATCGCCTGGAAAGCGGCCTTCCTGAAAGAACTTGGCGATTCCCCCTTTACAATCCTCATGGGTAGGAATTGGTCCCTTCTGGGCCTTTCGCCTCCACATTCGGCAGGGAGCCCAAGACTGGCTTTCCAAGCAATGACTTGGCACATATCTGACGTCTTAAAGATGGCTTCCAAGTTTTTGGGGTTTTGTGACGAATATTAAAAGGTTGTGTCTGATACCGTCAAGTTCTTCCTGTAAGTTGGGGGTCTCTCCAGCTCATAAGGCTTCGGCTTCTGCACAGCTAAACCAAATGGCTGAACGAAAGCTGGAAATTAAAATGTTGCAAGGCTGCACAGTTCCAAAGGATGGTCTCTGCAACCTGGAGAGCTGGGTTCACCTGTCCTGCGAGTGTGGGCAGGTTGCTGGACCGCTCTGATTGTGAGGCCCACCTGACAACGTCCACTGCATGGAGAGGTAGGACGAAGTAAGCGTGAGTGGGTTTGTGTGTGTCTGCCTGCCTGTCTCTAAGCCTCTCCTCAGCACGGTTATCGGGACGCGGAAGTCCTGGGTGCCGTGTGTCCTCATCTGCTTCTATGCAGGGACTTCAAACAGGCAGTCAGTGTTCAACAAAGCTTCCGAGCCCCGTGCTCCCGACGCGCCGAGACTGTTCCATTAAGCACAGTTGTTGTCCCTTTCTTTTTCAATGGATTTGAGCATGACTGCAATTTGAGGATCAGTAGAACCCTCGTTTCTATATACCTTTCTCCATACATATACCAGAACCTGTGTCTGTCTGTTTCTCTAGTGGCGAAAAGCAAGCTCTGGAGTCGGATTGCCAGGTGTTATCTCAGCCCCATCACTGGGGACCTGAGATAAGTTACCAAGCTGCTCTGCAGGCACAGCTATGAAACAGGCACAGTGATGGTGCCAGCCTGTGGGATTGGCATTAAACAAAGACCACTCCGTGAAATGCTTGCAAGGTATTGGCAAGTCTGAATGCTCAATATACGTTAAATGATACCATTTTGTATGTCCATATACATACTCTGTGTGTCATTCATACACGCTGCTGCAGCCTTGTGTGGTGATAAAGAATTTTGAAGATGTGGCATTGGAAAGGAAGGGAGTACTTTACAGCGTGTTGTTTGAAAGCCTGGAGCAGAAGCTTTTGAACTAAAGGCATCGTGTTTGTTTCTAGGCTCGCTGTAATGGAAGAATCAGAATGAATACAGCCTCCCAAAGGGCGAAGTCCCGGCTAGAGTGATAGAACTCGAATAGATCACCATATACAGATGAGGCCCGTACACCCAGCTTTCGGGTGTTTTACGCAAGGCCCTCGGAGTAGGGATTGCTGGGATGACAGCCCCCGGTGCCTAGACCAGTGGCTTTAGAAACTGCTCCAGAGGCTTTACTGGGTCAGGTGTAGTTTTTTAAACTGCTGGGCTATTGTGTTTGTTTTTTAAGTCGCACATCTTACCGTACACATAGCCTGTGTGGTTTGGGGACACTGACATTGTCCAAATAGAAAAGATACACATTTTCCATTCTACCCAAGCAACTAATTTATTAAACGGTCATCTGACCTAAGTGAGCGAGCACTTGGAAGAGAACAGAAGTGCCAGCAGCATTAGCACTTGTTAGAAGCCATGCAGCTGAGCTGGGAGACATTTATAGAGTCCCTCATGTGTCAGGGCACTGCAGGTGACAGGAGCCCGAACGGGGCTGGCCGCAGGAGAAGCACGTGCCAGGGGACACGCTCCAGGGATGCTGAGCAGGCCGTGTGGCTGGCAGCTCCCAGTGTTTGGCGGGTGTCTGCAGGCCCTGTGCTGAGCTCTGAGGAGGGAGGCCAGGCCCTGCTCTGGGTGAGGTGTAGCCTCTTGAGGGACAGGAGAGGACCAAAGCCAGATGCAGGGGCTTCCCAGGGTCAGTGGGAAGGGGTATTTACTTACAGTAGAGGGGAAAACTGGACATGTGTCTGTATTCATCCTGCAGACGTTTACTAAGGATTGATTCATGTACCTGCACTGTACTCACTACTGGGGGTACGGAGACAAGGGATGCTCCAAGGAGTCAAGGAGAGTGAGACAGATTGTGGCGAGTCTGCAGGAGCTTTTTGGCAGATGACCAGGGAGGGCAGGGAGGCCTGATGAAGGGCAAGACGGGACCGCTGTGGGAAAGACACTCCAGGGCTCAGAGCAGTTCCTGGTGGATGGCGAAGGACATTTGTGGGACTGTTTTTAATCCTTGACAAACAACTAAGTCCCAGTGGAGCACTCAGTGTCACCGTCTTCACCATGACTTAGTTGGGGGCCGCAGAGGGAGGGGGAATGGCCCCCAGATTACAGACTTTTAAAAACCTAAGTGGTCTCCTCTTCCTGACACCCGTCAGAAGGTCTGTGCTCAGCCACATGCGTGACCCGGCAGGCTCTTGGTTCTGCCATTACCCCTGGTTATGGTGCCAGAGAACCTCAGCGGCTTCATGTGCATTGTTTCGCATGCGCAGTTCTATTAATGGCCCCTCAGATCCTGACCCAGCCTCACTTTGAAAGGCGGCATGTGTAACCCTAAAAAACAGCAGAGACCTGGAGGGGGTGAAGGGCACACAGAATCCTTGGCCCTTGCTTTGTGGATTCAAATAATCTGAGAAAGAAAAACTTTTATGCAAAAGTATAGATTGACAGTGAAATATTCATTGAGACCCTAACCTCACCTTGAAAGCACAAGGTGCGTATTTAAGTACGTGGCTTTGTTGGGGTCTGCACAGTTTGGTCATCACTGCAAAAGAGTCTTGTACAGAAGGAAGGACAAGTGAAAGGAACTGCCCCAGATCTAGGAAGTGCTGTAGATTTCAGTGACCTCAAATTGTTGAGGAAAAAGTCATAAAGTCAGTTATTAAAATTACAACCATTCTTGGTTATAATCATTTAAAAATGATTAAATCTGCTCTTAGCAAAATTACTCCCAAATCATCAAATTAGATATTGTATTGTCCCCAAACGTGGGGGTGCGACGTTGTAGGTTGTCCTGGGAGATGATGTCTGGTTGCTTTTATTTTGAGAGTGAAATCCTGTGCTTGGTGAATGCCCTGTTTGTCACTGCAAGGAGTCTGGGGTGTTAATACCTATTCCAGTTTGTTAGGAAAACATGTCAAGAGATAATTCTTATAGTCTACTGTGGGATTTAAGCAGATGTGGAACATGAAATCTGACTTTAAATGTTTCAAGAATAGTTATTACAAGCGGTTGGCTGCATTTTGACCTCTGAAGGTCATGCCTTCCCTGAGTCTTTCCCCTTTGAGCAGATCACCTGTGGTAGGTGGGCACGGTGGTTGTCCACCAGCGAGATGGTTTCAAGCAGGCAGAAATCCACTGCTACGAGAGTGGGGTGACAGCTCAGAGCCCTCGTACCACTGCTCTGCGAATGGACACGTGGGCCAGATTGGTGACTTTTATTTTTTCTGGTGACTCATTTTTCTTCCTGGATGCCTATACAATATTTTACCCCCTTAAAATTCAGAAAATTCCCCATAGATACTGTGTGTTTGCTTGTTTATTAATTTTGCCTGATTCTTTCTGAGCCCTTCCAATAAGCAACGTCAGGCCTTCAGCCCCAGAAATCCCATTTCTCCCTCTTGTTCACCTGGTCTGTTTTGAATGTCATAGGTACCAGCATTTAAAATACTTGTCAACAGTACATGCGAACAAACTTGCAGTTGAGCTACAGGCTCGTTGTAGAAAACTTAGAAAATGCACAGAAATTCGGGGAAGAAAATAAAAATCACATGTAATTCCATCACTTAGAGATAACACTGAAAATATTTTGGGTTATCATTCCCATCTCTTTCACTGTTCTTAATAACTTTTTGATCATTTTATTCCTAAGCAGTAAGGATACACACACATAAACACATGCAAAATCTTGTATCCCACTTTTGTCACTTAATATAATATTTTTCTGGGTTAGTTTCTACATGTAATGAAAAGGACTTCTGATGAGTATTTAATATGCCATGGAGTGATAGGCAGTGCCAGCCTGGCCCCGGTCCTACTTCTCGCCCAGTCCTCAAGATGTGGTGGGTGGTACACCTGGGAAGGTGACCTTGCCTTTGAGCCCATCGTTTCCAAGTGTCGGTCTCCATCACCCAAGCTACCGTGTTCCTCTGAGCCTCCAGGCCCTTATCTGTTCCATAGAATAATCTGTTTCGTAGGCTTGTTGACGTGTCACACCCATCCATGTTGTTCAGGGTTAGCAATTACTGGAAACGTATGATAAGGAACTGCGAGAAGCACTTCCACGCCAAGCACTTCCACGCCAAGCCTCAGCTCGTGAACGCAGCCAAAGCAAACAGGCAGCAGACTGCCCTTGGCCAGGGAAGGTCCACAGAGACTCCGGCTGCTGACCGCCCGCGGCTCACCCCGTCGTCAAACCTGTCCCATGTTTATCGTTGCCGTGCAGACACGAAGACGTGCAAGTTTCCACAGGGAATGAAACCACTTGGTGAAAAGCAAATCTGGTTCCTTATGTGGAACAGAAAGAAAATAAAGTGGGGAAATGGTGGGTTTTCAGTCCCACCCCCACTCTGATGAGCCAGAAAATGGAATGGCTTCGGAGCTTCCTGGGACCTGACTCGTTTGTATCCTTCAGCTCACTGGCCACAGGAAGTGGATTTATAGCACATTGCCTAAGTAAAGTATTTTTAAGTCCAAGTGTCTCATAGTTACTCTCCAAGTGATTTTCATTTTAAGGGGTTTTCAACTTCTGACTTAATTCCCTTTCTCAAAGATGGCTAATGCTCATTTCCCACAGTTCCTAGATGGAAGGGTGATTGTGAGTTTGGGTGAGACTACCTGTGAGAAAAGGCTTTTGAATACTCGGACCTGCTGTAACTGGGACAGCCTGGGCCCCCGGCCCTGGGTCATGACAGGTGCTGTGGACATCTGTCCAGCAGACATGCCACGTTCCTTACGTCTGAGCCTGGCCCCGTGTCCCCAGGTGAGCCTTCACCATGAGAAACTACCTGGCTTCCACTGCGATCATTGATCTGCTTCTGTTCCTCTGGTCTAAATGAAAGCTCAGATAACAGCCATGCCCAGAAGCCAGTCTCTCCTCCCCCATTCTGGTTCCTAATTGGCCCAAGTCAAAGGGAAACCTTTCTGAAAACAGCTGCATGGATTTCCAAGGAAAATAAATAAAGCTAATGGGACTAACCCGAGAGGAGAAAGCACCCAAAGATGCCTGGCGGGAGTAGGGCGCTCCCCTCCAGAAGGTGCGCTGCATCTGGACGTCTGGCTACTGAAGACCTGGGCTCCTGTGTCCTCAGAGCCCACCTGGCGATGCTCAGCCTTGGGGCAGAGCAGGGTGGGGGAGGAGACCTCCTCCTGGAGCTCAGCGTTGCCCAAGCCGGCCTGCTCCCCTGACCTTTTTGGGTCTGTGGCCAGGCCCGTGGACCTCAGGGTCACTCAGTGCTGTCCACTTCCAGGGCAGAGATCAGAGAGCAACAGAAGAGGTCTGCGTCATCCTTTCTGAGGCAATGGCAGATCACGACCACTTCTGACATTCCCACGAGACCCAAGAGAAGTCAGTCTTCTCCTGAGGTCCTTCCTGAATGCCTTTTCCAGGTTCCTCCAGGGCATACGCTGGAGCGGAAGTGACTACAGCTCCTTCCATGCCGTAGCTGGGGACATGGATGCAGCATCCATCCCACCAGGAGCACAAAGTCCCCGGAGCGCAGTGGCTGCCTGCAACCCACGTCTGGTGGCTCGAGCAGGAACACTTTCTACAGAAGGCAAAGCGATGTTTCCAGAATAGTACTGTGTTAATCTAGACCATGGGTTGGCAAACTCTTTTTGGAAAGGTCCAGATAGTTTCCACTGTAAGCTTTGGGGGCCAACAGAAAAAATAGGGGATACTGCATAGCTATTTACCACAAAAGAGAAAACAAATTTGCACAAAAGTTTTATTGACAAACTTCAAAATGTAATACTTCAGTGCAGTTTTTGTAGCACAGGTGTGGTGAGAAGGATGGACTTCTTTTGGTGGGGGGTAACATTTCACCTACTTGGGCTTCACAGTTCGTATTCCCTTGACCAAAATCCATCGTTGAATGTTCACCTCTTTGTGCTGCTCTGCAGTGAGCTTTTATCTTGGAGAATGCCTTCACACGGGTAGGCACTGCCAAATATTGCTACCAGGCCCCAGTTTATGATTTCAGTTTAGCATATCCATTGCTTGAAAGGCATCTGTGGAATTCTGTTAGATTCTTCTCGATATTTGCCTGTTAGAGTTTCATTACTTTGTAAAGTACTATCTTCCAATTGAGGATTAGGTGGCAACTCCACAATTATTGTGAAATGGTTTTTGAAATGTAGAAATCAAGGTTCAGAAAAACTGAATTTCTAAGTTTGAGCTTAGAAATTATCTCCACTGCAAATTTCTGAGAAGATGGAACCCTCACCCACTCTAACAGCATAGAAAGCTGTTTCACGTCTCTGGAGATTCAAACAATGTCAGTTGTTGTTGAAATGACTTGTGCACAGTATGAGTTTTAGACATGAAGTGGTATTTTCCCTTATAGTTTTGGCTTGAATTCACTAAGAAACATGAAGTCTGCAGCAAAAGCTAATTCCCAGAGCCTTACAAAACTCAATAATAGTGGTTGAGGGCAATTTTTCTCATTAAGAAAAATGTTAGTCTCAGCTCTGAGTTCAAAATAGGGTTAAGTCTGTAGAGGGAATGTCAAGTTCACTGTTGCCAGGATCGGTTCAGGCACAGCAGGAAATTGTTTTGCAAAGTGCCTGATGGTGCAGGGAGTAGCTCCAAACACCTTACAGCTCCACGAGCTGTCATTTTGTGATGTGTCCATTTTTGTGTCCCACACATTTTACCACCATCCATTATAACAACTTAGCAGATTCTACTGTAGGTTGTACTGAACTCAACTTTCCGCAACTTCTTTGGGAATCCTCTTATTTCTGGTTCCACAAAGACGATTCAGAGACCCTCATTCCTCAGTCACGTCTACCTTGGCACTGACTCCATATAAACAAGTAAGCAGTGTCGGTGACATCTTGGGCCCAGCAAGAGCCGGGGAAGACTGCTGACTCCATCTTCTGCCTCGTTAATTGACTGGGCGTAACCCCTGGTGTCCCAGTTTCTTTAAGAGCCGCTCTCACAGGAAAGGCTCATCGTATTCAACAAGTTTCTGTCCCTTGGACATGCTCCTTTAGCTGCTGCTGCTAATGAACTTCCTTCCCAATGGTGTGTGGCTTTCCTTGCTTGCCTAATACATGATCCACTTGGTAACTGCCTGTGGTTGTGGCCTCATTTGCATTTCTTTTGGAAAGAAATTCCCTGATAAGATTCTGTTTTCAGTTCTCTTTATTTTTCTGACCGTTGCTGTCCTGTGAGTTGGGGGTATTGTGATGAGCGCGTAGATGGCAATGCTGACCTTGGCACAGCTATTGTGTCATTACTTCACCCTCTAATGCAATAACGAAATTCCCCGAACTCCACTGTGCCTTCAAAGCATGACAAGTTCAGGGCTCTTGTCTTGACACAACCAGTATCGCTGAGATGAAGATAATTTGGAATGCGTTATGCAAGGCCATGCATGGCACGCAGAACACTGCAGCACGGCGGTTTGCCACACCGGCAGCCATGCAGAGGGCTTAGCTTGCCACGGACAGGCCCTGTCACAGCCACGTAAGTCTACAGGGCCTTCAGTGCCCCCCAGACAATATGTAAACGGATGACCAGGCCATGTTCCAATACGACTCCATTTATGGACACTGAAACTTGAATTTCATATGGTTTTCATGTGTCGTGAAATAGTCTTTTGATTTCTTTTTACCTTGTGGAGGGACAAGGGGCCACATGTGAAACCTGACAAGCTCAGGAGCCTGAAAATAACCACATGGGATGGTGTGAACATAAAAGTTCCTAATTAAGGTGGGCCATGGCGGGAAGTCATATCCTTAGCCTGTAGCTTCCTTGACAAGGGTCAGTCTTTACTTTAAGTGAACCTGTCTGTTATCTTTTTGCATATAAGGTAACATACCCTGGGTATGTCAATAACCCCTTTTTTCCAGACCAGAGCAGGAAACTACAAAATTCCTCATTGTAATTCTCGTCCCCTGATTACCACCTCCATGTGCTGTAAAAAGCGAACTAGTAACTATCCTGCACCCACCTCTGTGAAAGAAGTGCCTGTCTCTCCAATTTACTTTTACCCAATCCCAGAGACTTCCTCACTTTGCTTTTTCCCACCCCCTTAATCTACCACCAGTGGATTTGATGTAACCTTCCTCCTTTGATTCTACGTCTGAAATAAGCTGCAAACCGCCATTTTGCTGAGCATTTTCTCAATCCGTTGAGACTTTGCTTCCAGGCAATTGTCATCCGTTTGGCTCAAATAAACTCTCATAAGTTTTTTCTTAGGCTGGATGTTTTCCCGTCTGCAACCCACCATTTAAAAATGTAAAAACCATTGTTAGCGCCCAGGCTCTACAAAAACAGGTGGTGGGCTGGGTTTGCTGACACCTGACCAGACTCCTGTTGCTAGAACAGGCACGGAACATCAGCGACAGAGGAGGAAAGGGGTGTGAGGGAAACATGAGAGGTTTGGGTTTCACCTTTGCAAGGTGCCAGCCAGTGTTTGCTGGTCGTTCAGAATTCAGCCCTGAACGTGAAACCGAATTGGGAGATGTCTGTCAAGATTTTGCCATAGTGCATGACTCTCATGTCCTGCAGGGAAGTACCTGCCAGGAGATGCACGTTTGCAGAGCTTCCTCAGAGCTGCTGCTTTAGCACCTCATTCATCTATAACTCAGGCACGTGTGCCATCGAGCCCAGAAGATTCCCTGAAACCGTTTTCTTTTAGTACCTGCTCCGTGTATTTCAGGCTCCCTAGATTTAACCCTCCCCTTTGTGACTCTGCATTCCTATTACCCTTTGTGGGACTTAGCATGATCTTGTTCAGGCCAGCAGTCCGAATAGCTTATGAACTGCGTACTCTACAGTTTATCAGGCCTCTTTCTAAACCAAGTCCAGCCCTCGCCTCTCCCACAATTCTTATTTCCTGTTCTTTTTTCTGTATTTCTTCAAACTCGGAATTCTAACACTTCTCCAGCTCTATCCTGCAATTTGCCTCCTGGAAAATTTCTCGAGACCTTCACTGCCAGGGAAGTTTTCTCTAAAAGTTCTCGTCCTGTGGTCCCTTTCCTACTTCCCCATGGCTGGAGAATCCCCTAGGCTGACTTCAGAAATGAGGCTGCCTGCTCGAGTCTACAGAGTCTACACTCAGGAATGGAGTGACACCCCATTGTCTCTGCTGATGACTATGTCCTCTGGGCGTAACTCGAGCCCTGGGCCCTGACTGAGAAGCAGGGATTGGGAGAAACACCTTGACGACAGCACCTCATCACAAGTCACAATCTCAGCCTGTTTTTAAGGCAGCCCACCTTGGTCCAGGCCACACGCGCTTCCCCTAACAGAGACTGAATTCTGCATTCGGCTCAAGCTTCTGCAGTGAGCCTGCATCCCAGATGCCAGCGCACTGTACCAACCATCTGCCCCGCCCTGCACCATGTTTGTGAGATGCAGAGAGAAGTGGCTGAGATCCCCTGTTGTTTTTCAGTGGCTTGCCAACACTACAGCTTCCAGGCGAGTAAGTGCCTCACTGATGGCATGTGTCGTGGTTAAGTGGATGCCTAATACCCCACTGGGGCTTCACCCTAGACCTGGATGAGGTCCTCTTTGGGGGAACTGGCCTAAACAGGATGAGAACCCTGCAGACTGCTTCTGACTCACGTGAATGTTCTCCCAAGGAGCCGAGTGAGGCTGTGGGGAGAGAATGCCTTGATGTACAGCCAATGTTATGTGAGTGCTGTCATGCTGTCACTATTCCTGCTAGTAATTCATTATATTTTCTCCCTGGAGTTGAGGGGCAGAATGGAAACAAATAATAAGCTTTTATGTTTCTCCCTTGTTTTAAGGTGTCATTTACATAAAATAAAATTCACTCATTTGAAGTCTATGGTTTGATCAGTTTTGATGATTGCACATGGGTCGTCATCACAATCGAGATACAGAACAGTCGTATCCCCTTAGACATCCCTGTGCCTCTTTACAGTTAATCCCCTCCCCTGACTCTAGCTTTGCTTTTTCTAGAATTGCATAATTTCTTTCATTGACAGCTGTTCAAACTGTTGATTTGTTTTTGGGTCAGTTTTGGTCACCTGTGTCTTTTAAACATTTTGTCTATTTCTTCATCCAGCTTGTCAAATTTATTGGCATAAAGTTGTTGATAATAGTTTCTTATTATCGCCTTAAAGTCTGTAGGCTAGGTAGTGATGTCACCTCTGTAAATTACTGGGTGTGCACTGACTTGAAAGAGAAAACTCTAATACGAAATAAAATTTTGCATCTTTTCTTCATAAGTTTCTAGTTTCTCATTCTTAATTTTCTTTCTGTAAACCTTCAGTAGCGTGGACCTAAGCCAGTGTGATGTAACAGAAGAACATGGTCTCCCACTTCCCCGATTTGCACGGACACTCAGCCACTCACCAGCCCTGTGGCCTCGAGCAGGTGGCCTGACTGTTCTGAGTCGTAATCCCATCCTCGGTGGGGTGTGTGCAGTGTCTGCTGTGCTGGTAGCTGGGGGCCTTGTTAATGGACGATAAAATGGTGTCACCCAAATTGTGCTGGTCAGACTAGAACGAGTATGAGTTTTAGTGTAGTGAAGATTCTGCGAGCCTCTCGAAGCTTCAGTTTTCTCTAACTCACTGTGTCTGTTTCACGTTCTGCGTAATGAGAATCCTGGGTTTTTGCACTGTGGTATACGTTGTTGAAACATGGTTAATTCTTTGTCTAGAAATTCTGCTTTTAAGGGATATAGTAAATACGTAAGTGTGAGTGTTACTGAGGATGACTTATGTACACAAAAGCAAGATTAAAACCCCAAGACACTTAAAATAGGATTGTAGGAATGGTATTCTTTTTTTTTTAATTGTATTGAGGAATATTGGGGAACAGTGTGTTTCCCCAGGACCCATCAGCTCCACGTCGTTGTCCTTCAATCTTAGTTGCCCGGGGCACAGCCCACCATCCCAGGTGGGAATTGAACCGGCAACCTTGTTGTTGAGAGTGCGCGCTCAAACCAACTGAGCCATCCGGCCGCCGCCAGGAATGATATTCTTTATTGTTGTTGTTTTTAATTTGTTTCTGCTTCTTGTTTCCTAAGGTCCTTGATTTTCCCCTTTCTGATCCGAGGAGGAAAGCCGACGCCACTATACGCGTGTGTACTGGCATTCGCATTCTGTACCTATAATGGCTACTTGCAAAGCAGATACTTAAGCCAATATGCGGTGTATGGTGACGACTGGGTCACTGACCCCCGATTCCTAACAGGTGAGGAGGTCCTGGTGACACGCTCCACCATTCTAGTCACTTCAATTTTCACGTTCCAGTCCTTTCCAGTTTGAAAAAGCCCACACTTCTAGAGAGAACACTTTCTGAGGGTCTGTACCCTAGCTGCGGGGGGCCTGGCGGGAGTCAGGCTGCCCCAGGGCGGTCCAGCAGCAGGAGAGGACACAGGAGCCCAGCGCCTTCACCCGCCCAGACACTGAAAGTACAAATACCGGTTCTTAACACACGCCCCCAAATAGCCACGGTCCCCACAGAATGAGCAGCCACTCAAGATTCAGGAGACTTGGGCACCGACTGGCCATGTAGTCTAAGAGAGTCCCACACCTCCTACAGTTTCTTCTGGAAGGTGAGAAAGGATTGCATTGGGTCATCTTCCCACAAGGCCATTAGACGTTTATGATCTTACTAAATTGAGTAAACATTTACATTTGTGAAGTATTTGAAATTTTTATCAACGTAAAGTTATATTTTCAAGTTCTGGTTATAACCAGGTTCTGAACAAAAATGAAAATCAAACATCAGCCATGAAAAATATTTGCAAGAACATTAAAAATACTTGATCTTGGGGCCATTGTCTACAAGGAAAATTCTTCTGTGTATTTATGTAGTTGATCCTCCTGATCTTCAGAAATTCAAGCACATGCAGATGGGACTTGCCCCATGGCCATGCACTAAGAGGCATCGAATTGTCCCACACATTTCCCAGCTGCCCCACAGCCCTCTGCCCTCGGCTCCGTAAAGTAGCCTTACGTTTCGTTTGGGTTTTTCTCTGTATCGACGTGTATAGTAGAGAAAACGAACATTTGTGTGATACTCGGTTGCCAACAAAACACTTTTACATTTTCTCAGTCGTATTTTTTTTCTGTGAATTAAAACTTTATTCCCAGGGCGTTGCCCTGATCACACCTGAGAATCGTTGCGTGGGATCTGCTTCCTCATCTCTCACAGAAGGATGGGTGAGAAAGTTGTTCAGGATTTTTCCCCAGCTCCAGACATCCATGCCTCCCCGAAACACTAGATGAAATGATTTAGTTTTCACACTGCCCCCAAATCCTTGATTTCTCTGCTTCTTTACCCGATTCTCTTCTGCCCCAACCATTGGAAGGAGAAAGAACAGGTTTGGCGGCAGCCAGGAGCTGTGCACGTGCCTTATGCTTCCCCAAGGTCCTGACAAGGGCAGAAAGGACCCTTTCGCAGGAGAAAGGCAAGGTCAGAGGGTTAAGCAGCTGGCGCAGAATCTAAACTGAGTAAGTAGCAGAGCAGGGGTTTAAACCGGCTGGCCACGCTGGTCCCCACAAATGGGCGAGGAAGGGGACTTTTTCATCTAAAAAACAAGGAAAGGTTTTAGTGTTTGTGATTCTCATAGGAGGTGTTTCTGTGATGAATTGTTGGGGTACTTTTGCCACGTGCCTTGGAAGCTGGCATAAAATTTCAGATGCCAATAAATTGTATACGAACCTCTTGGCTTCTCTGCAATGGAACAGAAGGAATCAAAAATGAAAACACTGGCCAATTAGGAAACAAACTAGGTTACTTTCTTTGGGTTGTATTTGTGTCATAGAGTTTATAGTTTTTTTAAGGAAGCAAACATGAAATTACATGAATAATTAGTTATATTTACAATAGTTACCATGAAGAGCTAAGCAAATAGTGATGATAATATCCTAACAAAAAGTTTTCCAGAGAAGTAAAGTCATTCACCTAAAAGATTTTATACAAAGATTTTAAGATCCCCAAAATGGAATTCAATGTTTAGCTTAGATGAGCACAAATAGTTTTCTTGCCAATCTAGGCAGTGAAGGGAGCTTGTCTCTTAGAAGAAAAATAAAGCATGGATTTTGAAAACATGGTTCTTTCTGGAATCTCACATTGGAGGCCACATCACCTACAGGGGACATAGTGAAATACAAAAAAGGTAGCAAATTAACTATACAGTTATGGGTCCAATAAGTGACTTATAAAACACATTGTAAAACTTGATATGAACTGTTTAGAAAGATGCCTCCAGTGGTAAAAACAGAAGGAACAGATCTCAGAACCCTCACCAGACACCAGCTTTACGTGTCCCTGTTCTGACTGAAAACATACAGAATGCCACTGGGAAAACTGGAGAGTATTTAATAACAATGTTGTTCCAAGTATACGTCTCTTTGACGTTGAATGGGGCACCGCCATTAAACACTGTCTGCTTTTCACATTTGTTAAGTGTCTCAGCTCTTTTTATCAAATCAACTTATTTCTTTCATAAAATACTATTTTGGCGTTTTGGCTTTTCTTGTTGGAATTAATTGATGGGATACTAATAAGTCTCCTTCAAGTGATGAAAACTCTCTGAAGACTTCTACAAATGAGAGGGAAAACATTTGGGAAGCTATGGGGTGTCTCGGGAGAACCGGGTAATGGCGGTGGGAGGTTTTGTTGGGAGGTGAGGCGAACGGACAGACCTGGGAATGCAGAGTAATGAGTGAGCCTAGAATCAGTGGTGGAGAAGCCACGGAAGTGCATGAAATGTTCAACCGAGGCTACAGAGAAGGGGGGGGGGGGACCAGCACCCCTGCAGCGGCCTGCGTGCAGCTGGTCATAATGGAACACACCCTGAGCTGTCCCCTCTCCCTCCTCCCGGGGGGAGGGCATTGTGCTTCACACCCTGAAGTTGTTGTGACGATAAGTCAGTCTTGTGGGCTGAGGAGCCGTGTGCCAAAGTCATAAGTCATATTTCTAATCATACCAGTCACGCTAAAAGCATAGGTTGTGGCCGTCAGGTCTAAGTATTTTGAGTGGATCAGTTTATTTATTAATAAAAACCAAGCCGTCTTGAGCATACCTGAGAACAGGGCTTATGAATTATCTGTCTAAATAAAGGACAGTATGTATCATAATGATCTTTACTATCAATTGTGGCTAATATGTTGCACTAATCCTGGTGATATGCAGGGTCACAGTGGTGACGCTCACTCAGGCGCAGGCTCATAAATTTTGTAGTTTATGAACATAATGGTCTTGTGTATTTTTTCCTTCAGGTTTTGTCCTGTGGTTGGTAGGCATGCTGATAAACATCCACTCAGATTACATCCTAAGGAATCTCAGGAAGCCAGGGGAGACTGGGTACAAAATACCGAGGGGTATGTACTGAAAATGGAGACTGTATTCTACAAGTGCATCGTGCGATCCTTTGTTTTAGGTTTGCCAGATCTAATAAGTAAAGTGTAGGGGGTGAGCTGTAGTGTGCAATGTGAGTCACTGCTGTTGCAAGCAGTCACTGTGATTATTTTTTTATTAGAATGATGAAAGAACCAGTTCGGGCCAACTGAATGGTTATTAAGCAAAAAGGAAACTCTAGTTAACTTTGTGTTCGGAACGAGCATGTGAGGAAGAATTCATGGTTTGCAGGCGTGTCCAGTACTTCATTTCCAGCAACATTGTAGAACAGATACCTTGACTGACCCTCCCTCTGAAAATGAACAATGTTGGGTGAATTTTTAAAAAAATCTTTTTAAGTGTATCCATGCGATGTCAGGAAAGGAAGCCATTAGTCAGAGGGCAAAATCTGAGTGCGTGCCAGCTGGTTTGTAGCCCAAATTCATACCACTCAGATGGTCTGACAAACCTCATGAACAAGCCGTGAACTAGGACCGTGTAGTCCCAGGAGGGTGGTACCTACACGCCTCGGCCAGCACACATCCCGGTCCCCAAAGGACCTGCCTTCAGCTCAGGCCTCAGCCCTACGGACCACGTGCCAAGGAATAAGAGCCACAGTGAAAGTTGCAGAGCCAGTGAGGAAATCCGGCACCAAGAGTAACAGCACAACTAAACGAGAGAGACCTGAGATCTTAGAGTTAATAGAAACAGATTATAAAGTGAATACTTAAATGTTTAAAAAAATTTAAAGGGATTGAAATTATGAGTCAAAGACTGATAGACTATAAAAAGGACTAAGCAAATATGAGGTAGAAACCAATAGAGCTTCTAAAATAAAAAAATTCAGTACATGAAACTACACTTTCAGTGGAGCTGGAACACGCACAGCTGTGATCAGTTTGAACCCTTCCACGCAGCTGCTGGGAAACCATACCAGGCGAACAGCAACACAATGAACAAAGGACCAAAATCCTCCGAATCTCAAATTGCTTAAACCGCCGCCCTGGGGCTGGCTCACAGAGTGTGCAGATCTGCTCTCTGGCCTCAGGGCCTTTGCTTCTCCTGCCTGGAGGGCGCCCAGCTCTCCCACATGCCTGGATCACACCTCACCTGCCCAGCCGCTGTCTGTGATCAGGACCTCCCCCCACCCCTGATGGCCTTCCAGGCCTGTTGCCCTGCTCCTCACAGCACCCCACACCCTCTGCTGTACCCTGGGTTTTCCTGGGATACTTTTACTCTTTGGTTTACTGTTCCAGATATGGGCGGCGGGGGGCGGGGGGGGCGGCGAGCGGAGGGTGTCTTATCCATGGTGCATCCCAAGTGCTTGGACCACAGTCTGGCCCATTATGTAGACCTGATGAATCTACCTTTTGTGAAGGTTTGATTAGTGAATGAATGAGTGAATGAATGAATGAATGAATGAATGAATGAATCTGTCCTTGAAAATGAATATTTTTTTTAAATTTTTGGTCTAGAGCTCTGTGCAGGTCCATCTTACCTAAGCTAGTGCAGTAATTGTTATTCCATGGTCTCTGTCCTTGCTCAGGGGTTCTCAGTTTGGCCCATTAACTAGTGAAGCAATATATTAAAGTGTATGAAAACTGTAGCTCTTTATATTAAGATAAATGGATAGGTATTGATTCAGGTATGTAGTTAGTACCAGAAACTGTGATCTAAGATAGCAAACCGAGTAATGTTGCATGTGTTTCATTGATGACAATTCTGTAGAAGTGGGGTTTTCCCCCAGTTGAAGGTCTGTGCTCCGGGGAGGTCGTCGCTGGCTTCTTGGGGCAGCATCCGGCCCCTTGGTCATCCGGGCACTGCCACTCTGTGCTTTCCTCTAGGAGGCTTGTTTGAATACGTAAGTGCGGCCAACTACTTCGGAGAAGTCGTGGAGTGGTGTGGCTACGGCCTGGCCACCTGGTCTGTCCAAGGCGGCGCTTTCGCTCTCTTCACCTTTTGTGTTTTGCTCTCCAGAGCACTGCAGCATCACCAGTAAGTTTTAAAACACCTTTAGCACTTTCAGCTTGTGCTCTCACCTGACTGTACCGACTTTTAGGTTAGATTTTTGAAGTGCTAATGTTAACTTGAATGGCTGCATCCCAGTTCACATGTACTCTGGCTAAACAAGCATGAAACCACATGGGTACCTGAGGAACAACCCAGCTGTCAGGCATCCCCAGGCCCACGGCAGCACCTGTTCTGAGCCTCTTTGAATTGACGCTGCTGGACTCCGGATGCGAAGGTCACGTTGAATGTCCGCAGGAGATTCGGGGCGTGCAAGGCCAGCACGTCCTCCCAAGTGGGCAGTGTCTAGGGGAAGCTCTCAGAAACTTGCTGGCGGTCCGTGGCCTGCACGCCAGCGGGCTGCCTTCGGCCACTCAGGCTGCTTGAACAAAAACACCATGACCTGGGGGCCTTCTGAACAGCAAATGTTCCTGACAGTTTAGAGGCTGCGAGTCCCGAGATCAGGGTGCAGCTCATAAACATCCTCGAGTTCTGGTGAAGGCTCTTCTCGGTGGCAGAAGTCCCTGCTCGCAGTGTCCTCACATGGTAGAAGGAACAAGGAGCTCGCTGGGCCCCTTTTATCCGGGCACCCGTCCCCTCCTGGGGCTCCACCCTCATGATCTCATCACTTCCCAAAGGCCCTGCCTACTTACACCACCCGCTTGGGCCTTAGGTTTTTAACGTGAACCTGGGGAGACACATTCAGACGATTGGCCGCGCAGGCCTGTGAAAACCACCCGCACCTGACTCTGTATTTGCACGTCAGCAGGCTTTGCACTGCCGCCATCCGTGCACACGGTCTGCCCTGGACAATATTGTCTGCAGCCCGTCGCTGCTCTGGAAAAGCACTAAGCCCACTGGCCAGCTTCTCTGCACTTTTCTCCTTACATGTCCTGCGTGTATACAGAACAGCGTCTGAAAATAGACGGGGCAGTCGGTTAGGTGTCTGTGTCTGTGGGTGACAGCGCTAAACTCCTCCAAAATCTAAAATCAACAGGACTTGGCTGACTTGCTTTCAGTGTGCTGTTGTCATATATTTCCGCCCTATTAACAAATAGCTATTATAGTTGTGATTTTTAATCTGTTTGGCATTCTTTTGTGCTTATGGGAACTCCTTTTTTTCTGCCTGTTTCTTCATCTCGTCAAATTATTTAAAAGTTTTACTCCATCCACTTAGTTTCCACCCTTCCCAACTACCTGTTCCCCAAAACAAGCAAGTGTGCCTTTGTTGCTATAATTTATATCAAAATGGAAAATACCTGTTTATCTCGAGTGCAGGGCCAAATTATGGTCGGCCCCGTGTTGCATTTTCCCAAGTCTGTCTGACTTGGTGCCCTTTCCACGGTAGTTCTCTCCTGGGGACTGGAGAGAACTGTCAGAGCCACCAGGAGCTCTCCTGCCACCACCCCCACGCCCCAGTCTGCATGCTTCTGGGGTCTGGACAGAGCTTCCCCCAGGCTGGTCACATCTTCATCACACGTCAGTGATTCCCCTTGCCAGTAGAAAGATGAATAATATGGGTCACTTCTGGTGAATCATGCTTTATAATCAAATATATTTAATTCTTCATGATGTAGCCCAAATCAAACTGTGTATATGAAATGCCAAAGTTTGTATTACTACTTTTAAAAACTCTGTATTCCTTTGTAATAAAAAACTATTGTCCATTTTGTTAGCATCTGTTAAATGTTTAAGTGACAAAATTATTTCCTTTTTTTAATGTCCTTTTTTTCTTATTTTAGGTGGTACCTTGAGAAGTTTGAAGATTATCCAAAGTCCAGAAAAACTATAATTCCATTTTTGTTTTAGGTCCATTGTCAATGGAATTATGTTCGACTTCAAGTTTTTAGATGATGTTTCTCTAGGGATTATAGAAATGCATTATTTCTCAGTAATTTTTACCTTTTCCAAGGTTTGCTCTAGGAATTGTTTTTCTAGCACATTTGCAAGCAATCTAGTAACAAACTAATCAATGCAGGTTGAAGTGGCACATGGCTAGCAGGGCAGGACTCTGGAACTCTGGGTAATTACTGCACTCCATCTCTCGGATTTTGGACTTACCTCGGGTTCTATACAGTGAAGTGTGCACAAGACCGGAATGCAGGCGCCGTCTTTGATGGCCTCCATGGTCCAAAACCTTCCACTACCCCTTGTACAACCCCCTACAACAATTGGTTCAAGGTCAAGGGTGATGTCCCCTGCCCCCGTGGACGTGTGATCTATCTCCGAAGTCCCTCTCATCCTGCTGTGTCGGAGAGGCCTGGGGTACCCACAGTGTGGCCGTGGACTCAGGGAAAATCATGGGTCCCTGTTGGATCCTGTGTAGGCGGAGAACACGGGGTAGAGAAAGGAGACACGGGCGGCCCAGATGAGGCCTGGATGAAAGACAGCTGGCGGCTGCTCCAGCCTGGCTCCTCAGGTGACTGCACTGGCAGGGCAGAGCGCTGGGCATTCATAAGGCGCAAACTCCTTTGTCCCCACAAAAGGAACGGGACCCCCAGTTCAGCAGCAACCCCACCCCCACCCCACCCTTACTCTCCAGTCACTTGCCATCAGTCTCCAGTATTCTCTGGTCTGAGATGCTTTTTCTTCCTTTTTTTCCAAGTAGAACTAGAATTTTTTAAGGCATTTTTTTAAGTACTTCGCAATATTGCAAAACGATGTCTTGAAACAGAATTTCTTTCTTTAGATGCACTGGAAAGGTCCGTGAGACAACCGGCAGTGGTAAACCCACCACTCACTGCCAGGTACTTGAAAGCCTTCTCCAGGTAGAACGCTGCTGAATGTCTAGGCCGTGCATGGGGATCTGGTGGCTCTCCTGGCCGGGGACCCGCTGCTTCCGCGGTGCCACGTTTGCAGAGGTGCAAATGGGAGACCGCGTTCACTTCCGCCCGCTGACGGGCTCAGGGCAGGAGTCCTCCAGAGCTGCCTGAAGTGGGGCCTGTGGGGTCGCCCACTGCTCCCCCCCGACGGCCCAGGCCCAGGCGCCCTGGCGTCGGCCCCTTCTGGGCGGGCCTCCCACGCAGGGCTCCTCCCTCGAGTTCCCACGCAGACCTTGTGTTCTCGGTGGACAGTTAGAGCCCCTCAGGGGTCACAGTTACGCAGAAGACTTCTTGGTGCAGCTGTGCGTCACGTTCACAAAATGTTTTTGCAGGGAAATGTGGTTCTTAAATGCACTGTGGCCCTTTTTCTGGCCAAATGATCGCTTAAAACAATAGAGCAATAAAGAGCAATACATATTTTGGATCTCAGGAAAACTCAGGAAGCCTGGGCCAGCCTTGACTGATTAGGGCCCCGCGTTCCGGAAGGCGCGCCTGCACAGAGGGATGTTGCGGGCGGAGAAGCGCGGTGGCCTGTCCGGTGGGCCCGGTGCCCCAAGTCTGATGCTCCGCTCCTGCTTTCCCAGCATGCACTGCGTGGGTGATTGACATGGGGAGAGATCCAGTCTGTCTTGTCACTGCCCTCGCTTTCCTTCTAGCTGAGTAAACTGTCATCAGCCGTTGTACTAATTATACTAATTAAGGAGATTAATAAAGTTACTGTTAAAAGTCCAGTCCTTTCTGTTAGTCTTCATTTGTTATTCTTTTGACACTTGTTTCCTCTGGAAGTTCAGACAGTCACGTTGTTAGCCCTGAAACCTGCATTAATGTTTCAGAACATCCAATATTCTTACTGCAGCAGAGCCCTGTAATGTTCTTCATGTAAATCTCGTGCATTTCTGTTCAGGTTATTTTCAGATACTTGATATTTCGTTTATTGTGAACCAGGCTGTGTACCCAAATATGGTTATAACTAGGATCAATCAAAGCTATTGAGGTTTCTGCATTTGTCATATCCAGCCATGCTCCTGAAGTTATAAATTCCAACTTTTTTCGTTTATTATTCTTAGGTTCTCTAGCTTTGCAGTCATACCATTTGCAAATATCTTGAGTTCTTATTTTACAACATTTGAGCTGTTCCTTTTGTTGTTGTTTTCTCTTTATATTAGCAAGAAATTTGAGAGCTATATTGGATAATAGAGGTGGTCATCAGGATTCCTGTGTGATTTTTAACAGGAATACCTTTTGTGAGTTTACTATTTTGAGCATTCTTTTATTTTCTTACATGGTTATTGGTCTGTCTTCTACTTTAGCCATTGGGATTATTTCTTAAAAAAAAAAATCATCTACTTCTTTTGAGGTTTTCAAATGTGCTCCATACAGATGAGAAATGGGAAAGGGTTTGCCAACGTCCATGCTGACATTCTAATCTAGTGGGTTATTTTTTCATTAGATATTTTCAAAGTTTATTTATTTTATTTTACTGTAAACTAACATTTTTATGGTGATTTCCTCGTCCTTCCTAGTTTAATGATATTTCCTTTTACCTTATTTTCACTATTCTGATTTGGGGGAGACCCTGTGTTCATAACTGCTTAAAAGGAGTGCTTTATGCACTTCGTAGAAACATATTTTTAGCTTTTAAGGCTGCGTGTTTCTGCTAAATAAGACTGTCTACGTTTCCTTCGTTTAATAATGTCCCTATCATTGTGATTCTAAACAGTCTCCAGCTGTACTTCTTAGGTTTGCTTTGATCTAAATATTTTTGGGAAACTAACTTCTGTTTGGAATGATGCTTTTAACTTTTCAACCACTTGGGGATTTTATTGAAAGGTTTTTTTCTTTTTCACATGTGTGTATAGAGATCATTTATATGAAATTTCTCTTTTGTGGATTTTGAGTTTCCCTTTGTAGCCTCTAGCCTTTTACAATAATAACAAGACCATTTTTTTAAA
Organism: Rhinolophus sinicus; assembly: GCF_036562045.2. Taxonomy (NCBI): domain Eukaryota; kingdom Metazoa; phylum Chordata; class Mammalia; order Chiroptera; family Rhinolophidae; genus Rhinolophus; species Rhinolophus sinicus. The sequence continues at coordinate 195,498,329 of NC_133753.1, read as the reverse complement.
AAAAAGTTTATGCTCTTTATTCAATAGTCTAATTCAAACATTAATTACATTGTTAAAATTCTCTACAAGCTTATTTTTCTTCTGTCTAATTTTTCTGATATTTCTAATAGTTTTTGCTTTATTTTTTGTTGTTGTTTGTTTTTTAAAGCTTTTATTGGGGAAGGGGTACAGGACTTTATTGGGGAACAGTGTGTACTTCCAGGATTTTTTCCAAGTCAAGCTGTTGTCCTTTCAATCTTAGTTGTGGAGGGCGCAGCTCAGCTCCAGGTCCAGTTGCCGTTGTTGGTTGCAGGGGGCGCTGCCCACCATCCCTTGAGGGACTCGAGGAATCGAACTGGTAACCCTGTGGTTGAGAGCCCACTGGCCCATCTGGGAATCGAACCAGCAGCCTTCAGCGTTAGGAGCACGGAGCTCCAACCGCCTGAGCCACCGGGCCACCACCTTGCTTTATGTTTTAATGCTGTTTTGCAAAACTTTCCACCATGTAGTCTGTACCTGTTATCATTATAAGACAATCTTCCTGTTGAATTCTTTCTTTCTTTGAATTCTACTTTGATAAAAATATTGCCATACTGCGTTTTTTGTTGGTAAATTCATCTGGTATTTCTTTGCCTATCCTGTCATTCCAAGTTTTTAAATGTCATCTGTTTTGTCTTTATCAACAACATAAATAGACTTTGCCATTTAATAAGTTAGCTTAAGTTATACTAATTGTGATACTGAAATATTCTGTCTCATGTTTTCTATTATTATTATTTGTTTGTTTGCAACTTCCTTTGTTTACTTCCTGTAGTGATTTGGAAAGATTTCCTTTTTGTTGTTGTTGCTGTTGTTGTTTTTTAAAGCAACACTAAAAATAGTTTTCATGTTTTTCAGGAGTACACTTGAAAGTTCCCAGTTCTTTAGGGTTACCTGGACATATGAGGTCTGATAATTACGTTCGTGAACTTGTTGCAGTGATGTTGCTAACCCTTTTTTATATCAGAGGGATCATTCATTATGAATTTGTACCAACTGGACAAACAGTTAACCAAGTTTACTATTTCGAAGTGCTGAAAAGGCTGCGTGAAAAAGTTAGACGACCTGAACTTTTCACCAACAATTCATGGCTCTTGCATCGCGACAATGCACCAGCTCACAGGACACTGTCTGTGATGGAGTTTTGAGCCAGTAAACAAGTAACTGTATTGGAACACTCTCCCAACTTACCTGATCTTGCCCCCAATGACTTATTTCTTTATCCAAAGATAAAGGAAATATTGTAAGGAAGACATTTTGATGACATTCAGGACATCAAGTGTACTATGACGACAGCTCTGATGGCCATTCCAGAAAAAGAGTTCCAAAATTGCTTTGAAGGATGGACTAGGTGCTGACGTTGGTGCATAGCTTCCCAAGGGGAGAACTTCTAAGGTGCCCATAGTGATATTTAGCAATGAGGTGTGTAGCACTTTTACTAAGATGAGTTCACGAACTTAATTGTCTGACCTCGTATGTGTTTACTTCTCCCTATCCTGAGCCCTGCTACAATCACTGCAGAGGAATTGGGAGGTGCAGGAGGGAATGGCCTGTAAAGAGAATGAGAGCGAGTCACCATCACAGCAAACCACAGCGTACGTAGGAATGGGGACAAGAGGACTTGTGATGATGGAGAGCCCCTGCTGAGACGGCAGTTCCTAAATGCCAGGGCTGACAGAAGGGGGAAGTGAAATATGCACCTCAAACTATGGCAACTGGAAGTCTGCATAGCACAGATAACAGGGTCCCCTCCATTCCTGCTCCTGCAAACAACACATAAAGCTCAGAAGTCAGCTATATACCCATTCCCAGGGAAAGGAAAGGTGGGGGGAGCAGAAGAGGTGGGGGAGGGCTCTCATAAATAAAAATGAGGAACTTGGGGAGAACTAGAGCAACTAGATGTTGGCATTCTAGAAAGGGAAAAAAAAGCATTTCTCCACACTTCGATCTTTAAGGACCCTCCAACACAATGGTTAGCTCCCTGTGTCCTGCTGCACGGGAGCCCAGGAGCCATGGACACACACCCCCCCCGCCCCCCCTACTTCAGGCTCCTACTCAAGCTATCCTGGTGCTTTTTTAAAAAATGTGAAACGGTGACCAAGAATCACTGGATACTTAAGAAAATCTACCTGTTGAAATACAAATGAGTGCCTGTGGCGAAAACACCATTCCAGGAGCTAAAGGGAAATGTTGCTTAAAATTATAATGTCAGGGGGAGTTGGCATCAACAGGTGAGTGAACAAACTGGGCCATCGTGCACTGGAGTCAGCAATGAAGGGATGGACTAGTGACATAGATTTACAAATCACATATAAAGGTTTTGTATCCAAATATGTATAAAGAACACAATTTCAATAATCAAATCTTTTAAAACAATTTTTCATGGGCAAAAGATTTGAACAGACGCATCACCAAAGAACACATATGAAGGGCAAGGAGCACGTGCATAGACGCTTACCATCTGTAGTCATCAGGGAACTGCGGTCACACCGTGAGAACCACTGCCCGTCTCTCAGAAGGACAAAAGGAATGACCAACACTTTGGATTGCATTTCTCTTTCATGATTCATTCTTTATGTAGGGCCCCCATGAAACACGGTCATTTCAATGGGAAGTGCATGGAGGATTGGAGAAGAAGCTGAAGAAGTAGAATCTCAGCTGGCAAAGAGGCAGAAGTCAGGGGACACTCCCCTCAACACACAGCACTCACTGCAGGGACAGAGACCGGGAGCCTGGCAGAGTGACAAAGGACTCCCATTACCCTGACCTGGAGGAGTGTCTTGGGTCTAAAAATAGGCTGATTACGTGACAATCTGCACACTGAATGGTGGATATGTAGCCTCCTTCACCCAGTCCACTCCCCCAAATGCCAGCAGCCAGGATAACGAACACACACACACACACACGAACAGGAAATCAGCAAAATCTTTTCCGGAAAAAGTGCTCCAGAAAAAAAAAAAAAAAGACTTCCACAGATGAAATTTAGTTGTTTCCCAGTAAAAATTAAAAAAAGAAAAAGTAAAAGAATGACCGAGGTGTGGCTAGGACGTGGGCCTCTCACGCACTGCTGGTGGAGATGTGCGATGGCACCACCATTTTGGAAATCACTGTGACACGTTCTTAACAAGTTAAACACACACTTCCTATGTGATCCAAACACTTTACTCATAGATGTGAGAGCATATGTCTAAACAAACACTTTTACGTGAATGTTTATAGCAGATTTATTTGTAGTGGCCATGAACTAGAAACAATCCAATCATCCATCAACAGGCAAATGACTGAACAGATCGCATTATATCCACACAAAGAATACTTACTAGTCTGCACCAGAAGAGGAGTAAACTGTAAATACCAGCACCAACATGACGATCTCAAAATCATTCTGCTGACTGCAAGCAGCCAGATACAAAAGTGTATGCAAATGGTGTACAGAGAAGTGTTTGCCTGGGGCCCGGGTGTTTACAAAAAGGCATGAGGAAACATTTGGGGTTGATGTTCATTGTCTTGGTTGTGTGATGGTTTCATGGCTGTATGCATCAAGTTGTATACTTTAAATATATGCAGTTCATTGTCCATTATATTTCAATAAAGCTAATTTTAAAAACATGCTATTACACCTGTAAAACAATGGGATGCTGTCAGTACAAAATTAATCTAAGAATAATGAATCTAGGAAGTTAGAAAACAAGAATTTGGTGATTTGGTAGAAGAGATAGAAGGTGAAATCAAGACTATCCTAGAAAAAAATTTTTAAAAGACCAAGAACCAAGAAACACAGGATCACCCTGGGCGTGAAACACATTTCCCTCATGGGCGTTCCAGAAAAGCTCTTTCCAATCCTTTTGTCACCTGGATGATTTCAGACAGTTCTCTCCACAAAAGCGGATCAGAGTTTCACTGGAAGGTGACCGTGGAAATGAGGCTCAGACCAGAATAGGAAGGCCCATTTGTCTTTCTGGTGTAGGAAGGAAGCAAGCAGCAGCAGAACTGTTCCCTGGAGGATAGTACAGTGTTTGTGGTTTGAGAGGAGACACAGAACAATGCTATCTACGGAGATGTGTAGTGAAAGGATAAAAGCACGGCCCGGGTACCGTAAGTCCATGAGTGTGGTTGTCTTTGCGATGAGAGGAGACTGGAAGTGGGGAGGGGGGGGGTTCTAGACGACCACAGCATCCTGTGATGGGTATCTCCTTTCTCTCTTGTTTATTTTAAGATCTGAAGCAAATTTTTTTTTCAAATATTAATATTTACGTGTGCTGAGTGGTTATGTTATACTTTGTAGTTTTATGTATTGTTTAAATTTTAATTTTAAAGAAAGGGTGCTGAAATGGGCCATGGAGTCTAGATTGTGAGAAAGTGCAGCCAGGGCCTTGTAAATGGGGAAAGGAGAGAATGAGCAGTGAGGAAGGTGTGTCTGGAAGCAGAGAGCTGAGCACAGGGCCGCTCCCAGCACCATGGAGAGCTCCACGCAGACACCTGAAGCGCCCCGTGTTCTTAGGGCCTAGGGTCTTCCGCATCTCATTGTTGTGAACGCTGTTGTTTGCGGGGCGGGGGGCGGATCAAAGGCAGCACAGGAGTTCAGGCAGGAGTTCAGGAACCCTGCTGAGGTTCCATGGCAGGTCCCCCAACTGAATGAGGCAGTTTAACAGGATAGGTTCTGTATCCCGCGTCACCTTCTCCCAACGTAGGAAAGTACATCTACGGAGCGTCCTCTGCGGCCAGGCACTGAAATAGACAAGCGGGGTAAAAGGCCAAATACAGTCTTGTCCTCAGTAGAGCTGTGGCCTAGTGTGGAGATAGATGTACGCGGAAAATACAATATGCTGTTTGCGTGATGGGGAATGAAAATGACAGACGGCCCTCAAGTCTGCTCAGAGGTTATAAGATTTGGGGAATAACCTGGGTGGTGGCCATTCATACCTGCAGAGGCCAGCGGAGTGAAAGATCAAGGCGGCTTCCTGGGACTGCATTTAGTCCCATGTTGGTGGGGGGGGGGGAGAAAGAAGGGAATGGAAGAGACTGGGATAGACATGGGAGAAGCACGTAGAGAAGGTTCCCATGTGGCAGCTGAAGGAGGATGGAAGGAGCCTGTCATTCAGGGCTCCCTGGAGAAGTCTGGGCAGGAGAATGACCACGTGAGACAGAGACAGTGAATGATGTCGCCGGTGGTACTAGAAGATGAGGGGAGAAGGCAGGTTAAGGGGCAGGGAGACAGGCAGGGAACCCAGAGAAAAGGAGGATCTGAACCAGAAAAGCGTTGGGGAGGAGGGGTGGACATGATAAATATTTAGGAGTGGAAGTTGAAGTCTATATTTTTAAATGAGCAAAAGATTGGAACGGACACCTCACTGAAGTGGATGTACCTGTGCCAAATAGGAAAATGCCAATGAAAACCATAAACATATCACTACACATATATAGAATGGCTCCAACTTAAAAGCATGGACATACTAAGTGTTGGTGAGGATACAAAGCCACCGAAACGTTCGCACAGACATCACGGGGGCCATGGAAAACGTCAGGCCACTTGGGAAAACTAGCAATTTCCTCCCCTCCGCCTCTTCTCTCTCTCTTTCTCTCTCTCTCTCTCTCCCTTTCCACCTTCCTTCCTTTCCTTCTTTTATTCTTTCATTCTCTCGCTCTTCCCTTTGTTTTGAATTGTCAAATATTTAATGCTAATTAAAGGGCAATAATTCATGGTCTTACATTTTTCCCACCATTTCATCATGAACAGCAAACTAACACTGTTGGCGTCCACAGGAACATCCTCACATTTTGCTAACCTCTTCACTCTGAGTTTGAATTTAGCTGAATTTCTATTAAAACAGGAAATCTTAACTACAAACAAAGACTGAATTTCTTAATTTTTTGGCTTGTTCTTTGAAGAGCATTCACAGTGCGAATTTAATAAGTACATCATTGCAAATTTTATAAATTAATTCTCAACATTCATGTTCCCTGGATATAAACTTACTGAAAGCATTGCTTCATTGTCAAAGCTCAAAAGTATTTATTGCATGGCATCCTGAATTACAAATGCGATACTACAGGACTTGAAAACAGTTTATCACAACCCTGACCATAGACCATAATGCCATAAGAGATTCCAGTTCAAGTTGGCAGGCGAAACATAACTTAGACTTAAAGTGCTGTATTTAAAAAGAAAATAAATTTTTGATTTGGATAAATAAAAATAGTTCCATTTTCAGCACTTGGCACTACAAAGAATGGATTACACACATAAGAATTATTACTGCACAATTGTCCTACTTTGTTCTTTCTAGAGACTTGCTGGTCAAGTAATGATTCAGACATTTAATGATTTATAACCCAGGAGATCCCAGGTTTCTGTATCAGTCAGCTTTTTCTCATAGCTCTCTGATGTTACACGTTGAAATCTATAAAAATCCATCCTTAATTTGGCAGTCCCCAAACTATGAAAAGTTTCCCAGTAACTCTCCTAAGTCATAACTTATTTACTTTCCTTAATCAAATATTGTTACATTTACTTCAAACACTTTAAAAACTACAGGTTTGCTCACAGTGGAGGTTCTCTAAGGCACAGTAAAAACTGGTTTGACCAGAAAAAGCAAACATTATTAACTAATAATGCAATCTTTATTAACAAAATTTTAGCTCTATTTTTTTCATAAAAAACAAACAAACAACAAAAACAGCTAAGTGGCCTCATCCTATAAACATGTATCGTTTCCAAATCGCAGGGAAAGAGACCTGAGGATTTCCTATTTTATTTTCTCCCATATGCCTTAGAATTCCCCCCAAATCATCCTGAGCCACCAGAGCAGCACGTGCAGAGTGCCTCATGGTAGTGACAGCACATGAGGCTGTCAGATACGAATTCAGCAAAAGCAGGAGGCTGGTTGTTAATATGTTACATTGTTCACACAGTAAATGGTTATATCCTAATTATTTACATAGAACATTGATTTTCTAAGAGGAAAAGATTGTAAAATAAGAGCAGCCGGGAGATGAGTTCATTCAATGTTCAGAGGGTCAACTGTTCTTCCCACTTTCTGTGGGTAAATCCCCGTCCAGACAGAAATCTCGTGGCCGTTCAACTCTTGCATTTTCCTGAGTTGTTGCCTAAGCAGCACACTAGCACCGTCATGAGCAGTAGACTTCACCTGCTGAGTGTTCCCTGCACACAAGCTGACCAGGCCCGGGAGGCAGGGTGCCAAGGAGCCCCTGTGAGGACGGCCTGGCCTTCATGGCTCACGTTACCCCCACTCCACAGCCTCGCCCCACGCCCTGGGTTGCCGGAGAGCAGCAGCCACAGTGGGCTGCCCACTGCAGTCCACCGGAGACCTAGTGGGGAAGCTGGGGCGTAGTCAGGGCTCACAACATACTTTATAAAGGAAAAAAATGGCTCCTGCCTTGCTGCTCACTGACATGACAAAACCACAGCAGGAAAGCGCCACGGTTTAGTGTCAGCCTCGGTGGGCAACATAGCCTAGCGGTCTCGCGAATTTTGGGGCTTTTGGGAGGACAGCCTGGATGGACAAGTGCGTGCCTGTTGTTGCCTCTGCCTAGAGGTCATTCAAGTTTCGTATGTGGCCAAACACAACTGGCTTGTGTTTTCAGACCCCTAAGACTCTTGGAACCCTGTTTCCCCGGAAGCTAATTAGTGGGTGTGCACGGTGGCCTGGGGGTGTCCTGTCAAGGGCCATCTTGGGCAGAAACAACTGGCAGAAGCTAAAGCACCTGCCTGGGCCAGTTTGCCACCCACCCCACCCACATCTGCCTCTTTTTTTTGTTATTTGACCCCATTCTCAAAGTGTGGACACAGCCTGACACGCTTCACCAAGGCTGAGCTCCAGGGGTATCATTGGGCGACGATGAAGTCCCAGAGTGCCAGATAAGTCATGACTTTAGAACGAGTAGCATACGCTGGTTCCAGTCCCTCTAGCCTTTTTGTGCGTCCCTGGGAAGGGCCCACTGTTTCTCCCTCCTGAACATGTGATGCCCACCAGCACTGCCACCAGCTGTCAGCTAGGACTCAGCGTGGGACCCTGGTGCTGACACCCACGCCCAGGCATGAGGCTGCCCCACACGGAAAGAGCCCTGCTGCTCCTGGGGCCAGCAGCCTCTCCTCGGCGACCCTGGGTCCAGCCTCTCTATCTGGTCAAGCCCAGTGACGCGTGGCACACTCTGCCCATTCACAGCCCACCCTCACGGTGTGAGGTCCTCAGGGAACCAGATGCATCCAGACACCCAGCCCGCAGCTCGTCACCCAGCACAGGGAGCCCTGGCCACCCTGCACAGCTCTGCTCCTTCTGAGTGGCCCCTCGGTGTCTGCGGAGTCCTGTGAACCTTTCTGCTTTCCCACACCCAGCCTTCTCTGCCCCATGTACTCTGCGGTGGCCAATAGCCCTTTACACTCTGCTCTCCTGGTTCACCTGACCCTTGCCCCATCCCCGCCTTCGCCAGGGTCCAGAGAGTATCTCCTTCCTCCTCTCACCATCCCCAGGGCTTGAAGGGGCAGGCTTCTGGTGCTTGTCCTCTGTCACCTGTTGGGCCTTTTTCTGACCTCAGCCTCGTGGTTATACCCTAATGTTACACGACGTGCAGGGCAGATGGAAGGACCGGCTTAGCATGAAGGGGGTGAGGTCGGGCAGTGTTCCACAAGTGGTCATCTCACAATCGCCAGCTGCCTTATTTGTTTGAACCCCAAGTGATTTTCCATCAGCCCAGACGGTCTGTTTCCATCATTACTCAGAACCCTCAGGCTTAACCCCACCTGACCTGGTAGCATTTGGCCCTGTCTCGCTTCATGTTTTACCTGCTTCTCACCCAAACCACCTGAGAGCCAGACTCTGCCCTCAGAGACCTACTGGGCACAGCCTCAGTCACCTGCTGTCTGCTACCTGCTCAGTTTTCTATGGGAAGACCACACTGCCAACTGTCTTGGCCAAAGCTGAAACCCAGCGAGACAGAGAATGTATTGTGCCCTTGTTCTCGTCAGTGGACACTTATCTGGGCTGGGGTGCACTCAGCACTGTTTTCTAAGCACTGGGTGTGTGCCAAGCACAGGCAGAGGTGCTGGGGCAGAGGGCACACGAGACACTCCTACTCAGGTATAGTGACAGGCAAGAATCAGATAAGTAGCTAAAGTCATGGCTGGTAGGAAAATGTGACAGGAAAAAGCACACGGCCGCGTAAGGGGATTCCGACCCTCAGTGGTGTCTGAACCTCCACCCAGGCCATTGTGGTGCCAAGCCCTGCCCCGCTTTGTCCAGATGCTGACCAGTGTCTACTCCAGGCCCTCCCCCACCGCCAGCCTCTTGGGGACACAGGCGTGGCCTCCACTTCCCTGTCGCCTTCTGTGTTGGCAGCGTGCACAGGTTTCATCACGGTGAGTCCCTTATCAGACTCCTCCAGCAACGTCCATTGCTGCTGCATCTGGGGGATTCTGCTCCGGGTGCCAAGGCACTGCGGTTTGGACCACGGTGCCCCATTGATCCCATCTCTACAACTCCCTGACCTGTTGGTAGGGTCCTCTTGGCATCACAGCTGGACAGCTGATGGGTCAGCTCGTGTGGGGAAGGCCTGTCCGGCAGCAGTGTCCTTCCCCTTGCCTGGCGGCAGGAACGGCTCCTGCACATCAAGCCCACCTCTGACGCTCGCTTGCAACCGTGCTCTGAGATTTGCAGTCACTGTTGGGAATCGGACAAAGGACTTTCAGCTCTAAAAAACTCATCTGAATCAAGTTTTCACAAAATTGAGACATTTAAATCTGTAGTTTAGAAATTCAATTGTATTTTGGAACATGGTGGGGGGACGGGAAGGGGGAAGACAATGAAACTGATGCCAATGAGAAGGAGAACTCACAAGAGATAAACTCGTAAGAGATAAACCCATTCTTTTTTTTTCTTTTTGAGAACCCGGGTGTGCTGGTCATCTGAGACCACACCTGTCAATGGCTTTAGCCAAATTCGTCACAGGAGAAGACGCCATGCGGTCGTGCCTCAGCCATCGGCTGGAGCTTTCGTTCTGCAAGTCGCTGACTAGTTCTTTTGTCACACGGACAACAGTGATCTCTCCTTCTAACTGAGCCACTTCATGTCCAGGTGTCCTATGGCACCTGGGCCGCCATCCCGGCTTGTAGCACGGGTCGCACCACCTTCCTCTGTTCCTTGCTGGGGCCCAACTGCCTCTCTCCCGGCGCTGATGTAACCCCGTTCCTTCCACCAGATCCCTGGTCCTGATTGCCATCATGTGCCAACCTGGGCAGGGATTCTGCGTTTCAGGGGCACGAATTAACATTCATTAGAGAACGTCTCTAGACTTCTCTGTTACAGGAACCCACTCGTGGCTCCAAGCCCAGCTGAGCATAGAGTGGGAGGACATGGACATACAGAGCAGTCAAAAGCACTGGCTCCACCATTTCCTACTCACATGACCTTGAAAAAGTCACCGAAATTCTGTGCCTGTTTCCTCATTTGCAAAACAAGGATAATATCGTCATGTACCACAGAGTGAGGTTTCCATCAAGGAAGGACCCTGTGTATGATGGTGGCCTCATAAGGTTATAATGGAGCTGAAAAATTCCTATCGCCTAGTGACATCACAGCCGCCCTAACGTTGTAGCACAGTGTGTTACTCACGCGTTTGTGGTGACGTTGGTGTAAACAGACCAAATGCGCTGCCAGTCGTATGGAAGCCCAGCACACGCAGCCATGTACAGTACACGACACTTGGCAACAATAATAAACGACTATGTTACTGGTTTATGTGCTTACTGTCCTATCCTGTTTATCATTATTGTAGAGTGTTCTTTCTACTTATAAAAGTTTGCTGTAGCACAGTGTGCCCTGTTACACTGTGCGTACTCTCACTCATCTTGTGTCTGCTGAGTCTCAATCACACGGTCTTCACTTGTGCTTGATTTAATCTCGTCTAGTTTTGAACAGTAACAGGCTGTGCAGGCTTATAGCCCAGGAGACTAGGCTGCACCATCCGGGTGTGCGTACGTGCATGCTGACGTCTGCACACGACGAAACTGCCCAGCACACTTCTCAGCACATGTCCCCATCACGAAGTGGTGCGTGACTGGAATAGGTCGTAATAGCCCTGCCACCTGGCACCGTCGTCAGCGTCAGTGGAATAATATTTGGAAAGTTCGGAGACACGGGCTCGTGAATATGCTTAACACATGTTAGGGGATAACATTTGCATGACTGGGAGGTATCAGTATGGTGTCTTCTCAACTCTCACCCAGATACTATGGAAATCACTCAGTTATGAGAAAGCTACTCTGCTGTCTCAAGGTCTTAGCTCACTGTTTCCTTTTTAAGTCCACGGGCACCTTCACCTTCTTGTCTTGTGCTCTTTTATTTTTTCCCCTTCTTCCCCCTCCCTGCCAACTCCGGTTCAAGCCGTTTGTGGGGACAGAGCCCCAGAAAGTAGTTTCCAGGCTCTCGGCCTCACGGGGAAAGGTGCTGGCTCGGGTAGTAGATGGCCGTCAGCTGTGGCTGATTGGCCGTCAGCTGTAGCCAGTTAGCCAGTTAGCCGCTAATATAACTGCTGCGGCTACGGAGGAGAGCCGAGGAGAGCTGAGGAGAGTCGAGGAACAGAGCCGAGGAGAGTCGTCGGTCGGTTGGCAGAAAAACGGACAGCAGGTCGCAAGTCTGGTGAACCCAGCCTCCAGTGAGACCATAGTGGTATGACTCCCTGTGGGGGCGGAGCCCCAGAGAGTAGTTTCCAGGCTCTCGGCCTCACATAGACAGGTGCTGGCTCGGGTAGTAGATGGCCAACTGTGATTGCATGGCCATCAGCTGTGGCTAGTTGGCCGTCAGCTGTAACCAGTGAGCCTTTGGCCACTAATATAACTGCTGTGGCTACGCTAGAGAGAGAGAGAGAAGGGAGAAGAGGAGAGTGGAGGAGAGTAGAGGAGAGTGAAAGAGAGTCGTCGGTGGGTTGCAGACAAAACGAACAGCAGGTCGCACGTCCAGTGAACCCAGCCTCCAGTGAGACCGTAGTGGTATGACTCCCCTACCTATGGCTCCGTGGGTGTTCCTTTTTGGCCTCACCATATCCTGTGTTCTTGTATGGGGAGCGGGAGCAGAGACCCCACAGGCCTCCCCGCACGACACTCCCCTACCTATGGCTCCGTGGGTGTTCCTTTTTGGCCTCACCATATCCTGCGTTCTTGTGTGGGGAGCGGGACCAGAGACCCCGCAGGCTGCTCCGCACGACAAATGGCGCAGCGAGCAGGGTCTCCCGCACGACACCGTTGTTTCTCAGTCTAGTTGTGTAGGACACAGCTCCCTGGCCCATGCTGGGATTAGGAGACTTGCGGTCCCTGGGGCTGAGGCAGTCGGTCGCCAGCTCACAGCAGCTCATGGCAGCTCTCGCCGACTGCCGGCCACTCACGCTGGCCACCAGCCGCTCCTGGCAGCACATGGTAGCCCACGGCAGCACAGCGGCCCAGGGAGAGCCGTTGTTCACAGTCTTAGCTGTAGAGGGCGCAGCTCACTGGCCCATGTGGGAATCGAACTCGCGACCTCAGAGTAAGGAGCACGGTGCTCCACCCACCAGAGCCACCAGGCCGACATGTCTTATTCTCTTAAAGTGACATTTTTCTACATGTAAGTGTAACACTTACTAACTGTGTAAGATGGGTTACTGTGGCAGACTGAATCTACAGTGGTCCTGTGATCCCCACCGCTTGCATTCAGTCTTGTGTGAGCCCTCCTGGAGCAGTCAGGGTTCTCCAGGGAACAGACCCAATCCAGGGGATGCATATAGCCAATAGGATATTGGGATTGGATTATCCAATCTATTGTATTAGGATATATACATATATGGAACTGGCTTACACAGTCCTGGAGGCTGAGAAGCCTCACCGTCTGCCACTGAGAAGCTGAGACTCAGGAAAGTTGGTGGCATACTCCCAGTCCGAGTCCAAAGGCCTGAGAACCAGGACAGCCAAGAGCATATGTTCTAATCTGAGGGCAGGAGAAACCAATGTCCCAGCTGGAAAACAGACAGCACAAGAATTCTCACCCAGCTTTTGTCCTGTTTAAACCTCCAACACATTGGACGAGGCCAAATTACCTCGTTTAATCAAATTACCTGGGTACCCCGTGTCCCAGTCAAGCTACCACATACGGCTAATAATTGACTCTCTTTATGGCAAAGGAGCCAGAAGGTATGCAAATATTATGCACAGATGGCACCATCCATCTTGTGAGGACATGCTCCCCAGCTGGCCTGGAAGAAGCCGGTTGCCACGTGGGAAGCTGCCCTATGGAGCAAGGAGCTGAGTGGCCGTCTGCGGACACCCAGCAAGAATCTGAAGCCCTCAGCCCTACAACCTCCAGAACAGCACGAGGCCAATACCCTCACGTGCTTGGAAGCAGGTCCTTTCCTGGCACAGCCTCTGATGAGACGCCAGCCCAGCTGACCTTGATTGCAGCCTGGTGACACCATGCAGAGAGGAGCCCGTGAAGCCGAGACCAGACTCCCCACCCTCAGAAACTCTGAGGTCACACACATATGCATCGTTTTACTTGTACCTCTAAGTTTGTATTCTATTGTTATGCAGCAAGAGATAACTAATACAATTATAAAGACCATGTTGATTTGCTTTTTTGAAAAACCACAACTGACCAGGGACAGAAAACTTTGCAAAACAGCTAGGACAAATATCCAGGTGTCAGGACGTCATCTTTACCTCACAGTGAACCAGACCACGTTCATTAGCCGACGGTCTTCTGTCCGTTTGTTCTAACCTCAGTGGCAGTGGGACACTCAGGTCATATTGTCCTACTAGCTTTAGGTCATTTCAAAAGCTGACTTGTCAGAAGAAAATAAATAGAACTGCTAAGTCAGCAGAACAGTGTTGCTGACCTCCTAGGACCTTTTCCACAGAGGGATGGAATCTAATCAATCAACTGTGAATCAGTTTACAAAGTGTTGCAAGTAGACCGCTTTCCCAGGTTTTATTTTTTAAATGACATTCTCTACTTTTTCTTCATGAAAATAGGACTGAAAAGTCATATTTATATCACCACTGACTAATGGAATTCAAACGTAATATTTCAGAATGTTCATCTTTCATTTGTAAAAACCTCATCTCTGTCAAATACAATACAAATAGAAATATTACATTGTTACTTCTTCAATCCTTGGTTCTCCTAAAGCAGTCCATTTTTACCTAAAATGAGTATATATCTAAGGGAGCAATATAAACATTCTCCAGCATTTAGTGGTCTTTCTTTCTTTCTTTCTTTTCTTTCTTTTTTTTTCTTTCTTTCTTTCTTTCTTTCTTTCTTTCTTTCTTTCTTTCTTTCTTTCTTTTTTTTTTAAAGATTTTATTAGGGAAGGGGAACAGGACTTTTTTGTTTTAAGGGGAACAGGACTTTATTGGGGAACAATGTGTACTTCCAGCTCTTTTTCCAAGTCAAGTTGATGTCCTTTTAATCTTAGTTGTGGAGGGCTCAGCTCAGCTCCAGGTCCAGTTGCCATTGCTAGTTGCGGGGGGCGCAGCCCACCATCCCTTGCAGGGATCAAGGAGAGTTGAACCGGCAACCTTGTGGTTGAGAGCCCACTGGTCCATGTGGGAATCGAACCGGCAGCCTTCGGAGTTAGGAGCATGGACCTCCAACCGCCTGAGCCACTGGGCCAGCCGCTTAGTGGTCTTTCTAAACATCTGTCTGTCCCTGGGGGAGAACATGAATTCTCAAAGGATGGTCGGCTCTATCCCCCCAGGAAATGAAAGGGAAGGGCATCTTAACATGGGGAAACAAGGCAGGTCCTACTAGACCAGAGCATGGAGCATTGAAGGAAAATCTCAGCATTAAGCTGAGAATTGGGCATTTACATCATCCACGCATGACGAGGCATTGTTTCTGCCCCACGTGAGGGGGGAAGTGGTATTCTAGAGCTCTTGAAGACTATGCATGTAGCCCTCCTGAGAAAAGAAGAAACCTGCCACAGGCCTTGGCCGGAGTACCTCCTTAACTATAGTCCTCTAGGAAGCTGCTGGAAACCAGATTGCTGTACAGATTACACTGGAAGAATGGGTTCTTTAATGTCTACAAATTAGCTGGCTAAGGAAGAATGACTGCGATTGTTGAAACTCTGTATTTTGGAGGAAATATTTGGAGAATTTTTATGGAATTCTCAGAGCTAAGTGAAAACCATAGTAAACAGAGGGTCCTGGGGCCAGAGATAAACCCGAGACGATGTTAAAACACACTGTACCTCCCATTTCGCTTCATAGAGTCATGCTCTTCAGAGCTTGGCCGGGGTGAGGCTGAGGCGTAGCAGAGCTCATGGCCGAGCTCTCCACGTCTGGGTGCATTTAGGAAGCATCTGGCCTGGATTTCTGGAAATACTGACTTAAAGAGCCATTTCAGAGAGCTGAAGGTTCACCGTTTCCTGATGCTTACGGAGAAAGAGAATCGAAGCTGTGAATTGGGGGCCTGACCATGGCAGCCTCCCACTGGGGATCAAGGGGTGAAGCCACCGGACTGTCACGCAGGACCCCTAGGATCAGTTCCTCCTTCAGAGGTGCACCTCGAGCACACAGTTCCAACTGTCAATGTTAAACTGGGGATGGCAGCAGCTGCAGTATCCTGGTCATGCTGGACATTGAAACTCCTGGCTGCTGCATTCTTACCTGCAGATGTTTGCTCTCCCTGCTGTTGTCTGTGTATTAATCCTGTCTTTCCGTCACGGTGAGGAGAGAGCCAGCACTCTCTGCTCTTTGCATCACATATGCTGGTCCTTAATAGATACACGTTAATATCCTTATAAATATTGGCTTATGGAGAATTGGCTGGAGCGAGTGCAGACACTGAATTTCACTTCTTCAGTTGCAGTAAATTAAAAACAAGCTGATTTTCTCAATGAAGTAATGATTTCCATTCTCTCTTAAAATCTAGCTGGTCTGGTCTAAAATATACGTGGGAGGAAGGACTGTAGAAATATCTCAAATTAATTAGTGTCTAACTCTTTGCAAAGAATTCAACAATCTGGATTGGTTGCTTCCCCCCCCCCCCCTTGCAAAGAAGCAAAATCTGGCCTCAGAAACTCCACAAGGCTGAGGAAACTCCATTCCCAACTAGGATGGAGGGGGGGTAGGGGGGTGGAGGCATTAATTATCCCCTATTGTTATTAGCTCCCATTGTGCGCTCTAATTTGAAAGCATCTTAAAAAGGAAATGTTAGTTGGCATTAGTATTGTTCCCCATCACTTTTGAAAGATGTGTTAAGGGAATGTTTAACCCAATCGGTCTAGAAACATTTTTCTCCCACAATGATAAGCCAATTCTTTCCGCTTTGACTAGGAAATATCTCTCTTAGGCCCATGGGGGAAAATAAAACAACTGGATGATAAGGATATGAAAAAATGCTCACCATCATGTGTCAGCAGGGACTTGCAAATTAAAATAACAATGAGATACCATGACACAACTACCGTATTAGAACAGCCAAATTCCAAAACAGTGATAATATTAAATGCTGGTGAGTTTTGTGGAACCAAAGACACTCTCATTTATTGTTAGTGGGAACGCAAGACGGTATGGCCATTTTAGAAGACAGTTTGGCAGTTTCTTCCAAACTAAACATACTCACCATACAATCCAGCCAATGTTCACCTAGGTGTTTATTTGCCTAGTTGAAATGAGTTGAAAGTTTATGTCCACACAAAAACCTGCACAGGAATGCTTATAGTGGCTTTACTTATAATGGCTAAAACTTGGAGGCAACCGAAATGTCGTCTGATAGCTAAATGGATAAAGAAATTGTAGTATATTCATACAATGGAATATTATTCAAAGATAAAAAATAATGAGAAATCAAGCCAAGAAAAGACAAGGAAGAATCTTAAATGCATGTTATGAAGTGAAAGAAGCTAATCTGAAGAGCCTGCACACTATCAATTCCAAATTCTATGACATTCTGGAAAGGGCAAACTATGGTGACAGTAATAGATCAGTGGTTGGCAGGGGTCAGGGTGGGGAGTGAACAGGCAGAGCACAGAGGACTTTTAGGACAACGAAACCACTATGCATGACACTATAATGGTGACTACATGGCATTACACATTTGTCCAAACCCATGGAATGCATAGAACCAAGAGTCACCCCTAATGTAAACCGTGGACTTTAGTTAATAATAATGTATTATTATAATATTATTTGTTATTTTACTCTATTTATTTATTTGAATTTATTATTTACAATTTTAACTTAATTATTAAATTTAGAAGCTGTTTAGATAGTACTTTAATTTTACTTATTATATTATTAACTGTATCACCAACTGTCACAAGTGTTCCACTCTAATGGGAGACGTTATAAATACAGAAGCTGTGTAGGGAGAGGAAGGGAACTCTGTATTTTCCACTCAATTTTTTGCTAAACCTAAAACTATTCCAAAGAGTGGTCTATTAATGAAAGAAAAAATAACAGAAGTGAAAAGAGAGGGCGTTTTATCCACTGGACAGACTGTCCATCCCTGCGATTGGATCAGCCTGGTGGCAGCATCTGTGGAAGTGGCAAGGCCCTGCTCCCATCCCGGAGGCTGTCAAGCCTCCAGCTGCTGAAGCTCTGATTTCCACAGGCGGTGTGGCGCTGTCCTCCTGCTAAGGGTGGCCAGGAACACTGTGAGCTGCTGGACAGATTTCTCAAAGGCAGACTCACGTCCCCCAGAGTCACATGCTAGGACAGCTAAATCCCCTCTGCAAACAGGGCCCTGGGGAGGGAGAGGTAAGGGCTGGTGGGATGAGGCTACGGCTGCTCAGGTGGCACTCTGGGGCAAGTTAGAAGGTCTTTTTCAAGACACTTCATGTCTACCTGTGAGACAATTGTTGCCTTCACCACCAGCGACTCTCCTCTCGGCTCTTGGCCCAATCTTCCCGGTGGCCAGCTTCGCTTCCTCTATCTTCTAGGACAGAACAGGACCCTGAGAAGCTCTCTTCTCCACCCTTACATGTCATCCTCAGGAGCCAAGAGACATCTCAGGGCTGCTCAGAATCTCTTCTTGCAACCTCATCAAGAGCCGTTTGTTCCTTAGATTGATAGCAAACAAATGGGCTATTGTTGCACATTTCTATGTATTGCCACCAGTTAATTGGATGTGGTTCTGCCTGAATAGGAAGGGTTTCTATCTCGGGCTCCTTGCATAGAGACGCCTTGTGGCACAGTGCTAAGTCGACAGGGGACAGACTCCAGGCACATCACCCTCCAGTACTGAATGGCAATGTGAGTCCTGAGAATGTCAGATGCCCATATTTTACCAGCTTTTTTCTTCTATTCTATGTAACAATTTACTTCAGGACAAGAGATATTATTCAAAGAAATATAAATGATAGCCTTTATTGAGAACTTTGTGTGTGTGTGTGTGTTAAGAATAATCCATTGGGAAAGGCAAAATTACCAAGGGAATGCCAAAATCCCAAATTTTCTCTTCCTACTAGAGAAACCCCATCCTACTCTGTAGAAGGGACAGACTGTCCGGGTCCGTGCTGAGCCTGGCCTCCCTCCCATCTCAACATTCTCTTGAGAAGAACTCATTCAGCACCTGCCCCGTGCCAGGCAGACTGCCAGGCTCAGGTGCTGAAGAGATGAATACAGGACAGTTTTTAATCTTGAGACACTCATTACCTGACAAGGCAATAACATAATGTTTAATACAATGTGGTATATACTATGATATACATTACGTACAAGACACGTGTAAGTGGAGGGGGAAATGCCTGATTCAAAGACATCAGGTGAAGTTTCAGATTGGTCTTTGAGGCAGAGACAATTCTATTGTCAACCATTTACTTACCTTCCCAGGCAGCCAGGATGATGATATTTACCAGCCCGCTGGTACCCAAGTGGGACCATGAAACTAGTTCTGACCGATGAAATGTGGGCAGAAGTGATGTATGGCACTTCCAGGGTAGCCCATAAAATGTCGTGCACACCTGATCCTCTGTCTTTTCTCCTGTGACAAATTTGGAGCCACATGGAGACAGCAGCATCCCAGGACGGGAGGAATCACTGCCCAAATCTCTGACTCACTGCCTGAAGGAGAGGGCGCGAGCTGGAAAATCCTCACTGGCCATTGGGTGGGTGAGAAATAACAAACTTATTTTGTTGAGCTGCTGAAATTTGGCAGTTGTTTGCAACAGCTAGCATGATTCATTTAATACCATGGAAACTGGTACCTTGTAATGGGTTGCTGCTGTAATAAAAACATGTGGCCATTTTCTTAGCAACTGGGCAAGAGGTTGGGAAGAAACATAGCATGCTGGGTGGCTGGACATCTGTGTTCTTGTGACAGAACATTTGGCAAAATGGTCACCTACAGAGACTTGGAAGGCAGACCCCATGACTATGCGCTCACAAGGGAAGTCATTGCAAAATGGAATGTTAGAAATGTGTTGTTATCGGAGATATCTCTGTCTGGAAAGGTGATACAAGAAGAGAAGTAACTGGCCATTTTCTAAGCAGAAAATAAAAGGTAATAGAGAGTCCAGAAATCCAGGTTCTTGTATGGTTGTAGAAGGTAATGGCTTCTAGTCCCAAACAATAAAATATGGGAATAAAAAGTAATTTGAGCTGACAAAGTTCTGGCGAACTTTCTGAGCAAAATAAAATGACTCAGGGTAAAGGTATGAGTAAGCATGTAAGATGTCCCACTCAAGTTCAATGGCCTCAAAGAGGCTGCCGTTTTGTTGAGAAAGAGTCACAGAAGTGAGGGGCAAGGAAACACAGGCGATTCTAGGATGATGTCCAGGAAACACCCTGGGGTATGGTTATGGGTACCCGGAATTGACTGGAGACAAATAGATCAGACGTCACTGCAGTTTTGAGATGATTGCGTTGCCGAGAATACCATGAGTCTGGATCAAAATATCCTTTGACTGCTAGAGACGTGCAAAATAATCTTTGACTCCCCAAGCTTTCCAAAACAGGAAGTGAGCTTCCAAAGCCGTACTGTTGTGAGGACAACACACAACACAAATTCCCTCGTTATATGGCTGTGCATAATAATGACCAATGCGGCCGTGAACACTGAGTCCCAGAGAACAAATGCAGGGTGTAATCAATTTCCCCGCTGCCCAGAGCAAGCAAACATTACCAGGCCTGTCCTGCAGAAATAAAGTAGATCTACTGACCAGTGATGGGTGCGAGACTTCTTGCATTCTCCCTTTCTCCAGATGGAAGGGGTTCACGCAGGTCTCCTGTCCGGATACACCTCTGTACATTGGAAATCAGGAAAGTGTGATGGCAGATAACTTATCTCCGACCATAGAAGACCAGACCAAAAGGAACTCTTCATAGAGAGGCCTGCACCACTCAGAGACCCTGGGGTCTGAGCTGGGTGCTGCGACTGGATGTGTCTGAGTTCTCTCATAGAAAGAAGGTGAATAAGATGTATTATGTGGGAAGGAAAACAAAGCAATTTGTGGTGACCAGAATGGTGGCCAGCTGAGAGAAAAGCCATAACTTTATTAAACTGCTTTATTTTTCTCCTGGGATCCAGGAAACTACATTTCCCTAATCTCTTGCATATGGCTGTGACCACATGATTAGTTTTGACCACGTAATGTGGGCGGAAATGATGTGACACTGTGTTGCCTTGTGCTATGTTAAAACCAACTAACCAACAAAGAAGCAAACCAACAAGCACACGTCCACGTGCACTTCTCCTTTTTCTTCTCTTCCACGGTGACCTCAGAGGCCATTTGTTAAGGATGGCGGTACCCCAAGACATTTCTACCTCTTGGAGGAGAGTTTCCTAGGACAGCCACCCAACCAAGGACATCTGCATGAGACCTTGAGTGAATACGAAATGAACTGCTATTAGGTTCAGCTGCTAAACGTGGGGGAGGTAGCTTCTGGCATTACTTGCCTGAATAATACTGTCTTGAATAATGATTAGAAGCTCACATGGTAGATAAAGGGGGAGGGCACAGGGGATTTTAGGTGCTGTGAGCATAAAGATGTTGGAGCACATTTATTAGAGGGGGCTAATAAATGGATGGCTGCAGGATGATTAATAAATGGATGGCCAGGACGGCTGCAGAACTGGGATATTCTCATGGACAGAAAGAGAATGATATGACAGCAAGATCAAACGATTGAGAGTCCATATGCCCAGGTAGAAAGTTTGAGATATTATTCTGTAAGTGATATGGAAACAGGACTTTTAAGCCAGAAATGAGGCGATGCAATATTACCTGTTAAAATACTTCACAGGACACAGTTGAGAGACTTTCTAAAATACCTAATTAGTATTCTTCAAATATATCAAGGTCATGAAAGTCAAGGAAAGACTGAGGACCTGTCATAGACTGAAGGAGACTAAGGAGACAATGCAACTAAACGGAATGAGGGATCCTGGGACAGTAAAAGGACAATCATGGGGGGAAAACGGTGAAATTTCAACAAGAACTCAAGTTGAGTGAAGTTAGTTTCCTGGCTTGATAATTGCAGGAAAGGTAAATGGGAACTCTCTGCTATTTTGTTACTTTTCTGTGATCATCTAACCCTTTTACAAAATAAAAGTAAAAGAACTAAAAAATATGTTACAGAGCATGTATCAGGGAATTCTGTTATAAGGGCCTCTCGCAAGAGGTGGGGAAGGGCTGGTAGGACCAGTGGGGCAGATGAAGGAGGCAAGAGGGGTGCCAGCCAGCAAACTGCCACCCAGGTTATGTCAAAGCCTCAGACTCTAGGGCATCAGATGCCCATGAACGTGTAGGAGGGATGAGTCCAGAGTCAAATGAGTGTGAAGCGTGACTTGATACTCTGTCTCAGAGAGGGGTCGGTGCTTCTCTAATCCTTTCTGTGTTCAGCCAAGATTCATCCTTGGAGCTGAGATGGGTGAACTCGGAGGTGGCAACCAGTGAGGTAAATAGTGGGGAAAGAAGCTGTTTTCGACCAAACAACCTTGAGAGATAGCCAAGATTTAGTTAGTATGCTGGACACCTAAGATCTGGTGCTGTCAGGCTGTCACCAAGAGGGACCCCAGAAGACAGATGCACCTTTGGCTACTGGGCACGCTTTATGACCAGTCTGATGGCCTTTGGTTCCAAACCTGTGTGTGAGTTGGGCTCAGTGCTGTGTATGTTCCTTTCCCACAGCCCGGTTCATCCATTCAGAAAGTACTCATGTGCCCTCTCTGTGCCAGCACTGTCCTTGGCTCTGGGTGAGCCAAGCAGACATGTCCTTGTGTTTATGGAGCTAGAGTCCAAGGGAACATAGCTATTAAACAAATGATTGCAAAACTGAGGGTTCTGTGCCTCTGCTACAAGTATATTCTGGAAATCTCCCACCCAGCCTTCCCCCAAAGTTCCAGGATCCATTTAGTAGAATGGAAGTGCAGTGGAGAAACGCAAATTCTTAGATTTTGTGGCTCGCTAGACACTGGCTCTGAATTGATGCTAATTTGTGGAAATAACACCCCTGTGTTTCACCAAGTGAAGACCCACGTTGGTCAAATAATAAATGGGGTTCAGCCCAAGTCCCACAGTGAGGTCCAGGAGCCACTTTGCCGATATTTTCCCAGCGCCTGACGGTAATTGGAACGCACACAGCTGCACCTGGAAGAGCTGCATATTGGGTCCCTGGTGCTTATGTGAAAGGAAGTGACAAGTGGAAGGTCCTGGAACTGTTCCTAGGACAAGAAACAAGAGCAACGACAAAATGCCGTGCCTCTGGGTGGATTGCAGACATCAGTGTGATCATCAAAGATTGGAAAGCTACAGAGGTGGTGCTCATTTAGTATTTCTGCAGTAAGCTTCCAGCAGGTTACTCTTTTTGAGTAAACTACAAGAGTATTACATTCCTACTTCACTTCTGGGGCTTCTTGGGAGGTAACGGGACTATGGACACCATAAATTTAATTACTTGGTGACTCCAAAAGCAGCTGCTCTTCCAGACATGGTAACTTTACTGGAAAGTATCCACACAGCTCCTAGCATTTGCTGTGTAGCTATTGATTTGACCAGCACTATCATATATTAGATGTAGATATATAGATGTACAGATATATAGACATATAGCTATATAGATATATAGATACACAGATAGATACACACACACAAGATCTGACAATTAAGTTTGCGAACTTGTTGCAAAGATGTTGCTAATCTTTGATATCAGAGGGATTATTCATTATGAATTTGTACCAACTGGACAAATAGTTACCCAAGTTTACTATACGGAAGTGCTGAAAAAGCTGCATGAAACAGTTAGACGACCTGAACTTTTCGCCAACAATTCATGGCTCTTGCATCACGACAATGCACCAGCTCACACAGCACTGTCTGTGAGGGAGTTTTGAGTCAGTTACAAACAAATAACTATTGGAACACCCTCCCTACTCACCTGATCTGGCCCCCAATGACTTCTTTCTTTCTGAAGATAAAGGAAATATTAAAGGAAGACATTTTGATGACATTCAGGACATCAAGTGTACTATGATGACAGCTCTGATGGCCATTCCAGAAAAAGAGTTCCAAAATTGCTTTGAAGGGTGGACTAGGCGCTGGTGTCGGTGCATAGCTTCCCAAGGGGAGTCCTTCTAAGGTGACCATAGTGATATTCAGCAAAGAGGTATGTAGCACTTTTTCTAGGATGAGTTCACTAACCTAACTGTCCGACCTCATATATATATATATGTTTTTTAATTTAATTTTTTTTCTAATTTGCTAGTGCTCAAAGGAGTTTTCTCTCATCTGGCATGGCCAACAACATGTCTTCACAATCTTGCCTCAGAATTATGTTCACTTTCCTTCTCTGCCATAATCCAGTCTGTGGAGCATTTGATTATTCTGATACCCTACAAAATATCACACTGACCCCTTATATTCCTGGACTTATTCAGATGGCATCTGATGATTAGGAAGTAACAAGTACCTTAGATGCGGTCTTAGCCGGCTGGGCTGCCGTAACAAAATACCACACTAAGTGGGTTACACACCAGGCACTCGGTTGTGGTCACGTGGCTGTTACTCAGGGACAGCATCTCCCTTGGGCAGACGTTTACTAGACTCGCCATGGCTTCCCCCTGGTAGTGCCACTTCAGAGGCTAGACCTGGAAGCTCCTGTTTGTCCACGAGCTCTGATGTTTCCGTGAGCTGGTGAGTGGCTCGGCTTTGGTGCTCCAGCTCCCTTTACCCACCTTCATTCCCTTAGCTCCTCTCACACCTGTAAGCCCTCATTCCCAAGAGAAGTCTCTTATTCTCATCAGACGAATAGTAGCTCTGTTTTTCTGAAAGAATGCTGACTCACATCTGAGACAAAGAGGATGGAACCCAAGAGGTCATTCTATATTGTTCAGGTATTCAGTTCAGAATTAATATATAACTTTAAGGAATCCTCAGTTACCAAGCAACAGTAAACAAACACAACTTAGAAGTATGAGAAAAGAAATTGATAGAAACCCAACTTTATGCTATACGTTTACACCGGAAAACACTGATGTTTTCCTAGGAAGATGCACATAACTGAAATGGATTTGATAAGAAATAATAAACCAAGAAAGAGCTCTGGAAATTTTAAAAGTTTTCAAAATTCTGTCTTCAATAATGTTGCTGCAGCCAGATGATTTTATAAATCAGTACCATGAAGTCTTTAAGGAACAAATGCCACTGTTTAAACTACATAAGAGTCTCACAGATGGAAACACTTTAATAAAATATTAATGTTCATGGTCTGGCAGTCTATTCCAGTGATAACCTACCACGTCAAAGTATATTTTATTACTGGAATGTAAGGATGATTTAACATAAATGAAGCTGTTCTATCGTTTTTGAATGAATAGATGGGTCAAGAGAGAAAGGCTCTATGATTTTTTGATAAATATAAAAAGGCGTTTGATAATATTCATTTCTAAAATTTAAAAAGCTTCTAGAACAAGGAAATGAATGTCATTTTCTTAATCATCTAATAACCTATTGGAAACCAGCATTAAAGTATGTCTAGCATTGAAAATTGTGGGCACTCTCATTAAAATCAAGAACAAGAAAAGGACTACAGTCCCTGAGGCAGGGTATCATTGATATGAAAATTTTAGACATTGAAATAAGATGAGCAAACATGAAGCTGCAGACTGCAAAGTACGAGACAACACTGTCTGTCTTTACAGGCAATTTGATTGTCTACTTGAAAACTCAAGGGAGTCAACTTATTAAAACTACTTTAATTAATAACAAACTCAAATTGAGTGGTTGGTTAGCAATCCAATACACAGAAATCAATATCTTTCTGACATAGCAGCAAGAACCAGTAAAGTTAAAAAAAATCATCTATCTATTTTCAATAAACCATAAAGATACTAGCGATAAACTTTCAAAGAAAGTGCAGAGTGACTGTGAAGCCAGTAGTAAAACTTTACATCGAGACATAAAATTCTTGAATAAGTGAAGAGATAACATTTCTTTGGGTAGGAAGACTCACATTAATTCTTCCGTAGATTTAATACAGGCATCAAACATGCCAATTTACAAATTAATAATTAAGAGTATTGTTTTGACAGTGGAATGGACAGGCTAATTATCAAAACAGAAAAAAACTTTAGAAATACACTCAAATGTTTATAAGAATTTAGTATGTCATAGTCTTGATAATCAGAGAAACAATCTATTGGACTGAATGCCTAATTATTTGGAAAAAATAAATTAGATTTCCTATCTCACATTTTATACAAAAATCAATTCAATGTGCATTAAAGTTTTAAATGCAAAATATTAATGCAGATGGTAGAAATAAATATACATATTTGATTGGGTAAAAACTTTCTAAACATGACAAAGTCAGAAAACGTATTCTATGAATAGTTCACTTTGGTTCATTTTTCTTAAAAAATTGTGCTAACCCATTGAACTATTGTTTTATGGTTCATGAAAACAGTATATATGTTTTTCCCTAAAATTATTCTCTCATAAAAATATCACAAATGTAGAAGATACTTTTCTAGTGTTGGACTTATATTTACAATAAACGTTTTTTCTCCCATGAAATTATACGTCACATTTTAGAGATGAGGAGACTGGGCCCTAAGCAGTCACATTTTCAATTTAAACTTGTCTAGCTTTTAAAAACTTTAACAAGCAGATTATAAATAATGTGCCAGTGTTGGCAATAATTGTTCACAGCTATTTTAATATTTTGAATTCTGGAGCACGTTTTGTTTACATCAGACATTCTGCAAATAAGATGCTTTTGGAACAATTTTCTACCTTGTCCTGAAATAATGTGAGAACCACCCCCATGGTTTGTCTTTGTCATTTCATTATTTAGACATGACATGTCTATCAGTAATCAGGCCTTTACTAACTGATAACACAATTACACTTGTGCATGCATTTCCTAAGACACGTCACGTTTCACAAACTGATTCTTAGAAATTCATGGTAAAAGAACACAGTGAAAGTTTCTCCCACCTTCTTCCAACAGCTGTGTGTCTTGTGCAAAACATGTACTATGACTTGTGTTTCTAAAACACACTCAGTACATTGTCCTAAAAAGAGCCGGCTTCTCTGGGGAAGAAAGAAAACAAACAAACAAACAAACAAACAAACAAAACAAAACTTAGCCAAGATCACTCTAACTTTATGATAAAACGTAGTGTTCTAATTGAAAAACACATATTCCATTTCAAAAGGAATGGAAATACATTTTAGAAATATTATTTGATTCATCCAAAGATGAAGACAAAATAAACTGAGTATCTTCTTTCACTCTCAGTGACATTTTCTTAGAAAGTTTTACTGCCCAGATAATCCAACATGTCAGCAACTGAGCTGAATTCATGAATATTACCTAATTAAGTGACCCATTTTAGTCTTTTAATTGTTAGTCAGTAAGTGCTTACATTTTCAAACCAGTGTGAACAAAACCTCTCTCTCTCCCTAAGTTGAGGTCATCTGGAAGGTGGCTGGCTCAGAGCCTGGCACCCTTGACGTGGAGTGGTTACTCCTTAAATATTTAGATTCGAATGCGTGTCTGTCCTCAGACTCCTCCTTTGGCTGTCTAGAGCACTTGGAAGTAAATAGTGTCTGTCTTGGGTTACGTTGGGGCTTCTGTGGTTCTTTTAAAAGATCTATACCCAACTGCTATTAGGCACATCCCCCCCTCACCCCACCCCTGGGGTTGCCTGATTACAAAGGAGCAGTGAAACCTGCTGTCAAATACAAGCCGCACCCATGTGTACTGAGCGCCTCCTGCCTGCAGGCCAAGGGTTGGGGCCAGGGAAGCGCTCAGATTCCCAGGAGGTGAGACTCCTGCTGTGACACAACTGGCAGTCTGGTTGGGATACTGAGTAAATGAGTGAAAATTTAAGTAGAGCAAGAAGTACCTAATTCCAGGCAATGAGAGAAGCCCATTATTCATTTTCAAAATCACTCTGGTAATTTTCACAGTGACAGTGAACCTCTGCCTGTGGAGGAAGGACTGTTCCCTGACATGACGCTGTCTGTCCCTCGAACTAGACCAGGGTGAGTACGGAGGTTGCTTTCCACAACCCCCCCTTAGAGACGGCTTGTAACTGATGTTCCTTCTGACAGAAACCAGCACCCCTCCCTGTTGTTGTGCTGGCCGGTCAAGCATGTACTTTCCCATAGCAGCATCCACGTCTGGTCCCCTCCTTTACCCTATAGCATCCTCTGGCACCTGCCAAGTGGTGTGGGGATCTAACTCATCTTGCAGTCTCTCCAGACATGCCTCGTAGGTAAATTTCCCTTAGTAAACTCCATTATTTACCAGACCGGAGCGCCCGGCCTCTTTCTTCTGTCTTTCCCTGCTCACCACGTACGGAGGTAGATTTTTAGTATCCACGTGTACGAACACTGCCTCCTAATTGTATCACTTTCGGATGATGTGGCCAGAATAGCTTGATGAAGGTTTTTGTTGGATTTGGGTCTGGAAGGTTTGGGTTGCACTGGGAGAGGCAAAGACAACATTGAGAAAAACCTTCCAGAAAATTGGTGCACACGGAAACACATGTCAGAGGCAGGAAAGCCTGTGGCTCACTCAGGGGCCATGAGCAAAAAGTTCTGATGCCTTGGGCTTCTGCAAGGCCGTGAGTGGTTGGAAGTGGGGCTGGTCTGGAGTTCAGATCCAGTTGGGAGGATTTTGAATGTCAGTTTTTTTATTCAACTGACATTGGTCTAGGACTCAACTGTCAGCCAGGTCTTTGCTGAGCTCTGCCACACAAGAGTGGGTAGGGTTGGCATTCTCCCTGTTCCCAGCCAGAGGGAGCTTATTATGGAACCTGAGTGTGTAAACTTACAATGACCTGACACTCAAAATGAAAAACGCTGTATTGGCGCGATGAAAATAACAGCAAGTTCCCACAGTGCACTTCCCTCCTTTACAAACTGACTTCACAACAGTCGGTGGAGAAGAGCCAGCTCACTCACCCTGCGAGACGGCCCATGTTCCGTCACATTGTTGGTCCCACTGAGCTTTTTTTACCCAGAACATCAACACCTGCTCCGAAGGATTTGCCTTTTGCTTGTGGGGGTGAGGACCTTCCCCGAGGACCCAGGTAGGTGTCCAACTCCCAGGGGGTGACCCCGAGACCCCTTCCAGCACCACGTTGAGGGATCATTCTCCTTTGAAGCATCTGTGTGAGGACAGATGAATGCAGCCTGGACAGCCCGCAGGCAGGAGCAGACCTTCTTCAGCCCCTCTGTGCAGGGGGATTTGTTTACCCAGCCCACCCCCTGGAAGGCCAAACTCTGGAAACGCAATTATAAACCAGAGGCCAGATCAGCACGTCAGGAGTGGAGGCCCTCAAACTCCCATGGAAGGACCACATTTTCTGAGCTGCACTAAGACACTTCATGGCTAAAATGAACACTTCTCCCCTTCAAGGAAATAAATGAAGGGACAAAAGCGGTAAAGAACACCTTCTCCTGTGTTTTTTCCTTGTCATCATTTCTTTGCTGCTGGAGAAAGTCACGCCTTTTCCACAACTCATGATCTGTTAAGGAAGCACTGTGACATCATTTACTGACTCAGAACTCAGAAAGGGACTCCCTCGGTCACACACACACATTGTCATCAGCTTCTCTCACCTGCCGTGGCGTCTTGTTTCGGCTGTGGCTCTCCTCCGTGATGGGGGCCTCCAGCTATTGCCCTTTCATGGCTCAAATTCAGAAGGAAGGCGACATGATGAGGAGTGCTTTTTCTCAACAAACAGTTGATTAGTGGACAAGTGAGAGCCCAGTCACCACCTACATCTGTTTCTCTGGCTGCACAGAATCCACTGGAAAGGTCTCTGCCAGCGAGTCTGTGTCCAGCCTCTGTTGGAGCCTCTAGGGGGGGCCTGTGCCTCCCAGAGGCCTGGCTGGGCCTTCGAGGCCTCGCTGTCATGAGAAAAGAATCCACAGGTCTGTAAATTCACTATTTTTAGGCCTCAGTGGACTTGAGCCAGTTTCCCGAGTGCAGTAATTACCCAAATATTTTATTGAACAGGGCCTTGAAAAATGACAACACACGTCTGAAATCTACTGCAAAATTTAAACAGGTTTAAACTGCCGTGCAGCTAATTCACAAAGACAAATGACCAGCGTTCTCATCCTGCTCTGCTGCTCTCGTCACACCCCACCCCGGGGTGGGCTCACCGGTGCCACAGGTTTCCTGCCATCAGGGAAGCGTTCACTGGCAGACGTGCCTTTCCAGACCAACTTCTCTTCTAGATACAGGACTTGTGCCTCCCTCGGCCTCCTGGATATCTCTCCAGGATGTCCATGGACATCTCGAACCTAATGTTTCCAAAAGGGATGCTTCCTGCTCCCCTCAGTGTGTTCCATCTGGGGAAAGGAGACTTCCCTCAGTCACTCAGGCCACCAA
Source organism: Rhinolophus sinicus (assembly GCF_036562045.2). Lineage (NCBI taxonomy): Eukaryota > Metazoa > Chordata > Mammalia > Chiroptera > Rhinolophidae > Rhinolophus > Rhinolophus sinicus. Next base: position 195,468,475 of record NC_133753.1, on the reverse strand, counting down.
CCTGGGTGGACCCTTTGCTCTTCCCTTTGCCTCACTCCCCACTCCATCCAGAGGACTCCACTTGCTAAGTCTATGCCGGTTCTGCCTAGTGGTCCCCCTAACCCCCTACCACCCTGGAACTGCACCCATATCTCTTCCTGTGGAACTGCCATAGCTCCTGACTGGTTCCATTCTTCCCCCTGCCCAGTTACCTTGTCACGCAGCAAGCAGGGTTATCTGCTCGGGAATGTAAATTCCATCCTGACTGATTGGGTCAGAATCCTCCAGTTCTTTACCTCTCACCCTGGTCTGTGATAAGAGACACACGTGTCTGTGGGTCTTGAGTCTGTTCTCAAGTCTGCTCTGGTTGTTAAATGTCAGGTAACAGAAGCTCACGACCCGAGGGATGCTTTAGCAGCGATTGGGAATAGAGATGCCTCCAGCCTTCTCTCCATGTCCCAGTTTGCACAACAGAACAAAACAGACACCCAGAGGATTCGGCTGGGAGTAGAGAATTGTTAGAGAAATAGAAAAATTCATCAGTTCACGAGACCTGGGGAGCAGTAAGATAATCAATTCCATCAGTGCCGGCATTGGAGCCTGACCAAGAGCGAAAAGCAGGAAGCAGTGCCCTCCACTGTGTCCTCCCCTTAATTAGCGGAGGAGATAAGCAGGAGGGTACAGATGCAAGGAGAAGTCCCCATTCTTTATGAGCCTCAGAGACACAATATCATGGACACACAGGTAGGATAGGTGCTATGCTGGTCACTGTGGTAAGCACTTATGTGTATTAGTTCTTTCCATCTTCATGTTACACCTATTGTCCCCATTCTGCAGATAAGGAAACTGAGGCCATCAAAGTTAATCAGCTTGTCCCAGGCTTTACAATCAGGAATGGCAGAGCGATTGCAAAGTAAACTGGCTCCATAGTCCCTGTTCTTAACCAAAGAAACAGATCTGAGTTGGAGAATGGGCTGTGTGCCCTGATTCTAGTCCTAAAACAAGGACGTTTTAGCAAACTCCATGAGACAGTCTGGGTTTACTCACCGAGAAGTGCTTCCCTGTGCAGAGCCATAGTTTACTGACCCCTCCGGTGATGGCAGTAGGGTCTGGACTGGGCGGCTGGACGGACCCCAGCAGCGGGTGGTGACTGGGATGGCAGTGCCAGCGGAGGATCTGGGGCGTGAAGTAAACACTCAGTAAGCACTTCTTGTTGTAAAGGCGAATGCCAGGGAGCAAGAAGAAATAACGAAGCAAAGGGGCCTTCACTAGATAAGCACGAAATACTGAAAAACGAGAATTTTCCTGTTTCACGTTCAGGTTGTCTTTTTACATCTTAGATTTACATCCATTTATATAAGATCCCATTATAACCCTTTATATAACATCCCTACCTTCAACCACGTCCATCACAATTCCATCTGCTAAGGCAGAGTAAGCCTCTCAAATATACATGTTTCTCCTATAAATGGAACGCAGGTCACACAGTAAAATAGGCAGCAAATGCTAAGTGTTCTGTGCTGCTTTGAAAATAGACCCACCATCTTCCTCGCTAAGGCGGTGGCTCCGCGTCCCACCCAAGCTCCTTGGAAGATCCTCCCCCTCCCCTACCTCCACGTGGAATCCATTATGGGGCCCCTGGGATTTTACCTCCCAAGCATTTTGTGGTGGAGTCATGCTGTGTTAACCAGACCCATTTCCTTCTTGTTCTGGGCTCTCAGCTCAACCACACTTCCCAGACTCCCTCATGTTGTGTGGAGCCATGAGCCTGAGTTCTGACCACTGGGCTGTGGGTGCAACGTATGTGTTGGCGACCCCTTGGCAAGGCCCCTGAGCCTCCTGCAAGACGCTCTGTTCTAGTTTTCCGTCTCCTGTTGCCCCTCTGCAGAGAACCAGCAGCAGACTGCAAGGCCCTAGAGAATGGCAGAACTTCTAAATGAAAGAGCCTGCATCTGTGTGTGACTGCGTGGACCAGAGCCCTCCCTCCCCACACCCAGGCCCCATTGCAAACCCACATTGGACTGGGATGTGAATAAGAAATAAACCCTTATTCTGTTCTTATGGCTATGCCACGCCACTGAGATTTGAGGCTGTGTCTTACAGCTACCTACCTAACTAACTGACCTCCTCCTAAATACGCCTTTCCAAACCTAATACTCTGCCCAAGACTGATTTTCAATTTCTCTAAACAGGCCATGTCCTCCCAACCTCTATCCCTGCCTTCAACCATGCCCAACACAATTTCATCCGCTAAGGCAGAGAAAGCCTCTTCAAACACAGGTCAGACCATAGCACACCTGGGTGTAAATCTTTTAATGGCACCTCCAAGTGCTGTCATGTGGCAGATGGTCTCTCCACACCTGGCTGTGGTCTGCAGTGCCCGCTTCACTTTAGATTTCTGTTGCCACCCACGGGGCCTGGACACAGGCGGCTCAGGAGATTTCTGTCCTCAGGGTTGTTTCACCTTGCCTCTTCCGACAACATCCTTCCTTTGCCTGCTCTCTACCTCCCTCTGTTGGTTTAACTCTTCTGGGCAACACCTCCTTTAGGCTCCCTTGCTCTGGACCCCTCAATAAGCTGCACACCAAACCCGTCACTGTGTTTTCCACACTTAGAGCACTTGGGGCAGAGACAATTCTGGTCGTCTGTGTGCCTGACCACAGCAGGGGCTCAAAAACTACCCCAGAGGTGGCGATCAAAAATGACTTTAGACATTGCCAATGTGCCCTGCTCGGGAGTCACATGGGAGAAGGGACCAGCTGCTCACCCTGAGGAGAAAGCACAGGGCACGTCATCTTTGTGGGATCACCTTAGTCAATGTTGACCTGAAACTAGATTTTGTCAAAATCCGACTTATAGGACCAAATTCAGAAGAGATTGGGGGTGGTAGACACTGGGCCCATGTAATTCCCACCACCTCCTTTGGGCTAACAGACGCCAGTGTTTTTAGCATGGCCCTAAGCCCAGCACAAGCACGTCTCGTGATTAGTCCACGCCATTTGCGATCTTTCCGGGTCTCAGTAGTTCAGCCTCCCTTGCAGTTAGGGGTGGTTTTAGAACCCTTCGTAGTCAGCGTGATAGAAGGGGAAGTGCGGTGTGAGGGTTTCTTGGAAACTTTTCTTTCCTGATCAAAAGGATCACAAGCGGTAGACACTCCTCCACCCACATCCTTCTGCCCTTGACTGTGGACGTGTGGCCAGGGCTGGGCTGCCAGAGTGCAAAGGCCAGGGGAGTCACATGGGACAGCTTGGACATCCTGGGGTGCTGTACCACAACAGTAAGGACCCTCTACCTCCTGATTTCTTATTTGGGGAGAAAAGTAACTCTTTGCTTTGTATAACCCCTGCAGTGGGTTGAATAGTGTCCCCCCCCCCCCAAATCCATGTCTACACAGAACCTCAGAATATTGGGAAATAGGGTCTTTGCAGATGTCATTGGTCAAGGATCTTGAGATGAGATCATCCTAGATTTAGGGTGGTCCCTAAATCTAATGACTGGTGTCATTATAAGAAGAGGAGAGGCCGCAAGGAGACTCATGGAGAGAAGACCATGTGGACACAGAGGTAGAGATGGGAGTGGTGCAGCCACAAGCCAAGGGACGCCAGGAGCCACCCAGAGCCGGAGGAGGCAAGAAGGATCCTCCCCTAAAGCCCTCAGAGGGAGAATGGCCCTGCTGACGCCGTGATCTTGGACTTCTGGCTTCCTTAATTACGAGTGGATTTTTGTTGTTTTCAGACACTCAGTTTGTAGTAACTGGTTACAGGCAGTCCTGGAAACACACACAGCTACTGTTAGTAAAGTTTTCTGTTACTCTCGATGAAACGATTAATTGATACATGAAGGCATAAATCGAGGGCCCTTAGAAGCCACACTGCAGGTGTGTTCAGAGCCCTCCTTTGAGGATGAGGAAAGGTGAGGAGCCAGTTGGAAGGAAGCTCTGGGGAGACATGACCTCATTTCTTCTAAGTCTAGGTGGAGCCCTTTATAAAAAATATGTTTCCAAACATTTACCACTAATTTATTTTTTTATTATGCATCACCGAGACATTTAAAATGGAGAACATGCATACATAACACTTGATTTATCTTACATTGTCAGAAAATAAGACTTTTCACACACATTCATGTTACCATTTTTTATGTTCACAAACTTCTAATACTCTCTAATCTATATTGTTTGAATACTCATTTTGAAGCATTTTGAAATATATATTTTCTGCTTTCTCAAAAGCAAAGATTTTTTTTAACATGTATGAATTTTTTTTTAATTCAATTTTGTTTATTTTCTTAAAATAAGAATGGTATATATTTAAGGTGTACGACACGGTAATCTGATATACCTAGACCTAGTGAAATGACTAGCACAGTATCCATCTCCTCTCCTAGTTTTTTGTTTTCTGTCTTTTTTAAGGTGGAGCCCATTGAACACCTCCCCCTTCCCACAGAGCTCACCTTCTGGTGAAGGTCCGCATGTGCCCACCAGGGTCACAGGGGCGTCCTTGGACAAAGAGAGTCAAAGCATAATTTGGAGACTGCCTGTTTACAGGTTCCCTGCAGACCATCTCCCCGGTTCTGTTACATATTCCTGCCACAGGAATATTCCTCCCATGCTCCGTGTGACGTAACGGGGTTCCTATTGTACGGCATCTAACTCACAGGACGTGCTTTGCTCAGCCCCCAGTCTAGTCATTCTGACTGGGCTGTGGTTTCAGGCAAGCCTCAGAACCCTCATTGGGAAAATCAGACCTGACGATGTGCAGGGCGCCTCTGCTTCTCAGATGAGATGAGAGGGGACTCCTGGGATCTTGTGCTGTTTGGAGGTGATGACTCAGCCCCGCGGAAACAGTGGACCTAGGCTTTTAGGCAACACTCATCCAAGGTGCTAATGTCACCCCAAGAGACCACCAGGTGCCAGGAACCTCCAGGTGGAACACGGTACCACCTCTGCAGTCATCCTACCTTTAAAAGACCAACCCGAATTCCATCAAGGCTCTAGGTCCAATGACCAAAGCACAGACAACAGAGAGAACAGGGAATATGTTGAATGACACCACACGGAGAGGGTTGCAAAATCCAGGCTGTTGGATTAGGGAACCATGTTCTTCAATAACAGATAGCAAAAAAAATTTTTTTTTAGGAAGAATCCATAGATTACAAGCCTTAGAAGATACAAATCAATCAATAGCAATATAGACTTTTTTTTTGAAAAAAACAAATTAAAAATTTATAAGATATTCAAATGGATCAGATATCTGATTTTATTGACATTATTATTAATAATTTGATGATAATATCATAGTTATGTTTTAGAACAAGAGTGCTTATCACTCAGAAACCCATACTGAAGTAATCATGGATGAATGACATATTATCTGGGATTAGCTTCAAAATCACTGGAGACGGAGGAAACGGGTGAGGATACTGGTGAATGCGTGTGGGCGTGAGTTGAGAGTTATGGAAGCTGGGGAACGGGTGGGCAGGGGCTCATTATATACATTTTCTCTACTGTTGTATAAATTTGAAAGTTTCCATCATTAAAGACAGAAGCAAGAGCATTTATTTTACAGAATAACTCACTGCCAAGAAAGTTCAGCATCTACCTTTGCAGGAAACCTCCCTTCCTGGAAACAGAACCATTAGGACACAGCATGGATGGATCTCTCTCTCTCTCTCTCTCTCTCTCTCTCTCTCCTTCTACTGCCCCCTTTTTCTTCCATCATGTTATTTTGTTTCCTAATGACCAGAGATTATCCACAAGCTAGACATAACCCACTGACTCCTCTAGTCTGGTTTTCCTGGTATGTTAGCATTTTCTGAATTCGTTGCCTTATCATGGTGCTTTCTGAAGCAAATGACAGTGAACCCATCCAGAATACACCTCTGTTAGTAAGGGAGTTTATCACCTCAGATTCCAAGACGTCTGGAGAGGGTGGTTCTGGTGTGGCCAGTTCTGCTACTTGGCGAGGCAATTGGGGGCATCTTCTTTCCATCATGGGACGCAGCCCCCAGAGTGTTGGTCATGTTTCTCTTCTGGCTTCAAGGGCTACATATACTCCACAGATATAAGTGTGTCCAGTGTCCCAATTATTCCACTCCCAGCATCCCATTCTTCTTGCAATACGAGTGAAGCTCCTTCCATCAAGAGGTGAAGGCTGTTTCCCCATCCCTTGAATCTTGTGTAGGTCTCGTCACTTGCTTTGGCTCACAGAATGGTGAGAAAGTGAAGGCATGCCGATTCTGACCTCGTGCATGTCTGCTTGCTTTCTTGAAACCCTGTTCAGGCACCTGAGAACAAGCTGGGGCTAGCCGGCTGGACCATGAGAGATACATGTCCCAGCTGCCAGCCAGCCAGCCAGCCGTGAGAGTGTGGCCATTTTAGACCATCTACCTTCAGTTCACCTGCCCGCTGACGGCAGCATACAAGTGATCTGTAAGCCAAGATTGGCTGTGTCTGACCAGATCAGCAAAACCATGCAGTTGATTCGTAGACTTGTGAGCAACAGTAAACACTTACTTGAAGCCACTCACTTTGGGGTGGTTTCTTACCCAGTAGTAGCTGAATAATACACATATCCCCTGACTTTTCAGTTTCTTATATTACCTGTTCAGTTCCTGTGAGCAGTTGAGTTTGGGAACCCTGGATTAGGCAGAGGTGTTCAAACTTTACTGTGTTGAATAATTGCTCAGGGAATTTACTTTAAATACAGACTCCTGGGCCTCGTGCCTAGAAAGTTTCAGTAGATTGGGTGAGCCCCAAATATCTGCACTTTAACTAGCCAGCACCTGGTTCTGGTGCACACAGGCCAAGGAAGAGCGCTCTGGAAACCATTTGTTCATGAGAACAAACCACTCAAATCACAATGTAAACTCTAATATTACCCCTCCTCTACTATCAGGAGAGAAATAGAGAGAGAGAGAGGGAGAGAGGGGGAGAGATAGGTTTTAGCCAAAGAGGGACAATGCTCATCTGTGAAAATAGATGAGAAAGACCTCCCCGCCCAGAGTCTCAGGGACTGCAGTTCACTCTCAGTATTGCTTCTTGATTTACGTTAAGAAATATATTCCTTCTAACTTACATAAAAAGATGGATGACCAAATACTAAATAACAAAACCCCAGATCTAATTATAAGAAGTTGAATGGTGGCTGATGAATCGAACTAAGTGGAATAGCTAGAGGCTAACAGAGAAGATGGAGCATGAAGCCATAGGGGGGAAAACCTTAAAATGTCGAAAAGAAGTAAACTATGACAACCTGTGTACTAGGTCCCGGAAGCTGGCAAGGCCACTTGGGTCACCAGTCAGTCAACCCTTGGTCATCCCAGCAGTGTTCACTGGGGACTACGATGTGGCAGACAGTCCTTGAGCTGGCCCACCCCATGGAAAAGAACAGATAAAAATTCTCCTTGTGGAACTCACGTTCTATTGGGGTGAGGAGACACAGCTAATGCACAAGATAAATACAATTTATATTAGATGGTGGAGAGGGGTTGTGTCCCCCGAAAGATATGATTAAGTTCTAACCCTGGGTACCAGTGGAATGTAACCTTTTTTAGAAATAGGGCATTTGCAGAAGTAATCAAGTTAAGATGAGGTCATCAGGGTGGGCCCTCATCCAATATGACTGGTGTCTTTATAAGGAGAAGAGACACAGACGTGGGAGAACTCCATGCAATGACGGAGGCAGAGATTGGAGTCAAGAACAGCAAGAATCGCCCCAACACCAGAAGCTCAGAGGAAGTAGGTGCTCAGAGGAAGTAGATTCTCCCCTAGAGACAGCGTGGCCATGCCAACAGCTTCATTTTGGACTTTTAAGCTCTAGAACTGTGAGAGATTACATTTCTGTTGTTTTAAGCCACTCAGTTTATGCTATTTTGTTATGTGGCTCTAGGAAACGAATGGAGATAAACACTAAGAGGAAACTAAAGCAGGGAAGGGAAGTAGAGAGTGTTGGTGGTTGGGTTTGTAGTTTAGAATAGAGCCACCTGAAAGCCTTCACTAAGACCAGGGAGTGTGGAGGGGGAGCCATGCGGATACCTGGGGGAGAAGCAGCCCGGGTGATGGAGCACTACCTACAAAGGCCCCAGGAGGAAGCTTGCCTGCTGTGCTGTGGTTGGTGCAGTCTGGGTTAGGGGAGGAGCTGGGCCCGGAGGTGGCAGAAGAGGGAGGACTGGACAGTGTAGGGATTTGCAGGCCATAGAAGGGCTGAGTGAGACAGAAAGCACTGGAGGGTTTCGAGCACCAGTGACATGATCTGAAGTTTTCATGAGTACTGCTTCTTTTTTTAAAAGGATCACTCAAGCTGCTGTGTTGAGAAAACGCCAGTGGTGTCAAGAATGAAATGTCGGGAATGTGGGAAATTAGCTAGGAGGCAGTGTTTTAAAATAGGCTAGAACTAGTGGTGGCTGGAGGGGGATAGAGGGAAGGAAAGCTGTTAGGTTTTGACTGTTTCTTGCAGGTGGAGCGAAGAACAAGTTGGTGAGAGAGAGGGGAGACTGAGATGACTGTCAGGATTTTGGCCCAAGTGACTGGAAGCAAAAGTTTCCAGAATATCGACTGTTTGACTTATTTGTGATTTCCTGTAGTTTATTTAATCCACGTGTTCTAATCATTGTCATAATTTCTGCATGTACAAATACTAAAAAAGTGTGAACTGAAATATTCATTTTTATTAAGTAACACCATTTGCCAAAAAGCCTTAGTATGTGAAACACACTTGCATGTTGGTACAGATGCTTGAAGTGTCAAGCGCTTAGCAATGTGCCCTCATGTCTATGGTACAGACAAGAAGAGAGCATTTAAAATACACCACCACCGGGAGGCCTTGCTCAGACTGTCTAAGGAATGCACCCTGCGCTGGGGGAGTAAGGAACAGCTTGGGGCCTGGCTGGGTCCCGGCAGTCGCCTGCGCTGGGAGTGCATTCTCCAGGCTCAGACCAGGAAGGACCAGGTCCCTCTGAGGGCCAGGCATAGGGACGGCTGCGGTGTCCCTTCAGGCTGTCTAGACTGGCATGGCACACGATTTACATGAGGACATTCTGGCATTCCCTTTGGACGCCACAAGCTGTGGTCAGCCTTGCATTCCAAGCAACACCATGGCTGCACCCAGGCTCAGCACCCTCCGGACACCAGCACCTCGAACAGCAGGCAGCTGGCAGTTCTCTGTGGGGTCCTGCCAACGCGGTGCCCGCTGGAATAAGCAGGGCCAGGAGGCCCGGCACCAAGTGCGCGGCGGTTTCTCCCACACGCAGCACCGCCACGTTTGCCTCTCGGGAAAACCGCACTCGTGAGCGGACTCGGAAGTCTGAACTTCACTTTCTGCATGCAAACCATTTCAAAAAGAAAACAGAAGGGTTTCCGTAAGGAGACGCACACAGAAGGGTCCTGCCGGGCCACCTCCAGGTCCCGCCCGGGGCAGCGCCGCCCAGACCGCCGGCCGCGAGACCGCACCCTGCGGGAGGACGCCGGCCAGCACGTGGGCGCGAGGGACACGAGCGACTGCAGCGTGACCGCCGCACAGGGGCCCGTAATGACGGACGGCAGGGGGCTTGGGGCCTTCTCGTCTTTCCCCAGCGCAGCGGGCGGAGAGCTGTCGGCGGGCCCGGCCCTTACGTAAGGCGGGCGGGCGGCCAGCCGGCCGGCTCTGTCGCGGACGGCGTCGGAGGCCCCCACCCGGCTGCGCGGAAACTTCCAACGCGGCGGCGGCGGCGGCCTCTCGCTCCCGCGCACGCGCCGCGATGCCCGGTGGCCGACAGGGTCCCGGACCCCAGCGCGCGAGTCACGCCTCGGCCGGCGCGAGGCGGTGAAGGTGGTGCCCGCGGACGCAGCCGGGAGGAGGGCGGAACACCCCGCGCCTTTCTCACTCCCTCACTGCGACCGAGTCTAGCCTAGAAAGGCCCACGTCGCCGCCACCCCGCCAGCCCCTCCCAGTCGCGTATCTTCCCGACACCGCGCCCTCCCCACCCGCACCGAGGGGAGCCCCAGGGCGCAGGCGCGGTAACCAAGGTGGCGGAGTCTAGTGAGGATTTGAAATCGGCTGCGCGTGCGCACTGGAGCCCGGCCCTGGCGAGAGAGGCCGCGCTTCCTCCGCACCTGCCCCGCCCCCTCCCCGCCCCTCATTGGAGCGGAGGCGGCGGCGCCCCCCTCCTTCCCCCTCGCCCTGTCGCCGCCGAGAGTGTCTTTTCGCCGCCGCCGCCGCTGCAGGAGCACGGAGCCAGCGGCGGGAGCGTGACTGAGGGCCCGGCGCACGGCGGCGGCCCTCCTGCGGGTCCCGGGCCGCGCGGCGCCTGGGCCCGCCCCCTCGGCCCGGCCGCCCGCCCTTCTTCCATGGCCTCTCCCGGCGGCCCGTGTGGAACGCCGCCGCGGTGCCCGCGCCCGCCCCGCACCGCCTGAAGCAGCCCAACAGGCCGGAGCCGAGCCGCGGCCTGCAGGGCCGCCCCGCGCCGCGCCGGGACCCCGACGGGAGCTGCCGCCGCCAGCCGGCCGCAGCCGCAGCGCAGGCCCGTCCGCCCGGCCGTCCGTCGGTCCGTGCGCGGCGCGGCCGGGCTCGGGGCGCGGCGGAGGCGGGGCCGCGGGGGGGCGGGCGCGCGGGCCCGCGGGGCGGCGCGTGGATGGATCCGCGCGTGGCCTGGATCCAGCCCGAGCAGAAGGGGCCGGCCAATGCCCTGTGGATGCAGATCTGGGAGACCTCGCAGGGCGTGGGCCGCGGCGGCTCGGGCTTCGCGTCCTACTTCTGCCTCAACTCGCCGGCTCTGGACACGGCGGCTGCGGCGGGGGCGGCAGGGCTGGGCGGCGGCGGCCTGGCAGGGCCCGCGCTGCCCGCCGCGTCGCCCCCGCCGCCCGCACCGGGCCCGGCCGCGTTGCCGCCCGCGCTGCTGACAGCGCTCGGGCCTGCGGCCGAGGGTGCCCGGCGCCTGCACAAGTCGCCGTCGCTGTCGTCGTCGTCGTCGTCCTCGTCCAACGCCGAGTCGGGTACCGAGAGCCCCGGCTGCTCGTCGTCGTCCTCGAGCAGCGCCTCTCTCGGCCGGGCGGGCGGCGGCCGCGGCGGCGCCTTCTTCCACTTCACCGACGGTCCGCCCAGCGCCCCCGGCTCGGCCAACGGGCACCCCGGGCCGCGCGGCCCCGCGCCCGCCGGCTCCCCGCCGCAGCACCAGTTCCACCCGGGGCGCCGGAAACGAGAGAACAAGGCCAGCACCTACGGCCTCAACTACCTGCTGTCAGGCAGCCGCGCGGCCGCGCTGAGCGGAGGGGGCGGCCCCGGGCCCCAGGCGCCGCGGCCCGGCACGCCGTGGAAGAGTCGCGCGTACAGCCCGGGCATCCAGGGGTGAGTGCGCGCGGGCGGCGGCGGGGGGGGGGGGTCCTGCGCGCGGCGCCCCGGGTGGGGTCTCCCGCCCCACCGGGTGCGCGGACACGCCGTGGACGTCGCGGGCGCTCAAACGTCCCTGTCTGGGCTCCCCTTTAATTTCAAGGATGGATGCTGGAGGCCAAGGTCCGACTCCACTGAAAGATTTTTATTTAAAAACTCCTTTTATAAACGAGTGGTCTAACAGTGCGGGAAGGGGGCCGCTGAATCCGGCTTGTGCAGATGTTTCCCTTTTCTGCCTCTTGAGACTGGAAAGGGAGATCTGATACTTTCCCTCTTTTCCTCCCCCAAGACATGTTAGGGACCCATTGTCAAAGTGGGGTGCGGATCGTGCGGATAGGCGTGGCGTTTTTTGTAATTAAGTTGCAGACGATTTAGTATTGCCAGTAATTTGAATCAAATTGAGGGTAAATGTTAACTTTTTATTTTTGGCAGAGTCTTTTTAAAAGATGATTAGTTTTTTGATTGTGATACATTTTAACCAACAGTTAATTTAGAAGTGACTTTTTTGGGAGAGGGCTTGTATGTTACAATTAATTTGGTGCTGAAATTAACATAAAAAGCATCAACTGCAGTTTTTTTAAAAAAAGAATAGCATGCAAAGAAAAAAAATGTTTGCGGCACATACTTATTTCTTTGGAAGATGCCATCTTTATTTTAAGTATTTTCACACCAGCCTAGAGGATATTAAAGGTTTTGTTTAAGTTTAGTGCAATTACAGATGGCCAGGACTGGTTAAAAATCGTGTTTGTGTTTGGGGTGGGGAATGGAGCTGTCCCAGGTAAAATTGCTCAGGTGTGACTGTTACCCAGTCCTTTTGCTTTTCTGAGCGTCTAGAAATAAAGTGTTTGTACACAGGTTTCATTTCAGTATCTCATAAAATTTTCTTGCACAATTACTTGCTCATTTAAAAGGCACCTAAGGATTTCCCAGGGTATTAGGGTTGTTACAAACATTAACGTTCTTCTAATTTCCTAATTGTTAGATATTGGTATTACTTCTTAAAGGAACTTTCTTTCTTATAGGTCTGCTTATTCTCATTTGAATTATGTTGGAAAACAAGTTGATACCACTTTAGAGCATGTGTCATAGACATTAATAGCTGCGTATTCTGCAACGTGCTTCACCTGGTCTGGTTTGGAAGGATTATTAACTTAGATTCCCTGAAGCCTGAGCACCATATCAGACCGAGTAGGAGCCCCGTCTCCTCTTCCCTCCCTCCTTCCAGCTCTTACTTGTAGAACTTTCTGAGAAGAGGTGGTGGGAGCAGTTTCATAATGTGTGACATTATACCTAAGAGCTCTTAGGGGGCGACCTTCAGGTTTCCAGCCAGTCGTGTAACTGGAAGTGGCTCTGTGTCTTAGCACTTGGAAGATAGGAAGGTATGTCGTCCTCACTTACAGAGCGTTTTGGGGCCCAGACGGTCTGGAGCCCCGCTTCTTCCTTTCATGAGCCTCTAGCAGTGGCAGACGTTCCCTTGTGCAAATCAGCCAGGCTCTGGGTGCTGTTTCCTCACCTGCAGCTATAGTCAGCCTCAGTACATCCCTGACTGTTGCTTTTCTTAGTAAATGAGCCCACTGCATGCCAGGCACTTCGCTTGGATGTGGGCAGGGGTTGGCATGGGAGACCCAACCTCAGGATCCTGATACCCAGACCTGAGCCTCCTTGGAGAGTGACACCCCTCCCCCCCCAGCACACGTGAGCACTGTCTGTCCAGGGCCCATCACTCGCTTCCATGTGTGTCTAGTCTTTCATCACTGTCTTGTGTAATCTCTCTCTACCTCATCCTCTCACCCTCACGTAGACTGATGTTACCTCTAGTGGAGATTGCTCAGGAGCTCCAGGTGCTGGGCCTTTCCCGATGCGGTGATCTACCAGCAGGTTTGATCAGGTCCCACCCCATTGGAGCCCTGTAATGGGACCCCACAGCCCCCCTTAGGTTAAAGACTAAAGCCTGAAATTCTCAGCAGGCCTCTAGGGCACTGCTGTGGCTTGGAGGTCTGCTCGCCCTCTCTGCCAGGGTCCCACACTGACACCGCTGCCTGCCTGTTAGAACTCAGCTCAGAGGCCACGTGGTGTGGGGCTAAGAGTGGGCAGGGAAACAGCCAGGAGGTCTGCATTTTAACCCACCTACTGTGTTTCCCTGAAAGTAAGACCTAGCTGGAAAATAAGCCCTCGCATGATTTTTCAGGATGACCCCCTGAACATAAGCCCTAATGGGTCTTTTGGAGCAAACCTTAATGTAAGACCCGGTCTTATTTTCGGGGGAACACGGTAGTGGGGGCCTCAACAGTAATGCTCATGGTAACGCTTTGTTTCTCTTGCTGGCCCCCCATCCTTGCCTGCTTCTGTGGGGGTGTACACGCCCCCCGTCCTGCCCTCAGCGTGTCACTTCCTGTCCTCTCTACCTAGAGGAGGAGCCTGGCGTGGTTGCCCTCGGCCCTGTGCCTGGAAGGGCGGGTGCGTGGTTGGCTGCTCCCAGCCCTTGCACGGAGCAGAAGGAGTAAAGTGGAGTGCTGGCGCTGCCCTGGGTCAGGGAAGGAAGGTGGCCCGATGAGCATGAACACGGGGCCCGCTGGGCTCATGGCAGCTAACCCTTTGGCTCTTTGGAACCTGCCCCTGGCTGCCCGCTTAGCCGGAGGGATGGAGGAAGGCCACTGAGAACTCTTCCGCTTGGGGCTTCGAAAGGGAAAGAGCGGAGGTAAGAGAGCCCCTGGTCTGGCCAGTCGGAAAGGACCTGGAGGGTGAGCAGCTGCTCAGACTGTCCATGGTCACGGTGATCGAGACAGACGCCCGACCACCTGCCCCAGTGCGAGTGTGCCTCCCGGGGGAGGTGGCGCGGGGCATCTCGGACAGTTTGGGGTTTGCACTGCAAGGTCGGTGTCTTCTCCTGAGAGTTCCGTGCTGCCCTGGTTTTCTGCGGCTGTGTAACAAATGGCAGCACAGTCAGCGCCGTCCAACAGCCCTTGCTTACTGTCTTACAGTGTCTGTGGGTCAGAAGTCGGGGAGGCCGGGTCGAAGTCAGGGTGCTGGCTCTGTGCTCTGCTCGGGGCTGGGCTCAGGCTCCTCTGCAGGCGCACGCCTGTGATGGGCAGAATTCAGCTCCTTGCAGTGAGTCGTGGGACTGAGCGCTCATTCTTTGCTGGCTGGCCGCTGGGGCCTCTCAGCTGCTTTAGGCCACTGCATTCCTTGGCTTGGGGCCCCTCCGTCTGCAAAGCTGCAGAGCTGCCTGCATCTTCCTGACATGTCTCCGCTGGCTGGAAGAAGCCCTCTGCTTTCAGGGCTTGTGGAATTGGGTTCCTCCCCCCCCAGTACCTCTCCCTTAAGGGCGTGGAATACTACAGCGGGATCACAGGGTGCTGCCGGGCTCCTCGTCACCGGTGCCAGGGATTAGGTGGAGAATCTTGGGCTTCCTGGCATCTGCATGCAGATGTCCTGCTGCAGGGAGAGCCCGTGCCGTGGGCAGATGGGTGACGCGGACGTTGGTGGTATTCTTTCCCAACTTCTGTGCCGCGACCGGGCTCCGGCCTGTTGTGATAACTCTTGCAGACTGCTGGTCCTGTCCCCTACATGTTTGTCACCAGTGAACTTGGGCAACCAAAGCGACCATAGCTGTGAATGCCTGCCTGTGCCTCTCTCATGTGGACTAAAATGTGCCGTCTAAGAAAAGTTTTGCAGAAAGCCATGTGAATGAATGCATGAGGGTAACCATGATGAACAAGTCCTGTGCGTGAGCTCGCTTACGGCGCCAGCTGCAGTGTCAGTCCTGTGCTAGGTGGAAGGGTGGCTGGTGACTCACCCAAGTCACTTCTGGGATCCAGTTCTAAGTACACAGCAGTCCGGGCTCGCTTTGCAGAAGACCCCACCTCAGGTGTCCTGCAGTCCAGGGTAATGGGAGTGGGGGCTGCTCCCAGTGGTTCCCCCTTGGTCCTTTTCTGTGGATACTGCTGCTCTTACAGAACTGACCACTGTTCCCCTGCGTCCCCTCAGGGGCCGTGTTTCAGCCTGCGTTTTCAGAGCCACGCACATGCTAGCTGCTACCTCTGAGTACCTGTGGGATAGATGAATGGATGAAGGGTAGAAGGAAAGGAGGGAAGGAGGGGCGGAGGGAGGGAGGGAGGGAGGGAGGGAGGGAGAAAGGAAGAAAGGAAAGGAAGGAAGGAAGGGGATCTGCCAGCTTAGATGAGCAAGTGAGGGGGCAATTCTGCATAGTTTAAATAAATCACATGCTAAAGATAGCTTGTTGTCTGTCTTAGAATTTCTAAAGATTTGATTGCCATCTCTGAAGTTATTCAAATACAGAAAAGTTCAGTCTTTCACAATTTATCTGCCCGTCTTCCTGAAGAGTGTGGTTAAGGCAGTTTTATGCCTTGCAATATCAAAGGCAAAAACAAAATATTCAAAAAATTCTGTCCTGTATTTGAAAGGCATTCCCACTTAGTTTTAACTGGTCTCTTTTATAGTAAAAAGTAATACTTAACATAAAAAGTTAGAAAGCCTGGGCACCTGCTCAGTGTCCTGTGACTGGCTCACTCGTGTCCTGGGCTTCGGAGGTGTGCGCTGGCATCCAGGAGGAGGCAGCAGCTGCTAAACTTGGTCCTGGACTGGGGGGGTCTGTGCAGAGATTTGTCCATCTCCACACTGACAGGTGGGCTAGATGAGATCAGCGCCGGCCTTCCCATTGCAGGGGGTGCCTTTGATTATCAGCAGCATGCCATTTTATTGTGGGTTTCTGTTCTTTCTAGTTCCCAAATAAGCCATTCTGCACAACCATTTGGAAGAAGGCTCTTCTGTGGCTTTTGATTGGAGTTTATTTCTTAAGTGATAACTTGTGGATGTAGATGGTTTATATCTTTCCATGTTTGAAAGAGATTTCAGACGATCGTCATATTTCTGGAATCCTGGGATCTGAAGGAATGGCTAGGATGCAGGGCTCTAAGGCAACGGAAAAGCAGGCTTTCTGCTTTGAGCCTTTGGCGTCTGTTCCCCAGCTTTTGGAGGCATGCATGGGGCCTGCGCTTGCTCCTCCAGCCTGCAGCGTGCTCTCACAGAGCCTGGGTCACGGTCTGGGTTTGGCGGGTTTCATCGTGGGTGCTGACTTCTGAGCCTCAGTTTCCCCACCTGTGAAGCAGGGCCTGTCATGTCCCCTTGCAGGGACATATTCAATAAAGGAAACTTGGAGCCATGTGTGAATTGTCACGTGAGGGATTAGAAAGGCCTTTGCTTTCCTTTTCTCCTCTCTGAGGAAATTGAAACCAAAAATTATGTGGTTCTTGTTGCCAACTAGACAGCAGAAGCCTTTGCCTGGTTTTTGAAAACACAGACAACTTTCCCTCTCAGGCCGAAACTTTCCTCCTAGAGAAACTGCTGAAGACCCAAAGGCCGCGGGCACTGGGGAGGCCGGCGCCGTGATGCTGCAGAAACACTCTCTCCCTTTGAATCAGGACATTCTTTGCTATTTTTAAAACCTTAAACGATGCCCAAGTAATGTGTTCTCCAGTTTTTAAATACGAACTGTACCTCCCCAGAGCTTTAAGGGGACTCCTGATGTGTTTTATCAGGTGTGTGTGTGCTGCTGTATGAGCTTGTTTCAAGTTGGTCGGGATGTTTTCGTTGCTCTGTGCACGTAATAGAAGTGCATGTTGTGTGATTTCTCTGAACTCTTTGCAGCTTCTAGCACGTTCTGTGTGCAGTGGAGAATACAGAGGTGGGTACCCAGGCCCATTAGGCTGAGATAGAGCAGCGCTGTCCAGTACGTGTCCTGTGAAGGCGGCAGAGTTCTGGTTCTGTGTGGTCCTGTAACGGGAGCCACTGGCCACATGTGCCACTGAAATGTGACTAATGCAACTGAGGAACTGAATTTCAGTTGCACTGAATTAAAATGAAAATTCAAATAGCGTTGTGTTTGGGCAGCATTGAACTGAAATAACTTTAGACTCTTCATTCAGAACACAACGTTTGATTAACTGTTGCCTGAATAAATCCAGACTCAAAACAGGAGCAAAAGCTGTGCTACTGAGCAAGTCACCACTGGAAAGCTCTAGAAACAGTGTTTCTGAGTTCGTAGTGTAAATCCTTTTCAAAGGGCTGCTGTTTCAGTCACCCGTGAAGCACAAGCTGGGTTCACAGCCGTGTGCAGCCTGGCACGTGTCCGGCTCGGCGTGTCGTGTGCGGGTGCTGGTGCCAGGTGCCGGCAGTTCTGTGCGCCTGCCTAGTGACATCGTCTGGCAGTGCCCTGGCCACGCAGCAGCAGCTCAGCGTGCGTGGGGCTCTGTGGGGCCCGCCTCTGCCTGCGGATCCTCTCTGGGTTGTCAGCAGGCTCACGAGGTGGGTAATGTTACTCCTGTCTCGTAGACAGAAAACCAACGCCGAGACAGGCTGGTGTGATTCGGGAAAAGATGCTGCACTTGGAAATGTCAGTCCGGCACTCGTGTTCGGGAGCTCCACGCAGCGTTAAGTGAAGGAGGCATCCCCAAGATACGGGGAGGGAAGACAGCAACTGCTTCGCCCTGGAAACCTGGTTTAAACGTGTCAGTGGAGACCCAGTGCAGTGGTGGTGGGGAGGGGTGGCGGTGCCAGCTCCTCCTTGCAGGACTCGGACAGTCAAGTGCTGAATGAAGAAGATAGGGGAACACGCGGGAGGATTCCAGGGGCAGGAAGCCGTCCTGCTACTGGGGTACACTGAACCTGCTGCTTTCCAAGGCCTTCCAGAACTGGCCTGGAGGGGCACTGCGGTGGAGGGAGCAGGACTCCTGCCATCGGAATGATTCTTAGAGGTTGGAGTATTCCCAAAATGGAGCATTTGCTGAGCTGCTGTTTTGTCTGAAGATAGAGAGTTGAAAGACCAAAAGTAGGACCCGGGAGGGCTCCCACCTGCCTCCTTGGTTCAGCGGCTGCTTTGGACCTGCCTTCTCTTCTCCCAGGTCTTCTTCTGGAGAGTAACTCATTTTACAGAGAGACAAGTTAAGCCTGAGCAGCTGTAAGCATCTGGCCTGAGGTGCAACCAGTAAATAAAAGACCTGGGCCAGAAGGGTGGGAGGCCTGGTACGAGAAAGCCCACGCACTTCACCAGTGCTCCCCGGGCACTTGGTCGGAGCGCGGAGCAGGGACATGGTGAGTTGGCACAGAGGGTGCAGCACAGGGAAGAGCGTCTTGGTTATAGGCGATTCTCTAACTGTAAGCAAACTGGTGTATGAGAATTGAAGGACAACTGTGAAATGATGGCCAAAAATACCCGCAAGGACAACCTGGCATGGCCTGTGACACGCAAAGAAATACTCAAGTATTGGTATAAGTTGTGGGAAAAGGCAGATGAGTCTGTCTGCAGAGCTGGTGGTTCTGGCAAAGACTGACTCACGAGAGACTGATGTACGCACCTAAGTACAGTCGTGATGGGTAGAAAGAAGAACGGAGAACCAAGACCAGATTCCGAGGAATGGGAGCTTGTGAGATTGTCACAGGGCAACGGTGGGCGTGAACTGAAGCTTGAACATTGTTAAGAGTGAAGGAGGCCCTTTAGGATGGGCTTTTAGGGGGAACTAAAAGGGCAGTGGTTGGGAAGAGGCCCACTGCTCGCTTGAAGCTTCTCTCAGCAGGCAGGTGCTCCAGCTTTGCCGTTCCTGCCATCAAACGAGTGGTCTTCAGCGCTTGTCAGTAATGATCGGGCGTCACTGGCCCGACTGAGCCCCCACCCTTTCATGCAGCGCCTCCTGCGGCCCTCCCAGGACAGGGAGAAGCTGTTGTCCTCTCACCAGGCCCAAGGGGAAGTGAGCCTTGGTGACGTGGCCAGCCCCGGCTCATGTGGCCGGTAGGTGCAGAGCCGGCGCTGGCGGCCAGGTGGTCTGGTCCACAGACCATCTCTTTAACCACTGGACCTGTAGCGCAAAGAGGGCAGTATCCAAATGGCTGTGACAATAGGACGACAGCGATTACGTTGAGTTCCAGTTCCCTAGGCCCATGTGTGACGGACACACAGACTGATCAACAGAAGTACTTCCCTGACAATTCATGTTCGCTTTAAATACAGTTTACTAAATTATTAATTGTGCCTGAAAGTGAAAGTCATGTTCAACTTTAGATAGAAATACTACTTTCTAAGAAACGCTGCTGAGACGAAGAATCTAAAAAGGATCATAAAAATCTTAAGTAGCTAAGTGCAAAAAAAATAAAAAACTCAGTAAAAGTTCTAATGAAACCATAGTGATCTGCTTGCTGCTATGTAGGGTAGAGATGTTAGCCTTTGCTATGGACTGAATTGTCTCCCCCCAAATTCCTATGTTGAAGTGCCAACCCCAGTGTGATGGCATTAGGGCTCGGCCTTTGGGAGGTGAGTGGGGGTGTTAGTGCCTTCTGCGCGCTTCCAAGCGCTCTTTCTACCAGGTGAGGACAGGTGAGAAGACGGCGTGTGCAAACCAGGGGGCGCCCTCACCACACCCGCCCTCCCGGGGCCCTGGTCCTGGACTTCAGGCTCCAGAGCTGTGAGAGATACGTGTGTGCAGCTGTGGAAGGCGCCCGCATGTGGCGTCCTGTTCCAGCCGCCCAGGCCGACTAAGACGGCCCTCCACGTATCTTGCCATCTCCTGATCAGGGTTATCTCGTCTGTCAGCATGACGTAAGCATTTTTGCTGCATTCTGTAATTGCAATCACCAGCGTATAGTGGGCTCTGACTCAGTGCCAGGCCCTGTCTGACCACTTGGTCCGGACTCATTACATGCTCATGACAGTGCCGTGTGGGGGTGCGGGGACCATTGTCGTCCTCCCTCGTGTTTCACATGAGGAAATGGAGGCACAGAGCAGCTGAGGTCCTACCGGATCTCGGAGCTGGGAAGCAGGGGCAGCCCTGAGCCCACAGGAAACCACAGTTTGCTGTTGGTTAGTCTTGGCTTGTGTTTCCATAGACTTCCTGCTCAGCAGCGGGGCTGCCGGGGACCCCTTCAGATCTGCACGTTCTGTGTGTGCCGCCATCCCTGCCGGCTTCATCCAGGCTGTGTGTCACCCAGCAGGGCCCACAGGCGAGGGCCGTCTTTGTTCCTTCTGTGCTGCACTCGGCAGACAGTGCTCCCCTGGCTCTCCCGCAGCCCCGGCCGTGGTCCTCACACGGGACCCTCCATCTGGCTCCAGCCCTTCCGCTCATCGTGTCTTTGTTGTGTGTGTTGTGGCCACGTTTCTAAAGGAGAGTTACTTGGTGCCGTAGTCCCTGAAGCCTGCTGCGTGCCTGAGGCACAGGGTTCTCTGCCTCAGCGCCTCCACACCACACGTCCTGGGTGTCTGGCTGTGAATGGAGAAACCTGAGGCACGTCCGCTTCCGCCTGAGGAGACCCGGCTGCTCAGGTCCACAGGCCACCGGCACTGGACACACTGGGGGGCAGTGATCTGCAAGGTATCCCTCCCCCAGGGGTGCTCCACGCCCGCTTTCTTGCTCTGAGGGGCTTTGGGGCGACTTGTCCCATCAGGACACAGCTCCAGCACTGGGGAGAGGCTGTGCAAGTCTCACGCTGCTGCTCAGTGGTCACGTCCGTCAGCTGGAGGGGAAGAGCAACTTCAGGTGCTGGAGGTGAAGTGGGTGCAGGTGGGGTCGGGCCAGAGGTCTGCGGAGCTGACGGCACACGAGGCGCCAGGGTGCTGTGAGCAGAGACCTGCAGGAGGTGCTGCCTGGGCTCCAGGCAGCTGTGACCTGCCAGCCGGGGACGTGATAGTGGTGCTTATCTGCTCGTGCTCCATGCGCCGGCACAGAGCAAGCAGCCGGGAAATGGCAGCTAATCCTGAGAACATTGATACGATAGTATCACTAATGAGTTTGAAGGCTTTTTAAGTCTCCCTGCAGCTTCCGAATTCTCAGCGCCGCCCTCGGCAGCAGTGCCCAGGAGGCGAGCTGGCACAGGAGGAAGCCTGTTGGCTGCACCTGGTCTGGCATGGCGGGAGAGCTGGGGGACTTCGGAGGACAGTCCCTTCCTCACACACATCTCTAGGTTTAGTGTCCCGCCTCTGCAGAGGAGCTTCTTCAGGAGCCCTGTCTTTTATGTTGCAGTGTGGGGTAGCTTCCTGAACCAGTGACCTGGGGTGGCTCTAGAACCAGAGCTTTAGCGCAGAGGGGCCTTTTAGCCTGGCTGGCCCTCGGAGCTGAGCAGTCACAGGAGTCATTCCAGGATCTCCAGGAGGCCAGGAGGGCGGCCCACTGGGGGCTGCGACAGACAGAGGCAGCAGGGAAAGCCCTTTCTCCTGGTTTGGCCTTGCTGTGAAGGTGAAGGCTGAAGGAGGCCAGCTTCGTGAAGAAGACGTCAGGCCAGCCCCTGAGGTCTGCCCTGGGACCTTCGGAGCTGAAGGCAGTGTCAGTCAGCAAAGCTGAGGTAACTTGGTTTTTTCGTTGTGATTATAAAGGCTGTAACATACTTAGGGAAGAAATCTGGAAAATACAGAGAAGAAACTACCCATAATTTTTCTCCTAACATTTGAGCATATTTCGTTCTGTTATTTTTAATGCTGCTTTAAATATGTTGCAAAAGGATCATTTTGCATTTGTTTGTTTGAATCTAGTTCTAGATAAGTGGTTCCTCCTGTCATTGGAAAGCTCTTCAAAACAGTGTTTAAATGTGTGGATGTACATGATTTCCTAATAATCAGAGAGCTTCACTCCTATAAAGGGACCACAGTGAGCTTCCGCATGTTTCTGTATGTCGGGTCACCTAAGTGTGGCTTCCCAGCTCTGGGGCTGAACACCAAGTTTGAGGGCGCACAGCTCCGGGTTTGAGTTCTGGTCGTGTGGTCCTGGCCAGTTACCATCTGTCTAGTGAACACTTACCATGTTTCCCTGAAAACAAGACCTAGCCGGACAATCAGCTCTACTGCGTCTTTTGGAGCAAAAATTAATATAAGATTGGGTCTTATTTTACTACAATGTAAGACTGAGTCTTTATACTATAAGACCGGGTCTTATATTAATTTTTGCTCCAAAAGATGCATTAGAGCTGATTGTCTGGCTAGGTCTTATTTTTGGGGAAGTAGTAGTAGGCAGTAGGCAAGGCTGGGGACCCTGGACTTTCCTCTGAGCACCTAGAAGTGGCCTGCAGTGGCCTGTAATTGTGCAGTGGCGGCCAGGCAGACCTGGGTGGTGGGCGGCTTGAGCCAGCCCAGGAGGGAGCCGGCGCCCAAGGCTCAGCAGAGGGTCTTCTTGTGCCCGGCAGCTCACCCAGCTGAGAGCTCCACTGCTTTGTGGGTTCCTGAGGGCCCCACTGTCAGGAGATGGAGGCCTGTGGGTCATTTGTGCCCCATGATGGGTTGCGGATGTGCTAAGCAAGTGGGGTGCTTCTGCTGTTTATTCCAGCAGGTGCTTGTGGCGGGGGGTGGTTCTTGGGGTTCTAATGCAGAATGGCATGGTAATGATTCTGGAACAGCCGCGTGTCACTCAGTTTGTGAAATGCTGGGGGCGGGGGGGACTTCATCCTGGTCTGTGGGAAGCTCAGGTGCCTCACCAGAGTTCTTTCTATGAAAACCATCTTGGCACATCTTTTCTTCTCTAGTAGTGGGTTCAGAAGAAATGCATTCAATTAAATACTGTTGCCATGGCTTAATCATAAGCTTCTGGTATCTGAGCTTTCTGTTCTGAGGGGGAGAGAAGATTGTTGGGGTTCTCCGGTCTCTGGTGGCCCCAGGGCCTTAGCATGTCATTTGCAGCGAGCTTGGGTTTGCTCTGTGGAAGAGTGTCATTTCCCCTGTCGTCTCAGTCTAGGTTCTGAAAGGCCCTGGGCCGTCTCCCTGCACCAGGAGTCAAAGTGATTGATCCCTAAGGAGGGGCCTTGAAGCGAGGGAAGAGGAAGGTCACTTTTGCCGAGAGCTGAATTTGTATGGACCGTAGTTACTGCAGTGATGATTGCAAAGCCGCAGCGCCTTCCTCCCTGGCTGTTCTGTGAATGCTCCTTGGTCTGAGCCTTTGGACCTTGGGTTGGCCTTGGTCTGTCCCACAGCAGCAGTGCCCTTCTCGCCCAGTTCCTGCCTGCTTCTCCTCCAAGGAGGTGCCCCCCACTCCTGTCAGTTGCTCAGCTGTCAGGCGCCTCTCCCCCCCCCCCCCCTTGCAGCGGCTTCTTTCAAGGGCCTCACTCTTCATTGACACTTGTGGAATCATGTGCACATGTAGCTTTGTTCAAAGCTCCTCTGAAGAAAGACAGGTGCCCAGGTAGGTCTCTGCCAGGTGTAGTGAGAAGCTGAGGAGCAGACTAGAGCAGGCTGAGGGGAGCCCTGGCTTGGCAGCCCCCACATTAACAACAGAAAGGAACACTCTGGAAACATGAGGTCTCGACTTTGCAGTTTCAGTTAGTTTCCTTTTGCTTTCGAACTTAGGTGAAAAATCTGACAAACCTTTGAAGTCCTGATGCACGGTTTCCTGAAAAATTGAAGCAGTTGTCAATTGTCTTGTAACGTAATTAAACATAAATAAGAATGATTTATAATCAGCTCAGTAACTGTATCAGCAAATAAGTACTTTAAAGAGGGAGAAGTGACTGGCTCGTCACCTCACGGGTGTCAGCAC
The DNA here is from genome assembly GCF_036562045.2 of Rhinolophus sinicus. Taxonomy (NCBI): domain Eukaryota; kingdom Metazoa; phylum Chordata; class Mammalia; order Chiroptera; family Rhinolophidae; genus Rhinolophus; species Rhinolophus sinicus. Next base: position 195,444,612 of record NC_133753.1, on the reverse strand, counting down.
TTGTCCCTGCTCAGTAGCAGCCCACCTGTCTGGTACTGAGGAGGGACGGCTGCCAGCTCAGACCCGGCCCTGTGTCTGCTCCAGACCAGCGAGGGGGCTCTGGTCCAGCATGCTTCAAACTAGAGTCTAGTCGGGAACTCCAAATATTTTCACTAAGGCGTCGTTTTTGGCAAAAAAGCAGACAGTGAACTTTGTGGAGCTGAGGGGAGGGATTTCTAATTTCCGAGAAATCACTGGCTTTTTAAAGCTTTGGAAGGTTTTAAGAAGATTTGGAGAGAGGGGGAGAGGGAGAGAATAACTTAACAGTTGAAGACAGTTTCTGGTGTTTTCTGTTTCATTTTACATCGTAACGGAAAAACTTGGTTTTCCCCAAGCATTTGGAATTGACTGCATTTATGGGGGGTGAAAGGTAAACGCCACACCTGGTTAATGTGGGGACAGGACTGTGGGGCCCAGTGTGGGGGGTTCTGGGATTTCAGTGAGGAGGGAGGCTGGGCCATGTTAACACTAAGAGTGCAGCTCAGTTGTGTTTAGTGGGTTCAGGTGGTGAGACTCTTGCAAGCACCAGGGAGGAGGCTGCATTCACTCCCCTGGCTTCTCTTTACCATTAAGAAAACGACTACAGTCGCAGCTCTGATCGCCTCTGCTCTGAAGCACCCACAAGACTTACAGTCTAGGGGAGCAGGCCGGCCTGCAGCCAGAGCCTGCTGCGTGTGTCCTTCGCCCCGTTTCTTCCTGCTGTCCTTTTTTAAACATGCCGTGGTCTGTGCTTCGGGCCCCTTGTTTGTGTCCGTTACCTGCTGCAGCTCACCTGCCTGTCCATGGCCAAGTGGGAAGAGGCCACCTTGGAACAACACCCACATTGTGCTGGGGCTGCGAGCAGGGGAAGGAGCCCGCTCTGCCTCCTGGGCCTGGACACCCCGTCTCCCGTGGGGGAGGCGCTGACACGGAAGGCTGGGGCCGCCTCTCTCCCCGCGCCCCTCCAGACCAGCCAGGCCTCCCTGGCTTGGATTCCAATTTAGACAGTTGGGAACCTTGTACCCCACCAGCTCAGTTTCTAAAATAAGACATAATCCCCTGAAGTGGTCGTCTGTGCTCGTCAGTAGCTTCGTTAGCTGTGAAATTAGATAATTTAGTTCTCTAACCAAATGATCCATCTTTCACTCTTTAAAATAGCTCATTGAGGTGGGTTTTATAAATATTTGCAGCAGCCATATGCCGGATACTAAGGTGCTAAAACATCACTGATTCTGATACTTAGTACTAAAAGCAGAAATTGGGAAATGTATAAAAAATCGAGAAGTCAGTCATTACCTTTTGAATGTGTGTGGACTCTTAGAACAATTGTAGACAAGAAATGCCGTCTCGTTTTTCAAAGAACTTTATTTCCTAATATTTATTTTAAAAGTACATTAGAAAATAATGCTTCAGAAGTCTGTTCTCTGGCAGTTTCATGATAAAAACTAAAATTCACTGAACTCTGGTCTCACCATTTCTATCTTTCTCAAAATAACCAGAAAATGAATCAGTCAAGCCTTTCTCCAGGCTGGCAATGTACCGTGTTTCCCTGAAAATAAGACCTAACTGGAAAATAAGCCCTCGCATGATTTTTCGGGATGACATCCCCTGTACATAAGCCCTAATGCGTCTTTTGGAGCAAAACTTAATATAAGACCCGGTCTTATTTCCGGGGAAACACGGTATCAATCTGAGATTTCCCTGTTGAATCTCTGAGGTGCACCTGACCTGACCTGCTCTGAAAGGGCCAGCAGCCATCGCTAGTCCTCTCAGTTAAGCCGTGGGAAGCGAGCTGCATTCATACATCCCAGGCTTGCAGTGCTGCTTTTAAGCGCATGACAGCAGATCCCTCCCCCACCCCCTGTGTGCCTGCCCACGTTAATGACACAACCAAGACGAGAGAGGCTAAAGCTGCCACCACAGCAGCAGAAGTTCCACTCCCCTGCGTTTACCTCTGGACCCCACTCGCAGCTTAGGCTGAGGTCTGGCTGTAGGGAGCTTTGCAGGGTTCACTGGCGCCCAGTAGCTGCAGAGAGCAGGGCAGGCCTAGTCCCACTGGGCCTCACGGCCGCTCCTCTTCCTCCTCAACATCTCTGTTCCCATATGTGGGTGGGTCTGAGGTGCCATTGGTTGCAAAACTGGCAAATTTGAAATAGTTGTTTTTGTGGGTCAGAAATATAAATTTCATATTGATAACTTCCTGTAGATAACTGACCTTAAAAAGATGCACCAATGTGAAATGTACCATGAAGAAAGAAAAACGTTTAATTTTAAACTGATCTGACGCTCAGCCATTGATTGAAAAATGCATCCTGATTTCAGATATGTTAAAATGTTCAGGAAAAGGCGCATTTTAATGGTCATGGAGGAGGAACATGCTTTGCTCAGTCCCACAATTCCCTCAGTTACTTGGAAAATGCCCTAGTCAGGCACCTTTGTTGCTAACATCTTGTTAAGCTATTAAACCATAGTTTTGTAATTGTAGCAGTAAGTATGTGTTTAAATTTTACCAAGAAGTGTAATGCTTAGTTTTGACAGACATTGGGCTTATTTGTCCACATTTAGCCCTAATATTTAAAAATATTTATTGTAGAGAAAGTTTGGACAGAAGAGTGTGCACCTACTAGAAAGCGTGTTTCGTCACTTGACTTGGTCTCCCCCTGGATGGTGCGGGGTGGGGGGGCTCAAGTTGGGCCTGGCGCCCTGGGGCAGCCACTTCTTACTTCCTGGGCTTTTGTGCCTCCAAGGATGAAAGGAAGGAGTGACGGTCTGGGAGAGGAGATGGAGCCCATTCCTTGAGTTCTGGAAAACCTCCAGAACCGTGTTGTAGAAACGTGACGCATGTGTGCGTCAACCTTCTGGTAAGTTCGGTGTTGCTCAGCTGTCTTGGGTTTAGTTAAGGAAGAAGCAGCCAGAACTGCACTGTCGCAGAGAAGAAGCAGCCAGAACTGCCACTCGCCACGTGTGACTGTTTAGATTTAAATTAAGGAGATGAAACACCGAGGTCCTCAGTTGCACTGGCCACCTTTCAGGGTCTCTAGCTGCACTCATCGCAGAAGTCCTCTTTGTGGCGCCCGGCTGTGTTCACTTGGGCCTCGTCTGTCCCTTCCCTGTGGCAGCATGGGCCTGTCGTGCGTCCCTCGTCGTGGTGGTGGTCGGGCCCGGCCTGGTTAGCCCACACCACGCGCGGGTGGTGCTGTGTAAGCTCGCTGCCTTCTGTGAGCTGGGATGGCTCCTGGCATCGGTTACAGGCCTGACTGCTGGCGTCTTCTGTTTGCTTTCTCTTTAATTAGGGAATCTAGAGTCATTGTTAAGATTAAAAATGCACACAAGCAAAAAGAATATAAAAAACACAAGTAATCTCATCATCCGGAACTACAATGGACTGTTTTGTGTTGTATATAACGTTTTGCTGTTACCAAATGTTACATGCAAGCAGTGGTGTAATGAACATTTTCAAGGGTGGACTTCTGTGTACAGTCTTGTTCTTCGTCTAGAAAGTGTACTTATCTTTTTTCCTTTTCATTTTAAAATCTGAATGATGAGTACATTCTTGTAAAACAAATTCAAGCAGGTCCCAGTGTGTGGAGTGGACAGCAGGGCTCCCTTGCCCAGCTGATCCCAGTGTCGGGGCTGGGAAGCCTGTTGTGATCGTGGCTTCCTGCTGGTTTGGACAGGTCGCGTCTGCACAGCCGTTTAGACCTTCCGTGTACTCACGTCCATGTGCGGCTGAAGCTTCCTGTGGAAGTGGGACCATGTCTTCTTTTGTCTTGACACCGACAGTCTGTCATGAGATCTTCCCTGAGCAGTGCTCACATCTTTCTCCTCTGAATGCGGGGACAGCGTGCCGTCTTGTGGGACCATATGACCAGCAGGCCTGCAGTGAGCACGCCTAGGTTCCTGGGTATGTGTCCGTATTCGTAGCACAGGTTTCCAGAATGATGGGGCTCTGAGAGGCATGCCGTTTTCAGCCTTTGGACGAGTTGCCAGCTTCTCCCGAGCGGACACCTCGTTCCCCGATACCTGGTGAGAGGCCGACTCTCTGCGGTGTCAGCTTCATGTTTATTTCTGCCATGCACTGTTGTCATTTGCTTTGCAGTTGGTTTGCACTCAGCATGCTGTTTGATAGAATTTCTTTGTAATTATTTGGATCTGTCAGTCTTTGTATTGTGATTCTTGTTTTGGAATTGGAGTCTGGGAAGTCCTTCAGGTTTGATTTGATTGTTTTCAGGTAAAATTTTTAACCCGAATCTGTGACATTTTCAAGTGTAGAACAAGGTGGAGACCTAACTTTGATGGTTTTAGGCTGCTCTGTCAAGGTTAGGCTTGGCTGCAAAGAACATACCTAATGGGTAATGGTGATCCAATCCCATCAGGGTCTGGACGTCCTTCTCAGAGCCACAGCCATGGGTCAGAGCTCAGGACTGAGGAAGGGGAAGGCAAAGGGCTGTGGGAACGCCCCCCGTAAGAAACCTGTGAGGAGTCTCCCGGGAGCTTCCGCCTGAGGCTGCTGGACAGGAGGGTCCATGTGGCCTGTTGGCCTCGGACCCTGAGGCAGGGTTGGGACAGCGCCCCACGGCCTCCTGTGATGCAGTCGCAGTTTCCTGCTGCTTTGGAGATACCACCTCTGTGATTCATTTTAGAGACTTTTCTGTGATGGTCACAGCCTAGAAATGCCCTTGGAAGGTTTGGAGACTGCATGCTAGTGGCTGGCACTGAGCGCTGATGACAACGGCTACATTGTCTGTGGGTGAGGAAACTTAGTGCGGTGTTTTGTAGACATCTTGTCAGCTGTGGAATTCCTTTGAAGTTTTGATATGTGAGAAAAGTAAACTTCCTCATTTTTGTTTTTGAGGAGAAATGATCAAAACTTTTCATGAAGACATTCTGTGAAACTGTTTGGAGAACTGAGTGTGTGGGTATGTTCAGTATCAGACGTAACAGGCGAGTAAAACGATCTGAGTTGTATCTGATGCTGGTGGCTGGACATGTGGCTGATGGCATCTAATTGTGAAAGGCTATTGTGACCAGAATGTGCAGTTTCTTAACACTTCTTGTAGTGTTAGCATTGAGTAAGTAACCCAAACTTTCATCTAGCACTGTTTCCACTTCTAAAAGGACAGCTGGCCATTTCAATGGGCTCAGCTAACAAATCAAGGTAGCCACTACAGGGGTAAAATATTCTTTCTTGGAATGCTAATTTTTGATGTGGTTTTGTAGGAAATGTAGCTTTCAGATGACAAGGTCATAAGCAAAATGCGCGTCAGAACCTGATTGGATTCGCTCCGCACATGTGATGGATGCGGCCGTGAGCAAACACTGACGTTCCTCCTGAGGGGCGGTGGGCCACCAGCCCAGCCCCACATGGCCACGGCCTGAAGAACATGGTGGGTGGGGGAAGAGTGAGTGCCGGGTGTGGGCAGGGAGTGGGCGCCCCCTCGCCCGTCCTGACGCTTTGGTTGAGTTGCTCTAATCGTGTTGTTCCTCTTGGGCAGGACGGTGGTCTCCCCTCCCTGCCTGGCCCCCCAGACCTCACCCAGCCCTTGGTGCTGCCTTTCTGCATCAGGGTTTCCATGGAGAGCCCCAGCAGGAGGAGGCAGCCATGTTGGCTTTGAGACCTTCCTGTGTCTGCGCCGAAGGTGCCATCGCACTCCAGAGCGCCTGGGTCCTAGGGTGGTTCCCGGAGTCACGCTGTGCCTGCAAGGCCCCTGCTGGCCCCTCCTAAAATACCAGCGGGGGAATGGTGGCGACCCCTCTTATGTCATGAGCCAGTCGGGAGACATGAGGAAACTGACCCCGTCCCAGGCCAGGCAGCGGGTGGTGTCTGCAGACTGGCCGCGCTGTCTCCCTTCACGCTCGTCCCTTCCTGGTGTGTCAGGGTGAGGAGGGCAGGGTCCTGGGAAGCTAAGAGGACTGTCTTCTGTCGTGATTTCAGAGGCACCAGCTTATGAGAACACTGATAGTACGTTCCACTCCACAAGTGCAGACCTGCGTGACGTGTTGGCAAATTGTAATATCCGGTTGACAAGGTGATTCCGTGTGTCCCATCTGGGATGTGGTAGCGTTTCAGCACATGGCGTTGGTCGCCTTCTTCCGTGACGTTGGGCCAGTTGGTTGATCATTCTAGGCCTGTGTATTTTTTGTTTCTAAATTTCTATACTCCTGTTGCACCAGAACAGAACTAAGAGGGGCAGGAGGACCTGTGTCCTTACCCGGTGCAGGAGCAGCTCACCCAAGGTGACAGCTCTCCACAGTGACGTCCTGCTGACAGGGCGAGGGCCGCCTGGGGCTCTTTGCTGGGGGCCTTAACCTGCTAACCAGAGGAACCTAGTCCTGTAACAACATTGCCAGGTGGTAGGAGACTTTAGGTGACACCTCAGGCTTTGACATGCCTGCTGAGCTGCTGGAAGGGATGCGATTAAATGCTTCGTGTGTAGTTGGTGCTCAGGGCCCATTGAAATAATAGAAGCCTTACCCTTAATATCTTGGTGTTTGATAGTTTGGAAAATGTACTGATTTTAGTGTTGTGTGACATTCTACTTTGGATTTACTGAGAACTGGGTCCTGGCTGACTGAATTGGCAGCATGCTTTTTTTTTTTTTAATTAAACATGGTAGACACACATGAGGTTCCAGTGATGGCCTAAGTAGCTGATACTGCAGAGATGCCGTGGACGGGTGTTGGGGCCGTTTTTCCTGTTACACCCCAGTGTGTGCTCTCAGGGGCCTCTAGCCATTAGACCCGCTGCCACTGTCAGGAATGGTCCCTCCACAGGAATTCTGGGGAGACAGAACTTCAGCTGAGAAGTTGCAATGAGCCTTCAATGAGCCCCTGTAAGATAACGTGTAAGATAATATGATGCCCCTCACCTTTGCAGCTTGACACTAATAGGCCCTGCTGAGTATCGCCTGCTGTTATGTGGACTATTTTGCTAGCTGTTGAGCTAGCATTGTTATTATATTTTTATTGAGCTAATTTTATTTTGTCTTTGTTTGCTTTTCTAAACAAACTTGGAGTGGAAGCAGACATTGATTTGTTACCATTCCTAGGATTGGATTATTTGGCCCCACCCTCAGCCCTCCCTTTAACCCCTGGAAGTAAGCAAGGGTGACCCTCTTTCCTTCCTGTAGGAGTCTTTGGGGTGGGTCCTTGGCCCTGAAACTTAACTCCACAAGCTGTTGCCACCCCCAGGGGCCCGGCTTTTTCACTGACCGTGACACAGGGACTTGAGAGGCAGAGATGTAAGGCAGCTTTTGGAGCTTACGCCTCCCCTGAGAACCTCTCTTAGGAGAGGAAGCGAGGCCCCTCTGTGTTCTGCCTGCATGCAATAAGTTGTTGCCCATCTTGTCTCCTTAAGGAGAGAACATTTGGGTCTTGCATTAAATGGGGCTTTTCTACCTCCAGGGTAGGCATGTGTGTGAAATGAGGTTGGGGGGCCTGCACAGCAGGTGGGTGGGCAGCCTGACTGCTGAGACTTGACCATCAGGCTTCTGAGGACATGTGTCTTCCTTGTGTCACGTGTCCCTGTCCCAGACATGTGCACGCTCTTTAGTGTGGGAGCCAGAGGTGTCCACGGGGCACAGAGCACGTTGGAGCTGTGGTGGCATGCCGGGGTGACTGTTCACTGTACCACACCAACTAGGACTGCCTGCCATCTTCCAGGGGGGAATTCTGTTTCTGAATGTGAAGCCACAGAAATGATTCTTTTGGATAAGTCTTAAAATGCCAGTCGACAGCTTTGGTATGTGGTATTGACAGAATTCACCTGTGTCAATCTGTGGTGCTAAACAACACTTGTAATTGGTCCGCCAGAGTTTTCATTTCATTACATACTGTCAGAGAAAGAGAGAAACTGGATTGCCAGTGGCCAGAAATATATGGTGGTGTCATGCTGATCCAATAACAGAGGGAAAGTATGGTTAAGTTTAATTGTAACTCTAGTATGTTTTCTCTTTTGTCTTCTAGACTTCATGAGGAAATAATTGATTTTTATAACTTCATGTCCCCTTGTCCTGAAGAAGCGGCCATGAGAAGAGAGGTAGTGAAACGGATCGAGACGGTGGTGAAAGACCTCTGGCCAGCGGCTGATGTGGGTATAGTGTCTGTCCTTCTGTGTCACATGTGAGAGAACGTGAGCACTTGACTGGCCGTCTGTCGGGCCCGTGCACACCTGTGTCCCCTCACTGGCCAAGGCTGGGGCTCTCCAGGTGTAGTTCTGGCTCTGGAGCTTGTTAGCCGGGCACCTGCTGAGACAGACGCCCCCTGGCGGCGGGGCCGGCATGTGTGTTTGACACTCTGTCCTCCAGGTGGCCCTGAGGCACTCCGGTGTGAGGATACTGCCTGAGGGAAGGTTTTGTGAGGACGCTGTGATGACTTTTCTTGTTTTAAATTCACCTTAAGCCTAGAAACTTGACCCTTTCCTCTACCACTCATTGTAGCATAGATTCATTCTTTGGTGAAACTTGAAAGTGTTTCCTTACGGACCACTTTTACAGGGGTTGAACTAGTGTCCCTTTGAGGTGAGGGCCACAGGCATTTCTGGTGCTTGGTGTCCTCTGACCAAGTTCTGACCAAGTTCTGCCCACCTGCCCGCAGGCTCAGGTCCTGGCCGGTCAGCCTCCCCTACCCGGGACCGATGGCCGTGATGGGTGACCCCCAGTGGTGGAGATGAGCTGCTCCCCGGGGGCCAGGCAACAAGCTGAGTCCCCGCCTTTCATGAAGTCACCTACACATCCTTGGTTGTAAACCTTAGTGCCGGAGACAACCCCAGCTCTGTGCCTCAGCTGTGGGTTTGAAAGTTGTGGAGGGTTTGAACTGGGCCCTGAAAAGTCCTTGGTTTTGAGCATGTGGGGGCGAAGCCAGTAATTGTTTCATCTCTTAATGTTGAGTTTTTAAAAATTCCTTCTGAAAACAGATCTGTCTATATACATATAAATTAAACATTTTTTAAAATTACACTTGACACGATATTACATTAGTTTCAGCGTAGTGATTAGGCATTTCTGTAACTTAGAATGAGCCCCAGTCAGTCTAGCGCCCACCTGGTGCCTACATAGTTATTCCCATGTTATTGACTGTGTTCCCTGTGCTGTACTTTACGCCCCGTGACTTCTTGTAACTGGCAATCTGTGCTTCTTAATCTTGGGGCAGGTCTTTAACTTCAAGATTTTGTTGGAGTCTTTTTGGTATCCCCTCAACTGCAGAGCAGTTTTAATTTTATCTCGGAGTGGGAGTGAGAGAAAGCAGGCCTTTCTTTCAGTGAGTAGTGATGGAAGGAGGACCGCTAGACTTGTCACCTATTCTAAGACAATCCTTCTTTCTTTTAGGTCCAGATATTTGGCAGCTTTAGTACCGGTCTCTATCTTCCAACTAGGTGAGTGCCAGGGTTAGTGTTACGTTTACGTAGCAGGGGGTGGGGTGGGCGGTGTCTGTATCTGTGTTAAGGGCTAAAACACAGTATCATCCTTGTACTCAAATCTGAGGCTAGAAGTATAAGCTAAAGGGAAGACTGGAACACAGAGGGGAAATTGCAGGAAATGAAATGTAATTTACTGTTATGGTAATTGATTGCTTTGTGTTTTTCCTCTTGCACTTGAGTCTGGAGTACAAAAAGGCTGGATAATAGAAACATGAAGATGGGTGAAAGGGCCAGGGGAAGAAAATGCAATAAAAAATATTCTGTGATACTTTTAGATATGTGTTTGAAAAATTGATCTTATGTTTTAATGAAGATTCAAGCAAAATTCTAAACACTATTTTGTTAGGATTTTTATTTGATAGAAAAATGCCAAACAAGTTTGCATTCTAAAATTCTCCAGTGTTTACTCATCAAGGACTCTCTTAATATCCAAATCAATTTTATGTGCATCATTTCATTAAAACTTTATTTTCTGTTAAGCCGCTGTTAGCATTTGGAGATTAAAGAGGCCATAACCTCGGGATTTGGAGGTTTGAAAGTTGTTGGAGGGTTTGAACTGGGCTCTGAAAAGTCCTCGGTTTTGAGCAGGTATAGACGAGGCCAGTGGGGAACTGAACAGGTTCATGTCCAGGAGTCCCGGGTCAGTAAGAGGGGTTGGTCCAGTGCAGACGGCACAGAGGGAGGGGCCCGGAAACCTCAGAGTCAGGCCTTCATTCAGTCCCTTAAGTGCTAGTGATGCTAGAGTGGCCGCAGCTGTTTTACTTTCCGTTTGTCGCGAATCCTTGTCAGCTGCGTCTGCTCTCCCTGAGGGGGGTCTGCTTCACCGGGTGCTGTCCAGCCCTGAAGGAGCTAGATGGATGCGCCGTGCCATGGGTCTACCCAGATGCCTGGGTTACCGTATGTACAGCGAGGCGAGCAGTGGTTCATGGCTGCTTTTCTTTTGTCCAGTGACATTGACCTCGTGGTCTTTGGAAAATGGGAGCGCCCTCCTCTCCAGCTGCTGGAGCAGGCCCTGCGGAAGCACAACGTGGCTGAGCCGGGCTCCATCAAGGTCCTGGACAAAGCTACGGTGAGTGAGGGACTTCCCACGGCCGCAGGCTGCCCTCAGACCCTGTGTGGGCAGCAGGCGTGGGGTGGGTGTGTTTGCGAAGACTTCACTGTTTCCGGTAGAAACGCGCTGCTGTTCCGAGTTGTTTTATAGCTAGGTTACAGTTGAGATCGTGTTTAGTGACAGTCGGAACTGCAGGTTTGAGAGCCTCCAGCTGTTCTCGGCCCTGGAGTACATGACTGTGTCTCCTTGTGTTAGGTGTGTAAGGAAAGGGTGTTGGTATCAGAAACGAGACACGTCCAGGCACTGTCCTTGCTGGAGAATGTAACTGAGTGATGAAAACCAAGGCTTTTATTACAGAGAAAAAGATTACCATTTGCCAAGTTACACTTCAGAAAGAAAAACCTACCTGTCCCTTCATTGTTCAAAAAATACACATTTATGCAAAAGCCTCTTATCATGGGGAGAAGCTGGAAGGCGAGACTGATTGAAGCATTCCTGCCAGGGTTAGAAACAGTGCAGGAGCTGGAAGTCACTTGCCTGGTGGGTGAGGCCAGTTACTAGCTCCCCTGCGCTGCCACAGGCCTGTCACACGTGTCCTTGGCAGCGGGCCCCAGGTGAGCAGTTTAGATCAGGTTGTGCACTGAAACGTGCTTTTCCTGTACTGACTTCTAGATGTTTTAAACCTTTAATTAGATCCCGATTGTTGTGAAGGGAACATTCTTTTTATTCCTTAGAAGCTGAAGTAAACAAAACATTGCCTTCTAGAAGAATACAGTTTTGGGGCTGGTGACCTGAATGGTTGCTTGGGCAGCTTTTATGATATGAGGCGAGGTTTGGGTGCCGTTGGTGATAATTTCCGTTGATGAGAGTATTTCCAAAAGAGCCTTTTACTCTCTTGAGTTTTAGGGAATTTTTTTTTTTAGCTTGCCTTAAAGAATGAAGCCAAAAGTAGAATTGTTTGGAGAAACAATATCAGCATAAACTCTGATTTGAAAATGGCTTTGAAGTTACTCTGCATGTGTTCAGAAAGTCCAGCAAACAGCATTTGGGGACCATGAGTTGCTCCCCAGGCCCAGGCACTGGTGGCACTGGGACACAGCCGCCCGCGGAGTCTGGCCTGCTCCCCCTCTCCCTCCCTCAGGCCCCTTGGCAGCGGCAGCTAGTGGCTGGGGAGGTGCTGAGTCAGGCCAGGGGGGCTGCACAGAGGTGTTGGCGGCCGGGGGTGTGGGGGGTGCGGGGCTAGTCTTGGGTTCCAGGGACTAAGGCGGTGGACACTGGCAAAGCCCCTTTTCTTCTCATCTGTCAAATCTCGGGTTCATGATCTCTAAGCCCCTTTTGTGAGAAGTTTTTAAACAGCCCCTGTGTACAACTTTGGAAACATTCTGATGCCTGACCATGGAGAAGGTTACGTGTTGAGGCACAATTCTTCAAATTGACTCTTTGCAGGTTCCAATAATCAAGCTCACAGACCAGGAGACGGAGGTTAAAGTCGACATCAGCTTCAACATGGAGACGGGGGTCCGAGCAGCGGAGTTCATCAAGAATTACATGAAGGTGCTGCCCCCGCACGTCAGCGGCGAGTCGGCTCCCGCTGCTGTCTGCCGCTGTCGTTTCTCCGCTAGTGTTACCCCTTGAGACTGATGGGTGTCTTCGGGAGTAGAAACTGTAGAGTTGAATTACCCTACAGTGTTCGTTCTAGAGACGCTTTGAAATGACTTAGCTGTTTTTTGGATTTACTTTCCTTGGCTGAGCATTTCATAAAGTTGAGCATTATTTTAGAGAGCTTTGTCAAATGTTCTTTCTAGTTGTCACAAAGCCATCATCCCTGCAGCTCTGTGTGACTTACAAGCTAGTCCAGGGCCCCTGGAAGGCGAATCCGTCGTGATGCGCTCCACATGTACTCACGTGGTCTCCTGCCTTAGGATGGTAGAGCAGACTGTTTACTGAGAGGACCTATTTTGGTCTCTGACCAGTGAAACAGATAGTCTTACCCTCCCGTTCCAGTGGAAGTGGTGGGATCCTTGATAGAGGCCCCGAGCATCTGTGGTCCGGGTCCTGCCTCCTTCCATCTCCCTTTCCTCTGTGTCATCTCTTGTCTACAGGCTCATTGCTCCCCCAGCAGACATGAAACAAGTTTCTGCTGGCCCCACCTCTTCTCTGGCCTCTGCATTTCCCTGTGCTTTCACCCTGCTCTCCCCTGGGGGACTGGCTGCTCATCCAACTGTTGTCCCCCCACCACTCGCTTCCTCTGAGTGTCAGAAGTGCATGCATTGGTTCCAGGACCTTCTGTCACTCACTGCCGCTCCCCCTGCACCCCACACACAGCAAGCCGTGGAGAGGATTTGAAAGAACACACTCATTCACCCCAGTTCCTCTGCCCTAGACACAGGGCTCCCCACCTCACCCTGCTCAGTCGTAACCTGGGCAGTGTCTCCCTAGTGGGGTCTCAAGGAGCCCCCCCCTGTGAGTCACTCTCAGACCCCTCTGCATTGAGGGCAGTTGGTCTAGAGCTGTCGAGGGCCAGGAGGATGGAGGAAGCTTCCGCTACAGTGTGAAATTTGCTGTGAGAAGTCTCAGAAGGTGTGTGAACTAACCAAACATGTTTCTCTTTTGGAATTTACAGAAATATTCATTGCTGCCTTACTTGATTTTAGTATTGAAACAGTTCCTCCTGCAGAGGGACCTGAATGAAGTTTTTACTGGTGGAATTAGCTCGTACAGCCTAATTTTAATGGCCATTAGCTTTCTGCAGGTGAGTGTGCTTTCTTGAGAGCGGTAGACTCTTCCTTGTTCTGACCAGTTGCTTCATGGACCCAGCTGGCCTTGCCCTCCCTTTACTACTGTTTTGGTTTGGTAGACATTGACTTCTCATATTCATAGTAAAATCCTGTTTTGATTAATACTTCTTTCCTATTGGTCCTTTATAGCTTATTTTGCAGCTGATTTAACTGTTGGAGGAAGGGGAGCCTTAGGTGCTTCTGACAGTCAGTCTGTTGATCTCAACTCAAGGAAGTGCCTTCAGGTTTACAAAACTTTCAGACTTTGATAGACAATAAAAAGCGATTTTTCTTGGTGCTTGACTGATTTATACGGAAAAATCTGTTTCAGCAAAACAGTTTGGTACCATGTATGGTAAAAAACATTGAAAAGAACTTTTCTTTTCAGATAGATGAAACTTCATATTATGTCTTGAGTTATATATTGCCCTTCTTTTGTTGAGTACCGTGAGAACCTACCTGTGTTAAATGCTGTGAAGTTTTGATAAACTAGATTCATACTTTTTAAACATAAAATGGTCTCTAAGTTAATTGAAACATCTCATTTATATTTTCTTGAACGAAGGACTCTGCTCTTCGCACAATCTGGCCTGTGTATTTCAGCTGCACAGTGCTTCCTCCATGTTCGTTGCTAATTCTGTGTTTGTGATTGTGCCTGGTGAGGGTTTAACGTCCAGAATGAACAGAATGTGGTCGTTTTCTCGTTATCAGAAGAAGCTGACAGTGCACTTGCTGGTTGCAGGGCCGTTACTTCCTTTCACTCCCGTGGCCTGTGTTTGCCAAGAGATGCTCTAAGAATAGTGAAGATGGAATTCCATGCATTTTCTTCCAGTTTTCATCTCATTGCCTTGTTCCACTCTCTCCTCCACGAGGCTGCCCTGATAGCCATTCTCCTCTAGTTTTTGGACATGCTTTTCAGCTAAACACAGCCTTCTCTTCTAAGCTTGCTTCGTCATGTATTCCTGATTTGAACTATTTCTATAGCCTTGTAACAATGACCGTACTTACTCTTCTTGCACTGGGCTAAGTGCCTCCTGTCGAATTGCCCCATGGGATCCTTGCAGGTTCCTGTGACCCCACCAAAGGCTTTGCTAGCGTGGGTGGGGTCACCTTTGTCCTCTCCCCATCCCCGAGTGCCTTGCCTCCTGCCTCAGAGCTTGGACTGGTGTAGCATGTGAGTTCTTTTCATGGCTCGTTGAGGTCAGAAGGCCTGGCCTGGTCCTGGGTAGCTCTCAGGTGCTTCATTTTGACTAGAAGGCAGGGGCTAAGGAAGGCAATAAGGCCAAAACAAGAATGTTGTGTTTCTGCCTTTGCAACATGCTGAAGTTCTGAGCCCGAAAAGCACTCAGAGGCTTTCCTCGTGGAGCTCTGTTGTAAGTTGCACTTGTGTCAGGACTTGTGTGGACGTGACCGTCGCTTTCCAGCTCAGTGCTGTACAGTGCGACTGTGCAGCTGGCAGTGTTCTGTCTGCACAGTCCAGCGAGATAGCCACGGGCCACAGCTGTTTGCTGAGCACTTGCAGTGTGGCAGCAGGAGTGACAAATGGAACTTTTCATTAATGCATCTTAATGTATTTAAGTATAGAGAGTCACATGTGGCTCGTGACTTTTCTAATGGGCAGCGCAGGTCTGTATAGCTCAGATCTGTGAGTCTCTTAAATCAGTGAGTAAGGAGCATGTCAGGAGACAGTGGCCTGGGTTCAGAAGAAGCCCCATTAGCTGCAAAAAAGAAATTGTGGCGCTGAACTGAGGCTCTTGCTAATCTGTCTGACAAGCAGGATGTAAGTTTGCTCCAAATATTATGATAACGTACTAATTAGCTATATGCAGTTAAAATGAACCCTGTCACATTGTGGGTTTCTGTGACTGTTCAGTCTCATACTGCCCTCTGTCGGTCGTGTTGTGGAATAATGGAGTTAAGATCAGAATCTGGAAAAGGCACCCACTGTCCAGATGACTCCACACCACGCAGGATGTGCCCACTTGTTATCAGTACTTGGCAACTTGTGGTTAATCAGATGCCTGTGCTGGTAGGAAGCTGCTGTATAGATGACCATTTTCAAAGAAATAAACGGTAGTAAAAACGTGCACATTAGAAGGTTTCATTTCTTTTGCTCTTTATTGAGAAAGGCTCTCGAGGCTATTAGTGCCTCCTTGGGCTGCTCTGTGACAGCGTCACTCAGGGCGGTGCCTTGAGGCCACTGGACGGCAGGCCTCACCGCGTGCAGCCTTCTTTAGAAGTGTCTGGAATCGGTACAAGCTGTCGGTTTGTTGCTTTTACAGTTGCATCCAAGAATTGATGCCCGGAGAGCTGATGAAAACCTTGGGATGCTTCTTGTAGAATTTTTTGAACTCTATGGAAGAAATTTTAATTACTTGAAAACTGGTATTAGAATAAAAGAAGGAGGTGCCTATATTGCCAAAGAAGAGATCATGAAAGCCATGACCAGCGGGTACAGACCATCAATGCTGTGCATTGAGGACCCCCTGCTGCCTGGTAAGGCCCCTGGCTCTGCACCCCCAGCGATACGTGGTGCCCCTGGCCCACGGGCGGGGCGGGGTGGGGGGTGGGCGGCCTAAGGCCCTGTGGCCGGGGGCGGCTCATTAGCTGGGGGGATTCCTACTGTCCAGCCGTTCACAGCGACGTTTTAGGATCCTTTGTGAGTGCTTCTCATTACTTACTGTAAAGTCGCAATTTTGTTACATTCTGTAATCAGAAAACTAGAAGGCGAGAATTAAGAAAAATGGATTTTTTTCTGATTATAAAAGTATTATATATTCATCATCAGCCATTTAATTCCCATAAGTGTGTAACATAGGAAAACGAAGTATGCCATAGTCCACTCCCATTTTGGTGTGTTTTTTCTCCCATTTTTTCCCACTTGGTCGTTATCATTTCTTACTGCAGCCCTATTAGTTAAATGGCACCAGATCGTGCAAACAGATCTGCAGCCTGGTTTTTCACCTAACAGTATATCCGAGACCCCATCGGATTGCCACCCAAGGCAGGTCTCCAGTTGTCCAGTTGATTCCTTTTAGCATATTTAAGGGTGCTCGTGTCCCCAACCTTTGGTGACAGTCTTTTAAGTCGTTGCCAATCTGATAAAACCATGCAGTATCAATTTTCATTTAATTTACATTTCTTTAATGATAGTGAGGTTGAACACATCGTTATTTATCAATTCGACACATGTTTATGGAGCATCTGTTAGGTGAGACACTGGTCTTACGTTGCTGAGAAAGTCAGTGACGGACAGGTGACAGAAAAGGTGGTGGAGGTGGCAGCTCCAGGCACACTGCCCTTTGCGTGTCTTTCCATGTGAGTTCATGTGCTTCGTCCATGTGTCCCTTACAGATGAGGTGAGAGCCTGTGTCTGTTAGGGAGGCCTTTCTGTGTTGTACCCACCCCCCCCAAGTCTGTCATTTGCATCTGGGTTTGGGGTTTTTTATTGTTCAGTTCCAATATATATTTTTTAATATCCTCAAGTTTAATAATTTTTGTTTTGTAGTTTCTGGAGTATGAAATTTACTTCTTAAAAATCTTTTGAGAGAAAACATGCTGAGTTTTGTGTCATTGTTAGTAGATGACATGGTTTGTGCTGTGCCTTTTTAGCAGTGGGTTTCCCGGCAGCACATGCGACAGGTTTTCATCAGCTGTTTGTCTGTGTTGATCAGTGAAATTGGAGACATTTCCCTTGTTTTCAGTGTTTGCTGAAGTGTACTTGACAAACAAAAACCCACATTATCACTGGGTTATATTATTAAATCTGGAAATGATAAAATTCCAATACTTAGAATACATCGCCTAAAAAGTACTTATTACCTGACTTGTGAAGAACAAGTTTCGTGTAAACTGAATTTCCAAACAGGCTCCTTGACTGTGGTTTACTCGGTGACCTCAGTCAGTGGTGGCTTCATGTGATTTGCTACCTGTCATGTTCTCCACCCCCGGAGTGCAGGCCTGGAACATTCTATCCTCGAGGATTTGCTCTGTGCAGGTCCCATTGGTGCTGACCCATCTGTGATGAGCTTGGGTTAACGGCCCACTGCAGTGGGCTCTCGGTCAGCGAGACAGCAGTCTGATGCAGGTGACTGCTTGGCTCCTGTGTGACACTCATGAACTGTCACTGCGTCTCCATGAATGACATGTCTATTCATGGAGGTACAGACCATGATCTGATGATGAGATTGGGCCTCAGCCCATGAACGCTGTGAGATACCCACAGCGATTAGCTACGGTGTGTTTGCAAGTGCCTGGTAGGCTTTTGCTGGCAGGCTCTGGAAGTGTTTGGGTGGTGAGGGCCTGCTGCAGAATAGCTGACACAAGAAGGTCAGACACACCTGGGCACCGGCCTGCGTGCTTTGCAGAGGCTCCCAGCTGTCTTCCTGTTGCAGGAAATGACGTTGGCCGGAGCTCCTATGGGGCCATGCAGGTGAAGCAGGTCTTCGACTACGCCTACATCGTCCTCAGCCATGCCGTGTCGCCACTTGCGAGGTCCTACCCCAACAGAGATTCGGAAAGGTAACAGCCACATGTCGCCTCTGCTGGGCTCCCAGCCCTGGGGGCGTTGCACCCTCATTAGCCTCTGCAGAGCTGGCACCCCTTGCCTCTGTCATTTGCTTCCATGAAGTTTATTAATGGATGTACCATTGGGTTTTAGTAAAACTTGAAAATATTGGTACAGGAAGAGCTTTCAGGAATTCAGGATGGCCGTTGTGGCTCATCCAAGGGTAAGAGTGAAAATTTCATATTTGAGGAGTTAACTTTTTTTCCAGTGTTTTGTTTTGGGGAGGTGATTTCTGGCTCTTCAGACTTGGGAAGGTGGTGATTTTCTTCAGGTGGTTCAGTCCGCTCTGCGTGAACGTGTGTCTGAGTCCGCTGGTCTCACCCCTCCTCTCATTCTCGCTCACAGTCGGCCCTGATTCTCCAGCGTACACTTTTATTGGTAGCGAGAAATACTTATTTTTGACCCTAGATTATGCTGTTGTGGTGGAGGTGGTGGGATTGGGGGGCAGAGGGAGGCAGTGGAAGGAAGGAGAGTGTCATTGTCACAAGTGGTAGTTGGCTCTGTTTGTTGGGCAGCTTATGAAGTAAGTGGATTCTGAGGCCTGGCACTGGTGGTGACAGCTGGCCGTGGGTTTAGCGGCCTCTGTCCACACGGAGTTTTCACACAGCGCTTTAGGCCCCGTGGTGGGAGTTCGTGTGTCTTCTTTCTCACCGCGCCCTGGGAAGTGGGGTGTCAGGCCTGCGTGATCACTGTTGGTGGGGAAGGTGGGTCCCTGTTCAGGTGGCAGATTCACCGGGTCTGTTGTAGATCGGCATAGGTGCCAGGACTGCTGCCAAGTGAAACCACTTTTCTGTGCTGTGATTTCGAAGTGCATTTGAGCTCAAATGTCAGAAGTCATATGTATTTTGTAAAGCTGTTTTAGCTTTTCCCTGTATTTCAATTAGCAGAGCGATGCGTTGTATGCTGTAGCTACTGGGAAGGGTGCGTGGGCGTCACGATTCTCTTATGCTCTCTTGATTTCCCATGCTGTCCTTTTGTAGTACTTTGGGAAGAATCGTCAAAGTAACTCAGGAAGTGATTGACTACCGGAGGTGGATCAAGGAGAAATGGGGCAGCAGGGTCCACACGGCACCGGACCTTGGTGAGACAGTAATTCAGCGGATCACCCTACTGACCACTCGTGTGCGAGAAGCCCTGTCTCTTCATGTCCAAACTAAGAAAACTGCCTCACTTTTTAAATAAGAGTTTAATTTAAAACTATAAGATTTAGGCCAGTGCTGTCCAGTAGGAATATAACGCATGCCACACATGGACTTTTAAGTTTTCTATTATAGCAACTACATTAAAAATGTGAAGAGAAACAGTGAGATTAATTTTAATAATATTATGATTTAGTCAACTTAGTGTTCAAAATACTCACATTTCCAGATGTAATCCATATAAAGTCATCGAGATATTTTGCAGCCTTCTTTGGTACCACATCTTTGAACTGCAGTGTGTGTCTATACTTACAGCACATCACAGTTAGGGTGCTAAGTGTTCACCAGAAATAACTTGATCTGTATTTCATAAATTTCCTAAAATGTTGAGACAGTTGAAAACTATTTACCTATGCAACTTGTTCCAAATATATTTACATGTTTTCCAATAACTGAAACAAATATAATTTAAAAAATTAGAAGTTCAGTTTGTCAGTCTCATTAGCGACATTTTTAAGGCTCAGTCACACCTGTGGCCAGTGGCTGTCCCCCCCCCAGACCCCACATATATGCCCTCCTAGGAAGTGCCTAACCCAGACTATTTTTCTCTCCACAGACAATAGAATTAAGATAAAAGAGCGAATTAGCACGCGTGACGAGGAGCAGCCCCCGCTTCGAGACCCAGAGCCGCCCTACAGTCAGCGCCTGACCTTGTCCCTGCCCAGCCCCCAGCTTCTGTCCTCAGGCTCGTCTGCCTCTTCCGTGTCTTCGCTTTCCGGCAGTGACATTGTGAGTGTGTCTGCTGGGTGGTCTGTGTTTGTGGCGAATGTGTGGCAGGGCGTCGAGACTACCTCCCAGTTTCTGTCACTCTCTATGAGTGTCTGAGGCACCCCAGGTCTGCACCAAGTGGTCCTCACTCTGCTGTGAGCCTCCGGGGACAGTTGGGAAGCCCCCCTCCCAGTGGCCCAGGTGGCCCCTCGTGGGCAGTAGTGCCACTGACAGTAGAATGACAGCAGTCTCCCTCGCGTAGTCCTTTGAACAGTTACTTGGAGGTAACACATTGAAGACGAGGTGTCCCTCATGCCCGTCCTTTGGATTCTTCTTCAGTTGGGCAACGCGGGCAGCTTTGGGCGGCTGGTCGGGAACCGCGGGGAGGGACGGGTTGGCGCGGCCGGGGGTGAGTGTGCTGCAGGCATCACCCTGGTGACTTGGGTGCAGCCCCCCTGCTCTTTCTGCTCACAGGATTCCGACACACCGCCCTGCACGGCGCCCGGCGTGTACCAGTTCAGTCTGCAAGCACCAACCCCTCTGCTGGCCAGCCTGCCCGCCGCCTTGCCCATGCCGAGTGGCAAAGCTCAGTCCACTACGAGGACGTTGGTCGTGACAAGTAACACTCAGGTGCGTGGCTGCTGGTGCCCTTCCTCGCAGCCCGGGAAATGTGTCTGAGCTGGGACTGCGCTCGCTGTAGGAGTGGCTGACACTTGTGATTTAGCAAAACAACTTTACAAATCAGTGGAAGGTACATTTATGGTAGGAAATCCTCATCTTTTGTGGATTGGATGGAATGTATTCTTGTCACTCTACAAAGAGGCCTGCCAAGCACAGTGTTTGAAGTGAGGGGACTCGGTCTCGGCCCCGACACCGCTCTGACAGAGTCCGAGGTGGCTGCCTTTCTGCAGATTACATTGACACCCGCTGTCCTGAGGTCATGTCGGAGAGAGGGACTCATGCTGTCCCTTGGCACAAACGGACACTTGCCCTGTTTCCTCTCAGAATCTCAGTGTTTACACTCTTAAAACATTCAGGTGTAAACGCTGAGTTTTTCACAGTATTCATTACGCAGTGTATAGAAGGCTTTTCTATTGGAATATGTCTTCCATTTCGTTTTTCAATGTAGACAAAGTTAGAAAACTAAAAGAGTATCAAAAATACTGAATTTTATATTTATACATCAATTGAATTATGTATTAAAACCCCTTATATTAATTTACTTTAAAACAAAGCCAGTCTCCACAATGTGGTTATAATTTGAGCATAAAGTGACATAGACACTCCCCAGAGGTCTTGGACTGCAAGATGTGAGCAGTGCCGCTCTTGAAGGTCTGAGGAGAGGCGTTTGTGCCGCACCCTGCCTGTGGCAGAACGTGGTGCAGAAATGGAAGCAGCCCCGACCGCAGAGGCACGGGCAGGGGCCTTCCCCCGGCACCATCTGTCCGTCGCAGGCCGTTACGTCCCAGGGCGGCCTCGGGGCGCCGACCTCTGTGGGGTGGGGGCTGCGTGCGGGGTGCTTCCCAGGGATCCGAGGGCCAGCTGTTACTCTGACGAGTGCAGTGTTCTAAGTTGTTGTTTGGTCTTAATGAATGTTGAAACTCAATGACTTGGGTTACTGGGCACACTTCCCATTGTGATTGCTGTTTCTGAGTATAAACACTTCCGATTCACAAGTGTCCTGTTGGGTTATAGTCTCACCCACGCGACACTGAAGAGCCTGTTGGCAAACGGCAGCCTTCTTGGGGCTCAGTGCTAGAACTGGGGTGGGGGCCTGTGGGATCGCTGCCTTATGCTGTCTCTGCTTGTGCCCTAGACCAGGCTCACTGTCCCTCCGCCGGCCCTGGGGGTGGCCCCTGGCCCCTGCAGACAAGCTGGTGTCGAAGGCGCTCCGGCACTGAAGGCCGTGCACCACATGTCTTCCCCGGCCGTCCCGGCCGCGTCGCCTCACCCGCTCCCCAGCCCCCACCTGTATCATAAGGTACGTCCGCGCTCTGGCCCTGGCGCCCCCGACGCAGCTTCATGACAGGCGGTGCTTAGCGCTTCCTCCACGAAAGACAGACGCCACAGAGGCTTTGTGAAGGGAATTTGTTTTCTGATCATTCAGCTTCACATTTGCTTTCTCTTGTAACAAGCAAAACTTGAAAAGTGTTAAGAAATTATTTTAAAATTTAATATAGTTCCTCTCCACAAACATTTCTCTTCATTTTTCTGTGGACTTGTTAGCACAAAACTGAAGTTTGAAAGTGAAGAGTATTTTGTGTTCCCATTTATCTGTTAAATTAATTTACAAGTATGTGCTAAAAACTTAGGTTTTCAAAAAGCAAACTGTAGGATCAAGAACAAATATTGTCCTGACCCCACACAGTGTTGTCATGTTGTCATTCCCACAGTGTCACTCCCTCCCCTCCCCTTTCCCAGGGGCCGAGCAGAGGGCCAGGTGGGCTGGTGGGGCCGCCCCACAGGTCATTTGCTTTCTGGGTCCTGGGGTCTCTGCGGATGCGTTTCTCCACTTCCCTGTGGCTAAACTAAGTCCAGATCCTACACGTTAGAAACTGTCAGGTAGGAAAACAGCCCTTGTTCAGTTCCTGTGCTCGTGCAATGCCCGGATGTTTAAAAGAGCTGAGACGGGTGAAGCTGCAGTGTCTGAGGCTGGGGCCGGGGTCCCCTGGGCCCTGGTGGGGGCTGTGGGCAGCACTCACCATGTCCGTCTCCATCGCTCCTGTGAGCTCCTCTGCTGCTCGGTAACCATATTTTACCAGCAAACTTTTGACCCTTGACTCTGGGCTCTTTGGACCTGTGTCATTAAGGTCTGATTACTTTTTTATTAAGAGTTAAGTAATAGAACATTCCTTCCTGGATTTATCCATCCTGTCACAGTGGAGTTTTCATTGTATCACAGGTGCGCCTTGCTGGCCTGGTAGAAATGTCCGGATGAAAGGGGCACTTTGCAGGAGGAGGAGCAGCCTTCTTTAACTGCAGTTGGGCTTCCTCCTCAACCTCCTGCTGGTTTTGTTCTGAAACCTTTCAGGACGTGGTCGCGTGGCCTCCCAGTCTGCTTCACATGGTGCTCTGACCGCCTGCCCCGTGTCACCTGTGATACAGCGCTGGCCTGTGGCACTCACGCATGTGTTCCCAGAGTCCTGGGGGCTTGGGAGGAAGAATGTGAGGGGACCCTCTTGTTCCTGCAGGCAAATAGAACCGTTTAGAAGTGAGGTTCTAGGTACATTTGGATGTGAATGTGTGGTTTGCTACACGTCCACACCTCTTACCTTGGTGACTCACTGACTGGGAATAGTGGTTTCTCTCTGTGACATCGGAGAGTTCCGCTTTCTCTCAGATAGAGCCTTTCGATTTGCTCACTGCCCGGGACCGAGCTAGCGGGTGCTGGGACGGGTCCCCGTGGCCGTGGCGCCTGGTCCCCAGGCCTCCCTCCAGTCACTGTCTCTCTCTGTCTCTTCAGCAGCACAGTGGCATGAAGCTGTCCATGAAGGGCTCTCATAGCCACAGCCAAGGCGGCAGCTACAGCTCTGTGAGCAGTGGAGGCGTGCGGCCCCCCGTGGGGAACCGGGGGCACCACCAGTATAACCGCACTGGCTGGAGGAGGAAAAAGCACACGCACACGCGGGACAGCCTGCCTGTGAGTCTCAGCAGATAATAGCTGCTGGCGGCGCCTCGGGCCCCCACCCACCCTTGCACGGAGCTGCCGGGTGCCCGGCCGGGAGCTGAGACCCGCGCCCAGCACACCAGTCGGGCCTGCGGCCGCCCGCCGCTGAGCACTCTGCATGTCCCTTGTGTGGTGGTCACGTCCATCCTAAAGAACAGCTCCTTGTGCTCATCTGTGCAGCCTTAGTCAGCGTGGACGCTGTTTTCCGCCGTGCCAGGGTCTTTCCAGAAGCAGGTCTGGACGTGGAGCTGCTGGGAGTGAAGTCGGCCTTGGCATTTGTTTCTCAGTGGCCGTGTCTGTTCCTTTGCGGTTGGGTGTTTTCATTTTCCGTTTGAAGCCACCGAGATCAAGCTCGTCCTTGGTTCTTCCTCAGCGGGTAGGACGCCATTGTTTTACTGCCCTCACACTGTTCCAAACTTCAGAACTGTTTTTTATGTAAATATTGAAAATTTATGATTTGTGCAATAACTTAGATATTTTTTATTTAATTTCATATTTTCACATAAGTTATATTTAAGGGAGGAGGGATTTTTTTTAAATAAGCTTAGGTCCTTTCCCGAGTTGCATTTTCTAAGTTGGGTTCATCGTATGGGCTGGTTGTCGGATGAGCACCGTTGCAAACACCGGGTGAGGGGCTTGGGTTTATTTTTATGTTTATCCTTTTGGTCAGACCGGAGACCTCTCAGTCGGGGTGAAGGATCCCAGTGGCCCCTCCCCCCCAGGTTTTCCAAAGGGGTTCGGCTCCCAAGCCCTCTGACCAGCTGCCCGCTGGCTCTGCCGTCCAGCCTGTCTGTTGTCTTGCTCTGACCACAGAATTTTAATGATTTGGTTTTCCGTTCTTTTAAACTAGACAACAAATCCAGCATTTAAAGTGCCAGAAGTATAACTTTGTAAGGGAGAAGAGATTGTCACATTATAAAATCTTTAAAAAATGTGAACTTCTAAATGCTTCAGTTTTAGTAACATAGCCTGTAGCGATGGGTCTGGAGAATATCATTGCGGACAATGGTGCCCAGTTTTAGGAATGTGGAGAAAGGAGTTAGGTTGATTCCGTTGAGGAATCTGTAGCCGTATGTATCCGTTCTGTTAAGAGCACATACATGGAAGCCCTCCCGCTGCTCAGTGCATTGGGGGGAACACAGCCCAGGATGGGGCGGGGGGCCCCAGGAGCGGCTGGCGCCCGCCCTGACAAGCATACCAGTATACTATGCAAGTGTATTCTGCCATGACAACCACTGTCTTTGTTACCTTTTTTGAACAAGAATATGTCTATCCTGCCTAACCCTGAGTTTTCGGAGCACCACAGTTGTCCTGGAGTTAGCGGCATCTCGTAGGTCACCTGATGCCCCTTCTTTAAAGGGGGTTCAGGCCCTGTTGAACACTACAGTTAGGCTGCTCTTTGAAGACCGCTAGTGGAGAATGTTGACGAGAAACTTGTTGCCATGACACAGGGTGATGTGCAGACTGGGTCTCGGGCGGTCTCTGAAGTGATGGACACCTAGAAGGACAAGCTTTAAAACGTCTGAAGCAGGACTGGCCCACATTATTGTTGAGAGCTGCCAGTTGCAACAGCAGGTTCTCTAGGAGGCATTCCAGAAGAGAGTAGCACGTTTTGTCCGCAGTTCTTAATGATCGAAAGTTATCAAAAATATTTAAAGATATTTAAATTGTGAACCTATTGATAAATATTTATAAAAACTGATAGGTAGGCTGTACTAATCTTCACACGTTAGCAATATTGACTGTCACCCTACATTAAGGACGCCACTGTGGGGACCCGGCCAGTGTCCCGTGGGTGCCCATTTTAAAGCTCGAGTCATAACAGACGCCATGCTCCATCCCTGTCGTGGTGAACCGATGAATTGGCCTAGCTGCCACTGTGGCATGCGCTACAGATTCAGCAAAAGGATATCATGTTTCGATTTTATGTATGTGTGGACAACAAATGTGGAAGCTAAAATTGACATATTTTTATGTAAAGTTTTTCTATTTGATTTTTAATAAACTTTGGAAACCAGATAGTTTGTGTTTGAGTGTGTGCTTTCCTCTCAAGGGGAAGGTTACCTTCTACGCTTTCACATTGTCAAATTTTCTAAGTAAGGAGGTGAAAAATTATTTCATCCATTGGTTCCATGAATTCAGAACCCAGTTGAGGTTCTAGGCAGAGTGAGAGAAAATCAGAATTCAAAGTGTCTTTGCTCTCACATTCCATGCTCATGGGGATTGATTCAATCTGCTTAGATGGGACTGTTTATGTGTGACTTCTGACACGCTGGTACTGGGGTACTATGTGCGTCGCCTTCCCAGTGGAACATTTGTTTCTTCTACATCATTCTTAAGTCAACGTTTGTGTCACACAGAACACATTTTAAACTGCCAAACAGTCATAATGTAGCTTGAAATGTATGTTTAGATTTATAAGGAAATTTGTAAAAATTCTTGCAAACAGTGAGTGACAGAACTCCTTAATCTCAGGCCGCGCAGCCCCTTAGAGTGTGTTCTAGAATGATCTGAAGGCGGGTGTCATGGGTACAACGTGCATGCACGGTGTCGTTCCACTACAGGTTTCCGAGGGTGCCCTAGGCAGGCACACCCCTCACGGCACCCCACCCCGAAGCGTGACCTGTGCCGCTGTGTTAACCGGTGGTAGCACCGCCCAGCTCAGGAGGGATGGCCATTTCCCTTTGGACTGGGTTTCGTGGTCAGTGTTCGGAGTTGAAAGCTACTGGCCCTCATAAAGACGAATCCTGGAAAAGTGTGCTGTGATTGTCTGAAACATGCACCAACCCCAACCTCCGGGCGTTTTAAGAAATTTTTTAAATGACTTTTTGGTCATTGTGGCTCGCTCCTCACTTACCCGCATCACACGGTTGGGTCTCCGTTCTTCCTGTTCCTTCCTGCCTTCCGCATGCATCCCTGGGGCCTGCTCTGGACTACATGCTCACGGCCAAATCCCTGGCCTGCTCCTCGGAGTCTGAGAAGATCGGGGGTAGGTCTGGTGCTGGGAGGGGCTCCGACCTGAGTGTGGGGCCCAGTGTGAGTGGTGGCTGGTATCGGGGAGGACCCCTCTTCTTCCTGTCCACCCTTTCTGGGGCCGGCTCCTTTGCCCTCATCCGCGGGGTCCCTCCTCCCTTGGGGGTCACTTGGAGAGGTCCAGAGGATTGTTCTGTCTTTTCTGGTGTCGGGCCCAGAATCGTCAGTGGCCAAACTAATCACCTGTTCTTTTTGGCAGTCACTTTGTCATGTTAAGAAAGTAGCATTTCTTCTGTTACTTTTTCAAGTATGTCTTTACTAGATTGTGAGCTTTCTGCGGCATGTGTGTGATTATGTGGGCGTGAGGGTCCCTCACAGGCTGAGCAGCAGGCTGGATACTGGAAGCGGCTGGATATAAGGTTCATGGCAGGCCTCGATTCCTTTGCGCCTGTGATCATGTGCCAGAGGAATCTGGAGTAAATAAACAGCAAAGCTTCAGTGAATAAAAAAACGGGAGGCGGGGAAAAGCTGCAGGAAATAGAGTCCAGAGTCCAGGTTTCATGTCTTAGGGAAACTGGAATCTAGATACGTACGAGAATTCTAAAAAGTGTTCTGTCCTGTTAGATGAAACGGTCCATTCGATGTTACCCACCCTGGAGGGTTTTGTTAACAGGGTGCCTGCTAGCCCAGCAGCACAGGAGGAAGGACGATGGAGCCACAATGAAGCCAGAGGATTCCAATGTTTTGTTTTGCTTTGTTTCATGCATTTTATTTCATCCTGAGTTCCTGGCTGGGTGTGGTCCTCCAGGCCGCCATCCATTCCTGCTGCTGCCTGCTCAGTGCGGGGTCTCTGCCTGGACCCAGGGTCTGGGGTGGGTATCACTCTCCATCCCCCCAAACCTGGCCCAGTGGGGTCAGGCTGAGGGCCCCCTCCTGAGTCCAGGGGACCCTTCTTTTTGGGCCCTTTAGGAATTGCTGGCTGTGCCAGCATCTCACCAAGAGGAGAGGTAAGACTCACAGGTGGGTTTTCTCAGCCTCCCCTGGTCAGTCCCTCTCTCCCCCAGGGGTCACAGGCCTGCATGTCACTGCAGGGCAAGAGGGTGTCTTCCTCATGGTGAGGGGTGGAAGGTGGGGTGGCCCACAGAAGTAGGCCGAGAGTTAATATTTGAAACACCATGTGCTCACGTTTTAAGAATAGTACAGGGAAACCAGGCTGCATTTTTTTCTATTGAAAAAAAGGATAATATAAAATACCAACAGTGACAATTAGGGTGAGGCTGCCTGGAGAAGGGGGCTGGGGCACTCCTGCCACCCCAGGGGGTTCCTGTCAGGTCTCACGGGGGTCCACCCAGAATTGCTGAAATCAGGTTTCCACCCTCCTACAGAACCTGCAGCCTTTCTGTCCTGGACAGGGGATTGGTGGCTGCTCTGTCATCAGGGTATCCATGTTCTGGGAAGGTTGGGCGGGGGGACTGTTCCTGGGAGGGGGTCTGGTGGGAAGCAGAGCGGGGGCTGTTTCTGGTTGAGGACCTTTCCTGTCCTGTGTCCCTTCGTTTAGCCTGTGAGCTCCCACAAGGCACGTGACCTGTCTCGGCCCCTCCACCTGTGGACAGGGATATGGAAACCCACCCCCGGAACTGTGGGGGTGCCACATGCAGGCCTCTGTGCCAATGTACTTTGTGAACTGCCAGCTGCTCCCCCGAACCCGCAAGCTCTGGGGCCCAGGCTTCCCGACCTTTGCTTCTTTCTCTGCCCGTTTCCTCCCCAGGACTCTGTCCAGCTGCCTTGGCACCAGCTGTCTGGACAGGCCTTGGCTTCTGGTAACTGCACACTAGTAGTTGGGTGGGTGAGGGGCCTCAGGGATGGGTCAGGGAGAGAAAACTCTCAGTTCCCCGGGAGCAGAGGAGCCATAACCTCCCTGAGGAGGACAGACTCCACACTGCGGGGCAGGGTGAGTGCACAAGGCTGGGAAGCCAGGGCCTCGGGAGATGGCAGCACCGTGTGGTAACAGAGGGACACGGCCGCTTGGCAGGCCCACCTGCCAGGGGTCCTGGGGGCTGCTAATCTGGTTGTTGGGTTTATGGCCATGTTATGAGAACAATAATTTTGGCAAGCACTCTACAAATAGACACTCAGAACCTAAGTTTGTGGTGAATAAATCTTCCTTTATCAGGAGAAAAACCCAAAGCATGCTTCTTTCTTCCTCTCCACTTTCCCCTCCAGTAATGTCACCCTCCTCTGCCTGGTCAAGTCCTGGCAGGTGCTGGAGCTGCCCCTCTTCCCACAGGCCAGCTGCCTGCATCCGCCCTGACGTCCCTCCTGCCCTCCCCTCAGGTGACTCATGGGGATTGAAGCCACATAGCTCAGCCACCTCCCCGCTGCAGGGGACACACTCCCCAAGTCCCTGAGGCATATTTTGTAAAGTCCTGCTTTTTTCTCAGAAACTCAGATTGTCCCAGGATTGTTGTTTGTGTATCTGACAGTTTGGACCAAACGACCAAACAAGTGATTTTACTTCATAAATGTTTGACTTCTTGCTCTTGGTGATGTTCACAATGTCAGATCAGGTGGGGGTCCCCCTGCCCCCACCGGCCCCCATTTCAGGCAAAAGCTGGAGGCAGCACCTAAGCCCCGAGGAAATAGCAGGTGGACCTCCAGCCTTCAGAACCCTAGGAAAATAAAGTCGTGTTGTTTTACACCATTGAGTTTGTGGTCACTAGACGTGGCACCGCGTTACCTTCCAGAGGCCCAGGGAAGGCCCTGGGGTCGCATGTCTGCTCCTTTAAATTGGCTTTTCTGTGCGGTGGCTCGAACGGGGCATGGGAGACTGCAGTAAAGAAAGGGCAGCAAGGGGCTTCCATAAGAAGAAAATGTCACCGACACTAGAGCCACAGCCTCTGAGCGTATCTTCCTGCCTCAGAAAGCACTGATTCCTTGTCACGGTCCTGACTTACCGTCTAGCCTGCCTGGTCCTACACAGCAGTTCAGGGGCGTCAGGCCAGCGTGCATCCTACTTGAGGCACGGACAGGGCGGCCTTGGCCTTCTCAGCACTTGCCAGCCCGGGGCGGGCGTGCTCAGAGTTCCCAGCGTTGCCCAGGGCCCCACAGAGAGAGGGGGCAGGTGAAGCCCCGGCTGTGGCCCTGCGGTGAGAATTGGTGCCGTGAGTGGCCCATGCATAGGCTGGTCTGGGCAGGGATGTGGGGAGAGCTCATGCTGGGCTCCCCCTGAGGCCACGGTGGGACTCCTCCGTTTCTCTGGGCAGCTCTGCTGAATCTCCAAGGCCCGCCCGGTGCCCCTCCTCTGTGAAGCCAGCCCCCAGCCTGACTCTCACAGGCAGAATCGGTGACTTTTGAAAGAACTGCACACTCACCCCACCTTCCTGGGACAGCATCTTGCTGCTCTGACTCAACCTGGGAAAGACTTGGGTGGTGTGATCTGATGGAGTGGTTGTTAGATGCTCTGGGCTGTGTGTGTGTGTGCACGTGCCTGTGTACACACGCATAGGTGGTTGTATTTATGAGCACATGCACAGGAAAATTCGAGATTGAACATAATGGCAAACGTGTACGCAATCACCCAGGGGCTTGTGATGGGGCCTGTTGATTCTATCTTCTTATAATTACACTTTTCCTGAAACAATTTTCAGTTAAATTTCTGTTTGACAAGGTACCAAGTGCAACCCATCTGACCTAGAAAGTGACAGGGACACGTTTAAATCCTTCCAACTTAACCTTTCCCTTCTGGATGTAAATGAAGCAATGACAGCTCTTGATTGTTACTGATTTGAGGCGACCACAGAGCCACCCACTGGGAGAAGTGAGGAAAGTTTCTCGCCATCAGCAGCTGAGAAAAGATGCTCCGTGTCTGGGGCTCCCACCTCTGAGCAGAGGCTGTGTAGCCCCCAGCGCAGCCCCATAGAGAGCACGTTGACTCCACAAGCTGGCCTGACCGCGCAGCCAGCTGGGACCAGGCAAACCTGGATGCTGGGCTCACAGTGCTCCAGGCCCCGCTCTGTGCCCCGGGTACTAGGTGGTGCTTTGTTATGGGGGCCCTGGGACAGGCAAACAGCCCCTAGTGAGGGGTGCTGCCCGACGTCCTTGTTCATCCAGACCGGTCACTCGCCTGGTCTTCAACACCGATGGACACCAGCTTGGGTGGTCAGCGTCCCTCACCTGCCCACGGCGGTGCTGCTGTGCTGCTGTGCTGAGGGAACAGAGGGCATTCCAGCTGCTGTGGGAGCAGGAGCCTGGGCCGCGGACCCGGGACCCTAGCCTGGCCCTGCTGGCCTATCCTGCCCCTTCTCCTCACCCACAGCTGCTGGTACTCTCAGGGCCCACCTCCGGGGGTCCCGGTGAACATGGACTAGAGTAATGCGTTAGTCAGTGCTGCGTGCAAGAGCACAGACCATGGAGAGAGAAAACACCTTGCCGCTTGTCTCATTTTCCCATTCCTACTGAGTATGAAATGTAAGAAATAAAAGTGTTTTCTCTGACTTATACACTGCCAACAGGATGAGGAAGACATCTGAGGAAAATGTACTGGAAAAGAGAATTTCATCTAGTTCCCCAAGAAAATCACTCTGTGTGTGTGTGTGTGTGTGTGTGTGTGTGTGTGTGTGTGTGTGTGTGTGTGTACGTGCACCCGAGGACAAGAAGTGAAATAAGTGAAAATATTTCTGTTGGAGCCTCAAACAAGCCCAGTAGTAACTGTTTAATTCCAGGCTTCTTGTACACAAGGCTTCCCCAAGGATCGTTCTTTACACTGGGGAGCAGACCTCGATCAACAGAGCTGGTCAAGGCATCAGCCACTAATGACTGACATGAACTTAAACCCTTCCGCTGATTATAAATATGACACATGTGTCCATAACAGCACACTTAGAAAATAGAGAATGGTGTAAGGAGTATTAAAGCCACCTAGAATTCCAACATGCATAGATAACCACTGAGAACCATTGCCGTATTTTCGGGCATGGCTCAGTAAACCATAGCCCGCTGGTCAAATCTATCCTTATGCCTATTTTTACAAGTTCTGCAAAGTTTTATTAGAATGCAGCCAATTCATTTGTTTACATATTTTCTCGGGCCATTTTCCAGCTACAGTGGTGGAATTGAGTAGTTGTGACAGGTATGGAATGGCCTGTATACCTTAACATATTTACTACTTGGCCCTTTATATAAAAACAGTATGGCAACCCCTGCTTTGGGCTGTCTTTATTGTGCGTGTGTGTGTGTGTGCACACACATATGGCAGATCCATTGACTTGATAGATTCAGTGGGTCTTAGCAAGGCGACTCTAAGAAGAACCAGTTTCAGAATTTCTGGGGACACAGTGAGCTTAGTTTGGCCATGCCGAGTGTGAGGTAAGAGCCTGGGAGAGAGTGGAGGGGTGTCCCGAGGGGAGAGGAGAGGAGGGTGCTGTGGATGGAGGGTCATGGTGGTGGGGAAGCAGACCTGGGGCCTGCGGACTCTGATAGTTCTCCTGCAGTGTGGGCGGGGCTGGCTGCGGGGGGAGAAAGTGCCTGCAGCAGTGCACACGTGGACCAGCAGAGCTCACCAGGCCAATCAGATTCAGATTTGGCCGGAAGTGTCGGGGGCGGGCTCAACACAGGAAAGATGGCGCCCAACTGCCGGCTGCACAGGAGCAGGTCACCTCACAGGGAAAATGGGGACAGTGCTCCACTCCTCCCCCCACAGCCACACGTCAGTCAGCTCCCCGGACGTCTCTGAGGCCCTGAGTCGCCGTCCCTCCACCGGAGCTCAAGGTGAGTACCTGTGAGTGAATGAATCTGTGCGCGGGCCGTTCCCACAGCCTCTGCCCCACCTGTATGGTCGGAATCCCCAGGGCTTTTCACAGCCAGGTGTTGTGGGGGCTCCTGTTCCAGGCTCCAGTGCTCTGGGCTGGGGAGCCTGGTGTGGGGCTGGGGTCTCTTGCTTCTCTGGGGGGAACCAATGTGGCCAAGATATTCCTCCTGATTCTCAACTGCCATCCATACTCATGGCAGTTGGGGCCCGTTCCGTGTCTCTATTCTTACCCATCTTGATGTGGCTTGTTCTTTAAATTTTCAGTTATAGGACTTCTGTTTGGCTAGACTTCAGATGGTTCTCCAGGTAGATTGTCCTATAATTTAGTTGTAATTTTAATGTGTTCGTGGAAGGATGCAAACACAGTGTTTATTTATTCCGCCATAGTGGATCTCTCCTGGAATAGTAGCTGTTTATTAATCACGCCCAACCCCACCTAGTCAAGTAGACTGGTCTCAGGGGTGACTCTGAGATGGAGGGGTGTGTGTGAGGGGTCAAATGTCTCTACTTGGGGAAAGCTTTGTGAGGGAGTGGGAGATGGAGGAAGGGTGGGGGATGAGAAGTGGGGGAGGTTTGGAAGAAGACGCCTGAGGAGGTGTGTACCAGGAATCGCCAATAAGAGAGCGCGTCCTTTTGCTCACACAGTCAACAGGCCTTAATTATTCTAGTTGCACCCTCCCCCTGCCACGGGATGGGGTTTGCTGGGACAGAGCCAGGAGAACCACCCAGCCTTCCTTCCCTGATGACTTCAAGGGCATAGGGCCGCAGAGAAATGACAGTATTACTGACCAGCATTGGTGGATGGTGGGTCCTTTGTCCATTGCATACAGAGAATCCAGACTCTGAGGCAACAGGAGCTTTGCAGAGAAAAGTGGATTTTATTCATTAGGCAGCCAGACAAGGAAACTGGAGAAGAATCTCAAATTAGTCTCTCTGAATAAAGACTTGAAACAAATGTAAACAATCAGGTGAGGCAGAGCTACACGTACTCATTAATTCTAATTCAGGGGATCTGACTGGATAGTCTTTGAACTAAGCCATCTAAGGTAATGGACGTGAAGTAAGGCAGGATGAAACGAAACTCCTATCTGGCGGTTTGATTGGTCCGAAGGGTGTGCACATTTGACCTGGGCACGGCGTCTTCCTTCTTGGTGAACCGCTTGCTTCTTAATGGGCTCCAGGTGGAAAAAAGCGGCACCTCTATTATTGAGTTCCATGCATCTTGGCTCTGCTCTGCTCTCAAGGTCAGCTTAGCATCACTGGGCTGCTAGCTGCACCTGCTCAAGCCTCTGGCACCAATTCATCCGGCTGGTCTGGTCAGGGAGCAAGGGTGAGCTGGAGGGCACTGGGCAGCTCTGCCATGTCTTGCTCCCTTCTGGCCCCACAGAAGGGCCTTGTGAGGACTTCGGGCCACCTGCCAGAGGTGGGGTCCTTGGAGCAGTGGGGGTGCTCTCAGGACCCCAAGCGCAAGGAGGTTGTGCAGGAATGGGACCCCACGGGGTCTCCAGCCCAGCCCAGTAACCAGACTCTGCAGGGTGTCAGGACAGAATCCCCACTACCATCTGGGGTGAGGATCCTGGACCTGCCAAGAGATGACCCCGGTCCAGTCTGCTGGCTCCTCCCACGATTTCCAGCCCTGGGGACTCTCTAAAGGTAGAGAAAACCCAAAGATAGTGTGTGGTGACAACTCCAGCCCTTTCCTTCCTGGGAGTGAAGGAAATGGCCCAGACTCTGACTAACTTGCCTTTGGCTGAAGTCAGATATCTGGGTGTGAATCTCCAGCTGGGGTATCCGTGTGCTGGGAAGCACAGCACAAGCCAGTTGGAGCTGTGCCTCTGCCGGGACAGCTGTGATCTCAGCTAAGTTTATCCTGAATTTCCTGCTGTGCCAGATCCATCTTCATTTTGAACTTTAAGAACCCAGCTCCTTGGGTTATGTAACTGCACCACACCAGACGTGAGTTTGAAGGAAGTGACAGAAAATCGTGTATGTGGAACAGAAAAGCTTTCTTTCTGCTCCAGGAAAGCTGGTGTCCAGGGCTGCAGGCAAGGCGGGGCAAGGGTGGGGGCAGGGCCTACACATAGGGCTTTTCCTCTTCCTACGTCCCCTGGTCCCCCGAAAATTTACCCCTCGGGCCCATTGATTCAGGGCTCTGTGAGTTTCTGGGCAGACCGAGCAAAGGAATTTCAGTTAAGACATGAGTGCTGTGAGAAAGCCAGTGGTCGTTGGTCCACCCCGGCCACACATCGCACTCACCTGGGCAGCTCGGAAACTGGCTGCTGGGCCTCATCCCGCAGATTAGGGTTTAGCTGGGGCGGGTGCAGCCGGGATGCCAACGTCTGAAGGCTCTTTTAGCATTTTCCATGTGCAACCAGGGCTAAGCTCCACCGATGGAAGGCGTTACTTCCCCAGGTAATGTGTGTCCATCCACAGATGCCTCGGAGACCTCACTTCTGATGTTTGTAAACTGAGGAGCATGGTTAAATGATCTCCCTGATCTCCTCAGCCCAATGTTTTATGATCCTGGGGATCAGATGCTGTGGGATTCCTAACAGAGCTTAAGGCCAGAAAATCTGCCCCAGCGACATAATTTTGGCTGTGTTATGCCTGCATCCCGCAAGACGCCTAAGGGAAACTTCTGAATTCCTTCTGGGCACATTTATTTATTGTTTCTGATTTCCCTGGCCATCAAGTGTGCAGCCCCATAAAATTTCATGTACTGTAACTTACCACCAGCCAGTGCAAGACACAGAGCTTGCCAGCCCGCCCCTGGGATTCTTCCTCATACGGTGAGTCCTCACTTGCCATCATCGTTGGTTCTCAAAACTGTGGCAAATGATGGCTAAGGAAACCAGTTTTACCGTAGGCTAACTGCTGTTAGCAAGAGCTCAGTTCCTATGGTCCTCACAATGTTAAGACAAAATGATTGTGGACAAATTGATGTCATTTGAAAACTTGCTGTATTTCGTCTTTTTCTGTTTATTAGTCTCAGGTGTACAAAACAATGTAATAGACATTTACACCCCTCACAAAGTGATAACCGCCCTCCCCAATCTACTACCCCTCTGACCTCATGTACAGCTGTTACAATCCCACTGACTCTATTTCCTATGCTGTACTCCACATGCCGTGACTATATATCTATATGAAATGATAGTTGACGTTCACTCTTATTCAGCTCCAGCCGTGCAGTGCAGCGGCGTCTTACTAGGAGACCACTTCCTGGATGGTGCAGACTACCGGCCACTGTGCTGCACTGCTTTTAAGTGACTGCTCCCACCCCCCAAGAGTAAGGTCTATGCTGGCCTCTGTCACAAAAGATTGGCTTTGCCTGGTCTTGAACTTGACATGGCATCACACAGTACCTTCTCTTTTCTGTGTGGCTTCTTTCACTTAACCATGTCTTTGAAATTCACCCATGTTGTTACAGCCATCAGATTATTTTTTCCCATCACTGTGCACGATACACAGAATGTTCGTGTCCTCCCAGTATTCACATTGGACCCTAAATTTCTAATGTGGTGGTATTAGGAGGAGAGGCCTTTGGGAGGTAATTTGGTTGTGAGGGTGGAGCCCCCACGAATGAGCGGAGCGCCTTGCGAAGGCGATGAAGAAACCAGCGCTCTTTCTCTGCTCTCTGCCATGTGCGGACACAGCAGGAAGTCGCCTGTCCGCAAACCAGGAGATGGGTCCTCACCACACACCGGAGCTGCTGGAGACTTGCTCTGGACGTCCAGCCTCAGGAGCTGTGAGAAATAAATGTTGGAGCCACCAGACTGCTGTTCCCTGATAGCGGTCCCTAAGACGCTGTCTTATTCCATTGTCCAAATCAAGCAGAATAGGATTATCCTTTCTTTTGATGTACATTTGGGTTTCCAGTTTGGGGCTATTTTAAAGCTGCCAGAAAGATTCTTGTATTTATCTCTAATTTTTAGCAAATTCATTTCGATGTGTTTCATCAGACCTTTGAAATAGTGACCTGGACAGTCAGGAAGAAGATTGTACAGGCAATGGGCCCACAAGAAAGCTTTGGTTTTGATGCAATGTGCAGAGTGAATCATGATCGTGGCATTCAGACTTAATCGAGCTGTCTGGTTTTAAAGACACGCGTGGCCATCGTTGTATTACCTGAGAAACGGGCCGGTGGAGTTTGTATGGGGCTTTGTCGTGGCTCGTTCCCAATCTTCCTGTCCTGGGGGGTGAATGGCATGGAGCCAGAAGGGACAAGTAAGATGGGGTCAAAGTAGAAGATAAATTACACCGTCGGGACTTACATAGTTTAGGGCTGTGTATCCCACAATAGACAAGGGCAGCCCCTCAAACTCTGAGTCATGTTTCCTGCTCAAGCTTAGTCTTGCCCTTTGAAAAAAATAACATGAGTGTTTACAGATGATTCTTGGAAACCATCGTTAAGGCTTATTTTCTAAAGTTCCTCGAGGCCTGTGGCTGCGTTGGGAAAAGTGGAGTGGCCTTGACCTATAACCCTCAGTCACTTATTTAAGGCAAGAAATGTGTGGAAATCTCGCTAAATGCAAGAAAGGAGCTGAAGTTGGCGATGCTCCTCCAGCGTCTCACTGGCTCCATCACCACCCCCGGGGGCACCCACTTCTCTGAGAGAAGGGAAGACGCGAGGACGTGCTGGTGGATACTGTGCGAGAGGCACTGAAGGTGGGAGTGGGACGCTGGGGACGTCCCAGGGGCCGGGAGGCTGGCTCCATCCCTTTGCACCTTTCACCCAACTGGATGGAAATTAGTCCTCTACTTCTGTCACATTCAGCTTGGTACAATGGACACTGCATCTTAAAATCTCCCTATTATTTCAGTTGGAAGTGATTCATCCCACTGTTTCACTCCAAAAGCACAGGCAATCGTGTATGTGTCACACTAGCTGTTGCTGTGCTCACGGGTGGAAGTCTCCTCTCTTTGTTGGTGGTACAGCTTCAGGAAGACAGCCTGGTCTCGTCGTAACTGGAACCCCAGCATCTGCTCTCACAAGCTGTATCCAGGCAAGTTAGCTTTCCCATGTGGGAAATGGGCCAGACCTTGGTGACACCGCGGAGGTTTAAAGGGTTAAAAAATTACATGTCGCTTAATTAATGCGTACAAAATATGTAGAGGACACCGAGTGCTCAGCAATGCGAGCTGCTACTTTTATTACTAGTTTAATGGATCAGCACACACAGCATTTAGGATGCATTACCCTTGAAATACGTGCTCTTCTTCCACTGCCACCCCTGTGGTGATGGAGAGTGTCTCTTACCTGCCGTGGAAGGCATCGCGGGGCCTCTCTTATGCAGGGTGTTGGGAGGCCAGCATTTGTGGTGGGAGGCTGTGCAGGTCCCCAGGGGACTTTGGAGACGCCGGTTGTGCTTCCAGACCCACGGGGATCCTACTCATGAGCTGTGACAGCCCAAGGCCTGAGGGTCTGCAGGGGCGCGCGTGGGGGCCAACAGGCTCGCCTGCTTAGTTTCCTGAAAGGAATGCAAGAACTCTGCCGCCCGTGGAGGGGGACCATGAAGAAGGAGGGGAGGGTGGGAGCTGGCAGTCACAGCAGGACATGGGATGGGAACCGGAAACTCACTGCCACGGCCATGATGCCCTGTGCCTGAACCACCCTCTGAGGCTGGTAGGTGGAGGGGGCACAGTCTGCCGTTTCCCTCCCATAGGACCCACCACTGATGCTCAAAACATATTTGCTGAATAAATGAGTTCCGTGACCTGAGAGTGTAGCCAGGCCAGGCTCTTAGCAGTTGGCCCTTTCCTGACTCTTGTAGATACCGACAGGGCTTGTGTGTTGCTTGTCCTCCATCCAGGGTGGTCTCAGGCGGAAACCTGAGGGTGGTGGCAGCACCAGGCCAGATGGCAGAGCCTGGCTGTGACATTTACACTCTGCCAAATGCAGTGACAGCCACAGGACAGCCGTCTTCGTGCCAAGGAGCCGTGTGTAAAGAGAGGTGAACCAACTTATGGAGAGCAGTGTGATCAGAGGAAGGAAGTCACTCATCTGGCAGCCCCAGGACATGATATAGTCGTGGGTTAGGGCTTTTTTTTTTCTCTTTTTTTTAAGGAGGGCGCAGCTCACAGTGGCCCATGTGGGGATTGAACCAGCAACCTTGGTGTTATTAGCACGGTGCTCTAACCAACTGAGCTAACCGGCCACCCCAAGGATTAGGACTTTATTGAAAAAAGAAATAATAATAAAAAAATCTTTAATAAGAACAAATAAACTAGAAAATGTTTATAAAATAGTTATAAGATGCAGGGCCTTTTTATATGCAAGAATTTAGTAACTAATTTTTTATCCCAGGAAGGGCTATTTTTGGAACCAATGAAATTGTTCTGGAGGATTGAAAAAACACAAGAAATCCAAGACTTTAATTATTGTGACTTAATTATATAGTTTTTTTGGGGGGAACGTAACGTTATTTGCACTGCTAATCTTTTAGTAACATATTTTTTTTTTCACATTTACAACAAGGGTGACCTTATCCAATTTAACAGATAAAGAAAAAGAAAATGGGAAAAAATTCTGGCTAAGCTAAAATCACTTGGTTTTTGATTTTTTTTATGATGTGAAACCTCAGTAATTCAGATTTGTTATATTAGTGAATGAGTAAAATACGGGTTTGTAGATCATTTAAAAAGAATGGTGTTCGTTTTCCTCTGTGCCGTGTTCTTGATCAGAGACGTTGGCACAGGGCGCCAACGTTGGCAGGGTAGTGGGTGGTTATAAGCCCCTGTGCAGAAAGGACAGTTGAATAAATGGGGCTCTTCCCATAAAGAGCGGAACACTGGGGTGGGGCTCACGGGTCCCCAGTGCATGAGGGTGTCAGCGTCTCCTTTTCTCTGTGTTTTTCCTGGGAGGGGCTCTTGGCCAGATGGTTGAGAGAATGTGCAGACAAGTCATGCTGTGGAGTGTGGTCAAAAGTTCTCCCTTTTGGGCCTTCACAGTTTCTTTCCCTCTGGGGTATTGGCTACTCCGCCAGCCCAGTTTTGGAGGAAGGCCCAGGGAGCTGAGGGCACGGGGGTAGAGGACCTGCACCAGAAAATGCAGGCACCCCACCCCCACCCCACCCGACTCCGCCTCAGCGGGGCCTGCACCCACTAACCTGCTGGAAGAAGCAGCCCTGGGGGAGACGTTCTGAGCCTGGAACCCCCAGCCTGGACAGCTGTGGCCTGAAGCTTGTCAGTCTCCCCATAGGTTTCTCACCTACTCGCAGCACAGAGCGTTTGCAGCTCCCAGAGTTTCTCCTGTGGCCGTCTGGACCAGGGGTGTGATTGCCCAGTTCTGGGGCAGACACTCTCTCAATGTAATAGCTGGGAGATACAAGCTGAACCCCACAGCTGCCCTTCCACTGTATCCTCCCCTGGCCCAGCCCCAGCTGCCACCCCCTGAGTTCAAAACAGGTCTGTCCCCACCTGCACGTCTTGGTGTTTCTCTCCAGCTTCATCTTGGGCAAGGGAGGCCAGGCTCACGCTAGCTCAGCATTTGGGAGGCACCAGAATCCTTCTATACACAGGAAGGTTTAAACATGTCTTTAATTAGAGCCCCACTTGTTTGTATATACTTAAGTGTTACAAAGACTTTGTTCCTAGACAGATAAATATATCAGGCACCAACCCAGACTCAACCCTAATTCAAAACTGGTAACAATTTGGACAGTGTTTGAGATGTTTTACATGTATTATACCTTCAAATGTTTATTTTTAATAAAACAAAATGGCATATTGGCTGTGGTGGTTCTCAAGGCGATTTATATGGAAGAGTGTGAACTAAATTTGCCTTCAGATAAAGTTAGTGGGAAAATGTCCCCCCTAGGACTCCGACAGTTAAGTTTATGGAAGAGACTTTGAAATGCAATTAGATCGCTTGGGTGTGGTTTTAGCTCCTGTTGCCTTTAGATAGAGCCTAAGTTTGGTCTCAAGCAAATAACTCCTGTGCCTCTGACAAAATTACCCAAACACGAACTTTGCAGGGCAGGAAGCAAGGTCAGATTTGTGCTTCTAAATTTAAGCCTCGAGACAGTGAACTCAAAGGAATGATGAGGAACGTGTGTAAGACAACTTGAGACAATTCTGTGAGCTCATTAAAGAAATTTACCACTAACTGGAGATCATAATTTTTACATTTTGAAGGATTTAAAAGCAAAGTATGGAGGCACAGCAGACATCCATGGTTTAGCGAACGTTAACACTTGGGTACTTTCCTTCATATTGCTTCTATATTGTTTTGCACTTTTCTGTATTTGATGGGTTTAAAAAAACCAGATACAAAGAAAATTATGAAAGTAGTTGTGATCGTGCATTTGGTGACTATTCTTCAGCATCGCGGAGACAGACAGAATAATGGAAAGACAAGGAAGCAAAGAGCTAGGGATCTGTCCACTTGTGGATGGATGGACGTGTGTCCATCCACTCATCCTGAGACTGGACTGGTCTCCATAACCACCTCTATGCATCAGGTAACACAGAATTGTATAATCGTCGTGTTTGAAGGGCTTTGGGATCACTTAGTCTGACACTGGGGTTTCTAGATGGGGAAACTGAGGCTCAGAGGTGACAGGATGTTGACAGAGTCATATTGTTCTAATGACACACATTTGCTCCCCCAAAGTCACCATCTGGATAAATTGAAAATGATGGTTATGGGTCAGGAGAAGTTCTGAGATGTGAGAACTGCTGGAGGATCTTCGAAACAGTTTGTTTTCTAAACAACAGCATTGAAATGGCTCAGCTGCAGCCTTGCAAATGCCGATGCCAGAGACTCACATCATTCTTGGCTTGTGCCTCTCGAAATCCTCCCCGTGGAACTTTAGGGACATAAATTACTAGTAAGTGACAGCATTTCTTCCAGCAGAAAGGGCGTGGCATACAGTTGGTAGTCAGGTTTTGTACCCACTTAGTTCGGAAAGCGACTTTTTTTAAATTGTGGGGCTTTGAGATTCTTTAGTATGCCAGTGTGCAGTGTCACCAACCTTGTTTAATCAGGGTCCCCCTTCCGGAGTGTGTTACATGGCAGTGCCCCACAGAACGTAGGTTAGGAAACGGTGGCCGAAGGCAGGGAGGTGTCAGGAGAGGGGCAGTATAGGCTTTAAATGAAAACGATCACGTTTCATATAAAGTATGCATATAACAGAACACTGAATCTTGGCAGCAACTTTGTAAGGGGAGGAAACTGAGGCACAGAGGTCTCTTAGGGGCGTGTCACCAGGGGCTGCTACTAAGTGTCACCATGCTCAGCTCTAGAGGCCAAGCTAAGTCCTGGCCTCTGTGGGTCCATCGGCTCCCAGTCTGGGGCTCGCGCTCCCTCCCCTCCCGTCTCTGCACCTTCGTTCTGTGTGCCTGACGGTTGGACTCATCCAGTGAATCACACAGCCTCCACCTCAGGACCTTTGAACGTGGTGGTCCCGCCTCCCTTGCTCCCGTTGACACCTACTCACCCTTCAGATGGCAGCTCAGGGTCACTTCCTCAGGAGGCCTTTCCTGAGCCGTCAGACTAAGTCACATTCTTCTGTTGTTCAAACGCCACGTATCACAGGTCTGACAGCCCTCCCTCCACTGCAGGCTGGCAGGCCTGGTTTGGCCTCTGTCTGTTCACCGTGTCAAGGGCAGGGCAGTTAATAGGCAGAGATGAGTTCCCCTGCCTCCTCGTGAGTCTCTCAGATTGACATGCACAGAAGCCTGGGACGCTCACTTGTAGGGCGACGCTCACGTGGGGCATCTTGTCTGAGCACCAGAGGAGGTTGCTGTCACAGGCTCTTCTTCGTCCGCAGGTCCAGCTGTACCACGCCAACCTTGGTGACATTTGGAACACATAAATAGGTATTATCTTGTGTTTTCTAGCTCCTTTTCAGACCCTGAATGACAGTGTCAGAGCAAACATGTTTTAGTACCAGGTGAAAAGACAGTGTTGCAAATAAGCCTCACTGATAACCCTACGTGCCCCTTTGACCATCACCTGGGCTGTGCCACGTCAGCTTCCCATCTCACTCTGTGGCTGAGTCGCTGGCACAGGCACAAGCTGTCCGATGAATGAATGGAGTAGACGCCCCCTCTATAGCCACAGCCCTGGGGTGCAAGGCTACCTTGGGAATGGACTTGCCGATAGACATTTCCACGCTCCTGTGACGTCTGAATTTAGAGATGTAGATGAGAACGTGGAGGTGGAGCCTCCAGTAAATCCTAAAAGCTTTTTATAATGCACCCGACTGCATGACCATTGTTGGTAGGGTTGTTTTGTTTTTGTTTTTTTACAGCTTTATGGAATTATAATTTACGTAACATGCAATTCATTCACTGTTAAGAATGTAAGTGTGTGAGTTTAATGATTTTTAAGTAACATACACTGTGCAACCATCACCACACTCCCGTTTTAAGCGTTTCCATCACCCCAAAAGCTCCCCCCTGGTCATTTGCAGTGAACCTGCTTCCACTCCAGCCACAGGCAACTTCTGCTCTTCTTTTGGTTTCTATGCTCTTTGTCTTTTCTGGAAAAGTTCACACCAATGGAATCACACACAAGGTGCTCTTGTGCGCTTGGCGTCTTCCACTTAGATAACAGTCTGAGATTCCTCCACGCGTCAGTGGCCTGTTTCTTCCAGACGCTCAGTACAATTCCATCACACAGATACACTGCATTTACTAATTTGCCTCTGGGGGGCCTGTCGAGGGCTTCCAGTTTGGGGCTATTGTCAGTGCTGCTGCTGTGAACATTGGTGCAAACGTCTCTGTGTGGACACGTGTTTTCATTTTTCTTGGGAAGGTACCGAGGAGTGGAATGGCTGGGTTGTGCGATAAGTATAAGTGTAACTAGGAAACTATCCAACTGCTTCCCAAAGTGGTTGTGCCATTTTCCATTCCCCCTGGCAAGGGGTGAGTGTTCCAAATTCTCCCGGTTCTTGCCGGCGCCGGTGCTTTCAGTCTTCTGATGATTGCCATTCCAGTGGGCATATTGCCTTCTCGCCACCTGGGATGGTTTCATTCCTGTGTCATGCCCTCCAGCCCAGGGCCACCAGGAGTGTGCCTGAAAGTTCACAAGCTGGATTTATTACTCATGACGGTGAGGGAGAATACACTCCACAAAGAATGATGGGCAGAGAGGGCGCTAGAAAGAACTAGGTACAGGATTCAGGTTTGGGGTGGGGGATTTGGGTGGGGAGGCAAGGAAGCAGGTATACTCCAGGTTGGATGCTGTTGGAAAGAGGGGGCATCTATGGGTGGATGTCCCCATACAGCTCATCTAAGGGGAGGGTCGACCAGAGAGAAGGTGAAGTTGTAATGGCTAAACTGTCACTCACTCATTGTGGCTGTGGGGGTATATTAGGTATTCTGGGGCTGGCACAGTGATCACATTTTTGTCTGTTTAGACAGAACTATGAAGAGGGCTTGCTTGGTCTCACGTTATCATGGTCTCCGAGTAACCTTGTCTGAGGTGGTTGTGCTGTGAGGTCCATCCCCATAGGAAAACAGCACGCCTGGCTGTGAGGGCCAGGCCACTTCTGGATGTCAGGGGGTGTTGTTTCCTTTCTCACCTGGTCACCTCCTGAGTGAACCCAGCGGTTAGTCATGTCAGGTGTCCGTCCTGACTCCACGTGTGTACTTGTGTGTGTGTGTGTGCATATGTGTGTGTACACACGTCTACAGGGGCTGCAAGAGGGAAACAAAGTAGAACTTATCTCATGTCTCAGTAAACTACCAGAAGATAAAACTTCACATCTCACCCCATTCCACATACATTTGATCACTGTTTTATGCCGTCAGCTCTGGACATCGGCAGTTTTCTTCTGAGCCATCCGCACACATCATGTTTTCTCTATTTACTCATCGCCTACCCTCTCTCTTCTGCCCTATTTTGCCGCCTGCCTTCTGCACTATCTCAACGGTAAGGACTATTGTGCAGCTTCACTGTATCTTTTTTAGTGGCACTGATTAGCTCTGAAAGCGACGTGAAAAAAACCGCGGTGATAGACAGTTATATAAGATCGCGCTTCACCAACTCTTCTGGAAGCGATTTCAAGTGCCCAGCAAAGTATTAGAATTCAACCAAGGCAATAAACCCTCTGTGCCTGCGAGGGAACTGCAAGTTCCACGCAACTGCCACTGGGGGGTGCTCTTCCTCCACCGAGGCCCAAAGTGGCACAGCCGCCAGACTCTGGGCTCCATTGAATTCTTCTCCTCTCTGTTCATACATGTGTGACATTGTTTACAGTCCATGAAGAATCGTTGCAACGCTTGCCTGGTGCCTTATCGCTGTCTGTTACTTTCCTTTTCTTCATCGTCACACCTGCTCTAGATGTCTCAGCCTGTCTCTTTATGTCAGCAGTGGGACCTCACTAAAGTTTTCCTCCAGGAGTTTATTTTGAAGGAAACTGCTTTTCCCTTCTCTCTCTCTATTTTTTTGTATTTATTAAAGTAATACAGGAGTTTACAACTGATTACGATTGCATTTG
Source organism: Rhinolophus sinicus (assembly GCF_036562045.2). NCBI lineage: Eukaryota > Metazoa > Chordata > Mammalia > Chiroptera > Rhinolophidae > Rhinolophus > Rhinolophus sinicus. The sequence continues at coordinate 195,399,979 of NC_133753.1, read as the reverse complement.
CTCATGGAGAGTGGTACAAGAAAGGGTAGAAATTCTGGTTACACCCATTCCTTCCTCAACAACATCCAACTGAAAATTCTCTTGAAATATATTGTATGGTGGGACATTTAGTGCTCAGTGAATATGCCTATGACATGTGCATTTCCCAGCCCTTGGAGTTAGGTAGGGCTGTGTGACAAGCTCTGGACAGTGATAATAAACAAGAGCATAAACAGCACTTCTGGACTTTTAAAACGCTGCAGAGAGGATACGTGACTCTATACTTCTCTGTCCCTCTGAGGCAGCGAGCTGGGAACCAGGGGATGCAGACAGTATCGCTGTAAGAAGCAATTCATCTGGCCCTCTGATCCTCTGTTCGGAAGTAAGAGTTCCTAGAAAGTGGATGAAATCACAGAAGATTTTGCAAAAGAGACAAATGACCCCTTATGTACAAAGCGACTGAGATTTCTAGATTAGTTTTTTACTGAACCATTAACTACCCTATCTGAATAACACACAAAGCATTCAAATTAGAAAATGCTATGTCTGCGATAACTAATTAGGAGAGATTCTTAAAAAGCTGGAATCCTGGTGCTTAGAAAGTGGGATTTGTGACGTTTCTGGGAAGGGCCCTTTTAGATAGAATCAGTGAATGATGTTTGATTTCATGTCATAAGTCTCCATTTTTGTCACCTTGATACAAGTCTCAAGCATAATTAGAGTAGTTTTTATATTTTCTCTCATAAGTAGAAATGAAAGGAAAAAATTCTTCTCCTTAGACAAGAATACTAAAAAAAGGAAAAAGGAGGCATTTTTCCACTGTAGTGGGAGAAGATAATTGCCTTGGGCAGAAATACCTTGGGTGTGAGCAGTCCCGGAAGAGAAAGGAAAATCTCTGTCCAATCAGGATTCTAACTACTATTCCTGATTCTTCTAAGAGCCTGGAGACGTTGAAGGGAATTTAAATTAGACAGTTCCCTTTCTTAGCCTCAAGGGGTCGCCACCATTCCACTGCAGCTTGGTTATGGAGCCTGGTGACAGGTGATGACAGCAGGCTGGCTGTTCCGTACTTCCTTTATATTCTGTAATGTTTACAGGTAGTCATATGCTTCTTGCACATTTCTTGTTAGATGCATACCTAAGTTTATTCCCCCCTGTTATTGTGACTGGGACCTTCTTTTCCCTATGCTATGCTTTCTAATTGCTTGTAGCTAGAAAATTGTCTTAGGGGAATTTATGCTAGTTGTTGTAACAAACAGCCCCAACATTTCAGTGCTTTAACACCAGGGAGTTTCATTGCTTGTTGATGAACAGTTGATGTCCCCTTCATCTGAGCACTGATTTATGAGGCACGCTCTTTCCATTCCAACCATGCAAGGCTGAGAATGTCTGAACTCCATTCCCTATAATTACTGCTTTCACACTAGCCTCTCCTTTTCTGAACTCATCTCTTTCTTGTAATTGCTTTCCAAGAGAAGCTATTGCCACACTCCACTAACGTTCTCTGTTCATCTTCTGTAGAACTACAAGACCTAGTGCATGTGGCCTGGCTTCCAAGAAACAGAGGCAAGAGTTTTACCAACTATCTTGCCACCAGATAACATTGATCCATTTTACCAGTCTTAAACATCAATTTTCTTGCCACCCAATTGCTAACATAATGCCATATATTTTAGGTTTTAATTACTTATTTTATTTATAACTCTCTCAGGTTACGAACTTTTGTCTTAGCGTAAAGTGAGCTGATGTAACAACCTAAAAATGTCAGTGGCCTCATCATTAAAGCTGTATTTCTTTCTCATGTCATAGGCTAAATAGATTTCTTCTGTTTTTAAACGTGTTTTTCCTTTGTCATTTCTAAGAATTTGGAGCAAGGGCAAGGGGAGAGAGTTGTGTCTTGTTCTGTCTGCCACCATGATCCAGGACTCTCTTGCTGGATTTCATCACATTTAACGTGTGACGCCCAGAAGGGAAGTCGTGCTCCTGGCCCCACTGGCTTTGGAGTCCTTGGACATTAGTTCTCAGGTGAGCAGTGTGTCAGTAGCTCCACCCTAGCTTACCACTGTGAGCCTGGAATCACCACCATACTGGATGCCCATGCCCTTGGCTGCTGGTGCCCCAGCTTGAAGGGGAAGCCCAGAAGACTGGACGTTCTAAGTTTCCTCTTCTCTCTGTCTTTCTCCCAACCAGCATCGTTCCAATTGGGTGAACTAGGCTACTCTTATCATCTTCACTTCCCAGTCCAGTTCTGAGGGGGAGAAGAGCCTGAGTCTGAGCCCAACCCCCTTAGCCTCTGCCAGCTTCTCCCACTGGGGGCTTGGCCATGGCCTTGCCTCCTAGACGGAAGCAGTGCCTGACCCGGGCACCTGCCAGCCTCCAGTATGGGTGCTTGTGGGGACAGAGCCAGGAGTGCAGTTTCCAGGCTCTCAGCCTCACATGTTAAGGTGCTGGCTCAGGCAGTAAATGGCCATCAACTGTGATTGGATGGCCATCAGCTGTGGCTAGTTAGCCGTCAGCTGTAACCAGTGAGCCATTGGCCACTAATATAACTGCTGTGGCTACGCTAGCAGCAAATGGGGTCTAGCAAGAAGATGGTGGCTGAGCTAGCAAGAGCGGATTGCAGAGAGGTGGATGCCGCCAGCCAGAATATAGTGGTATGACTCCCTTATCTATGGCTCCGTGGGTGTTCCTTTTTGGCCTAGCCACATCCTGCGTTCTTTGTGGGGAGTGGGAGCTGAGACCCTGCAGGCCGCCCGCACGACAGTGCTCCCGGGGCCTGTCCCCATGCCCTAGCTCATACTTTGTGGCCCCGCCCTCCTGAGCTGCTCACAGCCTGTCCTGCGGAGACCGGCCTGCAGCGTGGCCGTCTGAGCACATGTTGGTTATGGCCCTCTGTTTCTCACAGGAAGGCATCTCTGTAGAGGAGCTGGCTGCTCCCTGGGCTCATTGCTGCTCCTCTTCTCCCTCCTTCAGTTCACTCCTCTGATGACCTTGAAACTGAGGTGTGGGGTTCTGTTCCCTCCGAAGCCTCTGGACTGAGAATTGTCCAGGCTGCTGACCTCTTGTTAAAGGACAGTGTTCCTGGAGAAGGAGGGAAACAGGGGAAGTCGTTCCTTGCCAGTAACACTTCAGCTCAAACTTGTTTTCTGCTATGAATGACACAGAGTCACAGATTGGTGCTGGTTAACTCTGGGCCCACAGTGAGGCCTTCTTTATGCAGTGAGAGGATTCATTTAATTGAATATTAAATATAACTGAAGGTTACTCCTTTCAGTGATCAACTTGTGAGGGCTTCAGTGTAAGGTTCTGGAATAACCAGACACCATGGTGGATTTATCACATGGCCTTTATTATGTTGCGATATGTTCCCTCTAGTCCCACTTTGCTGAGAGTTTTTATCATATATGGCTGCTGGATTTTGTCAAATGCTTTCTCTGCATCTATTGATGTGACCATATGATTTTTATTTTTCATTTTGTTTATGTGGTGAATCATGTTAATTGATTTGTGGATATTGAAACAACCTTGCATACCAGGAATGAATCCCACTTGATCATGGTGTGTGACCTTTTTAATATATTGGCTGAATTTGGTTTGCTAGTATTTTGTTGAGGATTTTTGCATCTATGTTCATTGGATATTGGCCTATAGTTTTCTTTCTTTCTCTCTTTCTCTCTTTCTCTCTTTCTTCTTTCCTTCCTTCCTTCCTTCCTTCCTTCCTTCCTTCCTTCCTTTCCTTCTTTCCTTCTTTCCTTCCTTCCTTCCTTCCTTCCTTCCTTCCTTCCTTCCTTCCTTCCTTCCTTCCTCTTTCTTTTTGTAGTGTTTTTGTTGGGTTTTGGAATCAGAGTAATGGTGGCCTCATAAAATGAGATTGGGAGCCTTCCCTCCTGTTGGAGTTTTGGAATAGTTTGAGGAGAATAGGTGATAATTCTTTTTTGAATGTTTGGTAAAATTCACCTGTGAAACCATCTGGTCCAAGACTTTTGTTTGTTGGGAGCTTGTTGACTAATGATTCAAATTCATTGGTAGTAATTGGTGTGTTTAAATTTTCTGTTTTTTTCTTGATTCAGTCTTGGATGATTGTATGTTTCTAGGAGTTTATCCATTTCTTCCAGATTGTCCAATTGGTATATAGTTGCTCATAGTATTTTCTTATTATTATTATTATTTTTTTTCTATTTCTGTGGTGTCTGTTGTCACTTCTCTTTCATTTCTGATTTTATTTATTTGGGTCATCTCTCCTTTTTTCTTGATGAGTCTGGTTAAAGGATTGTCAATTTTGTGTATCTTCAAAAAACCAGCTCTTGACTTCATTGATCTTTTATATTATATTTTTAGTCTCTATTTTGTTTATTTCCTCTCTGATCTTTATTATGTCCTTCCTTGTACTCCAGGTTTTGTTTACTGTTCTTTTTCTAGTTCTCTTAGGTATAAAGTTAGACTATTGATTCGAGGTTTTTCTTGTTTCTTTAGGTGGGCCTGCATTGCTATGATTTTCCCTCTTAGGACTGCTTTTGCTGCGTCCCATAGATTTTTGGGTCATTGTGTTTTCATTTTTGTTTGTCTCAAGGTATCTTTTCATTTCTTCCTTGATCTCATCATTGACCCATTCATTGTTTAGTAACATGTTTTTTAGCCTCCATGTATTTGTGTGTTTTCCAGTTTTTTTTCTTGTAATTAATGTCTAGTTTCATACCATTGTGGTCAGAGAAGAGGCTTGATAGGATTCTGATCTTTTTAAATTTATTGAGACTTGTTTTGTGGTCTCACATGTGTCCTATCCTGGAAAATGTTCCATGTGCACTTGAAAAGAATGCATGTTCTCCTGCTTTGGGGAGAAATGCTCTCAAAATATCAATTTAATCCATCTGGTCTAATGTGTCATTTAATGCCACTGTTTCCATGTTGATTTTCTATCTGTCCTTTGGAGTCAGCAGGGTGTTAAAGACCCCTACTGTGATTGTGTTCTGTGGATCTCTGGCTTTATGTTGGTCAATATTTGCTTTATATATTTAGGTGCTCCTGTGTTGGGTGCATAGACGTTTACTAGGATGATGTTCTCTTGTTGGATTGAATCCTTTATTATTATGTAATATCCTTCTTTGTCTCTTAGCATAGTCTTTGTTTTAACGTCTATTTTGTCTCATATAAGTATTGCAACCCCAGCTTTTTTCTTGTTTCCATTTGCATGAAATATCTTTTTCCATCCCTTTACTTTCAGTCTGTGTGTGTCTCACGATCTGAGGTGGGCATCTTGTAGACAGCATATGCATCGGTCTTGTTTTCTTATTCATTCATCTACCCTGTGTTTTTTGATTGGAGCATTTAATCCATTGATGGCTCAGGAGATGGAGCCATTTGGGGTCGGGTACATGGAGGATAAGCTTTCATAACAAGAAGTAGAATGGATTTCCTGTCTGATATGTTGCTTGCTTCCTGGGCACGTGTCATCACCAGGCTGGACGAGCTCAGACCTCGGTCTCCCACCTGGGTCTTGGCAGAGGTGGAAGCACCGTTGTCCCTGGGCCAGCCTAAGGGAGGAGTGAGCCCTCTTCCTGGGAGGTGATGCACAAAGCAGGTGGCCCCTCCTCCCTCCCAGCTCAGCTCCTCTCAGACCTGCCTGTCTGCCAACAGACTCTGAAGCTGTGGCATCTATGTAGTGGCCCTTCGGAATGCTCCCTTCAGCTCACAGGGAAGAGCTGTGTGGTCCACATTCATCTTAAATACAAGTCATTTAAATCTTCACTAGATTCTGGAAATATGCACATACTTTGAAGGATTTGAAACACATAAGGACATCTCCAAAGGCAGTTTGGAATTCACTCACTGGAATGAGAACCCACAGAGACACTTGGGGCACAGTGACACCCCCACCCTGGATTCCTTGGACTGGAGCCTCCCCTTCAGCAGGTAGGCCTGTGCTGACCGGTGCCATTTGGGCCGCAAGCGCTGTGGGGCTGTCTCCCAGTTCTTACACTAGGAAGTGTGTCCATTAAAATGCAGTGATTACATATGATGGGGAAGCCTTTCTATTTATAGGTAGTTTTATAGACGTTCTTTAATAAACAACCTGAATTTGGCCTACTGATTTGGCAGTGGCCTGTCCAGGTCCTATACGGGCTTTATTTTAGTGGTGCAGAACCGTTTCTAAGGGCATTCAGCTGTAATTACAGAGGAGGGCAATGGGAAGCCTTTGCAAAGCACTAGGTTCCTTATTGTGAGGAGAATGGCCGCAATTAGAAAAAAGGCTAGTTTTAGTTATGGTGCTAATTCTCTTGGAGATAACATTTGTTCATTGATTTTATATTGTGTGAGTTAAGACACTTTCTATATATTGAGTGTTTTGTCACTGCTTGCACTAATTCTTACAAGAAATTGGGGGACATTTTTGTCTCCTTATTTTTATGTCACAGACGGGGAAACTGAGCCATGACAGGCCGGGATAGGAATAAAAGCTGTGTTGAGAGCTGGTCAATATCTGTCCACCATGGGACACCCAGGGTCATTAATACCTGAGTGAGATGAGAAACACTGGGACTCAGCAGCATTTGCTTCTGTTCCCACAGTCAAGAATCTCCTGGATGTTCGACTAGCCAAGAGGCTTCTTGGTTAGTTCATCAACCAGAGAAGACCAGGGTCACTTTGGGTTTGGTTTTTGGCGGTGAACCCTGCCAGTAGAGCAGAGTAGGAAGCTTTCCTTTCCTTTCTGAGAGTTGTGTTGGCACATGTGGTAAATAAACAAATTCCCTAAAGTGGACTTAGGGAATCTACTTGTGGTTAACGAGTATTTTCATGGCAATGCAAATAGAGAAATAGGGTGTGTGGAGAGAGCTAAAAGGAGAGGCTTTGTTTTGACTTTTTTTCTGGAAAAACGCAGGATTAAACAATACTCAATATTTAGTGTGGAGTGGTTAAAAAGAAAATAAGCCAAAGATGAACATGGTACCAAACGTAGACTGGTGTGAGACGCTGGGTTCATTCAGGTGGGCCATGGGCTCCCTCAGCCTTGAAGCTAAGATGGCTCCAAGAGAGCAAAAGAAAGGCCGTTCGTTGGCAGGGTCTGAACTACTAGCTGGACGCCAGCCACGCTCCAGTGAGAGCTTTGGGAAAACACGCCCTCACTTCCTCTCCTCTTAGGAGAAAGGCTTCCAGCAAATGTGCTGGAACAGACTCACAGTTGTTTCGGTCAGGGTCCTCCAGAGAATCAGAGCCAGCGTGTGTGCACGTGTGTGTGTGTGTGTGTGTGTGTGTGTTTACGTGTGTGAAATCGACTTGAAGATCTGTGGGCTGGAGCTTGGCCAGCACCCCCTCATAAAATGATTTTTATGCTGGGGAAAAAACCAATTTGCCTTATCTTGCTTGATGAGTTTGATGGGTTTCAAGAATTCTTCTTTTTGGGTTTGTATTTTTATAAGCTGAACCTGTTGTTACGAGCTCGTCCTCCGTCTCTTGGAGGATGCCAAAAATCCTCTCTTACTCGGCTCTCTGGAGGTCCGTCACACCAGCTGTGTAGCCCTCTGTTTCTTTAGTCTGCCTGGAATCCCTTCTTTGGAGAAGTGTCATCCTAAGGCATGTGTCCTGTGGGACTGGCAGTCACACCCCCTCCCCCTAGGTATTGTGTCAAATCCCTGATAGGCTGGGAAAATACACTTGGAGCGTCCACAGCGTTCACTCGCATGGGTGTTTTCCTGAAGGCAGGCTAATTGGAGCGCCTGTCTGGACTTGCCCTAGAATTGGATGGGAAGGGCTGGTGCTTCATCTGGTCATGTGACCTACAAGCGTGCAGGCTGGGCTGTCAGAAACAGTATTCCCCACCACGCAGACACTGTTGCATTGTTGTGAGAGCCAATGAGACCAACCCATGGAGTGGGACACACACGAGTGCTGCGAGGCAGAAAAGGTGAAGACGGTGTCCTGACGATATTCTCTTATCCTCCAAATACAGCCTCATTGGAAATTCACCCTAGATTTCCCATTGAGGACATTTCTGTTACTTGCTAGGAGTCCTGGGAATTATGGCAGCATTCCAGTGAGGTCGTCACACAGCTCTTCCCACCTGGCTGCTGTCAAGGGGTGATACCAAGAGTCAGGAAAAGATGGAACTGATTCTGAACAAAAGTAGCTTCAAACACTGAGAAGAGAAACATTGATCTTTTTTGCCACTTAAATTATTTTTTTCAATATTGGGGAGGTGTTTAATCAGCAGATCTTGGCTTTCCCACTCATTGCACCCGTCAGGTATGGGTGTGTGTATGGGGGGGTATCTGCTGTGGGGGAGGGGGCTACAGGGGTCACACACAAGCATGTCTACTGGCCACGTCCCCCTTCTGATTGTGCGAACAAGCGTTGGTTGTCTCCTGTTTGGCGGAGGTCTCTCCTCCGGCTCAGCCGAGGGCGCTCAGGACCACAGGGCATTCCAGGGCAGGTTGTCAGATGCTGTCCAGCTTCAGAGGGAACCCCACTCATTGCCAGTACCGTATGTGAAAGGTGGGAAGGGACGTGCGTGTGTCCTCTCTTCAGGCCTGCACCATTTTAGCAGAACTCTGGATTTGCTCTCATTCAACTGTAAATGTGAATTGCCTTTCCGGGCTAAATACACACACTCTGAGCCATCTTTGGTTTTGTAGGATCTGTGCCTCTCTTCACCGGCATTAACAGAGGTAGTTGAAAGCTGGCAGCACATCAATTCATGGTTTTAAAAATGGCTCAGAAAGCTGATGAGTGTCTTGAGATCCCTAGAGAACCGTTTAGTCTTGCCCAGAGGGATCTTCCAAGCTCTTTCCACCCAGACGTAGGGTCTCAAAATACCTGCGCCCTCTGGCCTCCAGAATGCCCAGGTGATAGACTGTGCCCCTCTCGTTGTGGATGTGTCTGGGGGTGATTTGTTTGGGGCCCTTCTGTGATAAGGAGAAGTTTCCTTGTTTTCCTCTGGGACGCTTTTGACTGACTCGTGGCATTGGCTTGGTCCCAGGTGTCTGGCGCTCACCAGGGCTGGGGGCCAGAGAATGAACTGTCCTCCTGCCTGGCAGTGGCCTCTCTCAAGTGTGCTCAGTGTCTGCTGGTTTCAGCTGAGTTCAGCTCGGTGGCGTCAGGCTGGCTTTGAGTGTGGTTTGATGGAGGGGCATTGTGCGGCGCTTGCCTTGTGAAGGTTTGTCACGAGTTAAGACTAAATCATTGAAGCCAAGAAGTACTATTAATTAGTGCTGATAAAAGCGTCACAGACAGATTTACTCCTCTTGTTCTGGGAGCTGGGGATGTTCACGTCCTAATATTTGGGCATCGAAATGGTAGTCTGGATAGGTTTAGCGTGGGTGCAATGGGTTGTTATTATGTCTACCGCTTGCTGGTCCCCGGCGAGCCATCCTTCCACCTGGAAAATCTCACGTGTTGTTTTATGATGGTCTCTGGCTGCTTCTGGCCGGCTTACAATGAACACAAACACGCCTGAAAATTAGCTCAGAAAGACTGTTCTGAAAACTTGCCCCAAGTATTAATTTCTCTGAGGAATAAGGGGTCAGACTTAGCAACGGACACAGACCACAATTCTTAGGTTCTTTCACCATTAAATCTGTTTCCTGTGGGTTGATATTTATTTTCCTCCCAGTCAAATAATTGCTTTCCTATATTACACCATGGTATCAGCTTTTGAAAAATAATTTTCGTTATCAAATCATTTGCCTGACGTGGGTTTTCAAGTCAGATTCGTTTTCATAAAGAATTTTTGAAGAACATGGTCACGAATCCAGGCTATATTTATTGGGTGAAATTGCAGCTAAACCTGCATCTTTTACCCTCAAGTATGAATCTGTATGGCCTGCATTTGGTGTGCATTTGTTTTTCATCTCTCATTCATTCTGTCTTATGTTATTGCTATGATTTAAACAAATTCAGAGATTTGAGCTGTTTCTGGGTGGTTTGTATTCTTAAAACCGGGGCAAAACAGAGGAGCCGGTCGCTGGAAGGAATTGAGAATGTCTGTGTGTCCACAGGTGCTTTGGGGAAGGCAGTGGGTAGAGGGGCCATGCATTTAACAATGTGCCTGGAAGTACGTTTGTCATGAACACTGGCTGTGACTTACGGCCACCCATCACTGATGCAGTGACACTTTGTTCTGACGAGTTCCCAAGGCTGCATGTTCCAACATGGCTGGACTAAGATTTTGGATCTCTTTCCCCTACCCCTTCTGACCACAAGTCTGCAACCCAGGGCTCCAGAATGGGAAATTCTTCCCCACTCTCCTGCCATATTATTTGTAGCCTGTTCACCAAGATTGTTCGATAAAAGTCTATTTGCCAGTCCCTGGTGTTTTTCATTGAAATCCAGGTGTTATAGTTTCTCGCAGAATTCTGGTAAATGATGGTTCTTACATTTCATTTTATGCACCTCACCAAATGTCTTGAGAGAGTGCGACTCGTCATGCTGGGTGCCCCCCGTGCCTCTGCAGATGCTGACTTTCCTTTCACTGGTATTTTTGGGTTCCCAAATCAGTCATAGTGAAATGCAGGTGCATTCATCTCTCACCACCAAGACGTGTGTTGGGATGGGACCAAGTTTTAGTAAGCTGGATGGAACACCAGTATTACATCATTAACTTAATTTACGGGAATGCAATTCTCTGGCACACTGGATGGAGTAGCAGCCCGGGGAGAGAGTGTAGCTATACTTAAAATCCTAACTCAAAAGCTCCAGGTTTCATCATTTAAGTTCACCTGTCTCCTGACTTTGTGGTTTACTTTCCTTTTTATTATTTTCATGTTTATTGGGTAAGAATTTGTAGCTACAGCTGCATCATTAACCCTCAAGTAAGCATTTGTATGTGTCAGATATAAAGTTCCTGCCTATCAGAAGCCATGCTGGTCTCTCCTCCCCAACTTCTCCTCAAGCAAAGCCCCAATCTGTGACGTGTGTTCCTTGCCTGCAGGGAAAGCTGGTTCCACAAGGGGGATCATGGTTGGCCCAAGCCAGCCACACGACCCCATTCCTCTTTGCCAGTGGCTGTGAGCATGTGACACGTTTTGGCCTCTGTGATTTCTATTAGTTATCCGTGGTGGCTTAAATGACTCTGAATATTATTCCCAGTTTCTGTGGGCAAGGAACTTGAGAGTGGCTTAGTGGGTGGTTGTGGCTTGGGGTCTCTTATGAGGCTTCAACCAAAATTTGGGCCAGGGCTGGGGTCATCTGCAGACTTGACTAGGGCTGGAGGACCCACTTCCAAAGTGGCTGATTGTCACGTTGTCAGTGGGTGCTGCCCGTTAGCTGGCGGCTTCCATCCCTCCCTGTATGGGCCTTGCTACCGTGTCCTTAAGACATGGAGCTGCAGACACTGCGCAATATCCAAAGGACCGCAGGGAGCAGGATAAAAGGCCCATTGACAAAGGACAGAGAAATAAAAAGATAGAAAGGGCCAGGTCATCAATAGCATCTAAACCCAAATCAGCAACCTGCAGCCTCTGGGTTTCTAACGTTGAACACAAATAAATCTCTGGTGTTTCTTTTTGTAATATTTTTCATTTTGAAAAAGTTTAAGACTCACACGAAGTTGCAGAAATAGTACAGGGAGCTCCTGTGTATCAGCGGTATCATTCTGCATCACCATAGGGTGCTGTCAACATCAGGAAGTTGCCATTGGCACAATGCTATCAGCTTGACTGTGACCTAATCCAGACGCCACCGTAAACCTCTGTTTTTCAACAGCGTGGTTGATTGCATGTGTCTCTTACTTGCAGCCTAAAGCATTCATAGCTGAAACATCATGAGACTGCAAATACGTAAACACAGAGACACGCTGCGTTTGAGTTTCTGAATGGGCTGCCAGGAGACAGACACTTGGCAATGGTTACTTTTTAAACGACTTGATAGGAGCTCCTGTCGGACCTGCAGAGCACGGGAGTGGGCTTGTTCTGAGAAGCGTATGATATGATGGCTGTCGCAGCACAGGACTTTTCTGAACTTCCCAAAGTCCCTCCCATGAATCCTCGGGTTCAACCTCATGTGCGTCTGCTTTTGTTCAACGTGAGCCGTCATCTCCACATAATCACACATGACTTTCTGCCCTGGGGGAGCCTGACGCTCTCCAGACACTGCAGCCATATGGGGTGTGGGTCCAGCCACACTCAGCTTTCCATGCCCTGTGGGAAGCAGGGTCTGGCACACAGCAGCTGCTCAGTAAGAGTGAGTTAACTGGAGAAGTGAATAAACAATTGGATTTCGATGGAATGTGACATTGCATTTGGCATATGATGTGGATGGGGGGGTGGATAAGAAAATGGGCTCTGCTATGATGTCACGGCCATGATGTCACCTGAATAAAACTCACTCTTAGATTCTAGGGTTTCCCTTTGGGTGATGAACCCAGTGTTTCACGTCCTGTGGGGAGGCCCTGTGCTGGGCAGAGGCGGCCACTCGTGTCTCTGTTTGCATGGCTGGGTTTGCGCACAGGCCACTCACTTAGTTGTCCCTGGGGTGGTTCTGAGAGGCACTGGGGGGAGATTCCCCCTAAATCTCCCCCATACGAGTATGACGGATGCCTCCAGCCCACCATTCAGGTCATGGCATAAACCAGCTTTTAGGACAGAGTGTCTTGAGACTGGCTTATTTTCAGGTGCTTTTGAAGGAGCAGGTAGGAGACTGGGGCTGCGCTTCTGAAGCTGACACTGAAGTAAACCCTGTGGGCATGCGCTGTCTCTGTGGGGAGGAGGGCGGAAGCTGTGGTGTGGGGCTGTGAGCCTGCGCCGGCAACGTGGAGCTCAGCAGGTTGAGCGCTATCAGTGTGGCAGGACAGGGGGAGGCAGTGCAGGGCGGTCGTCCATGAAGACACAACGGCCCCTTACTTTGGCCAGGGCCCGCCTCTGGCCTGCAAGCCGCCTGTGTTTTGGGTCTTTTCCTTGCCGACTCCACTTGGGCGCCAAGCACTGTGCCAGTCAGGGACGATCCAGCTGCTAGTAACAGAGAATGCAAAACAACAGTGGCTTGAACAAGATTTATTTCTGTTTTGTAAGTGAGCGCAGGCAGGCGTGACTCTTCCCCACATCAGGAACCTGGAGTCCTTCTGTCTTTGTGCTGCCAAGCTCAGCCCTCATCCTCCCAGGCCAGGATGCAGCCCTGCCTCTCACATCCGTATTCCAAGCAAGAGGGTGGGGAAGGAGGTGGAGGAAAGGGCCCAACCAGCACGCCCGCTCTCCTCAGGGCCCTTACCAGACGCTCTCAGTATTTCTCTTACACCCCACGGCTGGAACCTGGCCACAGGAGCTCACCTGTCCACAAGAGGAGCTGCAAAATGTTGTTTTCATTCTGAATAGACACATGCCTGCTTCTGCTTTTATAGAAAAAAGGAGAAAACAGATTTTCAGGCGGGCCTCAGCCTGAAGTATCACTTACCTCACAGTATCATTTACACATCCGAGAGTGTATTCTGCAAAACTGCCAGCCACAGTTAGTGAAGCCCAGTGGCAAGAACAATGTGTGGTCCAAGCTTTTGTCCTACTTACAAGCTAAACAGCTTGTCACAACACCATGAATGCTGGTGGACGACTGGAAACTCCTGGATAAAAACCAAGCCAAACAAACAAGATAAACAGATGGTTTATTTTTCATGGCAAGAACAAGGGTGGATATCAGCACTTTTGCGCTGTCCAAGCCCCAGTTCCCACAAGGCAGTGCAGTGAGGGCCAGATGACACCCATACACAGTGGGCTGTGGTCCAGGGGAGCAGCCCTGAGCTTAGGGACCCGAATCTTTTGACAATGGGGAGTGAGAAAGCCTGTCCTTAGCTCTGGAGAAAGGCTGCCTCCATCGTCGAGGCTGTCCACTCTCCTGGAACCGACGGCCCAGAAGAAGGCAGTTGTCACTTGCAGCAACGCCAGAGGCCCTTCCACACACCAGGAGTGCCTTCCTCAGGTGACATTGCTCCGTTTTGTTTGCAGATCTGTTAGCAGATCACATAGCATAGAGCACTCTAGCGGTCTGAAATATTTGAAGAGAGACTTAGCAAGAGGCTCAGGCTGGGAGTGTTCCCTTTCCCCTAGGTCTTCTGTTTCTTGCTCTTTCTTGCTACGGTGGAGATGCTCAGTGGCCGGGACTGGCAGCTTCCTCCCCACACAAGCAAGGCTTCACTCAGCCAGAAGGAGGAAGCCAGGCGTTTCTCCGGTGCTGTAACCTGCTTAGCAATGGTGCTGTTTGGACAACTGCTACCGTGGGGGTTTGCCTCGGGGATAAGACTTCATTATTTTCTGAGCCACCCTGTGTCTGGGCGGGTGCTGGTTCCATCCCTCTCCTGTGTTGTCCTTTCCGTTTTCTGATCCTTCACTATCTTCTGTTCCCTATGAGCCTGTCTGAAGGGGAGAGGCCAGAGGCCACCATGCCGAGGGTGGGGAAGGTGCAGGGAACTGGTCCTGGTGGCCTTCCCTGGGGCTTTGGGGTCTTTCCATCTCTGGCGATGGTGGCATGAAGCTATTTTAGGGGAAGTACCAGTCTCAGGCATTTAAAGTTCAGTTTCCTAGGAACAGAGTCTGAAGACATTTATCTTCAAGGGAGCTTTGACACTGAACTTTCCAAGGTCCCACACAGAGAACGGCCTCCATAAAACATGGCTTTTGGATTTCTGGGTAGGCTGGGAAGGGAGCCAGGCAGCGGGAGACAAGCTTCAACGTGTCCTAAGACTGGGAATGAAAAACAGAGGAGTGGGCACAACTCCAAGCAAAGGTTTGGGCTAAATATCTAGAATCATAGAAGAATCACTGTCGGCCTACAGTCTCCATTCAGCAAATGGTTACATTTCATTGAGCTGTAATAGGACTGGATATTGCAAAGCTAGAGTAGATTTCAAAGCATGATGAACGCAGACACAGTCACATGGATGTGAACACTTTCGTCACCTTAAGAGTGAGTCGTGGGGAAAAACGGGTTCTCCTCTGAGCAGCGATGATGACGCTGGTGGGGTAAGAAGTCATGCCCGCTGATAACCTCCATTTCTGTTTTCTCATCTTGCCAAGACTTGGTCAGCAACAGGTGCGGTGAGTGAAGGAGCAGAAGTCTAGTGACACAGGACGTGGCTGATGCAGACCAGGGCGTTGGCGGGAGAAGCCGCAGGCAGGGCTGGCCCTGCATGGTCACCGAGGGCTCTGTGCAGAGGGCCCCACGCTCGGGGAGTTCTCTGCTCTGGCTGTCTTGCAATTTTTAACATTTTTGAAAAAGGAGCTCCACATTGTTATTTTGCAGTGAGACCCAAACATTCTGTGGCAGGTCCTCACTCCAGGAGGAAGAAAAAGGAAAGCAGGGAGGAAGAAGGGGAGACAGAGGCAGACGGCAGTGGACATGCAAAAAAATGAGTCTTTATGACAGAAGATAACCTGGCTGAGAGAGAGAAACGGAGAGAGGGGAGGAGACAGATAGAGACTGGGAACTTGACTGTGTGTTTTTGAATCATAAAGAAACAATGAAGACCTCCTGTTATGTGGTTTTCAAGATACAGTTTGAAAATCGGTTGGGGGGCAGGTAAATCTTAGATCCAGGTGTGGCGTGGGTGGCTGTCAGCGTGGTCGTGAAGAAAAATAAACACGAGTGTGTTTGCCTGATCCTTTCTATTTTCAGAACAGCCAATTAGGAAGTGATTGTCTTCAAACCGTACGAGCATCTTGGGTTTTTCTTCAGAAAGATTTGGCTTCTAAGTGAATGGGGGACAGAAGACCAAATAATTTCTCCGCTATGTTTAATTCAGGAGCTTTCCATGTTTCAGTCTTTCTTGCAAGAGAGTTTCAATTGCTTTTCCCTTTATTCTCCAAAGGGACTTTATAGTCCTCTGATTTACGCTAAGGTCAAGAGAAGGTTTGCAAGCTGCTACAGAATGTAAATTACAGAACCCCTGACGTCATTGTGGGGTCACAAAAGGAATGCGGAAGACATTAGTGAAGGGCGCGATTAATATGCCTTTAAGTGGTCATTTATTTCTCGAATGTGCAGCGTGAAGTCTTTCTCTCTCACTGCTTATTAGGCCCAAGGCTGAGACTTTTCCATATTCATCTGAAAGCGGCTGCAGGAGCAGGTTAAGGCCTCAGTGAGAAGAGACTGACTCACTGCTGGTGAGAATTATTTGGGAGACAAAAACGGTTGGGAGGAAGTGAGTGAGCTGTCCCTCTCAGGCAGGTGGACGCGATTAGCCCATGCGTGGAGCGTGAAGCCCACGGACTGTGTGTCGGGACGCCTTGGTGTGCCTTGCGTGGGCTGCTGAGGAGCACACAGATCTCCTGCTGGGAGAGCAGACTCGCAGATGTGTCAGCAAGTGGCATTCAAACCATGGCAGATGGCCTGCTGGAAGGAGCCAAGGCACTGCCCGAAGGAGAAAGGCCTGGCTGTGAGATTCTTATAGAAGCTGGGTCTTAAGCCAGTGTGGGAAGAGGTGGTTGGCAGGACGGGAGAAGACTGGAGGAAGAAGCAAAGGGTGGAAGATGGCGTGAACAGTGTTTGAGGATAGAGTGAGTGTCACAGTGTGGCAGTGGGCACTGGGGTGGCAGGCAGAGCTGGGACAGACAGTGGGTAGGGTTAGGGTCTCCCTACACCGCAGAGTGACCTCGCTGGGGCCGGGGGTCCCCACAGCAGCTTCTGTGCTGTGTTTTCTAGACCAGTGCCATTCTACGGCGGGCTCGGCGTTCCAAGAACAGCTGCACTGATGTCCACACAGCTCCAGAGTCATGGTGACCACAGGGCGAAGAAGCAGTGTGACAACACCGGTACAAGTCCCTGTTATTGACATCGAGAGAAACATAAAACTCAGACTCGCACTCTTGCAACCTAGGTGGAAAGGGAAGCACAGCAAAGCATCAGGGTGAAATGTCAGAGCTTCAGAGGAAGGAGGGAGAGGTGGACGTGGCATCAAATCAGATCCGGGGAACGGAAGGGTCGAGGTCTGGAGGGTCCTGGAGCAAGTTTGTTCCTGGGTTTGTTCACTCATTTATTCAACAAAGAATGAGGCAACGATAAACTGCTGGGTACTTCGTACACGGCAATGGGGACACAGATAAGGGTCACATCTCACGAAACCTGAAGTTTTCCTGGTGGAGACACACCACAAACATACACGGAATAAATAACTAATAAGGTTTCAGATGCTAATAAAGAAAGCAGGGGGTCATCGACTGGGTCCAGGAAGCCCTCTCTGAGGAGTAGCTTTTGAGAGGAGACCCGGATGGTGAGAAGGGCTCAGGCTGCCAAGAGAGCTCCCCAGAGGGGACAGATATGAAACGCACATGGCACGTTTAGGAGACAAGACCAGTTTGCTGTGCACTGAGCTCTGTTCTAAGAATTCCACCTGCATCAGTGCGTAACCACCCGAAGCAGGAGCAGGAATGGATGACAGAGGAGGAACAGGCTCAGGGCGATGCCACCGTGACTCCCAGGCCACAGCCGGAGGGGGTGGGGCTGGCGTGCGAGCACCGTCCCTCACTGCAGGGTCAATTTGCCATGTGCTTTCTCCACGTGAGTCAGGCGGGCTGGGGCATGAGATCCACATCCAAGGAGACCTGCTTTCCAGTCCATGGTTCCGGGGGCCTATTGGTCAAACCCCACCCCAGGGTCACCGCTAATGATCCGTCTATTCATCCACCTAAGCTCTTGGTGGATTGCAGCAACCAGCCAACCAGAGATGGCAGTAGCTGTGACACGGCGTTTCCGCTCAGACACGGCCAGAGCAGGCAGCTAGAACTAAAGCCTTAACATCAACATTCTCACAAATGTCCCCTGTCCATGTATATGCACGGCAACATGTGCCTCGCACGCTCCCTTCTGGAACAAGATCTGGAATCGACCTTTACTTAGTCTGCCTGGGCAGCTACACAATACCCCAGACCGCGCGGCGTGAACACAGACATTTGTGTCGCACAGTCTGGCAGCTGCTAGTGCATGACCGCAGGGCCAGCGTCTGGCGAGGGCCCACTTCCAGGATTGCCGATGGCTGCCTTTCCACGGTGTCCTCACATGGCAGTGAGAGTGACCTCATCTCTCTGGGGCCGCTTTTGTCAGGGCACGAATCCCCTCCTGGGGGCTCAGCCCTCAGGACCAATCACGTCCTGAAGGCCCCACCTCCTGATACCGTCACACGGGGTTAGGCTCGGACCTGTGAATACTGGGTGGACACAAACCTCTCGTCGTAACAGTTACACAGCAGAGGAGCCACTGGGGCTCTCCTGACGTAAGCAAACCAAACGGCATCTCCCCACCTCCCCACCACATCCAAACACACAGCCTGGTATTTCTTCCCAAAATCAATTCGTTCCTTAAAACGACAGGCAAAGACTCAGGCAACTTTTAAAAAGTAGCGCTTCCCCCATCTCATATGCATTATGGTTCTTCAATGTCTCAGAAGGGTAAGACCACCCCCCCTGGGCTGCTTGTTTCCCTCCCCCCCAACCCCCCAGGCCCTTGTTCCAACTCTGGGAGACCCTCCCAAGACCCCCTCCTCCATTCCTCTGACCATGCTCCCGAGGGTTTTGCCCGAAGTCTTTTGTATGGCCAGAAAATGGGTGCCCCTGGGTTTGGTAATGTTTGAAAAAAGGAAACTTCCAGAAGGTCCTCAGATGTCTTAAAAGGTATGATGCTTTGCTTAAACCATGGGCGTACAGGCCATTAGGCCCTTCATCTTTTCTTACAAATTCCCTCTTTAACAGTAGATACTAGTTTTGCGTGGTTTCTCTTTCTGAGCAGAGACTGAGCAGCCTGGTCACAGGTTGCTGGCCTGGGTACATTGCAGGCAGTGGCAGCTCTTCCCATGTATGTGGTCTGTTGTGTTAGTTTGTCACTAAGCCGCCTGGTAGAAATGGCTGCTGCTGATAGCGTGAAACATCCCACGTGAGGCAACCATGAGCAGGGCAGCAGCAGTGAGAAGCTGCCAGGCTCTGCCAGGCCCCAGCGTTTTGTCCTTTTGGGCTTGTGCTCTTTTTGCATCTAGAAACTAAGAAGACCCCCTCTCCCCCCCTCACCCCACACGCATGCCTGATCAAGGCTCCAAGGGCCTCAGGAAGAGTAGTCACCTGCGAGGACAGAATGCTGAGGAGAGGTGAAGGTCACTGTACTGGGACCGGGAGGCCCCAAGAGAGTGACAGGGGCTCCGGGCTGCCTCCTGGACACAGAGATGTGGGGGCTGAGTGTGATGAGGGGAGACCAGTGCCCCCTGTCTCTGGGCTCTCGCCTCTGCTTGTCCTCCAGTTCACGTTGGCCATCAGGATGGAAATTCTGGAGTGAGAGAACCCCAGTTCCTTTGGGGTGGGCTGCGGCCACGACACCAGTGGATTCCATCGCCTGAGTTCAGGCCTCCTCACCGCCATCACAGGCACTGCCCCCAAACTCCCACCAGCCGGTTTGCCTAGTGCTACGGTGACATCTCCCACCTGCCTGGCGTCATCCTGCTGTTCCTCCTGACTCCCTTCATGCCTCTTTCAGCCTCACAGAACAAACTCCAAGCAGGTCAGTAGGATCCCTCCCAGTCAGCCTTGGCCAGCTGTTCAGAGCTGGTCCACACTGACGTAATCACTCCTAGTCATTTCTTCAGCCAGTGTTTTTTGAGCACCGTGGCTGGGCAGGCCCGTGGGTGGCACCCACGGTACCAAGGTCAGCCCCAAAGGCAACATATCAGCTCCTATAGCTGGTATAACACACTACCATGAACCCAGTGACTTGAAACAACATACATTTATTGTCTCCCGGTTGTGGAGGCCAGAAGTCCAAAATCCAGGTGTGGATGGGGCCTTTTGGAGGCCCCTGTTCCAGGCCTCTCCCCCTGATCCGATGGCTGCCAGCGATCCTTGCTGTCCCCGAGCTGGTGGCTGCGTCCTTTCGATCTCTGCTTCCATACCACCCTCCCCCTCCTCTGTCTTATAAGGACACAGCTCATTGGATTTAGGACCCACCTAAATTCAGGATGACCTCATCCTGAAATTATCTTGAACTTAATTACGTCTGCAAAGACCCTATTTCCAAATAAGGTCACGTTCACAGATACCAGCATTTAGGACTTGGTCGTATCTCTTTGGGGGGCAGCAATGAACCCTCCACGGGCAGAGCATTACTTCTATCCTCAGGCAGGTTGCTGGGGGTTAGAAGTTAGGGGTGTGAGCTGGGCTGCTCTCATCATACCTCCTCCCACTGGAAGACTATTTCCTTCTCTCCTCATCCACCCTTCCAGGCACGATCCAAACACTGCCACCTCCACAGAGCCTGCCTTCTGCATCATGTCCCTCTTTGTCATTCATACATGGCGCGTGCACTAGGGTTACTGTCTGCGACTTCACTCCTGTGACCTGCTCTGAGATGAGGGGTGTCTGTGGCAGAGCATCTTTCAGGCAGTGTGTCCTCAGTAAGTGCTAAATGGAGCAGGACTTGCTGCTTGGAGATGACTTTTTTGAAGTTCTTTGGTATATGTACACATATGTAATTTTTTGTGTGCCTAAAAATGCAATACAGGTTTTGGTTAAAAACAGTTGCGTGAATGATGCTGTTAACTTTCTTAACCCTGAAGTTTTCCGAGAAAGACGAAGACATATAACAGTTTGTTACTAAGTAACACGTCGTGTTTCCTTTTTAAAGCTAATATATCTTTCCTCTTAAATACAATCATTCCACTTTCTCAATTGAAAAAGTCTTGAATGTAATGCATTTTAAATCTTTCTTTTCTATTCAGCTTTAGAATGTTGATGAAGAAAATCCCCAAAGGGACTCTAAATGAAAACATATTCTGGTGCATGCTTCTCCCTGCCCTGTTTCTATTTACTGAATAACCATCTGTAGGTGTGACGACCCACATGTTATCGTGATGTGCAAACATAGGCAGCAGGCTAGCCCATAATTTCTTCATTGGGAAAGTTCCCCGCAGTCTTGTAAGCTGTATCTGTTGCTGTAAATTTTACCGAAGCGTCTATTGCTTATTTCATGGATTACTAAGTCCTTGGCGTTGGCTAGCGTGGCTGACAGCTTGATGTGCTTCTCTCTGGAGAAAGGGCCCAAGGTCTCCCTCCACCCAGTTTACCCACAACACGGTGCTGTGCTCAGCATATGACACGTGTCTGTTTCTGAGACGTGGGGACCAAGCAGAGGGGAACCAAGAGCTCACCTGATTGCTGTTCGTAGAAGAAATTCAAAATGCTTTAAGCTTATTATCTTTTTTAAAAATATAGGTGCATAGTTACTTTTAATAGCTCCTAAATGCACATAGTACAACATACCTGGTACTCAATTCTCCTTCCGGAGATGTTCTACCTCTCACAGCTGCACTGGTGACACAACAACACACTGTTTTGAACTTTGCTTTATTCTCTACCAATGTATCTTGAAGGTGAGTCCAAGTTCTGCTTCCGTATAGGACTGCCACACGCTCTCTCACACCCGCCTCGGTCTCTTAGCAAGAATATACCAACATTTACTTAACAGTTACATACTGACAAACACTTGGCTTTTGAATCTTTTGTTCATGCAAACGAGTACTTCCCTGGGTATCCTTGTAGATACACCATCTTACACACACGAGTCTTTCTGCAGACTTTCTTCTAAGGGACAGATTTGTTGGCTCAAAGCTGATGTGCACCCCAAGTTCTGAACCATATTATCAAATCATTATCCCAAGAATTTACACCAGTTTAAACGCTCGCCAGCAAAGTAGGACAGTGCCTGTTTCCCCACCTTCCCACCAGTACAGATGTTTCCAAATGGTTAGATTTTTGTCAGTCTGATAGAGAAAAATGAGTATGTCGCTGCAGTTGTAATTTGCAGCTCTCTTTGGGTGAGGATTGTTCATTCGTTTATCCATTTTGCTAACATTAGCGGAGCACCTACTGTGTGCAGGCACCTTTCTGGCTGCTAGTGATGCCGCACTGGGCAGAGTGAACGCCAAACCCCCAGTTCTCATGGGGTGCACATTTTAGTCGAAGGAGACAGGCAAAGGAAGGGAAAAAAGTAAAATACAAGCCTCAAAGATGGTGATAAGTTGTATGAAGGCAAAGAAAGAAGGGAAGGGAGCTAAAGAGGGTAGGATGGAGGCTTTTAGTTATAATGGGGGTGAGGGACAGCCCCCAAGTGGTTGACATTTGTGCAAAGACTTGATGGGGGTGAGGGAGAGAGCCAGGCGCGTCCAGGGAGGATGTCAGGGAAGATGACACTGCCTGCATTGAGGCTCAGGGACACGTGGCACTTGTCCCCTCACCAGTTGCTGGCTAATCACCCCAAACCGCGTGGTGTAAAGCAGCGCGCACTTTACCAGGACTCTGTGGGTCCAGAATACAGACGGGCCGTGGGGACGCTCTTCTTGCGCCTTGGTGTTTGGGCCTCAGCTGGGAAGACTTGAAGAGCTGGGCCAACTGGAGGTCAGGGGCTGGGACCATCCAGAGGCTTCTCTGGGTGTTTAGGAAACATGAAACCCTGGGAAAGTCATTAAGACTGTGATTGAAGGACCTTAGGGAAGTAATGGGACAGACCCTGCAGAGATACCCACGGTGAAGGGTAAGAAAGTACCTAAGGGTGGTGCTTTCTAACTTTCTACGTGTTCATTCCCCAAACCACCAACAGTGCTGCCAGGCTCTATCCACTGCTCCCACGCTCACCTCCAGCCAGTGTCCACTGTCTGTGATATATGATGCTGGCCTGCAGCCATGGCTGATTCATTACAGCCAGACTGCAGTGCTAATGAGATTCTCTTAAGAGGGCATTTGCAATTTTAGATGTAGAAGCTGTAAACAATAATATAAATGGAGCCATGCCAGAGAAACTGCCTTGCATGTCGTCTGCCCTAAACCTTGGAATGTCAAAAACAGAAAATAACCTTTGGATTGGGCCGAAGCAACCTCGTGCCTTGCAAAAGAACTGTTTGCAAAGATAACAAGAAAGCAGTTATGACTGCTGGACCGATGGCTACCGGACTGAAAATTAAAACCATTGTTTAGAACTAGTGATGCTATGCTAGCTTATCTGCACCGATAGAAACGTCTTCCTTAGCGGGTGTACTTGCTCCCCTTCCCTTTCTCATAAACACCTCTTGCCTTTGTCTCCTAATCAGAACACCACTGGGGCTTCTGCCTGAATCTGTGTCCCAAATAGCCATTCTTATTGATCTCAAATAAATGCCACTGCCTCTCCCTTTGTAAGCCTTTATTTTTAGGTGAACAAAGGTCAGGTAGTCGGGGGCCCTGGAGCTGAGTCAGGGCATGACATTGACGTAGGACACGCCTGCCTCTTCCAGCTGCAAAATACAGTGACTCTAATAAGTCCTGGCACAAAAAGCGACTTCTTGGGGTTTGGGTATGAGGACATCCTGGGGACATTTGTAACGGGCAAGTGCAGCCAGGAAGTGTGCACGCGGCCTGAGCTTCGTGTTGAACTCTGCTCTCGGGCACAGTGATGCCGGAATGGAGCTAAGCCACTTGTCGTGCTGACACTGGGACTAGCCTGCAGGGTGTTCCCTGCTGCTGGAGAGCGTCTCAGCCCCTTGGAGCTGGTCTGTTTCTCTAAAATTTTCCTTGACATTGTTAACGTCTCTATGTTCTGCACCCCCTACACTGGCACCATAGCTCCAGGAGGCCGTTATTTATTTGGTGGCAGGTGGCTTCCACTGGACCTTTTCCACCTTGATGGGGGCAATTCTCTCTCCTAACTGAATGGACACTTATTCTGGATGTGGAATATTTTTCTCTGCACGTTCTGGCCCTGTTTACATGACCGCTGGTGGAATAAATGTCTGCCTTCTATGTAATTATGCATTTAGCAACCTGTCTATCCATCAGACGTTGCTTTGGCTACAACAAGGCAGACAGCTGAGTGCAACAGCTTAACCAATGGGGGCTTGTTTTCCTTCATGCAGCAAGAAGCCTGGTGGGAGGCAGGCCGGGCTGTGCCAGGTGTCATGGTATCAGTGTCCCCCACTCCTTTGATCTTTTGGCTCTTCTACCCTTAGTATGTGTCTCAGGTGATTTTACAGCCGTGTTCCAGCCAAGAAGGAGGGGAGAGTCAAAGATGAAAGGCGTTGGTTTCCTGGATGCCACATCTTCACAGTGATGGTTTTTTGATGTCTGTCTCCTCCCCTGGAAGTAAGCGGTGTGAGGGCAGGGACCACGCTGGCATTGTTACTTTGCGTGTTCGGTGCCTGCTGCAGGGATGGCACCCAGAATGCATGTGGTACAGCACAGAATGGGGGCGAGGACGAGTGAGTCCTTCTTCACGTGCCTCTGTCGGAGCCCGGGGCGGGAAGTCTGGGACGCGGGTTCTCGTCTTGCGCCCACTGCCAGTAGCTGAAACCCCTGGCTTCATTCTCCTCGTGTGTGTGTGTGTGTACGTGCGTGTGCACATATAAGCGTGTGTGTGTGAATGTGTAAGCATAGGTATGTGTGCGTGTGGGTGCTTGTATGAGTGGTGTGTGAATTTGTGTGAACGTGTGAGTGTGTAAGTAGGTGTGTGTGCATATATGTATGTAAGTGTGTGTACACGTTGCACATACATATGTGTAACTGAGTGTGTGTGTGCGTGACACAAGTACGACTGTGTGTGAGGGTGTGCCTGTTCTCTGGCTCTGCTTGAATTGTGAAGTGCTGGTAGGTTACTCATCCTTTCAATGCTCAAGTAGTTTACACAGGATCTACACAGGCGGCTCACTCTCTTAAAGTTTTATTTGTTGTGCAGACAAAAGGAAAACGAGAACCAAACTGCAGATGCACTGCCTCTTTGATGGTGTGGACAGAACACGCTGGCTCTGGGAGCTGCATGCTGCAACGTCCCGTGTGCCCCCTGCGCCCCGCTGGGGCCTGGCAGCAGTGCATCTCCCTGCTCTGCTGGCCCTTTGTCCAGCCCCGCTGACCTTGGCTGCACAGTGGAGGCCGTCACCCGGGGTCTGCCCCACTTGCAGGAGCTGGGTTTTGCCTGCCTGCGAGGCTGGCACAGTGCTTTCACCCGAGCTGAGCCGACCCACTTCTGATGACGGGTCGCCAGGCAGGCCTGGGCTGGTTAGTTCCTTCCTGCTTCCACTGGGCAGCTTGCTGGCCTCTTATTCTTGTCTGGCAGGACAAGGGCAGCTGCGACATGTGTGCTAAGGTTCTGAGTCCTGTGATCATAGCAAGGCCGTCCCAAGTCTGATGCCAGGGGTGTGGAGTGTGTGTGCGTACCACTGCTGTTTGATTGTTTTACTTTGGGAGGTTTGCCAGTCACCCACGTGTATCCTGTGGGGGCGCGGTGGGGGGTGGCTGTCATTCCTTCCACAGGGTGATGACCCCTGCCCCAGTGCTGGTGGTGGTGCCGCAGCCTCTCAAGCAGTAGAGATGGACTCTGCCTTTGGGCTGGCTAAGCGGTGGCCCCAGGAACTGACCAACATGGTGTTTCAGGGGGCTGCCAGGAGAGCTGGCAGGGCCCAACGGGGGCAGCTGGCACCCTGAGCTGTGGTGAGGGATTGGCCTCGGGGAATCGAGGCCGTTGCAGCAGGCCATCACTGTCTCCTGGGCTGATGGGATAAATCCAGATGGATAGTCATTCATTTTATCCGGGGCTGGGTGATACGTGCAGCCAATCAGTGACACAGTCACTGAGTCTCAGGGGACTCACTGTCTCTGTCAACTCAGACTGTGTTATTCCCCTTGAGTATAGTTCAGTTGTTCAAATAAAAAGAAAATAACTTACAAAGGATGATTCTGGGTCTTGTGCTCTCAGAGGGCTGAAAGGCCGTTGTCAGGAAGCATTTGATACTCGAGCCGTCAGCTCACGTGGGTTTGACCACAGGTCCACTGGTTTGGTGACAGTCACTGCCTTGCAGGTCACCTCCAGTGCTGTGGGGCCTCCCTCCCAGGGGCGCCTGCTGTGAGCTCTGTCTCCCAGACCGCTTGCCTCCGTCACTGAGGACAGCTGTTAGGTGGTCAGAATTTCTGTTGATATGGAAACCCTCAGAGCTTCGGAGAGATAGACGTTATTATGGGATGTGCACTAAACAAGGCAGAAAAGAAATTCACTTTTAAAATATATAAATTGCACAGAAGTTTCCAGAACATAGAGAGAAAAAAATGCCCACCAAGTAGTACTGAACTTCGCTGTGTTCTTGTTTTCCTAAATGAGGCGAGTGTAGGGTGGGGGTGGTGTTTGTCCTCCCAGAGCCCAGTCCCCAGACCCCCCACCTCGTGACTGCTGTGCAGCGATGCCCAGCGCTCTGTGCTGTTAGCCTGGCTGCACTCTCTTCTCCGCCGGCCACTGCGTACTGCTAAGTACTCCAGCTCCAAAGATTTCCTTTCTCCTCCAAAGGCTCAGTTAGCTTAGATTCTGTTACATTTTCCTGTCACCTTCACTTTTTCTGTCAAGCAGCTGCTTCACTTCCGTTAAAACCTGCCGAGTTCTCAGTGTGATGCCAGAACTTCCCACAGCATCTCTTTTTAATCCTCAGAGCCCCTGCGTCTCCTAGGCAGGTTTTTCACTGAAGGTACTGAGGAGCTGAGGTCAGCTGATGGAAGGCACAGCTGGATGTGTTGCTGAGACCCCCAATGGGCCAGGGCTGTGTCCCACTGTCCCCTCGGCCTGCTTTCTCCTTCAATGACCTCCCTGCTCCTTTGACGCTGTCTCAGTGCCTTGTATGTGCAAAGCATACAAGGTAACTGTCGTCTGCTTTAATTTGTCCTAATTATGTCTTGGTTCCATCTCTGGGGAAGAAAATGACTACATGTCAGGGCGGCCGGATGGCTCAGTTGGTTAGAGCCTGAGCTCTCAACGGCAAGGTTGCCAGTTCAATTCCCGCAAGGGATGGTGTGCTGCGCCCCCTGCAACTAAAGACTGAAAACAGTAACTGGATTTGGAGCTGAGCTGCGCCCTTCACAGCTAGACTGAAGGACAGTGACTTGACTTGGAGCTGATGGGCCCTGGAGAAACACACTGTTCCCCAATATCCCCCAATTTAAAAAAAATGACTGCACCTCAAACGTTTGGGAGAAGGTGGCCTGTTTTACAATGAAGCAAACTTTGATAAAATATTTACATCATAAAATACTGCAGATGTGAGTTAGAAAAAAAATCAATTTCTTTGCAGAAAATTTGGCTACCTGTATGAGTATTTAGTTACTACATAGTTAAACTATTTTGTAGGTATGTCTTTCCTTTGCTTTAAAAAAGAGTTCAAAATAATTTTCTTCTAGAGGTTCATATTAATTAGTATTAGGTTGGTGCAAAAGTAATTGCGGTTTAAAAGGTTAAAAGTAATTGCAAAAACCGCAATCACTTTTGCACCACGCTTCTACTTTGCTGTGAAATAGGTACGGCGATAATTACATTTCCCAATTATGTAGCAGTTTACCATTATGAGCTATTTCCACACGCATTCTTATGTGGATAATGCGAGAAAAAGAGGGACCAGATAGTTAAGTGATTCATTCAAGGAGTTTGAATCCAAGTGTCTTAAGTTTGAGTCAAGTTTTACGTTCTTTACGTTATTTGTTTATCATTTTTTAAAATGAGCTATAATTTACTGTGTAAATGACTGAAACCTGAAACACAGAGGTGATTAGTAGTCCTGCGGACTCAACCCCAAGCGCTTCTAGGCAGTAGATTTTGTGTGTATGTTTGTATTTGTGTGTTTGTGTATTATGAGTGTTAGTTTCTGTGGCATTTTATAAAAGTAGTTCTAAGTTAGCGATTGCACCAAAAAAGAACAGAGGAACAAAGACATTCTTGGGGGAGCTGGAATACACCTATTCCCTTGACTGTGGTGACAGTTTCCTTGGCGTGTGCTTTTGGGCAAACTCATCGATCTGTACACATTCGATATGTGCAATTCATTACGTATCAATTACACCCCAAAGCTGTCAAAAGATAAGAAATAATCCCCAAAGTTAGAGATGGCAAAGGCTGGCCTTAGACCTTAAATCAAGTTTGTATCTTAGATTCCTTTTTCTTTGTATAAGTGTGTTCATGGCTCAGGAACTCTTTCTCAAGTCTTTGAATTTGGAATTAAACACGTACTACTTATACGGAACTACATCACCTTTTGGTAAAGTGTTGACTGATTTTGGCACAAGTTAAATTTCAGAAACATAAATTGATTTCTTAAAATCGTTGACTGAGGTGTATGTCAGTGGAGGAGCTGCTGCTAATGTAATAGTGAGCACATCAGAAAAAGGGTGAAAAAGTCGTTTTCTTGCAGCAACCTTTCTAGACTGCCTACTCTTTTCTGGTCTTGAGCGACTCATCAGACATATAAACTGTGTTTTCCTGGGCTACTGATTTACAGGTTTTGGAAGAATTGAATCCGGTCAAAGTGGTCAAAACTGTTGGCATGTCTGAGGCTTAAACCTAGCCTTTGGTGGAAGAAATCTACAAAAGTGTTGTCTGTCTGTCTCCCTCCTTCCCTCCCTGCTTCCTTTCCGTGACTCCCGGGCATATGCGCACAGAGGTTTCGGTGAGAGCTGGATACTGGTAGAAGATTCTCAGCCAAACCCAATAGGCTCCTTGCTCGTGAGCCTTTATGACGCTTCTGCAGTGCATGGCATTTCATCACACCTTCTTGGTGTGGCTTCTTCCCTAAGACTCTCCATGTTCCATTTCTGACTCCATCTTTGGACTGAATTCCTGGGTCTCTCTTTGTCCCTTGGCCAACTTCATAGTGTCGTCTCACTCATTTCTTCTTACACAGGTATTTTGTATTTTCTGTTAATATTTTCACTAGTTTATTTTCTAACAGGTTATTGGTAATATAAAGTTACAGTATTTGATGTTTATACTGAACCTGACAAATTTCTGCACTCCCTAATTAATTATGAAGTTTTTAAAAAAATAAGCTCTTGTTTTTTTCTCCTAGAGGTACAATGATGTCTTTTAAAAATATGATACTTTTCCCTCTTTTCTAATGAGTTTTCATCTTCTTTCTAATTCTTGCTTATAATATCTTAGGTTTAACTTCTAGAAACACAATAAACACTAGTGAACTTATCAAGCAATATGGTGTTATTTCTGATTTCAGTGGGAATGCCACTTGAGTTTTAGATACGATTTTGCCTCTTGATTTAAGGTAGTTGTTCTTTACCAGGTTAACTAACTATTATTTTAACAATTTCTATTAATGTTTTGATACACTATTTAATTCAATTGCCAGTATTTTAGGATGTGATATCTATCTATATGTATGTGAATTTGGTAACAGGTTGTTTTAGCTACTTCGAGTGAATAGAAAACTTTTTCTGTGTTTCTGTGCTCTGTAACATTGTCATCAGTGATGATTTCCTTGAAACTATAAAAAATCTACCTGAGGATTTTTTAACATGTATTTGTGTCCTTTTAAAAGGACAACTTTTACCTTTAGAACAGTTTTAGATTTACAGAACAATGTCAGAGACAACAGAGTTCCCATGGACCCCACACCCAGCTTCTTCCATTGTTAGCATCTGACCTTGCAAGGTAACTTTGTTGCAATTAAGAAACCAATATTGATACATTACTATTAACTGAACTCCATTTTTGATCCTGATTTCCTGAGTTTTTACCTAATGTCTTTTGTTATTTTTTTATTTTTTAAAAAATTTAGAAACAGTTTTTGTCATTAGTTTTAGGTGTATAAAACACTGTAATAGTTAGACCTTTCACCCTTCACAAAGTGATTTTTGGGGACTGTACTCAATACTGTCCTAATGTCTCTTTTGTGTCCCAGGAACCCATCCTAGACACCATGTTACATTTAGTCATTATGTGTCATCTCCTCTTGGCTGTGGCAGTTCCTCAGACTGTCCTTGTTTTAGATGACCTTGACAGTTTTGAGGAGTCCTGGTCATGTATTTTCTTGAATGTCCCTCTATTGGGATTTGCCTGAAGATTTTCTCAGGGTTAGACAAGGGTAACAGGTTTTGGGGAGGAGGACCACGGAGGTAAAACGTCTTCTCATCACATCACATCAGGGGTAGGGACTATCAGCACGACTTATCCCTGTTGGTGTTGACCAGGACCCCCTGGCTGATGGATTAGCCAGGTTTCTTCACTGTAAAGGTACCCCACCCCCTTCTTGCATTCTTTAATCTTTGAAGGAAGTCACTGTACAGCCCACACTTGGGGAGTTCTAGTTCATCTCCGTGAGGGCAGAGCAGCTACTTCATTTATTTGGAGTGCTTTGTCTCTTTTCCCCTGTTTATTTATTCGGTCACTTATTTATATCAGGATGGACTCATGGATGTTGATCTTAAATTTGGGTTATGATCCAATACTACTTCATTTATTCTCTTGATCACATTGATCCAGTTTTGGGCTATTGGGAGTGATTTCAATTGGTTCCTGTGCTCCTTGACATTGTGGGTTGTCCTTTTTATTTTATTTTTTCCCCTGAGCATTTCCTTAATTTCTGGCATTATAAGAGGCTCCAGGCCCATCTTGTCCTAGAAACAGCCATTTCTCTGAGGATCCCTGATTCCTCTTATGTAAGAATGATATTAGGAACTAAGATATGTGTTTTGGCAGTTTGTGGCCTTTTTTTGGAGGTAATTTTTTATGACAAATATTTTGTATCTTTTCTCAAGTTGATTTTGATAATTTACATTTTTTTGAAAGACCATAGTTTTTCTGATATTTGACATTTAAATAGCATACACTTTATAAAGTATTTATAAAAATGTTATTTCTATATTATTTCTAGCTATTTTAAAAATCAGTTCAAGGAGTAGCTTAACAATTTTACTGATTTCTTCTTTTTAATTCATTAACTTCTGATCTGATCTTTACTATTTCCTCCCTCCTGCTTCCTTTGGGACTGCACTTTTCCAATTTGTTAAGTGTATAATCTTTTTGAGTAAATGCTTAGTTCATATAGATTTTATTCTTCCTGTTTTAGTAGTGAAAGCATTTAAAGAATTAAAACTTACTTTTAAAATCAGCTTTGACTATTTACCCTGAGGTGTGATGTGCTACAGACCTAATTACAATGACAAATTTTTAAGAAAATTTACTTTTGTTTACTCTTTAACCAAGAGTTATTTTTGAGGATGTTTAAAAATCTCTGGAAGGAAGTCTTTAATTTAAGCTGTTATGAATGTCTAATTTCTTTCCCCCACCTTAAGATAAGGTCACTTTTTAGTGCTAATATTGTGGGTATCTGTAAGTAATTTTCTTCTCTTTCTGGAGCCCACAGAATCGAGTGCCTCTGTGAACTCACCATCACATTCCTTGCATCGCCTGCACCCTCGGTTTTGGTACTCGATCTGTCTTACGCTAACAGTCGCATGTCCCTTTTCTTTTTAAATCAAATGTGCTTTCTATTTCAATCACTTTGCTGTACAGACTGTGAGGACACACTGTTTGTCTCTTGAAGATTTCATGACTCTTGTCCTTTTCTTAAGGATTAGTCCTTAAACGGACATCATGCTTCTCAGTGTCACATTGTATTTATTTTGTCTTGAATTAAGGTCTGGTGCTAACTGTGTTCTGATTTCTGTTTTATTCGTGTTTCCCTGACTGATCTTCAGTCATCTTTTTATCTTTAACTTGTTTGCATTATTTTATTTTTGTCTGTCTTTTGTAAGCAGCACGTAGATTGATATTGGTCATTAACCCAATTTTACAGGTCTTGTCCTTTATTAGGTCAGGGGGTGGGGGTTGCCTGATTAAATATATGGTTGCTAAGGATATGTTTAAATTATCTTTAACCTTCTTTTCCTTCTCCTCCTTCTTTGTTTTCTTTTTTGAAAGAGGACATACACTCCAAAAGAAATGTGATAGATATTTGCCATATTTTTGGTCCCAATTCCCTCAGAAGCCAAAAATCACGTTGCCAGCCTCCCTCTGGCCAGGACGCCACACGTGACCTGGCTCTGCCAATCAGATGTGCCTATGCCATGTTGAATCTGAGGGAGGGAGCGCGTTATGAAGTCCCTTTCTGGGAGGAGAGCAGCCGGGCTCTCTCGGTGGGGCAGCAACACTGGCGGGGGAGGAATGTCTGTGGGACGGGCGCTCACGGCCATGGGGGCCACACCAGTCGGGGGTCCTAAGGTCGTCAGAAGCCTGACCCTCGTGCCACCTCAGACGTCGTTCCTGGCTGCTAAGCCCTGTGCCCAACTCCTGAGTGGGCCCGAGACCCTGTAACACATTCCTCTCTAACGTCAACTGTCTAATGGTGAGTGTCTAACAGTTAAGAACCTGGCTGATGGCAGGAGCAGAGTTACAGCTCTGGAAGCTTGTAACACAGGCATGTAGGCAAAGCAGGGAAGGAAGTGGTTTCCTGTGTCAGGAATCTCAGCAGGTACATCCGTCCCAGCATGCGACAAGTATGAGGGAATGCGTGCCTCTGCTTTGCACACCCTGGAGACAGAGTCCTGGTGCCTTTCTTTCTGGGTTACCTGGGTTTATCCATAACTCGCTGCGAGGCTGAGTACAGATGCCATCCACCAGCCATCCACTAGTCCCTTAAAAACCTAATACAAACAACCCAATTGAAAAATGGGCAGAGGACCTGAAGAGACATTTCTCCAAAGAGGACATACAAATGGCAAATAGACATATGAAAAAATGCTCAACATCACTAATCATCAGAGAAATGCAAATAAAAACCACAATGAGATATCACCTCACACCAGTCAGAATGGCTATCATCAAGACAAATAGTAACAAGTGTTGGAGAGGCTGTGGAGAAAAAGGAACCCTCATACACTGTTGGTGGGAATGCAGACTGGTGCAGCCGTTATGGAAGGCAGTGTGGAGGTTCCTCAAAAAATTATGAATAGAATTACCGTATGACCCAGCAATCCCTCTCCTGGGTATCTACCCAAAAAATCTGAAAACATTTATACATAAAGACACGTGTGCCCCAATGTTCATTGCAGCTTTGTTTACGGTGGCCAAGACATGGAAACAGCCAAAATGTCCTTCGCTGGATGAATGGATAAAGAAGTTGTGGTATATATACACAATGGAATACTATTCGGCGGTAAGAAAAGATGATATAGGAACATTTGTGACAACATGGATGGATCTTGAGAGTATAATGCTAAGCGAAATAAGTCAGACAGAAAAAGCAGAGAACCATATGATTTCACTGATATGTGGTATACAAACCAAAAACAACAAAAGAACAAGACAAGCAAATGAGAAACAAAAACTCATAGACACAGACAATAGTTTAGTGTTTCCCAGAGGGTAAGGGGGTGGGGGGTGGGAGATGAGGGTAAGGGGGATCAAATATATGGTGATGGAAGGAGAACTGACTCTGGGTGGTGAACACACAATGGGATTTATAGATGATGTAATACAGAATTGTACACCTGAAATCTATGCAATTTTACTAACAATTGTCACCTCAATAAATTTAATAATAATAAAAAAATACCATCACATACTATTAGTCCAATAATTGTGTTGTGGTTGAATTGGCAGTAAGAACCTTTCTTGCCTCAGTGGCCTGGCTGGTCATGGCATCTGATCAAGGACCTTTTGGCGTGGACTAAATGTTTCTATGGACATTGTGGATAGGTTCAAATGTTCACTAATCAATTATATGTGGAATGGAATAGAATAGAATAAAATAGAGACTAATTTAATGAATTTAATACAATTAGCATATAAATGCTATGTGAATGTGTAGTTATATATGTAAAATGTGTCTAATAAAATTCATCCCGTTTCATTTTATTACATATGTTGGTAAATTTAATAAAATGTAGCCAATTAAAAACAAAAAAACAAAAAAAAAACCCCCTAATACAAAAAGTCAATGACACATGTTTCGAATGTAATGTTCAAATTGACTCGCAACAGCCTGTTTTTGTATAATGTGTGCAGACTTGGATGAAGTTATGGTACTGCCTGGTGAACGAAGGGTGACGCTCTCCCTACGAAGTGTCAAGACTGATGTGTGAACGTTTTGCTGGGGACAGTCACCCAGATGTGCTGGAGCAGGGAGGTGCCCGCCCATTTCTGCTTAGTGCAAATGTCTGCATTCCGGAATAGAACAGTCTTTCTTTGGAACTATCTGTCTTGAAAGAGGGTAGACACATGGTTTGTTTTCTGAGAAGTTGCTTGAAAACCCATTTCCGTGTTTGCTGTAAGTAGAGGAAATTTTCTCAGACATCAGCATAAAGTTTGTTGTGCTGTTGCCAATTTGGGTCTCTGTTTTTCTCAGACCCACACAATTCCAGGGACACCTTCGTACTTTGCATTCGTCTCCTATGGGTGCTCTAACAAATGACCGCAAATGCAGGGTCTTAAAACAACACACTTTTTTTTTTTTTTTTTTTTTAAAGCTTCTTGCAGTTCTGTAGGACAGAAGTCTGATGTAAATCTCACTGGGCTAAAATCCAGGGGTTGGCAGAGCTGCATTCTTTTCTGAAAAACCCTTTCCTTTTTCAGCTTCAAGAAGCTGCCTGTATTTCTAAGGTCATAGCCTCTCCCTCCACCTTCCAAGCAAGTTTGGAATGAGTGCTTCTCTCCTTCCCATCTCTCTGGCTCTCTCTCCTGACTTCCTCTTCCACTTTTGAGACTTGTGTTTACACTGGCCCTGCCTAGATAACCCAGGGCAATCTCTCCATCTCAGAGTCAACTGACAAGCAACCTTAGCTCCACCTGCAACCTTGACTCCCCTTTGCCACGTGACATACAGATTCAAAGCCTCTGGGTATTAGGACGTGGACATCTTTGGGGGGCCATTGTTCTCCTGCCATATATATAGCGCTTCATGCAGCTGTGAAACATGGCAGTCCTGCTGAGGCTGGGAGGTGTCTCGGTTACGGCCGGCATGTTACCATGTAAAGGTAGAATTTCCTAATTTGATTTTGAAGTGGAACAATTAGGTGGTAATATAGGGTGCTAGTAATGGCAGTGCTCGAAGCAGCCACACAGTGGCTCCTGGCTGCAGTGCTGTCTGCTTGAGAGTGGAGTTTGTGTAGGAAGTTTCATCATGGATGCAAATGAGATGGTTGAGGTATGGAAAGGCAAGAAGTGTCTGCACGTCTCTAGGACAGATAGACAGCTCACTTCAAACCCATCTTGGTTTTTAATTTTAAATTTAAAAATCATTTTAAATTTAGAGAAATGTTGCAAAGATAGGACAGTATTCCTAGACTTTCACCAAGCATCTTCTCTTGCATAACTATAGCACAATTATCAAAACTAAGGAGCTAACATTGGTACATTCCTATGAGCTGAATTATGGGTCCTAGTTGGATTTCACCAGTTTCTCTACTACTGTCCCATTCTGTCCCAGGATTGAACTTCAGGTCCACATTGCATATTGTCATCACATCTCTTTATTCAGTCTGACAGAGCTGAGTCTCTCTTTGTCTTTATGCTTGTGACATGCTTGAAAAATACTGGTCAGGTATCTGGTCTCTACAATGAATTGTTCCTTCAATTTGGGGTTGTCTGATATTTTCTTGTGACTAGGTCAAAATTATGCATATTGAAGAATACCACACCTCTCTTTCAATCTGAATTTTGTGAATATTTATATGTTTACTTTGCCTTTGTCATGACCTGCTACAGGTTACATGCCTCTTTGGGTTATCTCCTAACCTTTGTCCTAGGAGAACCTAAGTGTTCCTAATCGTCCCAACTCAGATGACCCCTTCCTCCAATGCATGTCATTGACACAGACACGTGGCTTGGTTGCCACTCAAAACATCACATCTAAGGCCACAGCCCCTGGAGTGACTTTTCCCCAGTGAAACCTCTTCCCTGATGCTTCTGTGTTTTCACTGGCTGAACTTGGTACTTTTTTCCTCATTCTGACCTCTGGTCTCCTGTCTTTCCATCTTCTTCTCATGCCTCCCTCCTAGGGTGGTTTTGAGGGTGACATGAGATGAAGGACGTGCGTGGCACAGAGCCGGCAGGTGACCCCGTGTGTGGGGTAGCATGAGCAGCACCAGCCTCTTCCTGGCCTTGCTCGTCTTCTCAGCTCGTCTCTACTCCTCCATCACTCATGCTCTCATTGGCAGAGGTTTCACCTTTTTCCTGCCATCTGCGTTTTCCCTGGGAGAACTCAGCTATCCTTCTACTCTCCGTTCGTACTATTCTTGCTAATTGGCTGCTCTGAAATCAGAAACAAACTGTCTTACCTCAGGTGAGATGCAAAAGCATAAGACTCTCATTGTTTATTTTTTTAGGCAGCTTTTCATTCTGAACACCATCCCCTTGCTCAAGTCTCTAAACGGATCTCTTTGCTACAGCTCCCGTCAGAAGCATCAACAGCCTCTGCAGTCCTTCCTCTTCTGCTCACGACTTACCTGGCCCCTGCACACCCTTGCTCCTCCTTGCTGTCTCGAATAGAAGGTCCATTCTTTGCTGCCAGATGCTCACCTCTCCCCAGGTGCTCCGTTCCTCTCTGTCCTGCTCTGCTACCTTTCCCTGGGGCCTCCCTGCAGCAGTGATCACTCGTCCTCTGTCTCTGTCCTTGTGCTACCTTTCCTGCAGACCTTCAACAACAAAGATGCTCACGCCTCCTCTATTCCACAGAGAGTCTCTCGCCTGCCAACCCACCTCCCTTCTCGCCAAAGTTCTCAAAGAAGGAAATCATGCTTTGCCTCCAGGTTCCAATTTCTCTTCATTCCTTATATTACAATCTGACTTTGTTCCCTCCATGCCACCGAACTCTTCAATTTGATTGACTGCTGCATGTAATAAAATTGTAAATTTCACCTGGGATGACCAAGGCATCTGTCGCACTCACCAGACACTCCTTTCTGAGGTTCGCGCCTCTTCCTGGCTCCCGTGGCAGTCAGGGTTTCAGGTCTTACTGGTGATCTCCTTCCATTGGAAGCTCATACTCCATTCCTTCCATTTAAATGCTGTCCGCGTCTCTCTTCTCTTCTCCCTCCCCCTCCCCCTGAATCCCCTCATTGCTTTTTGTGGCTTTGACCATTGCTTCCATGCAAGGGACACAGAACCTGTATTTCTAGTCCTGGGATCCCCAGCTCTCAGCCCCAAACCCATGTACCCCAGAAGCAGAGTCATCCCCTTCCAGTTCTCCATCCTGTTCTTTCTTCCTGTTCCTCCTGCAGAAGGAAGTTGAGTACAGACACTGCCCCAGTTTCTATGAGACCATCTTTCTACCACAGGTCCAGTGATTAAGGGGGGCTTTGAAGTTCTCAACTTTTCCAGAAATTTTTGGTGCCATCTGGCTCTTTTTATCTTCTTTGTAACTCTTTCCTCCCTTGTCTTTCTGTTTCCATTTTTCTTGTGGGCTCCCCCTGGTCTTCATCCTCATCCCCACCTCTCATGCTGTGTGTCATCCTGGTTCTTTTGCCAGTGTCAATACTTCGAGTGCAGTAGAGCTCCCAATCTTTAGCTCCGGGGCAAGCCTGTCTGCTCTGCTCCAGGCCAGAGTGGGGTCTTTCCATTGGATGCATCACAAGACTGCAGACTCAAGATGTCCAAATGGTGCTCGTTTTGTTCCCCTGTAAATCTCTCCTCCTCCAGACGCCCTCAGTCAGGGAAAGCAATGGAGTCAGAAAACAGGAGTTATCCCAAACTCCTTCCTGCCACTCATCTCCAATGAAAGACAGGATATCACCTCCCAGAGCGGCTGTTGTTTTGGTCCTGTCCTATCCACCTCTGGTACCATCACCTTAGTTCATATTCTCACCTCTGTAGCCTCCTAACTGGTCTGCCCACTCCAGGTCTTTTTTCTCTTCTAGCCCAACTGTTCTGCAAATGCCAGAGGAGATATTTCTAAAATGGGAATCTTATCTTCTGACTGAAATCTTTCAGTGAGGGCTCTCCATCTCCTTTATGGTGAAATCCAAGTTTCTTAGCATCATGTGTATTAATTAGCTTTTGCCACAATAATGCTTCATGACAAAATGTTGCAAAACAGACTGACTTGCAAAGACAACCATTTGTTTCAAACTCACACATCTGCAGATGGACTGTGGTTCAGCTGATCCAATCTGGGCTTGACTGGGCACCGTGCTTCAGGCTGCAGGTCAGCGGGGCTTAGCTCCGGGCTGTAGTTGGGGTTCAGGTCTGCCACACGTGGACTGAAGGCGAATGGCCACTTGCTCCACGTCCTTCATGTGGAAAATAACTAGAATGTAAGCGGAGGAGTGGCGACATGAGATGCCTCTGGAGGTTAGGTCAGGAACTGGCACGCTGTCACTTTTGTTCACCTTCTATTGGCTAAAGAACGTCATTGTCAAGCTGCCCAGGATCAACAGGGCGGGAGCATATCGTCTGCCCACTCTAGTCCCGGAGAATGGGCAGGGATGTAGGACTCAGACGAAGAGAGGACACAAAGAACTGCAAACAATGACAGCACATGTGCTATGGGAGACGTCTGGCTGCTCTCTGCCTGCCCGTCCAGAACCATCTTTCTCTAGTCTCAGTATTCTTCCTTCATGCTAGATCCCATTTCACCAAACCACCATCTGCGTCCTTGCTAAGACATCGGCTCTCTTCCTCTGTGCTTTGCACATACCTTTCCTCTGCATGGACGGACGTTCCCTCCATGCCACCTGGAGGGCTCCACTAGGCTCTCTAGCTCCAGCATGATGTCTCTACTTCCAAGGACATCCCTACTTTCCAGGCTGCATTAGGTGCTCAGAACCCGTGTTTCCTTCATGCCAGTTTCACCACCCTCCGCACATGTTTCGGGCAATATTTTGTTCTTATCTTGTCTCTTCCAGCAGGTTGTAAGCTCCTTGAATTCAGGATGTTTATTCTCAGCTCCTTGCATAGAACCCAGTTCATTCTACATGTTCAATAAATATTTGTTGAATAAGTAAATGGACGAGTGTAAGGATGACTGCTTCTGAGCGTCGGCTCATCATCTGTTTCATGTTGTGAAATCCTCGAATATTATATCATCATATTTTAAGACAGATTCAAAAAAATCACACACACACGCAAACACATTTACAGAACGATGATTTTTCTCGACCCACCCTTTGTGACCATCTTGCTTCCTTTAATAGCTAAGTTGGTTTAGAATTTAACATTGTTTTTTACCCTTCACATTTTGGATCAATTTGATATATTTTCTTTCAACAACATCTACACTGGGTGACAATTACACAGCAGCCTGGTTTTCTTGGATTTTCCTCAGGTGCAGAGCAACTGAGGAAAACAATGGACTCAAAACAGATTCTTTACTGCAACCCCCAAAATTAATTTAAATATCACCCAAGTTTGACTTCATGTGCTTCGGAATCTGTATGAAGATTATTTTATCATTCTGAAAAAAAAGTGAGTGAGCTCTTCCTTCATCTAGTCCCAGCTAGCGCTAGTAGCATAAGCTTTGATCTCTCAAACTCGGAAATTTCTTTGTGTTCAAATGAAGGACTTTAGGAATGTAAAAAAAAACACAAAAAAAACAACTATGTTAGACTAAATACATGCACTTTGAATTTGACCAGAAATCTGAACAACATTAGCAATTTATTAATTCATTATAAATTTAAATTTGTGTTTGTCAAATGTAAAAGAACCCCATCACATTCCAGGTTTTTTTCATCTTATATTCACTTGACACACATTTTTGTGGCCGAGACCGAATCCTGTGTGTGTGTGTGTATGATCTGATTGTATCTCCTCTTGGGTTTTTGTTTAGCAGAGTTCCTGCCAGATAGAAATATGTGTTCAGTCCCAAATGAAATTGTGAGATTGATTTGCATTTTCTCAATTATTGATGAAGAGTTGATTGGGTTATTCCAGAATGGACTACGTTTTTTTTTTTTGTAAGATTATTTTCTTTTTCTTTGCTCAGACTTCGAGACTCTGAGATTATCCTCATCACATGTGTTGCCTAGAAGGCTGGTGCCAAGTGACAAGCTTCAGGGAGAGACAGCAGGTCAGAGTTCACACACAGAACCCTGAGACTGGCCCCTGGGCTGCTCTGAGGCTCATGGAAACAGCGTGGAGTCATGCTTCCCCTGGTCTCTGTTCTTTGCTTTTGGAGCTCGGCCTCCATTCAGATCACCCCCCACCAAAATAAATAAATAAATAAAGATGAAGAAGAAAGTGAGACTAGTAGTGTGGAGTCGAGAATACAAGATTATGCTTCTCCCAAGATGATCTAATCGCTTCTGGCTTTGCTCCGGTAGATCTGAGACCGATTAGCATAGTTTCTGAACACAGCCAGGCTTTCGAGGCTCTTGTACATGCAGGCATATCATTGAATGCTGGACGCTGTAGGGCTTTAATCCTTCTGGACCCAAGGGGCCTGATAGTACCACGAAATCCCTGGGGCCTGGCTGCCAGGCCCACCTGGGCCCCGGCGGCAGCCCTGGCAGGGAGGGCGGCCAAGTTTGCATACAAGAAGCAGGAGTCCGGTGGCTGGTAGCAGGTGAGTCATGCAGAGAGTCATTTAGCGGTTGCTCAGTGTGGTTCTTGGATCCATTAAGGTTGAGCAATGACAATTAGTGGGGAAGCAAATTAGAACAGCAAAGGCTTGATTATGAAGCAAATGAAAAACTCAAACGGAAAGCATTTTCTGAGTGTCTCAAAGAATTCCACCCTTTAATTATCCGTCCTCCCAGTGGCAGGGAGAGTGAGACTTCATTGGCAAATGCTTGGGGGCCATGTGGAGAGGGAAGCAAGGCTGCTGTGTGAACAAGGGGGAAGTGGCCCACCCGCCAGGTGAGCGCTGGTGGAAGGTTGCCATGGCAACGCAGACCTCGGTCCAGGGACAGGCCTGAAGGAGGGGTTTTGGACCCTGAGACCTTGCTGAAGAGAACATCTGCCGAGAAGGAAAAGGTTTGAGGACCGACCTGGTTGGAAGGGTGACACTCGGATGCGGTCCATCTTACTTAACTCCACCCCCATCCCAGCACCTGGCTCATTAAATACGTTAAATTTTAGAATTCGCTTGTAAAGATTTGTATCTGTATCATTAACATTCTGACTAGGATTGGAAAGCACTCCTTGTCCAAATGGACTCTATTTTCAGGAAGGCGTTATTGTTGATGCAATCAAGGGCAAGATTGTTACATCCAGCAAGTGTCCCCCATTCTAAATGTCCCCAAAGTTGTCTCCCTTGGTCGGTGCTAAGGATGGTGACAGTGGGGATGGGTGCCGTCCCCTGTGTCTGAGCCTCCACCGTCACATATGCCCACCGAGGGCCAGAGGGGAGAAGCGCACTGTGCGCACGTTCTCAGCTGCCGCAGGAATCTCAGTATTTACCAGGTGAGCGGTTCACGCCTCATCAAAGAACCCCAGACACACGCGTCCTGGGCTATGACCCCGCAGCTCTAACGAGATAGTCGGAGATGCACAAACCATAATCTGTCTCACCTCTGCTCAGGGCTTTGATGATTGTTTTTCATAGTTTTGAATTCTATTAAAAACCAGAATGAAAATGCCCTAAAAGTGTAAACAAGATGATGTGATTTATTTGGATTTGAGGAAATAAACCAAATTAAAATTTGATATACAATTGAAGGCAGCCTACATATAATATATGAATGGATATCTATAGAAGATTTATTTATGCATACAGAGAGTGCCAAAAAATGTATGTACGTTTTAAGAAAGGAAAACTGTGTTAAAGTTGTAATACTCAATATATACGGATAACAAAAGAGGAATACAAGTCACGTTTGACTTCTGCAATGACAAGAGGTGCTCAAAGTGGTTCGTTCCCATCAGCGTCCAGACACTTCTGAGTATGGTGAACTCTGCTTGAGTGTCCACTTGTGTACATGTTTTTGGCACCCCCTTTATATTGTATTACTTATCTACGCTGTGTAATTGCCACAAACCAGAGGTATAAAACAATACCCCCTTATTACCTCACGATCCTCGTGCTCAGAAGTCTGGGTCGGCTTGGCTCAGTCCTGTGACCAGCGTCTCACAGGCTGACACCAAGGAGTTGGCCGGGTCAGACTCTTCTCTGCGGTTTGGGGAAGACGGCCTTTCCCGGCTCCTCAGAGGTTGGCCGAGTGCTGTTGTAGGACTAGAGTCCCGCTCTCCTTGCTGGACGTCAGCCAGGGGTTGCTGTGTACTCCTGGGGTCCCCCTCAGATGCTCTCTGGCCCTTGCACGTGACCCCGTTTTAAAATAGAGTGTATTAACAGTAAATCTGAGGTTCAGTAAGACCAATAGATAGGGAGGTAGTTGCCA
Organism: Rhinolophus sinicus; assembly: GCF_036562045.2. NCBI lineage: Eukaryota > Metazoa > Chordata > Mammalia > Chiroptera > Rhinolophidae > Rhinolophus > Rhinolophus sinicus. The sequence goes on along the minus strand of NC_133753.1, from coordinate 195,357,998 downwards.
TTGAAAAGGAACGTTGTTACAGGTCCCTGGAGGAGGGGCACGCCAGGGTCCCTGGACCAGGGTCACACAGGGAAGCACAGGGTGGGCCAAGAGGCAGAGGGAGTGAGGGGAAATGTGGGCGGGGCCTTTTGGCGGTTTCTATGGGAAGGATGAGCAGGTTGGTTTGAATGATTCCAGATTTGGGGGCACAGGGACTGTTCCTAGTGGTTTGGTACCTGGCTCTGGGGTGGTTGGGTGGTGAGAACCTGATAGAAGAGATGGTTGGGGTGTGGGCTCTGCATTGGCTGGTTTGCATTTCAAAGGAATAATTCAGCTTGTTTACTATGTTTACTATGCTCAGTTGTTTAGTACGTTTAGGAATTATCTAACTGTGGGACGGGCAGTCCTTCTAGGCGAGCAAGAGTGCAGATGTGAAAGCATCACATTGACATCAGTTACAGACAATGGAAGACATAGTAACACAACCCCCTCCATGTTCAAAGCCAGCGACTGTGTGTAGAATCCTTCTCATGCGTTGATTCTAGCTGACTTTACTTTCTGCCAGAGAAAACTCTACTGTTCAGGGCTCAAATATTAGATTAGACTTGCCAGGGTACCTTCCCTTCTGATTAATGCAAGTGAACTGATTCTCATGATCTTAATTACACCTGCCAACCCCATCTGCCATGTAACATACCGTAATCATGGATATGGTAGCTCATAGAATTCACAGTCCTGGGGATTAGAGTAGGAATTCTTGGGGGAGCATCTTAGAATTCTCCCATATATGTAAATTACAAAAGTAGAATTTGCTCATGGAACAAAATTTGGAAAACAAAGGAAGTTGCACAGAGGAAAATAAAAATCACCCATTTTATCACTACTAGTATATTTTATTTGATATTTTTTTATTGTCACAGCTAAAAATATAATTAATGCTCACAGTTGTGTGTCCTTTTGAATTTCACAAAAATTTTCCCATGTCATTATAAATTCTTTACAGTAATAATTGTCAGCAATCGCATAGTAAACATTTACTAACTACTCACTTAATGTTGGATATTTAGATGATTTCAAGACTTTGTCAATATTTATGATTCTTTCCATTGGAGAGATTCCTAGAATAAGATTACTGGATCAGAAGCTGCAAACATTTTAAATCTCTGATTTATACTCCCAGCAGTAAAATCTGATTTCTTTCTTTCTCCTTCCTTCTTTTCATTTTCCCTCTCTTTCTGCCTGTCTCCATGTTTCAGTATTTACATTTTCAACAGTATAACATGAAAGTATGAGAAAATGAAAAGAAGGAAGGAGAAAAAGAATTTATTTTTTCTGTGAATAAATAAAAACTCATTCTTCATCATCTTCATCATCTACACAAAGCCACTTGGTTGTGAAATCCACTGGAAACCTGTTTGATAATTTCTCAGCAACTGGAATCATCAGTGACGGAACCTTTAAATGACTGGGTTTCTGAATGTCCCACTAGTGGACCAAAAAGGGATTGGCCTTCACCTCCTTCTCTCGGGTCCCCAGGATCCCTCTGCCAACCCCTGTATATCCAGGAAGGTTCACTGTGGACTCGCGTACAAGTCAACTCCAAGAGCAGTTCCCCACTTCTGTGTCCATTAACTACCATCTCTCTGTCACCCATTCGTTCACCAGTTAGCATGTAATTTCCCAAAGTAGCCACTGGATAAATTAAGAAACATTTATCCAAACAGATGAGTAGGTAAGAATTTTTCCCCCCATTTTGGCAGCATTTAATGTAAGAGTCGTGGCAGAGGTTTACTTCACAAGAAAGATTTTAATGTTGCCATGTCAGCTCTACTGTAGACAGGATTTTAGTAGGCAGGTCCTTCAAAGCAGTGTATCCTAATTAATCCACAGTCCTAGTGTTGGGGAAAGTAGTAAAGGGGTCTCTGAATAGTTACCAGCTATTTCCAATGACTAAAACATATTTGCTTTGATAAGAGCGTGGAAATCACAAAACATGACCTTTCATTGCTGACCAGCACAATAGCGACTTGATGGGATTAAAGCGGTTTTTCTAAGGAGATTGGGGACTAAATATTTATCTATAATAAGTACAAACGAGAAAACAAATTTTCATCGCTTAGTAGAGTTTTGTTAAAAGTCTTTGTGAATTGGAGGCTATGTAGTTCCCTAGATGGTGAGAGGTTGAGACCGTGATGTGGAAAGCCCCCTCTGCACAGAGCCCGCCTGAGATAGGCCAGGAAAACCTTAGAGAATATCCTCACTCTGTGGACTCTCCATCCTTCCAAAGACTTTCTTATGTTGAAGCTAGATGTACAGCTAGAGATGCAAGCATCAGGGAAAGCCTAGAAAACTGGTGGTAACAACTAGAATTCGTTCATTAAGGTCCTTCCCACTTCATTTGTCAACTGTTTTCATGTGCCTTTTTCAGAAGCTTCCATGGTTCATTACTGGCATTGGTCCTCTCAGCAAGAGGCAGTGGTTGGAATTTACCAAGTGTGTCTGGTCTCATTAACGTCTGAGAGTCATCGACAGGTCCCTTCAAGGTCCAAACTATTATTGATGCTAATGTTGATCAGTGTTCTAATATGAAAGGACAAAATCGCCCCAAATTTAATTGAGTGAAGGTGGTTTTCTGCCCGTTTCACGTCCTGATCTGGAAGCTTCTTTTACCAAAGTGTCGTTGAGACGGGTGCTCCTTGCTGGTCCAAGACAAGCAGGGCAAAGACACAGAAGGACACGTCTTGCTGACCCCTCATGGTCTTGGATTCAAACCCAGTAGTTTCCTCCCTGCCATACATGATTTTTACAGGGCTCTAAATTATGCCGCAGTAAATTTAGTGTGAAGTCACAGGGGATCCGTCATTCATGTCCCTTTCTTTCCTGCCTGAATTAGGAACCAGTTGGGAAATAAAATAGGTGTGAAGCCACTGGGGACCAAGCTTTATTATCAGTGACCTTTTCCTCTTCTAAATGTCATTAGGTTTGTGAGCAAGTAGAATTCTACTTATCTACTCACCCAGTCACTAGGTGTTCCTCCCTAGGGAAAATCTTAGAGCATGGTAGGCAGCAGACCAGATTGCGTGCCCTGTGTCAAGAAGCTGCTTCGGAGGCTTGCCCAGTTTCTTCTAAGTCACCAAGAAGAGAAGCTACTCCACTGTCCCTGGAGTGGCATTAGGAAAGGGTGGAGGTGGGGCCAGAGAGCTTCCTCTGCATGTAAACACAAGATCCAGGAAAAAGGTCTTTCTGACATTCCTCAGGAGGAGATGGATGGACCAGCCTGTTACTGGGATGTTTTTCAGCAAGCAGACGTGGAAACGTTTGTCTACAAATGCAGCTTTTACTCAAAGCTGACCTAGTTCCGTCCATGGGTCTTCTAATGTCTTAGCATTTTTCTCGTTCTCTTCTTCCTATAGGCCCTGTGGATCTATTCCATTCCTTACTGGGGCCACCAACCCATGGGAGAGTATATTGGTCAGGTTTTGCTGTGATAATGGTGCATATCAAACAAACCCAGTGGCTTCCAAACGTGTTTTTTTGCTTAAGAATCTGTGGGTTGGCTGGAACTCCCACGGCTTGACTGCATTGCGCTGCAAACTACGTTGAGTTCAGGTCTCCTCCATGGGTTTTCACATGCTGGACCAGTGGCCACCTAGGACATACTTTTCTCAAGGTGGAAGACAGGATTTCAAGAGCTGAGCAAAATCAGGCAGTGGCATCTGAAGCTTCTTCCACTTGCATCATTCTGCTCCATCAACCAAAGCAGCTCATGCGTCCAGGCCCAATGATGTGATGGGATTTGGGGAGAACAAAATTTGCTGAACAACAATGCCATCTGCCAGAACAAAGCTAAAGTGGTTGCAGGCAAAAGAGGAAGTCAGCGAGGACCATGTTTAGGGACCATGCCTTGTTTCGTTATGTCCTCTCTTGCTCTGGAACCAGATAGAACTGTGTTTGAATCCGGGCTGTGGACCTGTGAGTAGAATAAGGTGATTCTTGAGCTCTGACTGAGAACCAGACAAAAAGACAAGTAAAGTCACAGAGGAAGAGAATATCACCCCAGGGGAGCAGCAGGGGCCGTTCACAGCGGTGTGTTTGGGACAGTGAAGGTCCGACAGCTCAAGGAAGATGCTGGCAGGTAAGACGACTGTGTATTTATGTGTACATGCATTTATTCAGATTAGAGGGACTGAATCTGTCCATGGGTTCATGCAAAAGATTCCAGAAGACAGAGAGGCTACAAACAGGTCTGAGATCGCAGCCCAGATGCCATCCTCAGTGCAGATGGGGTTGTCCGCATACCCCTTTGGGTTCCCTCAAGGAGGAGAAGATGACTGGGGATGAAGATGGTGGGCGGAGGCTATGAAAAAATGGAGGGACTTTTGTGAATAAAGTAGGAAAGGAAATTTTCCAGGCGTGGGCCACGGGAGCTGCATGTGGAACGTAAAGAGTGAAGGATCCGTGGTCGTAGCCGGCAATGGAGAAGAAGCACATAGGACAGGCAGAAGGAAAGGAGCTGTGAGGTGAGGAAGCATGACTGTACCGTGACCCCAATCTCCATATCTATGCATTTTCCCATTAGTGTTGACCTGCTCTGGGCTGGGAGCTGAGAGGATGGCTGGGAGCCCAGCAGGGTCCATGGGCGGAGAGGTAATGTGTTGGGTCAGAGCAATCCTGACAATTAAGCCTCTTGTCCAGGCTGGGTGGGGGAGGGGTTGAGCCTAGATGTGACTCATCCCAGTAAACAGGGGGCTGGCAGGTGAGGTTGTGGAAGGGAGACTTGCAGAAACCTCCACTGACTCTGTTACCAGAACGCCTGGTGTGGGAGACCATCCATGACCATCTCACACCATGTCTCCCCATCTCTCAGCTGCTCCTGACTTGTCCCCCTCTAGGACCAGCTACATGATTTGTGGGGTTCAGTGTAAAACTAAGATGCAGGACCTCTTGTCCAAAGATGAAGAATGTCAGCATGGTGACGGCAGAGCAGTGAGCCAAGCACGAGGTCCTGCCGAGCCCCAGGCCCTGAGTGCACAGGTCATATGACCAGGAAGCCTGTTCTCACCTAGGTTCCTAGCACTCTGCTCCCAGCCCACAAGCATCTCACGGTTTCTCGTCCCCTCTCCCTTCTGCATACGCCCCCTCTTACCTCCTGCGTTGTTCCTCGGCAGCTTCTGTTCCAGAACGAAAATGTATCTCTAAGCCACTTCTTTAGGCTTCCCCAGGACTCGGCTGCAGTTTCTAGTGGAGCATTTATCTTTTCCTGCTTAGACTGCACATAGGTGGTTAAATGAGTGAGTAAGCACATAAATGACTAATGAGCTTTGAAGAGTCAAATCTAGTGAAATCAAGAGGACAGCCTGCCCATAGCACGTCCACGTGGGACTGCAGGCCTTTGCTAGAATCAACGGCACTTAGCCTTCTTTTGTTGAAGGCAACCTTACAGTTCTGATGTGCTGGGCACATTTAACTCATTAACTCATTCCTGGCCTGCCCTCAACAAGAAAGAGCTGAGGACACATGGTGCAGAAAATAAAATTTACTTCTAAACCTTGAAAAAGTCAGTGACTTCATGTTTACTTAAAATTTGTTTCCCTCCGTCTTCTTTCCAAACGATTTGAGGCCGATGATAAGAAAAGACAAGTGAAGCTCAGCCGTTCAGATACCCACCGAAGTTCAAGGTCATACAGTGGGAGGGGGCAAGGAAGAATATTACAAACACAACATTGCAGTTTCTACCTTGAACAATAGATTTTGACTCAGAATTTCTTGGTAGCGAAAGCAAAGATTCCTAACTGCCAGATCACATTCAAGTTGGTACAGAGACAAGTGCCCCACTGAAGTGTCGTGGATGGACTCAGCATCCCCAATCTTGTCTCGACAATTTATGCCTCTGAACTAGGATCCCAAGGGGAGCGTGAGCACCCAGTCAGGGCTTGCTGAGGGGCCCCTTTTCTCCTTGATACTTCAGCACTGGCTACTAATTGGAATTCCTGAGAGCAGGTCTGGCACCGAGGACTGTACCCTCCACCCAGGTGAGAACCGTGCAGGGAGGAAGGTCTGTGAATGTCTCCTGCTGGTCATCAGCCCACACCTGAACATCAGGCTCCTGGCTTCCAGTTGGGCAACAAGGCCAGCCTGGGGGACAGTCAGAGCAGGAGAGGCCTTGCCCCAGCTCTCCAGGAGGGCAGGTCTGCATCACCCATTGGGGGCGTGTCCGGCTGATGCCCCGAAAGTTCACACTGGCCGATCTCGTCTCACAGGTGTCAGGGAAGCAGACTTGGGGAGACAGGAAGAGAAAGCCTGGCACAGGGGAGGTGCCGTTTGCTTCTTAATTAAGAAAAGCTGAGAAGATATTACTAAACCATAGTCTCTGGGGAGATGAGCTAATGTCGTCTGGCTGAGTGGCTTCCCGACCTGCTGGTTCAGGGCAAAGCCAGACCTTTGAAAGCCTGGCAGGAGGAGGGGAGCAAGTCCCAGAGTGTCCCTCTGCCTTTGTCCCGTCAGCATTGACAGACCAAGGACTTTGTCAGGAGCTGTGCACTGGCTAAGTAGGTGGCTCAGAGGAGACATGTTCTCAGTTGTTAATTGAAGGGTATCCAAGGGCTTAGGTTTCAGAAGAGTACGTAATGGTTTTTTATTGTTATATAGATTAAATGGACACCCCCTATCCCACGGAGGAGCAACCCTACTGGAAGCAGCTGACATGAAAAAGGGGTGAGCAGCTGCCCCGGTACATACAGACCAAGGTGGCATCTCCAGGTAAGGCACCCAAAAGACAAAGATGAAACCATTTTCATGCACGTACACCAAGGACAGTTACGTGTTTCCCCCTCAAATATAGAGAATGATCTAGAATAGAGCTAAGCAAAGTCATATGTTCGCACTTCGAAACAGGTAAGAGGCTAACGGTCCAATCGTTTATGAGCAAAACAATACAGAATAAACCAATGAAAAATCTCAGCAGGCACTTTTGAGGTAGTAAGCATATGGGAATGTTCTTTGTGTTGAAACACCTGAAAATAAATGTAATATATTTATATATAATATAACAAATAGCAATACAATGCAATATATATCATATATTATAATGTATAACGTAATAGTGAAAAATATATACCTTTACAAGGTAATGTGCTAGTGGATTTGAAGGACCCAAAATAAATCATAGAAGGTTCAGGGTTGGCCGAGGTAATGGCCGTCCAGCCAGATAGCACAGAGCAGAGGTGAGCGCTTCAAGCTTAGCCTTCCTCCCTTCCTGTCCCACGTTCCCCACATACTGGCCTGCTGGCTTTGAGCAAATGATGCAGCTGTGCCCTTTATTGTTGTGGGTGCATAGAGGTTGTAACGTCCCGACTGGACTGGTGTGAAGACCCCGTGAGTTCTCCACAGGTGGCCGCTGGACCCGTGCCTGATGCACTGTCAGATCTCCTGAGTGTTAGCCACCAACACCATATTTAAACCAGTGCTGGTGACCTGTGTGCACGCTCGGAGACATGGCTGTCCGAGGAACCTACTTATTTAGAACGCATCTCTGCTTTATAACCTGGTTGAAAATACATTATCGCATTTGGATTTTGAGATATGCTTTGAAAAAGGCATTGTCTGACTCTTATAACTGAACTGGGTGTGCTGCTGGATAACGAGCTGTGGAGAATTGTTATGTATACATATGTAGGAAGAGATATCCTGGGTCCATTTCAGTCGAATCAGGTAAAAATCATGTCAGGAAGCAAAATAGTGAGTATCGATCTGACTGCTTTTGGAATCGAATGCTCAGCATTGCATTCAGTAAGCCATAGTTGCAAGCAAGCCTATTTACAAGTGACATTTCTTTCTGATACTGGAGGTTATATGATTATTTTGAAGTTAGAGAAGAAATTATCAATTGAATTGAAGAGAAAACAATGCAATTGAATAGGCTCAAGTCTCACTGCTGTTGATTTTCTTCCTTTTATTTGTTAAAAAAATAACAACAAACAAGCTATATGCAGCTGGCTTTACAGCTATCTGTTTGGGGCAGTGTGTCAGCAGAGATGCTAATTAAGTGGAAAAGATTTGTCGTCTTAAAGAATGCTGGTGGTTCTTATCATTCTCAGAGGAAGAAAAACCTTGTGAGAAACTGTCTTTTCTTTTTATTGCTGTTTATTTGATGTCGAATTTATTGTGCTTTTGATGCACAAGTAGGATTTTTGCTTATTCTTGAAAAGGGTGCACACTTATCTCAGAAGCGAGCAACTCATTTCCAAGAGTTTTATCTTTCAATTCTAGATTTGCTCAATAGACCATCCTATGGCTGTGGCTTAGTTTTTGAAAACTTTTCTTTTGTGGTTATATTTGCCTATGTTGTGCTTTTATTTATATATAATAATTGTAATTATATATAGTAATTACATATGCTATATAATAATATGTTACATATAATTTATACTATATATGTATACATAATTTATATATTATTATTATACATAATAATATATTATATATAATTTTATATGTTATATGTAATATATATTATACATTTATATATACAGTAGCTCTCCCTTATCCATGGTTTTGCTTTTGATGGTTTCAGTTACCCATGGTCAAACTGTGGTCCTAAAATATTAAATGGAAATTTCCAGAAACACACAATTCATAAGTTTTAAATTGTATGCTGTTCTGAGTAGTGTGATGAAATCTTGTGCCGCCTTGCCCTGTCCCACCAGGGATGTGAATGATGCCGCTGTCTCGCGTCTCCACGCTGTGTGCGCTCCCCACCCGTCAGGCACTTGGTGTCCGTCTCAGCTCTCAGATCGGCCATCTCGGTGTCTCAGTGTTTGCGTCCAAGTCACTCTCATTTTACTTCCTAATGGCTCTAATGCACAGCAGTAGTGGTGCCGACAATTTGAATATGACAAAGAGAATCCCTGCCGTGCTTCCTTTAAGTAAAAAGGTACAAGTTCTCAACTTAATATGGAAAGGAAAAACATCGTATGCTGAGGTTGTTGGGATCTATGGTAAGAACATATCTTCTATCGGTGAAATTGTGAAGCAAGAAAAAGAAATTCGTGCTAGTTTTGCTGTTGCATCTTGAGCTGCAAACACATTCTGTCATGTAGTCATTGTGTCATCTGACATCAGTACGGGACAATAAGATGAGAGAGAGACAGAGAGAGACAGAGACAGAGACAGCTCACATTCACATAACTTTCATGACACTATATTGTTATAATTGTTCTAGTTTATTATCAGTTAGTGTTGGTAATATCTTACTGTGGCTAATCTATAGATTAAACTTTATCATAGGGATGTACGGATGGGACAAACATAGTGTACACATGGTGTGGTACCATCTGTGGCTTCAGGCATCCACTGGGGGTCTTGGAACGTGTCCCCTGAAGACAAGGGGGCCTATTGTCATTTCATTGTGGTTTTATACATTTACGACTTGCCATTGTAACCATTTCCAAGTGTACAATTCAGCAGCATAACTTCATTCTATGATGTTCTGTAACCATCACTATTCTGGAACTTTTTATCACGCCCCTGGGGCCTGCTTTTGTACTAGGAGCGACTCACCATGATGGGTGCACCGGGCCTCCCCTGAGCATTTTCAGTGGCGAGTAACCACCCGAGAAACAGCAGAGGAGGTCCTTGGTCTGACACAGCAGGCCAGCGACAGAGCTGGGCGAGTGACAGGGCTAGCCTGAGCAAAGCCGCAGGGCGGAGGCCCTCAGCCTCCCTGCAGGGCACCAAAGAAGTTCTCGCTTGTCTGCAATGCAAGGCCCTTTGGGAAATAATGGTTTTCCTCTGTTAATTTTTCAGAAAATCAAGTCAGCTTTCTAACCTACAATAACCTTTTTTTCCCATCTCACATGCCCTCTGTCCCCCACCAATCAAACAAATATTAGGTTGGTGCAAAAGTAATTGTGGTTTTTTGAAATTATTTTTAGCCTTTTGAACTGCAATTGCCTTTGCACCAACCTAATAAAACACAACAGAGCTAGCTTTTCCTTGTTGATTTGGACAAGAGGAGCCCGAGAACCGGTAACCGTGAAATTCCTCTCCAGTTGTGCCCTTAAAATCTGCACAATCCCTTAGGGGACCACAGAGGAGATTCCTGCCTGAGCCTCACGTGGGTTTCACGGTGACAGAGAGGAGGCGAAAAGAAGAGGCCTTGCTCTTTAAGGCCAATTGTTTGCTTTTCATCCAAACGTGGTTAAATTATAACCTACCCCTTCCTCCCGGAACGCTGTGAAGTTTCTAACAGAAATTGTAGGAGACCATCTGCCTCTATTTCATCAGTAAACAAACCTATTAAAAGTACATTTCTCCCCTCAGGCCTGTAGAATTAGAAATGAACACTGAATAAGTCAAAATTGAAATTATTTTTGAAATAATTTAACCTCATTTGGGCTATTTAAATTCATTCAAAATTAAAAACAAGGCTTCATGATTTTTACACATAATTTATGTTCCACTTTGATAAGTTCATTTGACGTTAATAAAAATAGAGCTTATGTTATCTCTCACTAGGGGTCTTTTCTTCCCAGGAATCACCTACGATTTGGAAATTTTATTAGTATTTATTTAGTGCTACTTGTTTAACCCAATGTTGGAAATGCTATTAAAATCAATGTTTTTAAACAGAAAAACTAAGAGAGATCTTTGGTGCCAGAGAACGGATTTTCTGGGCTTTGTACATCAACGTGGATGAACATTTGCACAACTCCAGCAAGAAACTCGCCAACCACGTGCACGAGTCTGCAGAGGAGACAGTCACGTGCTCATGTTGCGGGGTTTCTAAAGTTGAAATATCCCGTGAAACCATAGATAAACTCTAGATTTATAAACTCTAACGAGAAGATGATGTGAGGAATCATTAGGCTACGTTGGTGTGGCTTCTGCTCTTATTTTGTGCCTTCTCTCCTGCATCACAAGGGCGGGCTGAGGTGGGTGGGGGTATAGAGAAGTGCATCTTGAGCCCAGGGATTTAGAGAAGATCCTGAGAGCAGCATGAGAAAGAAGAGGAGCAAAGAGGGACAAGGGACAGGGACGCGATTGACCTGCGATGGGAAAGGCGAAGGTTGGCACACAGGTGGAGCCGTCATCCATAGATGGTCCCCGGGTGGTGTCCGTCCTTGTAATAATCCCCAGGCACAACCTCGCCATTCCTTGTGAACGAGGACCACCTTGTTGGGGTCTTCTGGAACCTTCTCTGACTGCACCTTGGTCCTGAGCTGTTCTGTCCATCTCTGGGCTCAGATGACGAGGAACAGGGAAGGACCCAGGTGAGCATGTGCCTTGAGCAGTAGAGCAGAGACACTGAAACCTGAAACAGACATTCTCATCAAGGAGCATAATACTTGGAATTAAAAACAAAAACTAGTGAGCTTTTTATCACAGAAGGAATCCGTGTTGGTTTTCTTTAGCTCGTGGCCTAATATTATTTTTATCACCACATGAGTTAGTCCAAGTAAAACTAGTACTACACCGTGAGCCACAGAAAACCAGTGACGATCACCATCGGGACATCAGTGCTTTGGGCTGTAATATGGCGCCAGAAGGAGCGGCCTGTGCCAGGCCGACTGTCACACTTGGTAAAGTGCAGTGTTTTGGACGCAGTGTTGCAAGGCTCCATCTGCCAATGTGGCCAGTCAGGTGGCCCTGAGATTCTCTTGGCCTGTCTGTCTTCAGCGGGGGTGGGGATGTGGGCAGCACCACTCTGTCACATGGCCAGTCACATCATGGATAGCATCCTGGGGTCCCACCGACCTGGTGATGGGGGTACGTTCTGTCACTCAACACACAGTGATGGTGTGAAAACAAGCACAGCAGCAGGGGCCAGTGTAGGGGAGACGATGGAGGGTGTGGGCTCTGGATGAATGACATTGCCTGAGGCCTTTATAAGCCAGCTTTGCACCAGCACTGGAAGCCAGAGGTGCAGGAGGGCAGAGGTTGTGCAGTGTTGGCAGGACTGCAAGGGCTGCCAAGAGAGACAAGGAGCCTCCCAGCTTTCCCTAGAGGACGGGAAGGAGGGGAGTCTGAACAACACGTCCCTCTGATGGGGGTGAGTCGTTCCGTGATTGTCTCCTTCACGCCTTAACTAAGGTCTGCCTGGCACCACCTGGCAGATCAGTTGTGTTCAAAAGTGTTTCCCACGGCCGAGGCCCTCAGATCTCATCGTGACTTACAATACTGTGTGTTCTTTTTGTGTGGAGTTATTTAGATATGCAACAAATCTTTCAAAACATGGAAATAAGAAACTCTCAATATCTTTATTGATCCCACCGGAGCGATGGCACACATTGTACCCGAAATGAAATCTTTAGCCAGGCAGGACTAATGAAGACAACGTCTTCATTAACAAAGACTTAGAATTGGTGAAAGACCCTCTTTCAGCTGCTCCAGAAGAACAAACATATTTCACTACTGAAGTCAAATTGCAGCGAGTTGGCTGGATGACTCGGAACATTTGTGCCTGCTTTTGTGTGGGGTGCAGTGTGTGTGGCGGGGGTGGTGGTGAATAGTTTGGGGGGTGAGCACATACGAGGAGAGTTAATAATCGACAGTACATTATTCACACAAGCCTGAACACTTAATATTTTGGAGTAGAATTTATGAGCTCACTCCTTCCCAAAGTTTCAGAGGAAGAAGGTGGACCAGAAGTGAAGAGGCTACAATAGTTACCTCTGCTTGAAGGCTTCCCAGCTGTCAAAGAAAACAGTCCGACACGTGGACATTAAAGGAATATAAAACTAACATTTCCTAACCGAGAGTGACAGATTTAATCGGTTTAGTTCCTTCTAATTGAAACTTGAATTCAATGGAAATTTAATAGTTGTTGGATTTAAAACCATGCGATGGTTCCCAAGTGTGACAGACTCATCCCTCTTGATCCCCACATTCTGTGCCTTTGTCTCCAGTCAAGTGTGGCCAAGACGGGGTCACAGGCTCTTGGGAAGTGGTCATCAAGTGTGCTGGGGGTTCGTTTCTGCCAACGTAAGCTGCATTGTCTCGGCTTTCATTTCATTTCTGTGCCTGGTCCTTGGACAAGCAATTTCGGGTTTCTAGGCTTCACATAAGCAACTAACAGGTTCTCTTACATCCGGGGACATTTCTTCAGTACTTCTTCTGCAATTTGCCAAACCCTCAAACAAAACACAGGAAAGCTGGGACCCCTGTGGGCACCTCTGGTGCTGTGACTCAGGATCTGCTCTCTCCCAGACTGCAGGAAATCTCAAAATGTAGGTTTGAGAAGCCTGCTGCTTGGGAAGGCTCCTGGGGGCCGAATCCTTGTCACACAGTTGTGTGTCATAGCGTCCCTGCCTTGGTCTCCAAGGGAAATTCAGCACATGCAACCTTTCACCATTTTTTAATTTTTTTTTTATTTAGGAGGTCCATGAAAAATGTTTTCAATCAAAGTTGTCCAAAAAACAGAAGCATGTTTGAAATACATGGTTAGTAGAAAAGTTTATATAACAATGAAGAAAATAGACCACTCGTGACACTAGACACTGGCAGAGAGAACACAGAGAACTGTGCACTGCAGTGGTTTGCGATCAGGAAGTCTGGATTAGCGTCCTGTGGCTGCCACCCCGCCAGGTGGAGGGCCCCTAGGAGCTCTGGGCCCGCCCCACACCTGCCGACCTGTCCCATGCTCAGCTCTGGGCCCCGCCCCACACCTGCCGACCTGTCCCATGCTCAGCTCTGGGCCCCGCCGCCACACCTGCAGACCTGTCCCATGCTCAGCTCTGGGCCCTGCCGCCACACCTGCAGACCTGTCCCATGCTCAGCTCTGGGCCCTGCCGCCACACCTGCGGACCTGTCCCATGCTCACCTCTGGGCCCCGCCGCCACACCTGCGGACCTGTCCCATGCTCACCTCTGGGCCCCGCCGCCACACCTGCGGACCTGTCCCATGCTCACCTCTGGGCCCCGCCGCCACACCTGCGGACCTGTCCCATGCTCACCTTTGGGCCCCGCCGCCACACCTGCCGACCTGTCCCATGCTCAGCTCTGGGCCCCGCCCCACACCTGCCGACCTGTCCCATGCTCAGCTCTGGGCCCCGCCGCCACACCTGCAGACCTGTCCCATGCTCAGCTCTGGGCCCTGCCGCCACACCTGCGGACCTGTCCCATGCTCACCTCTGGGCCCCGCCGCCACACCTGCGGACCTGTCCCATGCTCACCTCTGGGCCCCGCCGCCACACCTGCGGACCTGTCCCATGCTCACCTCTGGGCCCCGCCGCCACACCTGCGGACCTGTCCCATGCTCACCTTTGGGCCCCGCCGCCACACCTGCCGACCTGTCCCATGCTCACCTCTGGGCCCCGCCGCCACACCTGCGGACCTGTCCCATGCTCACCTCTGGGCCCCGCCGCCACACCTGCGGACCTGTCCCATGCTCACCTCTGGGCCCCGCCGCCACACCTGCCGACCTGTCCCATGCTCAGCTCTCAGACTGCACATGGCCTCCTCTGAGAAAGATGCTGCTCACTGCCTTTGATCGGTGTTTCTAATCAGTTTTGTATTTTAAACATTTGTCTTAGTCAATATCACTTTTAGAGCAGGAGTTCTGAAACTACTTTAGGAATGTGAGACATTGGAAAATCCCATGAAACCCAGCCCCCTTTTCCCCAGAAGAAATGCACAAACTCACATTAAACCGGAAGTGATGGTTGGACATTTGTGTTGTCAGGTCACTACTGTTGGGCCTGATGGGCTTGCCTGAAGGTTAGTAAAATGCTACAGCACCGCCCTAGGGGACTCTGGGAAGGCTTCGTCATGCTGTGTCACAGGCTGCATCCACTCGGGACTGGGTTCGCGTTTCTTCTGGGTTACGGTGCAAGAAGGATGGGCATGTTCTTGGGGGAGGCTCAGCCTCTTTGGACCCGGCACGGGACCTTCGAAATGGTCTGTTTGGATGCAGACACGATGCCCTGTTTGATTCCTGCCACTGTTTTGACTCACGACTTTGTGACTCAGGTTAGAAAGTATCTCACTGAACTTCCAGAGTCTTTATAAGGTGTGTAAACTCAGAATCATCTTCTCTCTGGGAGAACCAGGCTTTTGTTAACTTGATGAATGTTGGGAACGATGTGGCATGTGACATGAGATGTGCTCCCTGGGGGATCAAATGCAGAAAACACAAAGTACACTGTCCACATTTGCTCATTGTAGACACTGCGGCCAATCGGTGAGCATCTCTAGGAAGTTGGAATGTATTGCACGAGCAACATCTCGGGTTTTGCCTGCAAGGTTCCAATGGTCATATTGTTCCTTTCCCTCTCAGTGGCAAACACACGTTATCTATAAAACCTTTGTGGTAGACACCTTTGCTGTGGTCTCTTCAGTGCTCTGATTCTTCCTGGAACTGTATTGATATTGAACAGCTTGTAAATTGTGTAAAATCCCTGATTTGAACAGAGTGTGTCATATTAGATCATCGCTCTTCCAGAAAACACCTTTTTCCATCCAAATATCTGTTACTCTCAGAACAAGAGACACTTTCCAGAGAGGTTGTTTGTTTTGTGACATTTTAGAAAGTGAAGAACATCGGTGTGATGAAATCCACGGTCAGTTTTGTGGTGTGCCTATGATGGACGTCTAAAGTTTGGGGGTAGAGCACCAGGATAAAGCCAAGTCCATGTTTGCTATTGTTTCGAGCAAGAGGCACTTGGTTTCATGCATTTGTCAAACACTCATCACACACCTGTTACCTGCCACACGTGATGCTCTAGTGTTAAATCAGATGCAGATTGTGCTTTTGAAAAACTTACACACATGTGAAGGTGTTGACAGGTTCAGGGACAATCACAGTCTAAGGACAAACATGGAAGTGCCTTGAGGGGGGCAGTGCTGCGGGCATTCACAGCAGGGAGCTCCGTCTGAATGAAAACATGAGGCCGTGTCCTCATAAAGGGACATCTGGAGATGGGCAGTGAGCACCGGGTAGAATTTTGATAGACAGGTTTTGCAGAGATGTTGCGGCCAGAGAGATAGTTCTGAGACCACCTCTGAGAAAAGGCAGTGGGGGACGTTAGGAGATGGCAAATGGTCTGGTTCTATTTCAGCTGAACATCTGTCCTGGGAGAGCCTGGGACAGAACCTGTGAGGACAGGCTGACAGCTTGGGTCACCATATGTCTGCTTTGCCCAAGGCAGACTCATATATACCTGTTGTTGCAATACATTGATTAATCATGGCTAATTCTTCCCTTCTCTCAGAAGCATCCTGGGCAGACAGACAAGGAATTACAGGGGTGGGCTGGCATTTCTTGACTACTATTATTAATATGGCAATTTCCTTCCATCCTAGAAAGGACTATTTCCATAATACCTCCTGATAACTGTGACACGTATTTTTCTTGCCAATTCACATTGATGGGGCAGAGTAGGAAATCTTACAAGATATGATTGAAAATTTCTAAAGATGGTCCGGGATCCAAAAATCTCTCCTGTGGCTAAGCCTGAAATTCAGTAACAGTAATAATAATAATGATAGTCAACTTGTACAGATAATTAGATTTATACTAGGAGATGTACTGTTTAACCAGTTTATTTAAATTATTTAACCTTGGTAACAGCTCAAGAAGCAGGGATTGTTATCATCTCCATCTTAAAGATGGGGAAACTGCGGCTCACCGGGGTTAAGTCATTTTCCAAAGTGGTGTAGCTAGTGGGTAATGGAGACAGGATTTGAGCCCACGAAGTCTTACCCTGGAGCCATGCTCTTAGCACAATAAGAAAAATCATACTCCTTGTGAGAATGTAATTCTTAGGGTATGTTGACCATGACTATTATGATAATGATGGAGCTTTTCAATTTACAAAGTATTTATATATTTTTTTCTTATTTGCTCACCCAGCAACCTTGTACTGTAGATGGATAATATCCCCCACCCCACAGATACCCACAGGAGTGAAATGCCTTCCAAATGTACAAACGGCCAAGCAGCTGTTGAACTCGGTGCCAAGTTCAAATCATCCGATTTCACATTTCTATTCTTTTCCCACTCAGTCCTTCCTCAGTCTTTGCATTTATTGAAAGAATATGCTCAATGGCGACTTAAAGGAGAGAGGACCACTGGCTGCTGTGGAGTAGGGTCAAAGTGGAAGGTGCTTGCAATGCGGATAAAGTTTCCATTATGCACGATGAGTAAGTCCCAGCAATCTGCTGTACACACAGTACCTGTAATTAACAGCCTTGGGCAATTTAAAATATGTTGAGAGGATAGATCTCAAGTGTTCTGAACAAAACCTAAAAATGAAAGTAAAAAACACATAGGAACATAAGGAAAATTTTGGAGGTGACGGACAATATGTATGGTACCTTGGCTGTGTTGATGGTTCCATGGATGAATGAGTATCTCCAAACTGTCCAAAGTGTATACATTAAATGTGTGCATTTTTTGGTATATAAATCATACCTCAATGACACTAATAAAAACAAAGTTGCTATGAGTGTTCATGTTCAAAACAAAGAGTAAAAGGTCACAGGTCTGAGAAGGGACAGGGAAGGGGTCAAACAGTGCAAGTGGGGATGTGTGGATTTCGCTCTCTCACTGAACCCATTCTCTAAAGCTGGCCAAGATTGAGGATGTGGAAATCAATTCAGGTGTCGGGTTTTAACCTATATAAATTGATGACAGCGAGGATGACAATTATTAAGATCTCACTAGTAACCAGGAAAACCAGGTGGTTCTCATGTCTATAGTTCAGTGATGTTAAAAATACAATAAAGCAAAACATAACAGCGCCAACTTCTATATTCATGTATTCCTGAAATTTTGAGATAAGTTGAGTTTTGCAGAAATTTATGTCTGCTATTGTGTTTTCGGTTTCAAAGTCACACCGTGTTAAAGTAACCACAGCCATCGATAATGAATGCCATCACCCTCTCAGGAGCTCATTTGCGTCGTGGTGTGGCTTGCATATCTAGGCTCAGGTAGGTCCCTTTTTCTTTATACATGGCAGCTTCACAATCATCTCCCAATTGAATGCATTTTGTTTTTAAATCATTCTGTCTTCTGGAATTGTAAAGGGCACAATGCTCAGAGAGTTCAAACAGATTCTTAAAAGGAATTTGATTTTAACATGACAAGAGAAATGAGCTCCTTGGAGGTAAAGGACACTGGAAATCCATTCAGTGCTGGCATTTGGGGAGGCTAGGTTATAGAGAATTTTAAAACTTAAAGAAAAGTCTGCACTTCAAATGCTAACTTAGGTCAAAAAGACAATCAGGCATCTGATCTGAATCCATATTTTTGGAACAAGGGTGATGTGACTTATTGGGTTAACTTTTACAAAAGATCAGGTAGAAAAAATTCTGCTGCAATACCTCTTGTGTTTCTGACTCAGGCTGGAAGTGGTTACCAGACCATTTTGCCCCTATTAATTTGTCAAAGATTATAAATGAGTAATAACTAATTCTGATGAAATGCTAATGAATCTATTCCCCATGTATTGCCATTGGCAGTAAATTGGTAAAGTCTTTACAGGAGGAAACCAGATGGTTTAATCAAAACCTGCCTGTAGGTCCTTAGGGGTTTATCCAAGAAAAGAGAGAAAAATAATAGTAAAAAGTAATCTGTGAAATGCTACTAATATTGTAGAAACTAAATACAAACAAAAATGTGGGAGTGGAAAATGAAATACAGTACATTAGTTTGATAGACTACTAAACAAATATGAAACAGGTAATGAAGTCTAAGTAGTAATACGTGGGAAAATGTTTTATTTTATGATATACTAGTAAGTGAAAAAAAGATAAAAAATTTTACCTTGGCTGTATTCATAGCTATAGAAAATTGTAAAGCAATTACTTCATTAGTGTCACTACTATAATGTTTATGCTGCAAATAATTGTAACAAGTGTGGCGTAAGACGTCAGTAATGCCTGCCCAAGGCTAAGGGAAGCCCAAGAGCCCCCCAAGAATCAGATAGGATTCCCAGACACCCTGCAGGGCATGTGTGCCTCCACCCCCAAACCCCCACCCAGCATTGCAGTCTCCTATCAAAGTTTAATGTTTCAGTACTTTGATCTCTTCTATTTTTTCATTTCATTTTTAAAGGTTTGAAGAGAGATAAAACTATTGATAACAGACAATTATATATTTAGAAACTTAGTAGTGTTCAAAAACAAGGCAATAGGCTTAAAATGGAGTCACTTAAATAGGAGGTGGATGTATTTATGCTCAAGCAAATCAGTTCAGCAGTTCCACAGCTTAAATCTGTGGTTCAATCTGCACATATTTGGAGTGCAGTTTTTAGCCCATTTATGTTTACTTGAAAAAGATTTCAGTTGGTATTTATAAGCAACCTGTTTATTTTTACATAGAGACATGAGAGACTCAGCAAAAGACTACAGAAAGGTTAAAAATAAACAATGCAAAATATACATTAAAAGTTAAAAGAAAGCCAGTGTAGATTGCAATATCAGATAACGATACATTTTTAAGTGAAAAATATCGTGAAGGAAAAATAGGGATTTCATATATAAAGTTGAGGAACTACTCAGAACTGATATTTGTTTCTGCTTGATCAAGAATCAAAGATAAAGAATCAAGAAGATGAAAATCACAAACCTATTGAAACCTAAAAAGATGGCTTCAGAATACACACGAGTAAGAACTGGGAAGAATGGGTCACTATATACTTGTAGTTAGTTAACAACTTTGACTTTAATTTGATAGATCAATGTGATGAAGTAAGCTATACCAGAAATCCCTCATCACCAAATAAATTAGAAAACAAACAACAAAAACAAACGAAAAAACACTTGAGCTGAACAATAAAGTCAACAACTTGTTCTTTGAAAGGAGCTGGCAAAACTGATGAAGGAATAAAAAAATGTACAAATAAAAAGTGTGCTGACTGAATGAGGAAGGGGAAATAATTCCCACTGCTGTGATGGGGGGTTCTGGCAGAAATGGAGCCGTCCTGCTCATCTGCCACAAGTCAACACTGACACAGCCACTTTGAAAAGCAATGTGCAGTGCTTAGTGAAACCGAGTATGTAGGTATCGTACAGCTCAGCAATTCCACTGCTCCTTGTATAGTCTCTGAGAACTCTGCCTAAACGTCCAAGGAGACATGGGCCCTGTAGTAATCGAGTTGCTCAGTCGTAGGGGATGGATAAATAGGGTGTGGTGCATGTATAGGACGGAATGCAAGGCAGAGACAGAGGAGGAAGTATGTCCTTGAATGATGGCAGGAACAAACGTTGCTGTGAAAATAGCAATGCAGAGATGAGATTTAATACATAATAACCCTGGAAATAAATAGAAACACACACAACCAACAGCAAAACTATACACGGATGAACACATGGAGATATTGTTAGGGGAGGCGGGTTGGAAGGATTTAGCAAATGGCAGTGGCCCCATGGTGGGGAGGTCAGGAGACGGGATGAGGAACTGGGTTGAAAAGGGGAACAATTGTACTAAAAGGAGCCAGGATTCTCCCCGTCGATGCCAGCTCCGTTCTTTGCTACTCGGGGCCACTTTAAAAAAAGAGGAAGAAGGAACAAGAACTTCTATCCCTAAATCATAATCATTGTTCTGCATTACTGCCACACTTAGCTTTAACCCTAACAATGTAACTAGGAGGCATGCCATCTCTTGGGTTTGCCCTGCCTGCATATTGATGGCTAAAATCCCAATACTAAGAGCTAACATTTGTACAGTGCTTCTCGCTTTAAAAGGAAAAGTCCCACAGATTGTGCCATTTGATCTTTGCAGTAACTCTGCAGTCAGGTCAGCCAGGGTTACCATTAGGCTCAGTGAAGAGAGGCGCTGATGCTCACGGACGTTTATCCAAGGCACACAGCTGACTGCACGCACCCCCCGCTTTGCTTCTCCCACACCACCTCCCTGTATCCTAGCATGTTGGCACAACTAGCAGATTTCAGTCTTTGAACTTTGAACTTGTCCAAGATTCCAGACTTCAGTTCTTTGCTGTAGTTTTACTAGCTCTCGTTTATGTATTACATTCCTCCTCGTTCACCTTCCATGTATTGACTTTTTGCAAATAAGTGAGCCCCTAGTCTCAGCTTTTTCATCTGCAAGACAGGGGTTGTACTCTGTGCACATGGCTTTTCTAGTTCTTTTGTTGTACCACTCTAGGAATGCAATCTTAAAGATTCACTCAAATCAGCCCCTTCCTTTATTTCCGAGCTGGCAAAGTGTCAGAGTTCTTTGGTCATCCATTGCTTCTGTACTGTTCGGTATCATTTAATGTGAAAACAGCATAGTTTGGTAGGAATGAAAGACCCAATACCTTGAAAACAATCTTCAAACTGCATTGCAAGTTCTTAAACAATTTATCTTACACCTCCCTTCTGTGCCAGGGGACGGATACACAGCTGTATAAATGGCAGGAGGGCTCCTCGTAAGAGCCTGTCTGGAGGTGACCCCTCCTTCCCTGCTCTTGGCCTCAAGGGTTGGAATGTGAGCTGGTGGCCGTAGGTGTCCACCCTGGGCCTCACTGCTATAGGACAGTGTCCAACACGTGCTGGCTTGGGACATGTGCCATTTCTTTTTCTCAGTTTCACTGACGACTCTGCTCGAAAATGACACTGAAACAAATGTAGGGATAATCCCCAGCTCCACCCCACTTAAAGTATTTATTTGTTGGGTGATTGTCAACACGATGGAATATTCATATGGAAATATGAGAGGCATGCTTTAAAGGGAAGCTAGCGTGTCTAAAATGAACAACTTAAAAATAATGACAGTATGTCATAAATAAACTTTACTTTATGCAAACCCGGAAGCAACACATGCCAGGTCAGCATACATTTTCCTGTTCAACCTGGAGGATATTGTCCGTCTGTTAAGACATGATTTAGCATTTCAGAGCAGGGTTTCTGCAGAAAGAACTCTGGTTTAGCCAAGGAGAACTTCTGGAAGAGTTCAGTAAAAGCCAGCCTCTCACAAGAAGCAGGTAGTTTCAGATTCTGGGGTGTTCAGACAATGCTAACACAGATGGGACTTGAATCCTGGCTGTGCCAGTTGTTGGCTGTGTGACCTTGAACAAGTCAGTCAGTGACTTTCCTTGGATTTTTCTCATTTAAAAATGGGGAAAGTCACTGCGCCTACTTCATAGAGACGTTGTGAGGATTAAATGAGTGAGTATGTGTAACACGTTTGGAACAAGGCTCTGCATACAGTAAACATGTGCTTAGTATGGGCCATGATCCTTTTTCGTGATCATTTTTATTATTATTCACCAAGCGATATTATTCCGTGTTTTGGCGGGGATGGGAGAACAATGAGATGGGTTATATGAAATGTGCTGTATTCCCACTGAGACGCATGGATCAGTTTACTCATTTTCGTTGCTGAGTAGTATCCCATCGTATGAACGGACCATAATTGGTTTATCCATTCACCACCGGAAGGTATTCGAGTTGCTTTCATTTTTGGAAACTATGAATCAGGTCACTTATGTCATGGTTCATACAGCGGTTAACCAAGAATGGCTGTAGATTTCCCTATGAAAAAGTCATCATGTGCTGTTGAACTTGACCTTAACATAAATATTCCCTTGGTCTGTGTTTTCCATCCTGGTTGACCCTCCATGACCTTCGGCTCTGCTCTGACATCCACACTGTGTTCTCATTAGCCAATATTTGACATTTTCTAAGTAACAAGTAATGATCCACTTTGCTTTCTATAGTTTCTTTACATTCATCTAAATGGAAATAAGGACAAAAAGGAAAGGGGTGAGTTAGACCATATCGTTCAAGTTTCACAGGCTTCTAGTTAATAATGAATATTTACTGTGAAGACTTTTGTTCTGCTTCATTGTCTCGCTTTGCTATAAAATTCAGTACCTGTGTGGGTTATAAAGTGACTTTCCCGTTTTCATTTTAATGCAGGTTTTAAAATTCTTTCATATTCTCTAGTTTTATATAACCATATTGTTTTTCAAATATTTCAGTAAGAGGTTCCTTTTCAAACTTATTTTGCAAGAAACGCTTTAGCTTTTTCATTAACATTAATAGACTTTTGGTGGCAAAAGCCATCTATTGTGTATAGAATTGCCAGTTTCTATGCATAGAATTAGAGATTTGAGCCTTATTAATAAGTTTAATATAACGCGTTAGGTCTTTTTATCTGTGGTTATTTTACTAGACCCTACAGCTCATTACATTTCGTGCCCCAATGCTTGACCGTCACTGTGTCTGAATGAACTTGTGGGATGTGTTCTGATGCCTGAGAGGCTGAGGCTGATACAGCGGGAAGGTGAACTGTACAGGGGCCCTCTGCCTGTTTAACAACCGGCCTTTACTGGGCTCCCTTTCACGTTTGCTGAGATGATCTAGAGTCCAACCTCATTTTGAGGCCTTCTTGTGTCTCCTGCACTCTTACAACTTCTAAGCAAAGCATGTAGTTCACCCAATTTAAAGACTACATCCATGGGAAGAGTTGGGGCTCAGCTAGCGTGCACAGGACACAGTTACCCAGGTATGTGGGGGCTCTCCAGCTTGGTCACCTCCTAAGGGTGTGGCTTCCCTGGGGGTTCTGGGAACAGAGCCAATGGGGCAGCTCTCCAAAGGGTGTCAGTCTCTTGAGTGCTTTGGTTTAGCCGGGAGCCTTCCTGGGGGACCTGCTCTGTGAGGCATGTCTCCAGAGCTGGCTCCAGGACCCAGCCCAGTGTCTGACAACATGAGTTCAACTGAATTGATAAAATTCTTATCAAAGGGTAGCAGCACACATGCTTTGGAATCTGTTCATTCACTTTCTTTCCTCAGTTCGCTGAGCAACCTTTATTGCTACATAGCACTGCGACTTCTCCACCTGGGTTTCAGAACGCAGGGTACCCTAGGGAGGCAGTGGTCTTTATTACGTTGCCTTTACTGTACCACACAGGGGGGCACTTCTATCCCCCTTTCCCGCCTGTTTCTTAGGGTCTGCCTCTCTCAGCCTTTCCAAGGAAATGAGCCTTTCCCCTTGTAATTTCCTACCTCAAAACCATCCCTAGCCACGTGAATTCGCTACACTTTTCAAGGGGTTTCTTTGCTCAGTGACACCCAGATGTGAGACTCGTGCTTTTGCGGACAGAGGAATTAGGAGAAAACTCTCAGCTTCTTTTAAAAATTAAATCATTTATTGAGACATGACTTCCATATAGTAAAACCCACCCTCTTCGTGGTACAGTTCCATCAGCTTTTACAAACATCTCTCATGAAATGGTGTATCTCTCAATTTATTCAGGTTTTCTTTGATTTGTTTTTCCCTCAGTATTTTGTACTTTTCTGCATAGAAATCTTGTACATTGCCTGTCATATTTAAATCTAAATATTTCTTTTTCTTATTTCCTTTTTTTGCTGCTATGGTAAGTGGTAGGCTTTTAGGTTAATCAGTTTATTTCATCAATTTCTATTATCACCATTGTTTCCTAAATTCTTTTCTTTCACCCTATGGTGATTTTTCTGCTTTATTTTTCTGTTTACTTTTCTCTCTCTGTGAACTTAGTTAGAATCATTTTTTCTATACTATTTCAGAAACTTTTTCTTTATAACCTTCATTTTAAATGTCTGCATCCTTTGAAAACATGCAACCATTTACTTATGCAGAATACTTAACTTTTAATTATTAGTAAGACCAGTGAACAAATTTGTGCATATGGCTTTTTATGAAGGGAATATCTTTGTTTAAAATTCTCTATTCCTTATTGGAAAACGTTTCATGGCAAATCAATTCACGGAAAAGTTCATCATGAATATGGCCAGTCATAAATACATAGCAATTTTAAGAGTTCAAAAATGTTGCATTATATTAGAAGACAAGTTGAAATCAGTGAAATATACTGAAATATAAATTATTTGTGTACTTACAGAGTGTTACTACTTCTATTGACTAGATTAGGGTGGCACAATGTCTCCACGAGATTTTACCCTCTGATTTTGACACTTGGGGTCTAGATGCGGTGCAGTGTTCTTTATATGACTATATTGCAGTTTATGTAGCTCTTCTCCTGATGGAAATAGTGGTATTTGGTTTGTTGTCATTACAGCCATTGCTCTACCAAGCTCCTTGTGAGTTTTCTTATGCACAGGTGTGAGGACTTCTGTACTGTATATGCACAGAGAGCCAAAAAAGTGTACACACATTTTAAGAAAGGAAAACTGTATTAAAATTGTGATATTCAATATATACTGGTAACAAAAGATGAATACAAGTCATGTGTGACTTCTGCAATGACAAGAGGTGCTCAGAGTGGTTCCCATCAGCGTCTAGACACTTCTGATTACAGCGAACTACTGCTTGAGCAACGTTGACCAAAGTGTCCACTTGTGTGCATTTTTTTGGGACCCCTCGTATTTTTTTCATGCCATGTATTTTGAAACTTTCTGCTTCACTTGTTGAGGGTGCCTTTTATGAGACATGTGACTATTTTTTGAAGACAGTCTGATATGCTCTCTTCCAAGGGGCAATTTCAACACTGTCAGCATGTAGCAGCTGCTATTGCTGCCGCTCTCCACATCCCCTCTGCCCGCCTGAGTTCTCCTGAGCTAAGATATGTCCCTGCAAACTGATATCCTCACCTCAAGGGTCGCTGTCACCCTCCTCTATGCTTGAGGGCCTTCTCAGTGCTGCCGAAATGTGCTTTGCCACAGATAGAACATTCATTTACTGAAGGTCACTTCCCTGCCTTTAAATGCATACTTTAGTAGCTCTAGAATGTTGTATAGAAAACGTGAAGGGTGGTGGTAAACTGTCCTATTTTTGCATTCTGAAAATCTTTCCTTTCCTTTTCTTTTAGAATGATAGCTTCTTATCTGATATTACTTTCCCCTGAGTGCGTGGAAAATGTTATTGTCTTCTGGTATCCTTTGTCATCCATTGTCATAGATGAAATGTTAGCTTTCAGACTAATTACTGGTTCTTTTCAGGTAAGCAGTATTTTCAATCTGGTGGCTTTCAAGATTTCTGAAAGTCCCAGATATGTTTTACATTTATACAATGATGGGTGTAGAGATTCTCTATGTCTTTTCCACATGTTAAACTTTTTATCTCTGTGTTGCATATTATTAATACATTTCCAAAATATTTTCTAATTTTTTTAATCCCTCCTGCTTTATTGAGATATAATCGACGTATAACCTTGTGGAAGTTGAAAGTGTACAACTTTATATTGTAAACGATTACCACCGTAGTGTTAGCTAACACCTCTCTAAGTCTTCAGTTTTTAAAAATTTGTTGTCTATGTGTTTATTCTTTTTATTGTATATTTGTAATTCACAAACAACTTTTTTAATTTCCAGGATTTTTGATTGACTATTTTTCATGGCTGTTACTCTGTTTTTGTTTCAGAATGTCTAATTTTTTTGTGTGGATTGTATTTCTTACTATAATTGCCGAGTATCAAAATAGTCTTTTAAAGTCATTTTTCACATTTGTAAATTATTTTTGTTTCATCTGGGGTCATTTCATTTCCTGGTGGTTGGTTTTGCTGTGTATCATTCTTAGCATTTGTGTTTCTCATTTCTGATTTGCGGGCTCGTCCCTGTAGATCCCCTTCCCTGTTCCCCTCCCTCATCTCCCTCTCTTCTCTGTTGGTCTGGATGTCTAGTCACTTGTGGAGCGTCCATCCCCGTTTCCCCGGAGCCCACTGTCCAGAACCATACGTTGTCCGGATGCTTCGGGCCCTGAAGTAGCCAGCAAACAGCCTTGTGCTGCTCACGCTCAGGCTCTGCTTGCGAGCCGGGCCGGCTTCCTCTCGCCTCCTGGACAAGCAGCTCACCTGAGCCCTGGCTCATTGGTTCCCAGTCTCACCCTTCCTTCCTTTGCGGGAAGAGAAGTCCGATCCAAGCCCATTCAGACCGGGGGTCGGGGGTGAGGGGGTGGGGGGAGTGTTGGCTTTGACCCCCAGTGACCTAACAGAGTCTCCCTCCCAGACGCCTCTGTCTGCCCTCGGAGCCGGGGAACAGCTGGTGCCATTCAGCCTCAGTTTCCTCTTTGGGTTTCTTTTCCTTTTCTGCTGACAGAAATGTATGTACCGCTTCTGTACTCAGTTATGTCATCCTAACCTTCCAGTTACCTGTTCTCTGTCATCCCTGCGTGTTTGGGGGTGGCGGAAGGAGGGAAAACTTCACGGTCGGACTTCTCCTACCACTTGGGCCAGAAGCCCTTGCACCCTTCACAAAGCGTCCAAAGGTACCTGAAGCACACTCTTCTAACAGTCACACATTGCAAGTGAGATAAAGGGAAATAAACGAGTGCAGCATCACAGTGTAACCCTAAATCCCCAGTTTTAGAATGGTGTTTTCAAGACACCTGCTTTTTCATGATCCCCAACAGGATGAGAAGGAGGTGATGGGGACTAAGGTGGGTGCAGCATTCTTAGAAATTCATGGGTCTGGCTTACTTGCCAAGGCACCAAATGGCTTCAGGGGAGTTTACACCCTGATTAGGGTAACACTGTAAAAGATAAATCTGTAATGGCTGCAGAGAAGCAATAAAATGAATGGCTGGCCATCTGGCTCGGTTTTATTAACCTATTTGTTCCAGCCGTGCTTATTGGCGTCTGTAGATAAAGTAGATGAAGATGAACTAGCCACACGGAAGTTTTAAAGGACTTGGAGATTTTTCTTCCTCCTTTTAAAAACATTTTGTGTGCGACTACAGTTGTGTAGGGTGTGTATTCATGTCACAGACATGTGTGAAAAGGCCTCCATTATGCAGCAGGCAGGCTGCACACCAAGCGGGAAGCACATGGGAAGGGCACAGGCCTTGGGTGCCGGGCCCCTCACAGATCGCTCTTGTGTGGGTCCTGCCCAGTCGGCACAGCTGCCTCTTTGTTCTCAAATTCTGAACCATGCGTTGCAAATTTTGTGAGAGCTGAACAAATAGGGTTTGTTTAGGGCCATGAATAGGGTCTTCTTTTTATTTCCTTCCTCCCTCCCCTTTTTCCTTTTTGTCTTTTTTCTTTTATCCCCTCACTTCACCATTTCTTTCTTTTCTTTTCCTCCTCTCCTCTCCTCTCCTCTCCTCTCCTCTCCTCTCCTCTCCTCTCCTCTCCTCTCCTCTCCTCTCCTCTCCTCTCCTCTCCCTCCTCTCCCTCCCTCCCTCCTCCCTCCCTCCCTCCCTCCCTCCCTCCCTCCTTTCCTCATTTTCTCCCCTCCCCTTCCTTCCCTTTCCTTCCCTCTACTTCCCCTCCCTCCCTCCTTCCCCTCCCTCCCTCCTTCCCTCCCTCCCTCCCTCCCTCCCTCCCTCCCTCCCCCTTCCTTCCTTTTATACAAGATGTGTACCTTAATGTTTCCTTCTGTGAGGAAACAATTTAGGAAATGGGCTGCCTATCCAAATACTGGGTCCCTAGGTCTAAGGCGCCAGAAGGAAGCATCAAGCCACAGTTGGGCATTTTCCACCGTGCGCTCTGAGTTGTTTGGCTGGCAAGATGCTCTCCAGGAAGAAGGAATCTACTAGATATCAAAATAGGAGAAAGAAGTGAAAGAAGAAGAGGAAAGAAAGGAGACAAAATGTACTATATCTGCCACTGTTCTCACATAATTTTAAAATACTTCCCTTAATTAGTCCTTTGAGATCTGATATTTGACTTCAAAGAATGCCCTTTAACACACCCATCTCACTCTCACCTTCAACTGCAGGCCCGGTGGCCAGCAGGCAGGTGGACTGCAGGAGGGATGAGAGGAGGCCTGACCAGCCGTAAGGGCTCTCGGGTGGGGGGTAAGTGCCACCGTGGGGGCAGCCAGTGGAGACCAGGACCACGGAGCTGGGTGTTGGGGGTGGGAAGAAGCCCTGGATTTGCATGTGGAAGAACCAGATTTGAGTCTTCCCTTTTTCACTTACCAGATGCTTGGTGGGGGTTCCAGTCAGCTGCCGGGCGTCTGGTTCTTTGCCTGTCCCATGGATAGAGCTGTGTAACTTAGAGCTCTGTGTGCAAATTTAACGCTTCCAGCCAAGTGAAAGACCTCTGCAGGCAGAGGAGATGACTCAGCGACGTGGGGATGGCTTCACAGCAGTGACAGTTAGCTTTCCATCCGGTCACTGCAATGGAGAAACTCATTCTCAGAGGCCTTTCGTTTCTTTAGGAATGAGTGCTTTTCGTCCCTCCTATGTTTACTGTTGGGCTCCCCTTCTCTGATGTGACCCAGAAGAAAGAGGGGGCACTTACAGGCTTTCTCTCTATGACACTGTGGGCCAGGTCTGGACTTTGCTGTGGACTTTTGCAGGTCTGTAGTTTGATTTTGCTTTTTCTCTTTTGAACACTGTTCTCGAGAAGTTGTACAACAATGAAGAAAGTAGGGCAAGGACAGAGAGATGACTGATTACACAGGTATTTACTTTGGCTTCTACTGTCTGCTGGGGACACATCGGGGAGGACTTGGGCTTCCGGAAGGTAGGATGGTGGCTGAAGGAAGAAAACGGGAAACGAGCACCTGATGGGGCTGAGTGGCACGAGGGACACGGCCGCTGCGGAGCTCCTGTTCTCTGTCACCTTTAATGGGGTCTGTTCATTTCCCAAGGGACATGAGTTTGCGTAGCAGTAACAGTGGCCGCCATCTCTGTCGTTCAGCGTGTGTGCCCAGCGCTGTACATGCATTTGCTCCTTACTCCTCACATGCTCCTATAAGGCCGGTAACGTCATGATCCCATTGGGGCACTGACACCTTAGCTAAGTTGGGTCATGTAGCTAGTGAGGAACTGAGGCAGAATTCAAATCCAGGCCTGTCCCCACAGCCTTTGTTCCGCACAGAGACGATTTGCATAAATATGGGTGTTGGAAGGTCCTGAAATCGGTGCATTGGGGGCCTGGGGGGCATGGGGGGGATCTCCAGGGATGCTGTGAGCATGGCCAGGGTAGCTGGACGTGAGGGCCCAAGGGCCACCCCCAGAGAGACTTGGCTGCAAGCGGTGCCAGGAGTTCTCCCCGGTTCCACACTTAGTGTTCCCTGTGGGGATATGTGTTATGCAATCATTTTATAAAGTCAACCACACTTCTGGTTATGAGGCTGGGCTAAGAACGATTATACGGAACAGTCCATAGTTCTGCTTCTGTATAATGACCATTTTGTGTGTGTCTGTGCCCCTGTGCTGGCAGTAGCTCTGGGCGCCCAGGGAGCACCCACTTGTCCTCTGAGGCATGGACAGATGGGGAAGCATTTTCAGTTTTTATTTTTGGCACAGATCTCCATATTTATGTATACATCCTTGTATGTGTTTACTAAGTTTGCATCAGCTGCTAGCCTCAAATAACCCCTTCTTAAGTGTAATGAGGCCACATTTTGTTTTCTCTGTGAATAAATGAGGTCTAAAATTATCCAGCATCTGCAGAGCTTGAGCTGACACGAGGCTGCCTGCCCCTCCCTTGTCTTTTCCTGAACAAAAACCCGTCTGTTACTCTGTTGATTCTGCTTTTTGAAATGTCTATAGGAATACTTTTTTTTAGAGAGTGAATTTCATGCTTTGTGGTATCTTTTCCTCAAACTTTTCAATGGTTTTGATAAAAGTGATTGCATTCAATCCAACTTAACAAGTCCTCACTGGGGCACTGATGAGTGACAGGCTCTGAGGATGGAGTGAGAATTCCAGTTGGTACATCATGGCTTGGACTCCTTTAGGCAGCAGGCACCCAGGGCCCTGCGTCTGTCCTGGGGTTCCTGACCCAGGGCCCACATATCCCATAAACTTTCCGGCTTCCATCTGCCCTCCATAAAATAAGAAGGTAGGTGGTAGTGAACTGTCTATAAAATCCCAAGATTCCAGATTTGTTTATAAATCTTGTGTGATTATTTGTGAAATAGATAAAATTTCCCCCATCGCTTAATTCAGTTGCCTTATGGTATAGTTATCGAACAACTATTTAGAACACATCAAGGCAGAGTGACAGGTTTTCAAAAATAGGCATGTGATAAGACTTAGGAGGAATTAGTCACTTTTTGTATGAATGAGTTTATAAGTGTTCTTTCGTAGGTATTTCAACTATTGGTTCTGTATGATGTAAATGCTATGTCATCCAGTTTTGATGCATTTACAACTAACGCTGCTAACATGTGGATAGATTTAGAAGTTGATTCTATTAGGTGGGTGCAAAAGTGATTGCGGTTTAAAAGGTTAAAAATAATTGCAAAAACCGTATTACTTTTACACCAATCTAACATTTAGGAGTTAATTGTTTTACGATTATTCAAACTCAGGTGTCAAGTTGTTCTCATTATCCTATAAAAGAAAGTTTCATTAATTCATCAGAAGGCACAGCAGTTTTCCTGGTACTAAATCTGGCAAAGAGTTTCCATTGTACTATTTGAAAATTTTCCCCCACCCAAAAATTGTAACTTTCAGATGAATCATGTTTTGAATAAACTCAATATATGAAGGAAAAGAATATTAAATAAGTTTAATAAGATTTGAAAGCCAGCCTTGAAGATTTTAAATGGGGTTTCTCCTAAAATATTTGAAGTACATTTTGATTAAAAAAAATTTTTTTTTAGTTCTAATTTGAGAATTTTCAAGTTTCTCCCCATCTTTATTAAGGTATAATTGACAAGTAAAAATTGTATGTATCTTTACAGCAAACGTCATAGGAAAGGAATGCATTTTGTGACAAAAGGTGCATCTTACATGCTACAAATCTTCTCCAAATCAGTACATTTTTGCAGAGAGCATCCCCGCCCCACCCCAAGCCCCGTGGAAGCATGTGAGGGGTTTGCTGTATGAGGCCAGCTCCAGCTTATCCAGACCTTTTATTTCCTCGGTGCAGGGAGGATATCACTGGCCTCACGTTAGTTTTCTCAAACCTCCTTGGTCATAGAGATAATCTGGAGGAACGCGGCCCAGACCCCCTGGTGCAGGATCTCCAGGGAGGATTTGGCCAGCACCCCGGTCGCCCAAACGCTTGGACGCATGGTGTTGAGATGCTGCCTAGGGGTGCAGACGAGCTGCAGCAAATGCACTATCTGGCTGAGCTCCGATTGGAGATGAGCCGCTCTGACTTCAGGTTGACGCAAGAGAGGGATAATAGTCAGTTAGGACACACGGGAGCAAACAGAAATCAGGGGTTTCAGAAATCAGGATTTCCAACCCTGCCTTAAACACTTCGAACAGCTGCCTGGTAGAGTAGAAGACAAAATACACAACAATGATGCAGAAGGAGCACTCATGCTCGACGCCATTAGTGAGTATCTCCAGGAACTATGGGAAATATGCTACATAGAGGGTCTCCAAGCCTCTCAAGAACCTCATATGCCCGAAGATACTGAGGCCGTGTTGATCTAAACAACCCGCGCACAATTATACACCCAGGATAGGGGAAACGAAATGAGAACCATCCTCAGCTTAACTCCAATTTCCACAATAGCCACTCTAATAAAAATGCTCCTAATAATATCTGACAATAATAGGTGCTTTATAGTCTACAGGGGAATTTCACAACTACAGCCTCATTGAATATCTAGCAAGATGTCTTCTCTCCCTTCCACCCACAAAGAATTCATGGCCATTCTGCCACGTCCTCATGAGCACTGTTATCCTCATCTAGAATCCTTCCTACCTTTAGTTATCTAAATTCTCCTCATCCTCACATGTTGCTCAAGTCCCACCCCCTTCACCATAGCCTTCTGACCCCAAAGTTATGACAGCATTATTGGTAAGTTACCTGCAGTTCAACACATGATTTTACTGTGAATTGGGTTGTGTGTTTTGCTCTGAGGGTGTTAATCCATTTCATCCATTTATTTATTTCATCTGGTTGTGAGCATTCCAGTGTCCCCCATGACACTGTGAGCTCTTTAGGGTTGGACGTCTACTTATTTCTCCCATTTGACAGATGGGCCACCAGCATCTGCAAATTAGAGCTCCCTGACCTTCAGATTGAGAATGATGCCCACCTGCCCTTGGCCCTTGCAGTTCCTGGAATCCCGGACCCATAAGCTCCTGCTTCCACATACCCAATATTTATGCTAATGGGATGGATAAATATTATTTTCTAAAAGTTAAAAAGGTTGGGATGCACTGTGACAGCCAGAGGACCAAATGTATCCCTGATCTGTCCTCAGATAGACCACAATTATATAGGGAAATTCACGGGGAGCTTAGGAAGATGACAAATATGTTTTTAAAGAGCCATGTTTCTTGTTAAGCACAAACTCATACATGATTGTGTTTAAGAGGTCGATATGCACAGCAAGACTAGAACATTCCATAGTAAATCAGACTAGCTCTAGAAATGTCTGATGGCTACCCTTTCTATTAATGTAGCTTTGATTTCTAAGATAACTGTAAAGATATCGCTGACTAAGCATAATGTCAGCATGGATCATGAACTTGGAAGGCATGTCTCATTATATTAAAACATCATGCAAATATTTAGAAAGGAAAACACAGCACACACACAAAGGAAACATTCAAGACTGAGTGACATTGATCATTGTCTGTTTTCATATTATATATGTGATAAGTCTCAGACTCACATGTGTCACGTGGCTTTGACTGAGTCTGTGGACACAACACTAAGATCAGTAGTAACTCTACAGAATGAGGGGCATGTGAGATGGGCAACTGTGTGGGAACAGACATGTCCCAGGGCAGTGATTGAGAGACCACGATCGAGTGGACGTAGGGGCTATATGCCAGGACTAGGGAAAGGAATCAGCTGGACTCAGGGCACTGGTGCCAGGGGCAGGACCAGGCTGACGGCCAAGCGAACAGGCTGGAAGTCTTGTTCATACTCATCCAACAATGTGTGCTAGGCACTCGATGCTTGAACATATGTTAACTCTTAATCTTGCAACAACCCTGAGAGGTACATATTAGCTCTGTTCCAATTTTGTTAGGTGGAATGGAGTCAGGACTGAACAGTTTCCAGGGCCCAGATTTATAGTCCCAGTGTAGAATAAACTAGACCTGAGCAGCCTGTCCAGTTAAAACATTCCTATGTTTAACAATACCTGATCATGCATGCCCATCACTCGGAGATGGGACAAAGAAGAGGTAACACTTACGCCTGCATCTTTGTCAATAGATGGTGTCTTTCCAATGGCCCCTTTCTCATATCTGGACAAAGTGTGGGTTAATCTAAAGTCCAGTATTTAAAGCATAGGCATCAAAAGTTTCTGAGATAAATTCTAATATTTTATTCAGGTGCCGAATTTCTCACATCCCTTTCACCAAATACATGGGAATCCTGGAGGTGAAGTGAAAGGATGGACACTGCCTTTTGAAGTTCCTCTTAGGAGCCACCCCGTGAAGGGTCTGTGTAGTCTCAGTGTAGGAATCTATTAAGCTGTTGTGTACTGGAAATGGCAAGTATTTGTGGCACCCAGTGGGGTTTGTGGAGGAGAGGGGCACTGTCGTAGAAGGAATCCACTTGCCAGCAAGGGGCTTGCTCCACTCCCTCTGCATCAGCGGGGATGTCTGGGCTTGGCAGGAATTCATTTCCATGGACAAAACTAGTGTCTTCCAGGTTTAGAAGGATCCAGACTCTATTGTCACTTATGCAAAGTGGTCAGCCTCACGGTAGCTTTAGGTAGCCAGACCTGCTGTTCTACAGTGATAGTGTGGAAGGGCAAGAGGGCCACACGTTCTTTGTTATTCTTCCCCTGGAGAAATGGAATACATGTCTCCTCCCCTTGAGCCTGAGCTGGTCTTATGACTTGGTTGACCAACAGAATGCAGGAAAGTGATGGACTGGGACTTCTGCAGCTGGGTCCTCAGAGATCACACAGCTTCCATCTCCGTGCTCCTGGAATGCTCACTCTCAGGACACTCCCTCTTGGTATGTAGCCACCAGGCTCTGAGGAAACCCCAAAAGGCTCAGCTGGGGAGGAAATGAGGTTCCTGGTTGGCAGCCACCTCCATGAGCATCTGACGTCCCACGCAGTGGAACCATGAGATACCTGCAGCCTTGTCACCATCTTACCGCACTTGCCTGGGAAACTCCAAATGAGGGTCTCCTAGCTGAACACTTCCTGAATCCCTGACTCATGTAACTGTGGGCAAGATAGAATGGTTGCTTTAAACCAGGGGTGTCCAAACTTTTTTCAACGTTTTTCACCAAGGGCCATATGCTGTAAAATACACAAACAGCCGGGCCACTCACTCGAGGTGAAGCACGTATTGCCTCACCTGGTTTATTTAAGTAAACTAAATATATTTTTGGAATTTGCTGTGGGCCAATTAACAATGGATTGCAGGCCGCAGTTGGCCCACGGGCCACAGTTTGGACACCGCTGCTTTAAACTGTGACATTGTGGAGAGGTTTGTTATATAGCAACAGACAACCAGAACAGATGGTGAAATGTGTTGTCCTAGGACAGGGGTCACGGGCACACACACAGGAATCTGAACCAAGTCTTTACTATCAGCATGGACTGGTCTCAAGCCTGGGGACCTGTGATTTTGGTCAGGGTTTAGGGACAACCTTAGGATAATAGCAAATTTAGTCATGAGTGGCTGGGGTCAGGTCAAGCCAGAAGAGGAAACAAGGCAGGATTATTGAGCTGAGCAGCCGGCAAGCTATTCAATTGTGAGGTCCTCTTCATTATGACTCATCTGGCCTATTCATCTCATTTCTTGAGGGAAGAAACGGAAGGCACAGAAGTAGAAATCTAGTTCAAGTTTATACACCAGGTTAAGTGGTATAATCAGATTTCTCAACTCCAAGTTCAAAGCTCTTTCTGTAAGCCCTTAGCTTTCTTCAAAAGACAGGGAAGGTATGGGTTGTCAGACTAAAACCATGGAGCAGGATGTAGCTTAGAAGTCCATGTTCAAGGCTAGCCAGAGCGTGGTGGAAGGGACACTGGGCCAGGCGGCGGCTGTGGGGCTCAAGTTCAGGACCTTCCATTTGCCAGACGTGTGACCTGGAATGAACCACATGCTATATGTTCATTTCTAATAAGCAAAACCAGGATAAAGATAACTTCCTCAGAGCCTCATTTGGAGGCGTGAGATGGTGAACAGAAAGCATCTGGCAGAGAAGTTGGGATATGGAAGTTGCTCACACATACCTGCTGACGCTGATTGGCTAAGAACCTCTTTAGGCTGGCGCTGTACACACATAACCTCCCCAGTCCACCTGCGAGGGAGAAGCACTTTCTGTTTTTCAGATGCAGAGGTTGGGGATTCATTACATTAGAAACATGGCTAAGGTCCCACAGAGAGCACATGGCTAGGATCCAAACCTAGGACTCCCTGCACTGCAGGCTCAGGGGGAGGGAGGGATGCGTTTGGGTTAGACAGGCTGCCAAATGGTGTGCGTAACTCCATGAAGAAAGGCAGGAAGTCACAGGCAGAGTGTGGGGGCTTAAACTTGACCTAACGATGTCTTGCAGAATGGGATTCAGAGACGGAGTCAGAGGATAGAGATTCGAGGTGCGGGGTGGGAGGGTGCTGAGGGCAGAGCAAGTGGCAGCTTTGAAAGGAAATCCCTGTGAGGCTCAGCCCTGGCTTTCAGCAGCCTTTCTGGGTGGGAACTGGCTGACTCGCATTGTTGCCACTAAAGGGAGGGTAGTCATGGTGCATCTGGAGGATGGAAACAGCCAGAGTGCTCATAGCTCAAGTTCTACCGTAGTGAATGGAGAAGGCAGCTGGTAGGTTGGCCACTGTGTCTCAGTCAGGTCACAGCGATTTCTGGTCTCATCATGGCCTTTTAATTAAAGTAGCTGCTCTAACAAGTAAACCTTCACATTTAAGCACTTAACAGAGTGGATGTTTATTCCTTGCTCCCCAGTGGCCCAATGCACTGTTCTAATCTGCTGGCAGCTTCCCTCTCTGCGGTAGTTCCAAGGTCCGTGTATCCGTAGCTGTCTTCTCCGAGCTGATGGAGGAGGAAAGGAAGGTGAAGGAGACACGGCTGCTTCTGACCTTGGGTGGGAAGGGGCACACACAGCTTCCTTCACTCCCCACTGGGAAGACTACTCTCCTTCTGGATGCCAAAGGGACTGGGAGACATAATCCCTTGGCAAGAAGCTATTTCTCAGTGACAACTGTCTATTATGGGAGAGGGAACCACAAGATTTGTGGACAGTCAGCTGTCTCTACAGAAGGACATTTGTGTCTAGATTGGTAACCTAATTCAGATACCAGATGCTAAGCTTTCTTCCTTCTCATGGTTTGACACCGGCCATAGTTGCCGAGCCCCAGTCTGTGCCGTTTCCAGTAACTTACCTAGCACTCAGTGTCCTTCCTAGATGGAACCCCGTCTTACTGCCAGCCTCCCTGTCAGAAGCTGTAGTCCTGCCCCTGTTCCCAGTCACTTACTGCAGCTCTGGGCTGATGGTCTGCACGTCTCTGTGTAAGTATTTCCCACTGAATCCCCGGCACTGTATTTTGTTGGCCACTTTCCATAGGAGAATGAACGTCTCTGCTGATAGCTTTCCTGGACTCTGGTCTGCCACTACCATTCAGTGGGAATTGTGCTCACGTGACTGGATAGAACCTTTCCTCAGGCTCTGCACCCACCCCCCAGCAGAAAAGCCCCCCTAGTTCTTTTCTACATCAGTAGAGCAGTCAGGCCAGGTTCCAGAAGCTCTTGCTGAGCCTCTGTCTTGTTTTCCAGTATCAGGCTTCAGTCCAGGCCAGTCCTGGCAGTAGGTCCCAGCCATACTTAGCATTGAACATTAGACGTTTTCTCATCTTGGTGACCCACATTGCCTCAGGGCTACTAATCAATTCCATGACTCTTGCTACAGTTCAAAAAGAGGATGACCCGTGTCAAAGATCACTGTGCTTTGTCTTAACGTTGTCGGGAAGCCATTACTCTAATTGAACCCAAATCATTGTAGAAAATGAAGAGAACAGAGCAAGAGCGCCATCTGCATGATGCTGCTTTGCGGTCTACACTCCAAAGCCCCAGAGCCCCTGACTGGACACACTGGACACAGCCAGATGGATCCCAGAGACCGTGTTCACAGGAACCACCTCCCCCAATCAGCTCTGCATTTTCTTAGGCGCCTCCAGTTGCTAAGTGGATAGTTCTGGATTCTAGAATTTTCCTCTGCCAAAAGAGAGATGGTTAATGCATAGGGTCACCTTGGCAGCTAATGAGATTAATGCATCTGGAAGATGAATGTGATAACTATTTTGTAAACTGATTGCCTTTGCATTTTAATTTAAATTCTTTCATATTATATCAGTAGGGAAACTCCCTAATTATCTGCATCAACAGGGACTGAGAATGGCCATTATATACACAATCTGGACCAAAAAAGCCCAGGAATTTGAATTTCTCAAATTCAATTCTCACGTTACTACTGACAGCTGTTTCTCACGGCATTATTGCCCATGGTGGCTGAGCAGACAGTTCTAACTTGTAAACTGTCTTTCTGTTCCCATCAGAAGCAGGGACAATGGCTACTTGATTCGGGTTCTGGGGCCGGGAGTAGAGGTTGTTTCCGGTAGGCGGTGGCTTGCTTATTTATTTGTTTGTTTTCAGTCACAGTTGACATTTAAAATTATTTTGTATTAGTTTCAGGTGTACAGCATCGTGGTTAGACATTTACATAACTTATGCAATGATTCCCCCCAATTCTTCACACACATATTATTCTCAGTATTGTGGCAGGAATAGGACGCAATTATTTTCAGGGATCTGAGATGTCATGCCTCCCATGAGCGCATGGAACTCCAGCTCTACCACGAACTCTGTGACCTTGGGTAAGTAACCCTTCCTGTACCCATTTCCTCCTTTGTGAAATAAAGATACCAATAGTGCTTACCAGGTAAGGTTGTTATGGAAAATGAATCCAGCCATGCATGCAAAGTACTTTGAATAGTTCCTACTGCATAGTAAATGCTATATAAGTTTGCTATTATTATTAATACATAAGCATGAGATCATTTTGTTTGTACGTTGCAGTATATTTTTTGTGCCTTTCTTTTGTTTGAGATCAGTTACCTATTTGTATGCAGGGTTTTTATTTTTTTTTATTTTTTATTAGTTTCAGGTGTACAAAACAACATAGTGTTTAGACATTTATATACCTCCGAAAGTGATAGCCCCAGTAAGTCTATTACTCATCTGACACTGTACAGAGATTTTTTAACTGGGGCTCTTGCAGCCACCCTGTTGAGGAGGGTGAGAGGAAGCTGGTCCCGTGTGGTTTTCAGCAGATGAGTTGCTGGACAGAGCATGCCTGAAGGATGTTGCTTGCCTGGTGCAGGCAGACCAGCAGGGCTGTGCCCCCAGCCCTGGCTGTCTGGGCATCCTCGTGGGAGCAGGGTCTTCCTTTCTACATTAATAAAGGGGCTGCTCTCCCAGAAGTTGCGAGACTTGCCTTGTTGCACTGAATTATGATTTCCCGAATTGGTTCATCCAGTTTTATGATGGACATATTATGGGGAAATGGAAGTCTATTGCCAATTCATTTACAAAATTGCTCTCCCAGGGTGTTTGGCCATCACTGCCTTGAATAAGGAAGCTGATTTGGCTGCAGGTTTTGAGTGAGCACAGTTAATTCATTTCATGGAAGATTTCAGACAAGAAAGAGCTTTCAGAGTAGCAGTACCTGAAGTTTTGGAGAAGGCCAGTTGTTAGATTAAAACTTGCTTTAATGATTTCAATACAATGTGTACATAGCATATTCATGGATGCATCGATGGTGCCACAAGAAACTCTGAAATGTCATTGTGTCTAGGAAGTTTACACATTGTAGAGACAAGACATCTGAAGACCGACAGTAAGAATGGCAGGTAGTACTGTGAGGCAGTAATTTGGTTCATCTCAGTATATTTACCTGTCTGTTTTCTCTCTCACTCATCCTTTGAGGGCTATTTCCCCTCCACAAGCCCACAATGAACAGAAACAGAGAGTCACAGAACCCACAGATCTAGGTGAAGAATTCTCTCTAGGTGGGAGCACATAGGAATCTTCTGATGGAGAATCCTAGGGGCAGAGGGCAAGGGGTTGGGAAGATGAGTTGTCTTCATGCATGGACCCCCTTCACAAGCTCGCTCTCTCTCTCTCTCTCTCTCTCTCTCTCTCTCTCTCCCCCCCCCATTGTATTTTTATGTTCAAGGAGTTTATAATCAAATGATATTTCAGTAACAAAATGATGTATTTTAGAAAACATGCATCTTGTGCGAACTTAAGAATTTTACACTCCAGAAACCAGCTGGGTGCTGTTTTGCATGTCTCAAAGGCAGAGAGCAGATTCCATTATTAACTGTGTTTCAAAAAGTCATTTTGTTAGTGCAGTAGCTCCTGTACCCAGGGTTAGGCTCTTTTTAAACACTACATGACTTTTTCTCAACTTATCTGCTGGATGGCTGGGTCTTCAGTGCTGGCAGCTGAGCCCTTCACTCGGGTCCCCAGAGCCTTGGGTCCACAGGATCAATGTCCTGTTTGGAAGCTGTGCTTAATGATGCTGGTGCTCAGTGATGTTTAGGAAAACTATCCAAACGTGCTAGTTTTTTTGTTCCAGAATATATATATATATATATATGCAATGTGACTGAATCTCCAGGATATCCTAAGAAATCTTATAATTTTAAAAAAATCTTATATTTTAAAATAGACATTTGAGCTTAGGAAAAAGCAGACTGAAAACTGCAAGTACTTTGAAACAGTCGGTGACAAATACTTTAAAAATCCTATTGCTTTGAACAAGTGGTTGCAGCATTACAGGAAGCAAGCAGTGTGTTATCAGTGCTTGCACGTGTAGCAGATTAGGACAAAATTCATATTCCTGTAAGTGCTTTGTAACAAAAGTGCAGTGTTTAGAGACAAAAATAACTGACCACCGTGGAAGACCATTTTTCGACACCTGTTATGGTTGAAATGAAAGTGTACAAACCCTCCAAATAATGTGGTCCAAATCACTGAAATCTCAGCAAAAATTGAACCCTTGTGTTCATTAGCTGGCGAGGGCACCTTAAGCTGGAGCTCATTGACTTGTGGAGACATTTGAATAAGAAGAGTAGTCACTGCACAAAGTAGTTATGGTCTCAGATGGCCCAACGGTATGCCCACCTTCACTGCTCTAATGTGTTTGGAGGCCCAGGAGACGGGGCTGTGTGAATGCACGTGGGCAGTTTCCTTCAATCAGGGAGTTGTTCCAAGGACCAGCTAGGTACTTGGTGATTGGCAGCGTGTCCCCACAAGGTGCCTGATCCATGAGCGTGAATGGCAGATGGTGGCCTGATTATTGGGGTGTGGGAAACCACAAGTGTTCTGCGTATTCCACGCCATTATTCTTCACTATGGAAAGCCACTAGGGAGAAGTAAGAATTCAATCACTAAATGAGGTTGGATTTTTATCCATATATATATACACACACACACATATATAATATTAATTGCTTATATATACTTTTTTTTAAAATTGGGGAATATTGGGGAACAGTGTGTTTTTCCAGGACCCATCAGCTCCATGTCAAGTTGTTGTTTTTTGATCTAGTTGTGGGGGGCACAGCTCAGCTCCAAGTCAAGTCTTTGTTTTCAATGTAGTTGTGGAGGGTGCAGCTCACTGACCCATGTGGGGATCGAACCGGCAACCTTGGTGTTATGAGCACTGCGCTCTAACCACTGAGTAAACTGGCCGCCCAGTTAAATATATATATATATATATATATATATATATATATATATATATATATATATATATATATATATATAAAGATTTTATTGGGGAAGGGGAACAGGACTTTATTGGGGAACAGTGTGTACTTCCAGGCCTTTTTTCCAAGTCAAGTTGTTGTCCTTTCAGTCTTAGTTGTGGAGGGCGCAGCTCAGGTCCAGGTCCAGTTGCCATTGCTAGTTGCAGGGGGCACAGCCCACCATCCCTTGTGGTTGAGAGGATGCATTCTGGCAACCTTGTGGTTGAGAGGATGCATTCCAACCAACTGAGCCATCTGGGAGCTCAGCGGCAGCTCAGCTCAAGGTGCCGTGTTCAATCTTAGTTGCAGGGGGCGGAGCCTACCATCCCTTGTGGGACTCGAGGAGTTGAACTGGCAACCTTGTGGTTGAGAGCCCACTGGCCCACGTGGGAATTGAACCGCCAGCCTTCGGAGTTAGGAGCACGGAGCTCCAACCGCCTGGGCCACCGGGCCGGCCCTCCTATTTTTATTTAAGTATAGCTGTATACAACATTCTATTAGCTGTTTGTGTTTCGGAGGGACAGTATAGTGCTATGACGTCTGCGTACCTCGCAGGGTGCTCAGCCCACTGGTTCTAGTAGTCCTTCGTCACCATGCACACTGACCACTACATGGTGGACTTTGGCCCCTTTTATAAAGCGTCCCATGTTATCTAGACCACTCAGCCTAGACCCACATGCAAAGTGCCGTGCTGCATCAGCACTGCCATTCAGAAAAATGCAAATGGATCTATTGAGCGCAAAACAAAACAAAACAAAACAAACCCCAGCACCTGTCCATTTAGGCTAACGTGTAGTCATCCTTCAAAAACTTTCTTGAGTAGAAAACAGCAAATTCAGATTTGATGTTTTACAGTGTTCTGCTTGACTTAGCAGTAAGTTAAAAGGCGTTGATTTAATATGTATTATTTAATTGCTATTACTTATTACTAAGACATGTGATTTTATATATATATGTTAATTAAAATAGATGTGACTTCCTATTTAACTTTATTTATGAACCCAGAGGCAAATCGCTCTTAGTTTACACTAAAAGATGGAGGTCTCCATGTTCAGGTTGTAGTCAGGGCCTAACCAGTTGAGGGCTTGAAGGCTTTGGGTCCCCACCACTAAACTGAGATGTCAAATGGTCTTGTTCTCAAAGCTTATAAAAGATAAAAAGTTCTACATTTGAAATCGTCCTCCTGAGCATTTTCTTAAATGTCGAGCATGAGGTTACTATTGTGGAGATCAACACCCCAGGGTCCTTGGTCCCCGTTGTCATTTATCTTCCTGGGGTACCTGATCTCTGTCCTAGTAATGATGGACCCCTGGGTTGTCTGACCCTGTGCCAGTTGTTAAGTTGTTTACTCTCAGCTCCAAACTCACTTCTTGTATGGTCCTTTGCCAGATGGCTGGCGAGTAGGTTTTGCCTGTAGGGTGCAGAGAGGCAGAGATTGGAGGAGGAAGACACGACTTGCTCCTTTGGCTGGTTTCCTTTCTGTGTCTTTAACTCACCAAACATCTTGACCCCGGCAGTGGCAGCTCCTCCTGTAGAAACAGTCAAATCCAGTTCGTGGTTTTCTTTCACACTTGCTGAAGGTATCTTATTGCATCCTTCTCAGAGACACCAGGCCAGCCAGCAGGCGTTCCCTCTTCTCATGTCTGGGTCCCAGGCCCATGGAGCACCGCCTCCGAGCTCAGAGACTCCCTTGTGTGAGGTGTGACTTCCAGCTCTGTGGGGCCCGTCTTCCAAGCTCCCAGGTTCTGATAATTCCAACCTCTTCCCATTCCCCACTCAGCCTTCATGCTGACAGCTGCTGCCTCTGTTTCTACCTGCCCAGCACCTTCCTGTCTCTTTCTGCCTTTTCACTTACCTAGTTAACGGTTCTTTATTACCTAGCGAATGATTCTTTATATGACATTCTGTTACATTAACTGTATGATATCTGATTCTGTCAATATGGAGGACATCATTAGTGACTCTCAGTAAAATTCCTTTGTCATTAATTTCATAGGTCACACAAATTTTATCTAGTAGAGTTTTTTATACTGTGTGAAACCATATTCTCAACTGGCTACGAAAAGATCAGAATATTGGCTGTGATCCACCAAAGCTGTTGGTGACAACAGATCTATCAATCAAAACTCATGGTGGCAAATGGCAGAAAATCTAACTGAAGTAGAGCAGGGAAGGCATTGGCTCCTGGACTGAAGAATCCATGACTAAAGCCGCCCTCAGACACAGCTGGACCAAGGGGGCTCAACAGAAATCATAATATATGCATCTGGTTTTCCCCAACCCTTGCCTTTTCTTTCTGTTGGCTTTGTTCTCAGGAAGATTCTGCCTTGTGATGTCAAGATCATGACCAGCAGTTCCAGGCTGATTCTTACTCTCAGCAACCTCAGGAGAAAGATACTTTCTCTGCTTTCAACATCCCTACCAATGGCCCTGGGGTGATTTCAGTGGCCCTGGGCGCGTGTGCAGCCCTTCATCAACCTCTCCAGGTGAGGGCAGAATGTTTGAAGTCATATGACCACACTGGCACTGGGAGAGGGTTATAGAGGGTCAGTTTCCCCCAAACCAAATGGGCTAGAACACGGTTATGGTTTCCCCAGGAATATCAGGTGCTGTGCGTGACCAGAAAGCCTGCAAATGAATGGTGAGTTGCAAATACACCAGACATCTCTCACAGTAGAGGCTCTGAATTAAGGAAAGAGAAGTGAGAAGGGCCATTAAGATCTCCCCTCAAGACAACCTGCATGGGGAACATGGCGGGCTGACCACCTCCAGCTGCCACACCTATCGGGTACCGCACGGGACCTCCAGCCACGCTCCCCTGGGGCTCCTCCTAGCCAGTGACTGGCGTGGTAGGGTTGATGGGACCAACCATCCCTGCCCAATGCAGGATTTCTCTGCTGGGCAGTATCGGTTGGGGCAGTCTGCATCGCCCAGGCATGGTGGTTCTAGCACCGTCCGTGGTCTGAGACTTCTGCCCAATCCCTCCTTTCACAGGGATCCGACCTGCACCACGATCTCACGGTTCTTATGCCAACCCTGCTCCTTCCCCTTAATCCGTCACAGCCATTTCCCCTAGTAATCTTTGGCACGTACAGTTATGTCTTAGAGGCTCCTTCTCAGAGAGCCTGAGCTGACACATCCACGCACACAACTTTCATGGTTCTGCCGCCCAAATGGCTGTCCCCACGGAGATGCTGACCTTCCTGCACCCTTGGCAGTGCAGACGCTGTAATGGAAGTTTTCATGCTTTGCTACTTAATGGAAAGTATGAATTGTTGGTAACATCTCTTCAAGAAGTCAGAAGCGATGTGACTTCCTGGCTCTGTCCTCACTGGCAGATTCGAAGCTGGCCGAGGCACCAATTCCTGGTGATTTTTTGTTTGCAACTTTGTTCTCTTATATTTTGGTTATTATTTC
The DNA here is from genome assembly GCF_036562045.2 of Rhinolophus sinicus. Lineage (NCBI taxonomy): Eukaryota > Metazoa > Chordata > Mammalia > Chiroptera > Rhinolophidae > Rhinolophus > Rhinolophus sinicus. The sequence goes on along the minus strand of NC_133753.1, from coordinate 195,313,061 downwards.
CTAATTAGCACAATTGGCAGTCTGTGAGCATTTATGATAGTGTATTCCTTAGAGATGACATTTTTCTTCTTAAACATAAGTTAGTCAAGATTTTAAGCAGCAACCTGGAATCTGATCATTGAAATAGACCTAAATGAGCGAAGAACTTGTGTAGACATTTATCAAAGAAGACACAAAAATGGCCAACAGGCATATGAAGAGAAGCGTTAGTGAATAAAAATCAAAACCTCACCCTGGTTAGAATGACTATTATCAAAAACAAACAAACAGAAAGGAGGTAACAATTGTTGGCAAGGATGTGGAAAAATGAGAACTCCTGTACACTTGCTGGAATGTAAAATGGTGCAGCCATTATAGAAACCAATATGGGAAGTCCTCAAAAAATTACAATAGAACTACCATATGATCCAGCAATCCCACTTCTGGGTGTACACCCAAAATATTCAAAATCAGAGTCTCAAAGAGATACCTGGCCGCCCATGTTAATTGCAGCCTTTTTCACAATAGCCAAGATATGGAAACAACCTAAGTGTCTGCCTGTGGGTGAATGGAAGATGTGGTGTATACATACAATGGAATATTATTAAGCCTTAAATAGGAAGGAAATTCTGCAATACGTGACAACATGGATATAACTTAAGGACATTATGCTAAGTCAAATAAGCCAGTTGTAGAAGGACAAATACTGCATGATTCCACTTACATGAGGAATCTGAAATAGTCAAAGTCACAGAAGCAGAGAATAGAATGGGGGTTGCTGGAGAGCTGGAGAAATGGTGAGCTGAAGTTCAAGTCCTCTTGTCAGTTTATATGAAGTTTTAGTTGCACAAGATGAGTAAGTTCAAGGGATCTGCTGTACAATATTGTGCTTGTAGTTCAGAATACTGTATTGTACATGTAAACATTTGATAAGCAGGTAGATCTCATGTTAAGTGTTCTTACCACAAAAAAAAAAAAAAAAAAAAAAAAAAAGGAAAAAGAAAAGAAAGAAAGAAAATCCTTGGGAACTGTTCTGTGGATCATGGTCCCATTTTCTCTTAAGTGATGAAAATTTAGCTTTCAGTTTTGGATGATTTTCGTTCTACCTCTATCTAATGAGGCTTCGTTCATTAGGAAGATTTGGGGGAGGTCCTGGCAAAATGAATTCCCACCCATGTGAGTGGAAAAACTCTGTCTGTAGGCTAAAAAAGGCTTTCCTAATTAAGAAAGATTCTCCACCATTTTTTGTGTGGCCATGAAGCTGTATCTACTTCAGTCTCCCAGGGCACTTATGAGTGAAATATAGAGCATCAGTAATTTGCTAAAAATTCAGAAAACAAAACTTTCTGTCTGTCTAAGCCAACAATGGCATTTCTGCTCGTTTCTGTCCTCCCCAAGAGCAATTACTCCTGAAGAATATTCAAAGCTGTACCCTACATGTGTTGGTCCAGAGCAGATGATGGTCACAAATATTTTGTAGTATGTCAGAAACATCTGTGGTATGAATTGCCTTTTATCTTCACAAACGTGGACAAAATCCTAATAGTGTGCCAAGTGTGTGTGTGTGTGTGTGTGTGTGTGTGAAGTTCAAGGCTCAAATGAGCATAAAAGGTAAAATGACTGTCAGTCTGCTTATTTTCACTAAAGACAGCTTCAATTTTGTTTAAGATTTCACATTCTTTCTTTGCATATTGAAAATAGAGTCCTGGAAATTAGATTTCTAATGGAAACAAAGACATCTCTCTCATTGCTAATTGTAGTTTTCTTAAAAAAAAAAAAAAAAAAAAAAGAACAAACTCCTCATCTTCTCAATGTGAGAAAGATAATTTGACACAACATTTAATTTGAATTCCCTTATCTCTGTGCTTTTTTTCCACCAGGGTTATTTCTGGCTTTTTGATGAGCAAGAATTTTACAATGTAGATATGTTGAATACAAATAATCTGAAATTAATTTCCTGTCTGAAAATACTTAAGTAATTTGATATTTTTGAGGTTCTTTTACTATTTTTACTGTAGATAAATTGATGATTTAGATAAGGACTTATTTTTTTTCTTTAAATTAAAGTTTATTGGGGTGGCAATTGTTAGTAAAGTCACATAGACTTCAGGTGTACAATTCCGTAATACATTATCTATATCTCACATTGTGTGTTCACCACCCAGAGTCAGTTTTCCTTCCATCACCATATATTAGACCCTGTTTACCCTCTTCTAGAGCCCCCCTTACCCTCTGGTAACCCCTAAACTATTGTCTATGTCTATGAGTTTTTGTTCTTTCAGTTGTTTGTCTTGTTCTCTGTTGTTTTCGGTTTATATACCACATATCAGTGAAATCACATGGTTCTCTGCTTTTTCTGTCTGACTTATTTCGCTTAGCATTATATTCTCAAGATCCATCGATGTTGTCACAAACAACATCTTTTCTTACCGCTGAATAGTATTCCATTGTGTATATATACCACAACTTCTTTATCCATTCATCTATCAAAGGACATTTTGGTTGTTTCCATGTCTTGGCCACAGTCAATAAAGCTGCAATGAACATTGGAACACACTTGTCTTTATGGATAAATGTTTTCAGATTTTTTGGGTAGATACCCAGGAGAGGGATTGCTAGGTCATATGGTAATTTTATTCGTAATTTTTTGAGGAGCCTCCACACTGCCTTCCATGACGGCTGCACCAGTCTGCATTCCCACCAACAGTGTATGAGGGTTCCTTTTTCTCCACAGCCTCTCCAACACTTGTTACTATTTGTTTTGTTGATGATAGCCATTCTGACTGGGGTGAGGTGATATCTCATTGTGGTTTTGATTTGCATTTCTCTGATGATTAGTGATGTTGAGCATTTTTCATATGTCTGTTTGCCATTTGTATGTCCTAAGTACTTATTTTTAATATTATCCTCATAAATGCACTCAGACAATGGCTCATAATTTTGTGTTTAAAAAGTTAGGGTGGATGCAATCATGGGGAAAGAAAAAATCACACAAAAATTAAAGAGTAAATCCAAGTGACCCAAAAATTGACCATTCTTAAATTACTTGTCTCAATATTTTCCGAGTTCTACTCTGCTTTGTTTATTGCAGTTTTATATTTACTTTAAATATTTAGAAGGGGAAGTTTCCTTCAGTAACCTTACCATATCTTCTAAATTAACCTTCATTAACCTTATCATATCTTCTAAATTATCTAGCTTGGTTTACTTTTCCAAAATAAGTTCGAGTTTATTTTGTGATGCTATAGAAATATACTATTGGAATTTTCATTTAACTTTAGAGACCCTAAATAAATAATAAGCTCACAGTAGTTAGTCTTCTTATCAACGTATTTTCAAGTCACCTTTATTTTCCTTTGGGAAACATTTTTCTAGTTCTCTTCAAAAATGTCCTGCATGTATCTTGTTAAGATAGTCTGTGGGTATTTTATTGTTTCTGTCCTCATGGAATGTTTTTATTTTACTAATTATCACTGAGAATAGCTCTAAAATTTTAAAGGGAAGTTTTCTTTAAAAGTATGGATCCAAACCACTACAGACAACAGAAAGATTGAAATAGCTTTTTGTTGAATTCTTCTAACCTTTATCTAAAATCACTATCTACACTCTTAGCAGGTTCTCAAGTGTACAATGCTGACTTATTAACTACAGGCAGTGTGCTGTACATTAGGTGCCTAGAATTTGTTTGTTCGTCTTGCCTGACACCTTGTATACTGTGAGCAGCACCTCCCCAGCCTCCCTCCCTCAGGCCCTGCAACCACTATTCTACTCCCGCTTCGACCAGTTTGACTATTCTAGATTCCTGGTGTGACGTCATGCAGTATTTGTCATCCTGAGTCTGGTTTATCTCACTTAGTTTCATATCCTCCAGGTTCATCCATGTTGTCACAAATGGCAGGATTTCCTCCTTATTTGAAGGCTGAACAGTACTCCATTGTGCATATACACCACACTTTCTTCATCCATTCATCCATCAATGGACAGTTAAGTTGCTTCCGTATCTTGGCTATTGTGGGTAATGCTGCAGTGAACAGGGGAGAGCAGATATCTCTCAGCTTATGATTTCAGTTTCTTCGGATATATGCTCAGAAGAGGAATTGCTGGATCATATGGAAGTTCTATTTTTAATTTTTTGAGGACCCTCTGTGTTGTTTTCATAGTGGCTGCACCAATTTACAATCCCACCTACAGTGGACAAGGGTTCCCTTTACTCCACATCCCTGTCAACACTGACCCTCCATTTATTTTCAATAGATACCCTAAAAGGTGTGAGGTGCTAGCTCACTGTGGTTTGATTTGCATTTCCTTGATGGTTAGTTATATTGAGTGCCTTTTCATGTCTTACTTAAGTGTTTGCATTGTTAAATAATAAATAGGTAAAGCAAGAGGGAACTTTGGGAGATGATGACTATGTTTATGGCATTAATTGTGGTGACGGTTTCATGGGTATATATTTATCTCCAATCTCACCGAGTTGTATGCAATAAATATGTACAGCTTTTTATGTCAATCATATCTCAATAAAGTGGTTTAAAAATAAAATAAAATCAATGTCATCAATCTCATAGTGAGATTGACTCACTATGTCATACTGTGTGTAATAAGACTGAATTTAGCCTGAATATAAAAGCAGCCAGCTTCTTTTTTTTTTTTTTAATTTATTTTTTAAATTTATTGGGGTGACAATTGTTAGTAAAATTACATAGATTTCAGGTGTACAGTTCTGTATTACATCATCTATAAATCCCATTGTGTGTTCACCACCCAGAGTCAGTTCTACTTCCATCACCATATATTTGATCCCCCCTTACCCTCATCTCCTACCCCCCACCCCCTTACCCTCTGGGAACCACTAAACAATTGTCTGTGTCTATGAGTTTCTGTTTCTCATTTGTTTGTCTTGCTCTTTTGTTGTTTTTGGTTTATATACCACATATCAGTGAAATCACATGGTTCTCTGCTTTTTCTGTCTGACTTATTTCGCTCAGCATTACACTCTCAAGATCCATCCATGTTGGCACAAATGTTCCTATATCATCTTTTCTTACCATCGAATAGTATTCCATTGTGTATATATACCACAACTTCTTTATCCATTCATCTATCAAAGGACATTTTGGTTGTTTCCATGTCTTGGCCACCGTAAACAAAGCTGCAATGAACATTGGAGCACACATGTCTTTATGTATAAATGTTTTCAGATTTTTTTGGTAGCTACCCAGGAGAGGGATTGCTGGGTCATATGGTAATTCTATTCGTAATTTTTTGAGGAGCCTCCACACTGCCTTCCATAACGGCTGCACCAGTCTGCATTCCCACCAACAGTGCATGAGGGTTCCTTTTTCTCCACAGCCTCTCCAACACTTGTTACTATTTGTCTTGTTGATGATAGCCATTCTGACTGGGGTGAGGTGATATCTCATTGTGGTTTTTATTTTCATTTCTCTGATGATTAGTGATGTTGAGCATTTTTTCATATGTCTATTTGCCAATTGTATGTCCTCTTTGGAGAAATGTCTTTCCAGGTCCTCTGCCCATTTTTCACTTGGGTTGTTTGTTTTTTTGTTGTTGAGTTTCATGAGTTCCTTGTATATTCTGGATATTAGCCCTTTATCGGAGGCACTGTTTGCAAAAATCTTCTCCCATTCAGTTGGTTGCCTCTTTATTTTGTCGATGGTTTCTTTAGCTGTGCAGAAGCTTTTAAGTTTCATATAGTCCCATTCGTTTATTTTAGCTTTCACTTCCATTGCCTTTGGAGTCAAATTCATAAAATGCTCTTTGAACCCAAGGTCCATAAGTTTAGTACCTATGTTTTCTTCTATGCAGTTTATTGTGTCAGGTCTTATGCTTAAGTCTTTGATCCATTTTGAATTAACTTTGGTACCTGGTGACAAATAGCAGTCCAGTTTCATTCTTTTGCACGTGCGGCTAGCTTCTTTTAAATGTCCTTTGTTTACTCATGTTTAACCAAAAGTATCTGCAATGGGAGTTTCAGACCTACCTCCCACCCCTTCATAAGTAGAAATCCTAGGCTCTAAGGTGAGGATACCAGGAGGTGGGTTCTTTGTGAGGTGATGAGGTCATACATGGGATTAGTGACCTGATAATAGAGGCTCCACCATGTGAGGACACACACATACCAGTGTGTAAGCACAGACATTTGCCTCTTTGCTGTCATCTGTGGCATCGATGTGGCCCTCACCGTCTGGTGACAAGCAGTGGTGCTGGCGCACTTACCATATGTTTATGTCATCCTGCCACAACCTCTGTAGCATCAGGTCACCGGCAGATATTTATTACAAAAACCCAAGGAGTGACACATAACAATTTATTTTTAATACTTGTTGTTTGCAACTGACTATTTCAAGGCCACTCAGTGACCACGCCATTGGCAAACATGAAAATAGAAAATGGGAGAGAATTCAGAATTCTGCGGAGGAGGAATTGCAGTAGAGCAGTGTGCTGTGGATGCTTCCAGGGATTTACGGTGGTCAGGGCCAGCTTGTTAGACGTTATTTTGCTCACTGGGCTCCAGATGGAATGGAACACGGAGAAGCAGGGGGCTGGAAACTGGGATCCCCAACCCAGGAATGGGGCCGTGGTAAATTACTTCCCTCTGTGTCCTCACCTGTGAGAAGAAGGTGGTTAGAAGACAGCGTGGCAGGACGTGGGCACCTGGGCTACTTCTCCAGGTCACTTACTTGTGCCTTTAGGGCCTGCTCAGCCCTGTCTCTTACATGCCACTCCACTGGATGACAGTGCATCTGAGCACGCCCAACTTTATGGCTTGGTGGACAAGCACCTTTGAGAGAAAAGGTTTGTTCTTGAACAACTGAGAGAGCCTCTCTGGCTAGACTGAACTTTGGGTCTTCTCTCTTTATAATCAAATAGAAAAAAGACGATTTTATAAAACCTGACGGTTTTAAACACTGAGTCCTATATATCAAGCAAATAATTTCTGTCAAAGCCTAAAGTGAGAAAGCTTCTTATATATCAGCATTTTAATGTTTGTGTTGGATAATTAGAATTGCTTGATTACTAGCTTTGGAGAAATAGCAAATATGCCCTCAGATTATGAGTTTTTCAAAATTGGCAGTGTAGGCGCTATTGAAACGTGCTTTAAGGTCTGATATAGTAACAACAATTTAGCCTATTAATGTGAATGCAACCATTATAGAAATAATCAATGAGGTTAAAGGCTGGAGATGTGGATGGTGTACTGATGATTCCTGAAAACACCGACCTTAATTTTACTAGCAATACTTTTTGTCCCTATTGTCTTAAAATTTGTGTTGATTGGAGCAGAGATCAATTTCAGCCAGTCCCTTTGCCATTTACTCTGAAGGAGGAAAATCTAAAGGAGCAAGATTTTACCTTTCAAAACATTTTCTTTATGAAACATTCTTATTCTATAGATGGTTTCATAGCCAGCAGTGATCAAACCACATCCTATATGATAAACTCTTATATGTGACATAAGTGTCCGCAAGCCAACACGCGTCCACAATGATCATTGAGAAGCCAGGTTCTCAGGGGTGCAGGCACCCCTGTGGGTCTCGGTTTGCAGACCGAGTAAAAGGCCATGCCACACTTGCCCACGACTTCCCAGGGGGGCTGCTTCAACCCTTGCTGTAATTTAAGACCCAATGATTTTGTTAACAGATTAATTGTCATATTACATCTTCTTGTATTTTATTTATTACAATGACCTATGTTCTGAAAGATAAAAAAAAATTAGAAAAGTTTAGCTGACAAGTGTCTTCATTCTGGTCTTAGGTTGAAACTCACCCTCATCCTGAGTGTTCTGAAACTCAAAGCAGAGACATAGACAAACAGCCTGGGACACGTGCTGGGGGCTGTAGTGGGGAGAAGTGAGGGAGAGGGGACACAGAAACGCAGCATTGCGCCCAGGCTGGACTGTGTGTGGGCCTGTGCCACAGCTCTCACTTTCCTTCTCCTCCACCTCTCTCTAGCACCTGTAGGTCAGGTGTTGCTCCGTGTTACAGAATGAGAACTAGCATTTGGAAAGGTTATCATATTATGTAATTTATTAGTTTATTCACTCACTTTATTCATCATCCATCCATCCATCCATTCATCGTCTAACATCTATTCATTCATCCACCATCTATCCATCCATCCATCCACCCATCCATCCATCCATCCACCCATCCATCCATCCATCCATCCATCCATCCATCCATCCTTCAATAAGCATCTACTTAGCAATTATTATGTGTGAAGCAAGTATCCAGTCTTTCTTGATTTTCTTGATAATAACAAACAGCTGGGAAAGTTGATGAATCTACTGTTTCCAAACTTTGGCTGTTCTAAGTATGGTCCCTGGATCAGAAGCATGGATGCCACCGGGGAGCTTGTTAGAAATGGAGAATCATGGGTCCTGACGCAGACTTACTAAATAAGAATGCACATTTTAGCAGAACCTTCTTCCTCTTGGGATCTGAATCTATCTCAGAAGTTTGAGAAGCACTGTCCTAGGTGACCTTTGTCATCAACGTCTGAGGCATATTTTTGGGCATCAAGTTGGAGGTTTCTGATGTCCAGAACGGGTAGGGACTTGTCTTTGTCCACAGGACACTCACCATAAAGGCTCTGAGACTTCTTTGCCGAAAGTGCCTCCAAGAACCATGACTTGAGGAATCTAAATTTAAGCGTGCCCCCGTTCTGTCATTAAGTCCTCAGTTCTAAATTCAGGCCCCACACTTCTCATAGCCCTGCCCCCACTTCTCTCTTTGTTCCACACTGTCCTGGCCCCATGGCGGGTCTTTCATAACACTTGTTAAGAATATTGTAGAGGATATTCAATTAAATGACAAATGCATTTAATTTGCATTTCGCTTTGCAGCAGGGATCACCTCCAAAATTTGTCAGTGCATTCTTGTAGACTTCAAGGAACACCAATGGGAAATGAATAATAGTTTCCTTAGTTAAACAAATCCTTACACTCATTACCAGCAGGCAGAATCCGTGCCATGAGTAGCCATTCGTGGTGAAATACACTATGGGTGTAGGTGTCTGGATATCCGTGTGTGCACAGGTGTGTGCATTGAGATGGAGACATGATCTTTATATAAAAAACTTGGCAAAGAGGCTTTTTTGTTAATTTTATGTAAAACACCAACAGCAATTTTCTGTGAAACTTCAATAAGCAGGGAAATAGAATGCAAATATTGATGACTGTCTTTTGGAGACGGTAGTAATTATATTGTGCTGAATATAATGTGTTGAATTAAACAAGTGACTCTCATGTGCTTTAATTTGGACAACTAAATCTTTTTTAAGGTTGTTTTTAATTAAAGTTTATTGGGGTGGCAATTGTTAGTAAAGTTACATAGATTTCAGGTGTACAATTCTGTATTACATCATCTATATCTCACATTGTGTGTTCACCACCCAGAGTCAGGTCTCCTTCCATCACCATATATTTGACCCCTTTTACCCTCATCTACCCCCCCACCCGTTAGCCCCTGGTAACCACTAAACTGTCGTCTGTGTCTATGAGTTTTTGTTTGTAAATCTTGATTACTATTTATACATCCACACTGCTAGGTTGCCCACATGACTTTTCTGGACTCTGGCTTCTATTCAATAAGTAACATCTTCATTTTAGTGACACTTTTCAGTTTACAGAACAATACCACAGGTACCAAGGAGAGGACCCAGGCCCAGACATGTCAGGTGGCTACTCAAGGTCATAGAGCTAGAACACATTAGAGCCGGGATTGGAACTCAGATCTGCAATCTCTAAATATTTACCTGTATTGATTATGTTGGGGCTGCTGGCAATGAGCCTAATTTAGGAATGTAATCTATGTCATGTTTTTGGGTTTTTAAAATGTGGAAGTTGTTTTACTTGACTTGATTCACATTTTACAAAAAGCAAACCTGAGGCAAAAATCAATTAGAAAAACACTCTATTGATTGCAAGGTGCTTAAATGAAGAGGCTCTGCTAACTGAGCCAGCATTCAGCTGAAGCCTCTTAGTGGGGCTCGCAGCCGGCCTCCACCCCCCACCCCCCACCAAAGGCCTCCTGAGGTTGGAGAATTGGGTTCTGAAGAAGTCCTTCAGTTTTGCCCAAAAGAGTCCCTGGGAATTCTTGAAAATGAGCTCATATACATGAAAGAGCTGTTTCTGATTGACATTCTCTAAAGAACAACATCTGTGATCTTCTAGAAATGCATATAATCACTCATTATCTCCTTGTTCTAAATAAATGTTTGTTTGAAGCTGGTCTAAATTGGAGCACTTTCATTGTCACATGCCTCCCTCATGAGGCACTTTGTGGAAGCCCTGCCACTCAGGCCACACTGAGCCACAAGGACGCAGGTGGGAACCTCTCCCGGGGGCCTGCAGTCCTCGGGCGCCCATGCTAAGTGGCTCTATGTTCTAAGTAAAATCCAGATGCCAGGTACACTTTCCCAGCCCCACAGGGCGAGAGAATCTGCCTTGCCTCTCCTGGTTCCCCCACCGTGCCTGAGCAATTGTGTAGCTGGTCAGAAGCCACGCTGCCCAGGAGAGTTCCAGGAATTTCAGGGAAATATAACCTCTGAGCCACGTTGACCTCCTGGAGGTGGCTTCTTCCTGTGCAGCGTCTGTTCTTGGTGTTGATCTCAGCCCTTCATGGGGAGATTTCCTCCACGTGCCTCACCTCTAACTCCTCGGAATGTTCTCTCCCTTGGTTTTTAATTTCCGTGGCCTTTGTGGTGGCTGTTCTCTGATAACCATCATGCATGCTCTCCTTTCATGGAAGCACTGCCTTTTCTTTTCTTTTCTCTCTGAGATTATTCCTGTGTGTGAATTTTAAATGTGATGCTCCCTCTACTCCGTCAGCTTTTTTTGAGTTCCCATTGTCGGCTTTTTTCCCTTTTTATAAAAAAAAGTCTTTATCTTCGTCTTGCCTTCACATGTTGGAGGCCGTCCTCAGATGACTGATGGTGCTCAGCTGCCTACTTTTATTTGAAAGGGAGTTGATAAAAAGCTGATTAGACACACCGTGCGATGGACTGAGTGCCTTCAGTGGGACTGTCTCACAGGAGGTCTCGATGGAGGCCTCACGGTTTCACAGGAGAGCCCACAAATGTCTGTCTCTAGATCTTTCTTCCTGAGCTGGTCCGTTTTCCCAGGAGGAATTCGCCATTCTGTCCTGTGTGTGTCATAAGCTGGCTGCTGTCGCTCTAGGCTCTCGGGGAGGGTAAGAGCACGGGACACCAACATGCAGTTTCTAGACCTGTGTTGTCATGTTTTCAATGAAGTACAATGACAAAAAATCATTACTTCCTCAGTTGCCCTAGCCACATTCTAAGGGCTCAAGGTTCAGCGTTGGTTCCTGAATGGCGGGCAGCTCAGATATAGAACATTCCCACCACCTGAGAAGGTCCGATCAAAGCGTGCTACTCTAGACTGCCTCTTGGTCTTCAGGAGCCCACCTGCCCTTGGCTGGGCCTGGTACCCCTCAGTCTACAAGGTGTGGTGCCTCCTTTCCAGAAAGAAATCTCCTGGTTTGTCTGCGGTGAAAATGGGGCTCTGCTCCTCCCCAGATGATATCAGGTGTTCCTCTGTGGGATGGTCCCCATGTTCCTGGACCTTCCTCATTCTATGACACAACATAACTACGTCTTTTGTTCCCCCGCTGTAGGCACTTAACGTACACGTTCTCATTCTGCTTAATCAGGACCACTCCCCGCCTGCTCTCCGGCTCCCCAAAGGGTGTTGCCATCTTTCATTCACTGTTGTGTCCCCATCTGCGGCGTCATCTTTGTGGTTTTATCAACCTTTTATCCCATTATCCTCCTGTAGGGGCTCAGGAGGAACCGTAGCTTTTCCTGTGGGTTCTACACACCGTGTTTGAATTGGAAGGCCTGTCACTCATAGTGTCTACATCAGAGGCCGTAGGCAAGGAAAGGAACTCGAAGGAATATTTTGCCTCTGGCAAAAGAAGGCATGATTTTCACAACTCAGCGTCCCATTGCACCAACCCTCTCTGCTGTGTATCTGCTTTGTAGACCACTGCTCTAAAGAGCTGAGTGTGTGGGTATACATTTTCCTGGACCGTGCAACTGCTTTTCAGACCCAGAGTGCTCAGTGAGGGTCTCCAGGCTTGGGAACTATACCTGTAAAAGTTCTCTAGGTGGTCTGCTATACAGCCAGGTTTGAAAATTAATATTTTACCAATCATTGTCATTAGTAAGTTGCCTCTCCTCTCTCTCTGTTTCTTTTTAAATAATACCCTGTAACTCAGTCTGCAGAATACCATAGACTACGTGGATTAAACAGAAATTTATTTTCTTACATTCTGGAGGCTGGAAGTCCAAGGTCAAGGTATGTCAGGATGGGTCCTGGCGAGAGCTCACTTCTTGTCTTGCAATGGCCACTGCCCGCTGTGTCCTCACATGCCTCTTCTCTGTGTCCATATGGAGACAGATCTCTGGTGTAACTTTCTCTTCTTCTATGGACAGCAGTTCTATCCCACGAAGACCTCATCCTCATGACCTCATTTAACCTATGACCTCCTTATAGGCCCTATCTCTAAATACAGTCAAATTGGGAATTAGGACTTCAACAAATGAATTTTGGAGGGACACAATTCAGTTCAGAACATCCTGTGACAGGTAAATTGTAGGTGTCAACTTAACTAGGCTATGGCACCCAATTGTTTGGTCAAACACTTGTCTAGATGTTGTTGTGAAGGTATTTTGTTGATTGATTAATATCTACAATCAGTTAGCTTTAAGTAAAGGAGATTACTCTCGATACGATGGGAGGGCCTCATCCAATTAGTTGAAGGTCCTAAGAGCAAAAATGGAGGATTCCTGAAGAACAAAGAATTCTACCTAATGACTGTAACATAGAAAGCTTTTCAGCCTGCTGGTGTGCCCTGAAAATTTTGGACATGCCAGCCTCCATAATTACATTCTTGAAAACAAAAACAACAACAACAAAATCTCCTATCAGTTTCGTTATTTTAGAGAACTCTGACTGATACATACCACTTTTCTTATTTTAAGAGTGATACATATTCAGTTAATATATTTTATAATATCATTTTACTCCATTGCCCGATGTATCATTTAACACATTGTAGACACCTAATAAACATTTTTGAATAATAAATGGCTGAGTAAATGGGAGGCAAGAAAAAAAAAAAGATAGGCTATTAGATGAATGAATATGTTTATGAATTGATTAATTTGGAAAAAATCGAGAGAAGGGTTATGAGTCAGCAAAGATAGTGGGGTTGGAGTTGTGTCCAGGAAGTCGGAGGACTGACCTGGCACAGCGTTGGAGGTGGAGTGGACTTGCAGTAGGGTCAGCTCCGTGAGTAGACTGTAATTTTTTGAGCTGTAGCGTTTGCTAGGCAAATTCAGCAAAAGAGCATGAATGAATCAGCTGAGGGATATACTCCACACTGTGGGATATAGGTTAGATAAGAAAGAAAATAAAAGCAAAAAGAGTTAAACGATTAGCTGTCCAAGATTTTTAAAAAATGCAGTGGGAGGAAGCGAGCACAAGAGGAAGAAGCTGGGTCTGTGATATCCTGAAGTTCCTATTTTCAGATGTGAAGAATTTCCAAGTAATAACAAGATAGAGGCTGTGAGTATGGGAACCATTCACTGCAGTAAAAGGGAAAAGACCATGGGAGCCAAAAAAGTGAAGAACAGAAAACCTTGAGGCAAGCATATCGGATGGGCCTTCTCAGTGGCATTGAAGTGACTCAGGAAAATGATTGTACTGAGGGAGAAAAAAATGAGTGTGAGCTAAACATTAAAATCTTCACTGAATTTTGGACTGAGTCAGAAAGATGGAGAGTCATGAGTAATAGACCCTGATGATGGCCCGGGGATTTTTCAATGTGGTTAAAAAGAAAGAGTCAAGAAAACGAGGTCTAGCCTGAGGAGTTTGGGGTGATGCGGCTCAGGCACCGTGGAGAAGGTACAATCCTTTGGCTGGAACCAGTTTAACATAAAGCAGTTTGGTGATTTACTGGAATTTGCTGCTGTTATTAAATGTTACTCTGAAAGGTTGGCTCACCAGAAATTTAAGGATTGTGTCTTGTTTTCTTTTGTTTTTAATGGCTCAAAGGGGTCAAATCCTATTTGGACACTTCTAGCCTAAATGAATAGGCATCACGTTGTTTGAAACCATGGTATCAGGTAACAGAGTGGGATTTCCAATACCCAGGGGAATGTACTGAAACTCAGAAAAGAAAGACCAGAGGAGAACAGAAAGAAATCAGCACCTATTTTCCCACTGCCTGGAGTCAGCCAGGCAGGGCTTTCTCCACAGGTTCCACATCTGGGAGCAGGCGTTTACCACAGGCTACAACATGTTCTACCATAAATGCACATTTCACGTTCTTCCAGGGGCACTTACAATGAATAAATGTCATGAGAATTTTGGTCAAACAACGAACCAGTTACTCTTAAAACACAAAGGCTAATTTTAACATTTGTAAAATCTTTCTCTTTTCAGAAGATTCTATATTTAGCTTAGTCATAGATCTATTTAGGAAAGGAATGTGCAATTTTTTTTTTAATGTAAGTAATTTGGGAGAAACCAATTTATAAGTGGAAATTTTTTCCTTGGGGAGGAAAATAGTAAGACCTGTCCTGGACACAGGCATCCTCTTTGTCCTGCACTTGATGTTTTTGACAGCAATTTCTGAGCTTATAATTTGCTATTTATAAAATGGTCCAACTGGAACTCTATGAATTGGATGTTGCTTGTACTGCCTGAAACACCACGGTCAGGATTGGGCAGCAGGAAAGGAAATAATTCTTATATTAATTGCTTACAAGACATACCAAGTTTATTTGCATCGGTATCAATGTAGACCTGAATGAATCTTGAAAACATATTTGGTTCATAAAGTACTTCAATAGGCAATTTTTGTTCTTTCTTTATTTTGAGTTTTTTTGGGGAAAATGCTTTGAATAACCTACAAGTTAGACTTTGTATAACAATGCTATTTTCTTAGACCTCTATCCTATAGGAGTTGATCTTTTCTTAACAGTTAAATGTCTTGCTATAAATGACGTGTTAGAAAGTAAAAGAGCAGCAGGTTTTATTTTTCCCATTTTAGACTGTGGGGAAAGCTGACATTCAAGGAACAGAAATGCCAGCCTGGAGCCCAGGTGAGCTGACTCACTGCCGTGCTTTAACCTTGAATCCAGGTGGCCTCTCTGAAGCAAACCTTACAGATGACCAGGGACTTTTAGACTCATAAGGAGTCATGTGTTTCAGTCTTCAGCTGCTCTGTTTTTTCTTTTTTGTCAGATTCTGATCATCCTGTGCAGCTCGTTCTTTCTTTTAAGATGCCAAGTGAAGGAAAACATTTTTATGTACTTTTTTTTTATGTACTTTTAATTTTAGGCCTTTTAATAGTTCTTGCCTGGAAGGGTGATCTTCCCTAAACTCTTCTCCGTCTCTGTGAGTGGAAGGTCCTGCTGCTCCTTTAATATACACGACTTATGCATATACACACAGTCCATGAATAGATACGTGGTCTACACATATGCAAATGAAGTGCATATATAATGGTCTGCACATATATGCATGGTCTATGCATAGATACACGGTCTCTGTATACATGGCATATATAGTACAGATGAAAGAGCATCCAGATTAAGAAAACTCTTAATAAGAGTTTATTTGAGCCAAACTGACTTACCAGGAAGCAGTATCACAACAGATTGAGATTGGCAGTTTTGCAGCTTATTATATGCATTAGACTCAAAGAAGGGGATGTAAGGAGTGTTACATAGAATCCATTGGTGGTAGATGAAGGGGGTGGGAGAAAGCAAAGCGGGGAAATATCTGGGATTGGATAAAAATCAAAAGGGAGGGGCACATACTTCTTTCACACTGGTGAGTGCAGGACGGTCACCATGCTGTGCAGAGATGTTACATGGGCAGCAAGATAACAGTGAGGCCGGTGGTTGTGCCCTGAGGGGTCTGGAAAAGAAAATGACTCTGACATTTCACAGGCGTGCTATCTTAGATGCAGAAGGACAACAGACAGGCTCACTGAGGGTAAAGCCTGACCTTTATCGAGGAAGCTACAGGCAGAGGTCGGGACTACCCGCCATGACCCGCTCTTAGGAAGTTTTATGTTCAGGCCATCCTGTGTGGTTACTTTCGGCCTCTGAGTTTGTAAGACTCACCATTTGGGCCTCCCCTGAGCTTGTCAGGTTTAGTATTTGGCTCTTTTTTCCTCCACAATATACTTCCAAACTATAGACCATGTAAAAAACCTCGATTTATGTTACTTTCTCAGTGTTTGCCTTCAGCCCCTGATCTGCAGTACATTTGTGAACAGCAGAATATGGTCAACGATAATCCTTAGTTTCCAAAGGTATAATCAACTTTTTCATGTTCTAAAATAACTATATGGAGCCTAGTTTCCATTTGTCCTGATGTCTCACTGCAGAGTAACAGTGCACCACATGTGATATAAAACACAGGAAGTGACAATAACAACACTTGAGAGATGACAGGTGACTCCACAGAGAAGCCAGGTACAGTGGGCATGGAATGAATATGTATGAAAACTTGGGGTAAACTTACTGCAAGTAATAGCGGGAAAACAATAGTCCGCGTGGGAAGGAAATGCTAAAATCAAGAATAAAGAAACAGAGGCTGATCATGATAAGCGGACACAGGGTAAGAGCAGGCGTGAGTTCAGAAAACATACCTGTGGGGGCCTGAGGGCTGCCTGGTTACACGGCCTTCAAGTTCTCTCTCTCAGGGTTTCCTCAGACCAAAAACCCTACACATTCCCCCAGTCTTACATGATTCTGTCCTCAGCAAGTCTTGGAGAACTTTTGCTCAGATATGTAACCATTTGTAGTTTCGTGTTTTCAATACGTGTGTTGTTGCCTTTTTCTGACCACATTCAGAGCTGGGAGAGGAGAAGCCATACTACGTGGTCCATCGCGTCCAGCCAGGTGGGGCTTTCTGCCGGCTGCTGCTTCCTCTAACAGGTTGCTGAGGTGTGATGGTGACATTGAATGTTGTCATTGTCCCCTTCTGTGCTTGACAGGCAGGCCGACGTGGGCCAGTGATGAGCAGGGCCAGCAGCGTGGGGGTGTGAGTGGCGCAGGGCTTCTGGGAGTCACCCCGCCTGGCAGGACGTGTTCTGGGCTCCGTACTCGCTCTTGTTTTCACCTCATTGAATCACCCAGGTTGTTACACAACCAGACAAGGAGCTTCCTAGGGCTGTATCATCTTCCTATTATTAAACTAGATCTATGATTATGAAATTCATTTCTTAGCCCAGTTCTAAGGAACGAGGGAACCCTGCTACAGCACCTTTTCCCTTTGGAAATCGTTGCAGGGTTGTGTTCAGCCGTCTGTTCTGTCCAGCCTGCCCTCGGTCACTGCTGAGGGTGCACCGTGCTCTCACCACTGACTGGGAACCAGAGGGGCATGCATAATAGACACAGGAACCCAGGGGGACCCAGAACTATAATGAGCAACATAGTATGTTTGAGAATGTGTGGATGTCGGCCCTGAAAGGAGGTGCTTCCAAAGTCCGAGTGGAGACTACAGAGTCCTCTTTGTTCTTCAGAGAGAACAACAGGCAGGATGAAGACTCTCCCCGAAAGTCTCCCTGTCTAGTAGGGGATTTTGGAGTCCACACATGTTTACCACACAGTGAGAAAAAGGCTGAGCTGGAAGCACGTGCTATGGCCCTTGCATTCGTTCCCAGGGCTGCCAGAAAAGGTACCATGCACAGGGCAGCTTAAACAGCAGCTGTTTATTCTCTCACAGTTGGAGACAGGAAGTCTGAGGTCCAGGTGTTGGTTTCTTCTGAGGTCCCTACCCTTGGCGTGTAGATGACGCATTCTCACTGTGCCGCGTGACCTCTCTGTGTCTGTGCCCTAATCCCCTCTTCTTAGAAGGACACCAGTCAGATTGGATGGGGGTCTATTCTAGTGACCTCATTTTAACTTAATTATCGCATAAATACCCTAACTCAATATACAGTCACATTCTGAGGCCCTGAGGGTGAGGACTTCAACATGAATTTCAAGGGGACATAATTTATTCCAGGACAGTCCCCAAGAGTAACCTCGTGAGGGATTGGGGAAGGTTGTCCTAAAGAGGAGGGACTTGATTGAAATCTGAGATATGGCTAGAGTTTTCATGACTATTTCTTCCTCCATTGATTGGAAGTCCTTCATGGGTGGTTGTTTTATCTTTGGATTCCCATTAGCCTTTAAACATGACCTTGATATAGAAGATCAATAATTCCAAGTTGATGAATTCAAATGGCATCCAGGCTTGTCTAGTTGGCAGTGTCAAGCGTGAGAATCAAAGTTGCAAAAGCTCTGCAAGCTTAGGTTTGGAACTGGTTGTACAACTGCATTCTGTTGGCCATACCACTTGAGGGCCAGCCCTACATAAAGACATGTAGAAATAGACTTGTCCCCTTCATGGGAGTCCTATAGCTGCGATGTCACATTGCAAAGGGCATGGGTGGCAGGGTGCAGGGCACAGGGCTATGAGCAGAGACTTGTGGTCAGTTACGTAACTACCACAGAGGTTATGTGCATTTTAGAGCTTGTGCTACTAAGTGTGTATAGTGCATAGAATTTTTATACATTTGCTATAAAATGCGATTGGAAAACACTGGGGTAATTTAAGTTTCTCACAATCATAATTATAGAATTGAAAGTAAATATGTAATCTATTCACCTTTTGTGGTTAAAGATGAAAAGAGCACATGCAAGGAGAGGATGTGAGAGTAATTGGAGCTGGCTGAGGGCTGCTTGAATAGAGCAGACAGGCAAGGTCTCTGCAGAAGACAGACGAAACGTTGAACCTGAGCTCCACAGGTAAGAAGATGTGAACAGTGTAGAACAAAGAATCCCAAGCGCAGGGTACCACACATGCAAAGGCTCTGAGATGGGAATGGGCTGAGCTTCTCTGAATAATAGAAAGAAGGCAGCGGGACATCCACAGAGCAAACAGTAAAAGTGGAGACCGGAGGGGCTGGCAGAGGTCTAGATTTTACAGAGTGGCAACGGATTGGTTCCCATATTGCTTCTCACACCTCTATTGATGGTTTTGACAATGTCATCAGTCCCCACGGGCTTTTGTCATAGTACTTATACTCTTGGATATGACTTTCTGAGTCAATTTTTCTTAAACACTTAAAAAGCCACAGGAAAAAACCCTTGGTCATTTTCCTGATTAATGTTTGTCAGTAATTAGGCTGTAGTAGGATTTCACTTTTGCCTCTTTTGTAGAATGGTTACATTTACTTTTTCTTTCCTTTGAAAATGAAGAATCATTGCTTTCAAATAAGTGGCAGAAGATTATTAAAGCCACCCCAGTGAGGGTTCACATTTGAGAAGTGTGACAAGAACAATCCAATGCGCTCTAGCAGAGGTGGAGAAAAAGTAAAGTGCAGTCCAATATTAATTATCACCATGTGAAGGCAGAGCGCTCAAGAGGTAAACCTTGGTCTGAAGGCCAGGCTGCCGGGGGAGGGGAGCTTGAGGCCTAGGACTCATCCGTGACCAGATGCAGGCTCCTAGGACGAGGGAGCGGCTCCACCTGGGAGACAAACCTGGGAAAAGGCAATGAGGGACTTGGCTCACTGTGACTCACAGCTGCTGAGATCCTTCGTACTTTCACCAGCTCTTGGCTCCCATCGCCACCTCACTTAGAATTTCCAAGATGCAGGAGGGCCGTCAGGCTAAAGTCACTCTGCATCACTGGTTCGGGCTGTGCTGTCAACTGGAAAGCTAGTTTGGATGACATGCGTCCCTCAAGGACTCCAATTTTATTCTTCCAAATTCAGGATTAGAAGTACAAGTGATTAATCAGATTTCCTTGTGCCCTTTCATCTAAGTCTCATTCAGTCATCCGTGTGGGTGGTGGTGGGGGGAGCAAGAATGTGCCTGTTTGGGGCAGAAAGGGCACCATGGCACCTTACTGCCCTGGAATTCGGGGGATGGAAAATATTGCAAGGGCAACCTGCTCTCCACCGCTTGCCCTGACAGCACCAGCCCCTGTGTGGTTTTCGTTCGGGCCGTTGTTATTCCCTTTCATCCGTAGTGCATACAATTCAGAGGTGCAGGGAAAGGCAGCAGTGTGCTTGTCACCGTTCATTTCCCAGGAGGCCCTTGGGAACTCAGTATTTATTGGGAACTTACTATGTGTCAGAAAAGGCATTGAACTTATTGATGATGAATTTATCGTGGGTGATTTTATTTAATGATCATAGTATTTAGGCTACAAAACTATTCCTTTGTAAATTGTACATATTAAGGTATGAAGGAACTTATTCACGATCTTTCCTGGGCCTTTAGACTCCTGAATCACATCATTAACCACAGTGCTCTCCCTTTCTTAGGCTCAGAGAAGCATAAATTCTCAGCAGTAAAATCATAGGAGTTAAGATAAACTTTGACGTATAAAGAAGACCAAAAGAGCCCTCTTAATATAAAATTCATGAACCTAAGGACCTTATGTACAGAGTAGGTATGTTTATACTAAAAATATTTAGTTTGGATTGACAACTATGCATTTTAGAGTAGGTCATAGTTC
The DNA here is from genome assembly GCF_036562045.2 of Rhinolophus sinicus. Taxonomy (NCBI): domain Eukaryota; kingdom Metazoa; phylum Chordata; class Mammalia; order Chiroptera; family Rhinolophidae; genus Rhinolophus; species Rhinolophus sinicus. The sequence continues at coordinate 195,292,504 of NC_133753.1, read as the reverse complement.
TCATAAGCAAAAGGGTTTTTTGTTCAGAACCATGGACAGAGAAATCAGAATCTGAGGGACCTGTAGACCAATTGATATTGATTGATTGATTATAAGACACTCAACATGATATCTACCCTCTCAGCAAATATACATCCAGTATTACGTATACATGCAGTATTGTAAACTACAGGGCCAGGTTGTATAGCAGATCTATAGAACTAATTCATCTTGCATAATTCAAAGTTATACCTATGGAACAGCAATCACACATTTTTTCCCCACTCTCCAGCTCCTGGTAACCACCACTCTACTCTGTTTCTATGAGTTTGACTATTTTAGGGATCTCATATAAGTGGAACCATGTGGTATGAGTCCTCCGTTACTGGATTATTTCACTTAGTATAATGTGCTCCAGGTTCATCAGCGTTGTCACAATTGGCACAATTTCCTTCTTGTCAAAGGTTAAATAATATTCCATTGTATACTATTTGTCCACTAAGCTGTTGTACACTTAGTTTGTTTCCCTAGCTTGGCTATTGCGAATAATGCTGTGATGAATGTGGGAGTCACATAGCGCTTTGAGATGCTGATTTCGGTTCTTTTGGGTATATACTCAGAAGTGAGATTCCTGGATCGTATGGTGATTCTATTTTAATATTTTTGAGGACCCTCCACATCATTTGTCGTAGTGGCCACATCATTTCACATCAGTGTGCAAGAGTTCCAACCTCTCCACATCCTTGCCAACACTTATTTGATACTAGCCATCATTACAGGTATGAGATGTTATCTTATTGTAGGTTGACTTTGCATTTCCCTGGTGATTAGTAATGATGAGCAGCTTTTCACATGCCTGTTGGCCACTTGTATTTCCTCTTTGGAGAAATATCTATTCAAGTCCTTTGCCTTCTTTTAAAAATTAAGTATTTTTTTTTTTTTGTTGGTTGGTTTTTTGTTATTTTTGCTATTTAGTTATAGAAGCATCTTTTGGAGATTAATCTCTTATCAGATATATAGTTTGCAAATATTTTCTCCCATTCGGTAGGTTGCCTTTTTTTTTTTTACTTGTTTTCTTGTTGTGCAGAAGTTTGTAGTTTGATGCTGTCCCATCTGTGTAATTTTACTTTTGTTGCTGGTGCTTTTAATGCTATATCCAAAAAGTCACTGGTAGGACCAATGTCATGAAGATTTTACCCTATTTTTTCTTCTAGGAATTTTACAGTTTCAGTCTTCTTTTTAAATCTTTAATTCATTTTTAGTTGACTTTTGTGTGTGGTATATGATAAGGTCTAATTTCATTCTTTTGGGTGTTATATCCAGTTTTCCCAACACCATTTGTTGAAGGAACTGTCTTTTCCCCATTTTGGATTCTTGGTACACTTGTAAAAGATCAGTAGATGCCTGGTTTTATTTCTTGGCTTCTATTCTGTTCCATTGATCTGTTTTTAAATTGGAATTTTTAACATTAATAATCATAATCATAATAATTTGTGTGTGAATGTGTATTTAAAAATGAAAGTATGCCAACTTTTAATGATTATCAAAGTAATTAATACATATGAACTGTAAAAATCTCATACAGAAAAAAATTAAAATTCTCAGTAATGCCACACTAAATTCAACCATTAGGGTCTGTTTCTGCTAAGAGGTACCTAGAACACGAACTATGAAGAACTTTATGGAATACTTTTTCTGCATTATCTCATTCTGTCATCCAATGTGTGCACGAAGAAAGTATTAGTATCCCTACTTCATGGAGGGGCAAATGGGATTCATGGATTCCGTGGTCCTGTATTAATCATAGAGGGTCAGAGGAAAGGTTACTTTGATCAGCCTTTATTTTTTTCACTTCCTGTCTTCATAGTTATGTACGCCTTTTTTCATGTAAAAATAACAATTTCCACAGAAAATGATTTCCCTCATTGTTAGAGAAAATGGGGAAGATGTAACAGTTTATGAAAATAATTACATACTTAAAATTTTAATAGGTCAAATGAAAGCTTCTAGCTTGCAATATGATCCTATCAAGTACTAATCATATAAAGGTTCACAGTAAAGAACCCATTATATTCCCTCACGTTTCTCAGTTTTGTTATTATTATTATTATTATTATGAATGTTCTCACTATGAATAATGTCTTTTGGACAATGGGATTATAGAAAATAATCTTGGTGAGGCTATATATTCGACATGACTTATGTTAAAATCATTCTAAACTTAAATATAATGACTTTCTACGAAGAAATATTAGGTTTCCAGAAGCAAATGGATACACGTATGCACTTGATATCTCCATAGAGGCTTTTCGTTTAATGACTTTTTGTGTTCTCTGGCTTTGACTAATCAGATTTTCATCAGGGAGTGAAATTGAAGAATATACGCTATTATAAATTTAGTCCATATGAATAGTGTAATTTAGGTTTTGAGAACACTCCAATGAACACATTTATACGGAGCATTATGTGATAAAAAAGGCTGGGAAGCAAATGAGTCAACCCACAGGAAATGAACATGTGAAACTCTGGTACAGCTAAGATATGTGTGACTTGGGATAATTGCCCAATATAATGATCCGTTGACTGTGATTTAACAATTGATTAACTATACAGTGATGTGGACACAAGCAACCCGAACATCACATAAAGTGAAGGCTTGCAAAACATAAAAGGCATAAAGAAAAGAGCCATTTACTGTCATTTAAAATATCAGTTGGTTTATGTGCACTTTCCAAAAGAGAAGATATACTGTACTTGTATTTATAGCTTTGAGTCATGCTTTTTTTGAGAACATATCTTTGAAGGAAAGAGCTGTATAGGGAGATTTTATTTATTTTCTAGCTTTTCTGATTTCTTCCCCCCCCCTTCCTTCGCCTCCCCCCCACCAACTCTGGTCCAAGCCGTTGTTTCTCAATCTAGTTGTGTAGGACACAGCTCCCTGGCCCGTGCTGGTATTATGAGCCTTGTGCTCTCCCCAGCTGAGGCAGTCGGTTGCTGGTCATCAGTCGGCCACTCACAGCAGCTCTCGCCAGCTGCCGGCCACTCACGCTGGTCACCAGCTGGTCCTGGCAGCACACGGTAGCCCAGGGCAGCACACAACAGCCCAGGCCCACCTCTGGCCGCTCACGGCAGCCCAGCCCCAGGGAGAGCTGTTGTTCACAATCTTAGCTGTAGAGGGCGCAGCTCACTGGCCCAGGTGGGAATCCAACCAGCGACCTCGGCGTTAGGAGCTCGGCCCTCCAACCATCTGAGCCCCAGGGCCCGCCCAGCTTTTCTGATTTCAGGAAGAAATAAATAGATCTGAAAATGTCCAAGACTCCTTTTACTGGTTCAGTCAGTTTTCTTTTGCTGATGAAAACAAAAGGCATGTGTGTGTGTGTGTGTGTGTGTGTGTGTGTGTGTGTGTGAGTGTGCATCAAGTTAGGTAAAGGATGCGGGGACAGCAGTAGAAGAATGGGGATGTTCCACTCCATGCCCTTCTGTCTTACCTTTCACAACACTTTTTCTTATTTTTGAGAGAGGGGAAGATAAAGGGAACGGGAACATGTTTGGAATTGAGAGGGTTGCAGTGGTTAGTGGCGTCAAAGGGGGGAAAGGGAAACCCTGGTATCCTCAGGATGGGCCTGGGAGTTGACTGCCACTAGCCCCAGAGGCCAGTCACGTGCACAGAAGAGAACCTTCGTAGTCGGCAGCTCAGTGGCTTGCCTGTCAAGGGCAGTCTGCGATCTTGAGATACGTACTGTTTCCCCAAGGAACTTCAGAGGCGTGAGTATCCGTAGACAAGAGCCAGCCTATTTGCCATCCACAGCTCCCCACTGAGGCTGGACGGAAAAGGCAGCACCCACAGCATTTGGAGTTCAGGAGAAGAACCCAGCTCCTTCCTAGTCAGGACCAGAAGAGACTCTGTGCAGGGAGCTGCCAGCCATTGGGCTGCACCAGCTCATTGCCCTGGGCTACTTGTGGGGTCTCCAAAGTGAGATGGCCCCACGGCCAATGCCTGCCTAAGGTCGGCCATTCGAATCACAAGTGTCTGCTTGGTTTTCTGCTCAGCAGAGGCTTGTCTGCACACAACCCGGAGCCATAAGAAGTTGCCCTGGTGGGGGTGGTAGGCACTAGGAATCAACTCCCTCCCCAGCAGCCTCTTCAAGGACGTGATTGAAAAAATAAACATTAAATACCCCTCAGTGGGAAGGAGTAGAGAAACATGAATTACCTTCTCGAATTACACTTAAACATTCAGGGCCCAGTGAATCCTAATTTGCCACAGGACATCTTAGATCTGCCTTTTTCTAAGGGAAGAACTTTATGAGAAATGGGAAAGTGCATGTACAGTTGTTTTAAAATATTGCAGGTAAGAAATCCTGTTTATATTTCAATGTCCCAATGTATGATAATGTGAGACAAGGAAATTCTATCCTGCCGGCTGTTTTAACTACGCACAAAGTGACCCTGTTTAAGTGGAAAAGTACCAATGTGGAGAGTTCCATTTTTTCCATGAAAAATGGAGGCTGTGACCTAATTGTGCAGTATTGCATCTTAGAATTATTTTGTCATAGTCCTCAAACTCTTGTCTAAAGCATCTACACTGTGTCTTCATAAATCCTACCTAAAATCCGTGTACACTAAAATCAAACTAATTGTTTTTCACATAAAAAACTTATTTTATTGTAGCAAGGTGAAGAACGTGTACAAAGCAAAAGGAGGGCTAACGGAGTAAGAATGGTATCGTTTTGGGATCTACAAAGGCATTAATAACGATGCACCCTGTTTGGCCCTCCGTGGACTCAGCCCCCCAGAATTTGTCGTCCGCACTCATTCAGTTTCTAATTACCCCTCTCTTGTTTCCCACGCTCCCCCCTGACCTCATCCCACTATTTCTAGGGTTGTCCCGCGGACTCCCGGCTCCCTGGAATCCCGTGACAAGGTGTTCCTCACACCACTCCTCCTTGTCCCTCCCAAACACGTCTGTCTTATGCTGAGTTCTCTTAGGGCTGGTGGCAGGTGTCGCAGTGTTTGTGGATAGACTGACTAATGCACATATTAATGGGATGCCATCTTTATGACTGGTCATATTTTCATGTATGATTCATATCAAATAATACACACGAATTTTAATAGGAGCCTTTGTTACTTGCTATCACAAAAGCACACGTGGAACGTCAAACGTGGGCAGGAGCAGCGTGTGGGTCCTGGTTACTGGTGGGACTTGTGGGACCCTCAGAGCACGGCACATACACGGGCTCATATCTTGGTTGAGGAGGTAGCCCGGTGAGGCACAGGCCTGTGCAGACAATGCAGGGAGCGGAACTGCCACCAGGGTGGTGAAATGCCACAGAAATATAGCAGCACAAAAATACTTGCTTTGCCAGAACTCTCTCAGAGAGGATTAGAGGACTAGGAAAGAAATCTTTTACTAAGCTGCGTGGGGTGGGGTCTGGGACCACATGGGACGTGCTGCCACAGTGTGGCTTTCTGGTGGGCGTCGGAGGGAAGAGGATACCCAGAGGACCTGAGCCCTGCCTCTGGTGTTGTCTCTCTCTTTTTCTCCACGTGGTGCTCAGCCCCAAACCAACACTCACAACATTGTGTGTTTGTCTTTAAGGAATATTACTTTGAAAGGGGCCAAACCATCCACTTGTCTAGAAGGCTTAGGTTTCAGTCTAGCCCCGCCAATAAGAAATTTGGGGAGAAGCCGAAGATGTGACATGCAGGTTTGAAATATGCATACTGTTTCCTTCCAACTAAACCAAAATGCAAGAGGAAGAACACGGAGCTGTTGAATTTCACACTGTGCTTGATTTAAACTAACATTGCCCGATGACAGTAAGTGGGGACAGTGTTTTCTGACTCAAATTCGCTTTTCGTTTCTGGCCTCTTACACAATAGATTATGTTCTACAGCACGATGCCCACTTCCAAAGTCACGAGTCTGGTATTTCTTTCTCCCTGTCCTCTTTCACCTCCTTCTTTTGCTCCTTTGAAATGACAAATTGAAATATTTTGTCCAGGTAAAGTTTAGGCCATTTTGCTCAACATTGTATTTGTGAATTTCATCTACATTGTTGTAGATTTTTTTTCTTTGTTTCTCAGAAACATTGTGAGAAGAGATTATAATTTACTTTAACCAATAGATCATTGAGGGACATTTCGGTTGTTTACAATTTGCGGCTAAGTACTGCTCTTGCCATAACCAATTTGTTCATGGCTCTTGGTTGCCTGTACTTCTATTTTCGAGGAGTAGACTTGCTGGGGTATAGAACATGTATGTTTTCAACTTTAGTAGAGAATTCTGAGTTCTAACGTGAATTTAAACTTCCACTAGCACTTGATGAGAGTTTCAGTTCCTCTAAACCCTCACTAAAACATGACATCCTAGCATGCTGAATTTGAGATCTTCTGGTACCGGTAGGTAGGGTGTCAGTTCACTGTGGCTTTAATTTGCATCTCCTTTGTTGTAGTTCAGCTTGAACACATTTTTAAACGTTTATTTTGATTTCCTCTTTTGCAGAATGTCTGGTCAAAGTGCTTGCCTGTTTTTTATTGCTGTATATATCACTTTGCATATTGAGTTGTAGAAGGTCTCTTATTCTAAATAGGAGCCTTTTCTGATTATATATGTTGTAAATATCTTGTCTCACCCTTTGGACTGTCTTTTCACCTTCTCAAGTGTGTGATTTTTATCAACAGGACCTGTTAAATTTAGTTGAAATTATCCATCCTTACCTTTGTAGTCCATTAATTTTGTATTGTATTTTCAAGTGTTTCCCTATTCTAAAGTCATGAAGATATTCGTCTCTAACAATTTCTAGGAGTGTACTTGTTTTTGTTCACATCTAGCTCTACAAACACTTTGGAATTGAATTTTTTTAAAGTTGGTGTGAGATAGGAGTTAAGTTTCATTTTCAGATGGTTCCAACTGACCACGCACCATTTATTGAAAAGACTCTCCCTTCTCTGCTGCATGCTTTCTGAGTCTTTGTCAAAAATCAATTGTCCACATGTGCGTGGTCTGTTTCTGGACTCCATGTATCTATTTGCCAATTTTCACACTGATACAGCACTGTATTTTTTAATTTTTTATTATGGCTTTATTTAACTATCCAGTAAAATAAGTCCTCTCATTTAGTTCTTTTTTCTTCAAGTCTCCAAGAATGTCTTTGATATGTTTGGTCCTATGTTTTTCCATAAAAAATTTAAATCAGCTTTTTGGTTTATACACAAAACTCCATTGTCACATTTCTGGGGATTGCATTGACTCTATAGACCAATGGAGGAGAATTTTGACTTAAAAAATTAATGTTATAATTGATAAACATGGAGTATTTTTTCATATAATTATGTGCTCTGTATTTTCTTTTGTTTTCCACAAAGAAGTCATACATGTATTTTGTTAGACTTATTCCTAGGCATTAGATTAGATATTTTCATAATGTAGTTAATGGCACACACGCACACACACACACACACACACACACACACACTCACACACTTAAGACATTAAATTCTGCCTATTGATACCATAGAGAAAGAATTAGAAAGTCTGAATAGACATATAACAAGTAAAGAAATTAAATTAGCAATTTAAAACTTTCCCACAAAGTGGCTATACTGGTGATTTCAACCAAAGACATAAAGAAGAATTAAAACCAATTATTCACAAAAATCTCCCAACAAATAGAAGAGGCTAGAACACTTCCCAACTCATTCTATGAGGCCAGTTTTACCTTGATATTAAAAGCAGACATTTACTTCATAAGAAAACTATAGACTGATGTGTCTTATGAATATAGATGTAAAAATCCTCAATAAAATACTAGCAAACTGAATCCAGTAACATATAAAAATAATTACACATCATGACCAAATGGTATTAATCTCAGGAATACAAGGTTGGATTAACATCTGAAAGTCAGTGACTATATCACATCAATAGAGTTGAAAATAAACTCTACATGATTCCATGTCTTGATAGACATAGAAAAGCATTTTCAAAAGCCCAACATTTCTCAATGAAGGAAATACTCAAGACACTAGGAATGAAAGAGAACTTCCTCATGCCAATGAAAGATGTCTACAAAAATCCCCAGATAGCACCGTAATTAATCGCAGAAGGCTGAGTGCTTTCTCTTATGATCAGGGCCAAGGCCAGGGTGTCTACACTCATCACTTCTGTCTAACGTTATAGTGAGGTTCAAGCCAGAATGTAAGGCAGAAAAAAAATCCAGACTGAAAAGGAAGAAGGAAAATTATCTTTATCTTTGGTCACAGATTACATGCTCTTATATACAGAAAATCCTAAGGACTCTTACTAAAATACTATGATGACTAATGAATGACTGAATGAGTCCTGCAAGGTTGCAGTGTATAAGACAAATATGCAAAAGTCAACTGCATTTCTATATACTAGCAACAAATAATTTAAAAATAAAATAAAAAATAATCACATTTACAATAGCACCAATAATAGTACTAAAATGCTTAAGAATAAGTTTAACAAAGGAAGTGCAAAGTGAATAGTCTGAAAACTACAAATTGTTGTTGAAAGAATTTTAAAAGTCGTATAAATCAAAAGACATCCATATTTATGGGTTGGAAGATTTAAGATGACAGTACCCTGCAGTGGACCTAAAGAACCATTGCAATCCCTATCAGAATTCCAACTTGCTTCTTGGCAGAAATTGGAAGGCCGACCTAAAAGTCATATGAAAACTGAAGGGACCATAATCACCTAGACAATCTTGAAAAGTAAAAACAAATTTGAAGGCTTACACTTCTTGATTTCAAAACTCACTCAAAGCTACAGTGATAATGAAGACAGAGTGGAACTGGCATAAGATTGACATACTGACATAGAACAATGGAATAGAGTTGAAAGTCCATAACCCACCTTCACATTTATGATCAATTGATTTTTTACGAGGGTGTCAAAACCATTCAATGGGGGGAAGAGGAGTCTTTTCCACAAATGGTGCTGGAACAACAGCATATCCAATGCATAAAATGACGTTGGACAGCTGCTTCACGCCATATATAAATATTAACTTGAAATTGGTCATAGACATACTTGTAAATATAAGAGCTAAAACTTGAAGATGCTGAAGAAAATATTATATAAATTATATCTCAATAAAATGCTAAGCGAAATAAGTCAGACAGAAAAAGTAGAGAACCGTGTGATTTCATTGATATGTGGTATATAAACAGAAAACAACAAAAGAACAAGATAAACAAATGAGAAACAAAAACTCATAGAATAGACAATAGTTTAGTGGTTAACAGAGAGTAATGGGGGAGGGGGGTGGTAGATGAGGGTAAAGGGGATCAAATATATGGTGATGGAAGGAGAACTGACTCTGGGTGGTGGGCACACAATGGGATTTATGGATGATGTAATATAGAATCGTATACCTGAAATCTATGTAACTTTACTAAAAATTGTCACCCCAATAAACTTTAATTAAAAAAATAAAAATGTGTACTGATCCAGGAGCTGGGAGATCTATGGATGAAACCGGGCTTCCTGTTACTCTCTAGTCCTGACTTCCTGTTAAACTCTCTGGTTCCAACTTCCTGCAGGGGACATATATACAGTAACCATCTTAGAGGGGGGAAGGAGTGCTGCACTTGGTTAGCCCCACGTGCACATTCTCATGGCGACAGTGGGCTTTGGTTTTTGTCTGTCATAAATAAATACTCTTTTTGGCAGAAAAATAATAAAGTGGTGATACAAAATTGGTAGAACATTAGGAACAGCATTTGTGTGCACTTTTTTGAAAAGCAAACCATTTGGCAATGAAGACACTGTGTATCTGCTCTGTCGCTGGCCTTGAGACAGGGCATGTAACTAAACCCAGTCACACAGTGATAAGGACAGATGCAATTTACACGCATCTGTTTCACTGTATCTTAGCTCCACTTCAGGGCACCGGTTAGAAGTTTGGGTTAACGAGTAATGAATTATAATTTTCCCATTAAAAATGGAAGTACACTTCTCAATAGCATTTTTGTAGAGCTTTGGATTATCAGGGGCATGTTATCATCAATATGTGGGTGATACTTGGATTTTACATGTCCCTCTATAAACTTAGAAATTATGTATTGTTTTAGTATTTAATTTAATTTATTTTATTTTTTTAGTTGTTTCATGAGAGATTGCAACCTTCAACCTTGACTCATTAATGTCCAACATTCTTTGGTGCTTCACCCTCTTGCTTGATGATGCAAGGACCTTAGAATACATTATCTCTATTTTTCCCTCTTCCAACTTTAATTCCATTACTTTTTATGTTTTCACTTTGCACGTATTTAAACTTTTAAAATAATTAATGTTACTTTTTAGTCAATATTTCTCCAGTTTTTTCATATGTTTACTCTTCTTATTCATGTCACATTTATTCTTATCTATGTCTTCAGCTTTCAACTGAAATCATTTTTCTTCTACCTGGAGGCAATTTTAAATATTCCTTGTCTTGCAGGTCTATTAGTAATAATTTATTTATTTTCTAAATTTGGTATTGTTGTTGTCGGAATTACTTTGAAATGATCCTTCAAAGTGGATGGAATTTATTTTTTGGATGTAGACTTTTAGTTTGTTGTTTTATTTTCTTTTCACATTATAAGTATACTGTTGCATTTTCTTCTATTTTTCTTTGTTCCTGTTGTGAAGTGAGTTCCAAGTCTTATTGCTTCTTCTTTGAAAGCAATATCTTCCTTTGGCATATTTTAATATTTTCTTTCTGTGTTTGATTTTCTTCAACTTTAGTCTGAAATTTGTGGCTTTTTATTTGTCTGGCTTGGGAATTCATAGGTATTTTGAGTCTGTGTCTCCACATCTTTCATTAATTTAAAAAAATTCTCATCCATTCTTTCCTTAAGTATCATTTCTACTTTATGTTAACTCTTCTTTCTCTCTGGGACAATTACACATGTGTTAGATATTTTTACTTATCCTATCTCTTTTTCTTTAATTCCTTTTTTAAAATTCTGTGCTTTGTTCTGGATTTATTCTGTCTCATTTTTCAATTCATTCATTTTCTCTTTAGCTGTGTCTAATCTGTTGATAATCTAATGAATACTTAATTTTAGTCATTTTAATTTTTATGTCTATAATTTTTATTTTTCCATTTTATACTTTAAAGTTCTTTTCTCTAGCTCTCATTTTTGTGTTTTATATTGTTTATTTGGGTTTTTTCTTCATTTTAATTCACAATATCTGTCCAATTATATCTGGTCATTTTTGACTGAGTGTAGCTGTTGTATACAAAATGGTATAAATACCCTTGAGGCCTAGAATAGTGATTCTGTTCTCCAGTGAGTATTTAATTTTTTAAATTTAATTTTGCTTTTGGCAGGCATTGACACTAGACTCTGGCATCACCTTAATTAGTCTCAGGGTCTGAGACGGAAATGATTCAAAGCTTGGCTAAGTAATTACTAAGGCTAGTTAATTTCTCTTTCTTTTCTTTTCTTTTTTTCTCTTCTCTTCTCTTCTCTTCTCTTCTTTTCTCTTCTCTTCTTTCTTTTTAAATTCACTTTTACCTGGAGGCATGCTCCATAAGCATCACAACTTAGATCTTGGATAGCTTGTCAAGACCTCTCTTCACTATTTGTATGACCTGGGGTCCATTTCTCCCCATAGTCCTAAGGCTGTCAGAAGTCCTGCTCATAATTTGTATTTTTTTCCTACACTTTCCAGAATTGGAAGATGTCATTAAGTGCAATTAGACCCCAAATCCTCTAAGTCCTGAATATGTCACAACCTTATCAGCTCTCCCTAATTTCTCCCATCAAACTTTTTAGATTATGTCCAAGTTTTCTGGTTTTCCTCAGTAGAAGTACTGGTCCAAAGTTTCTAGTCCACCCTCTATTCATTCTTAAATCCACACTACTCTGCTCTTTTGTTCAATTAACAAATACTCTTCACTGCTTAAACCATTGGGTTGGGTATGTGAGGGTTTCACAGTAGAATCTGGATATGACCAGGTCTACATGACGGGATACAACATGAGTATGAAAGGGTATAACACAGGGCTCATCATCACACATGTCAAGCGAGAGACTCTCATAATCTATACTCCATCCTACCCCTTCATGCCTGAAGTGTCCTGTTTTCCAAACCATAGGAACGGCCAATTTTACTGTTCATACTACTGTCTTATATTATGATTTAAGAGCTTTTTGTGTCTACTCAATTAAAACGCAAACTTAATTGCATATGCATTTTCATACAAATTTTCAGGGTAAAACTAACTACATTTAGGCTAAAAAGATTTACCTTTTATTCTTAATGAAAGACTAGGTTGAGACTTTAAAAAATTCAGGGTTTCTTTCTTCTTCATCAGGATTCATGTATTGTCCTCATAGATGGAAGGCAACTATAAATTCATAGTGTGTGGGGGCCTATTGGATCTGAAAAAGCTGTGTCATTCTTTATATCTTGCTGTAAGAAAGACCTTGTCTGGGGAGAAGAAAAACAGCCTTAGGCTGCCAAACGGTGTTGATATAATTATTAGCTAAAAAAAGGATTGAGGTTTTCTTCCTGCTAAACCATAAATATGAGCTTATTATTCCCCATTTTCAGCATCTTGGAATCCCTGCACATTGTTTGTGGTGTATAGAAAAGCAGACGTTTAACTCTCTTACTGTCACAAAGCTTGCCAGGAGCTTGTCATTTCTCTATGCTCCAGGCCTAGGCATGGAGGCCATAAAAAGTACCACCAAAGGCAGTCTTGTCACACTTTTTTTGAATACAAACCCCTTTGACCTTGGATGTGAAAGTGATTTGTGCACTGTACAGTGATTTTCATGGCTTTTTTTTTTTTTTTTCTCTCTTATTTCCAAGTAGAAAGCAGAAGAAAACAGAAAAACAAAGCAAAACCCAAAGGAGGATGCTTGAAAGAATAAGTGCCGTCATTCATGAATGACGGCACACATCTTCCCGGGAACAAAAAATGAGACCCTACTAGGTTCCACATATAGTGAATACTACCTGGCATACAAAGATCAGTCAATGTAATAGAGTACCCACTCTTGAGAAGCTCAGAGTCTAGAAAGTAATCTATTGTGATTGAAGCCGATGACAAAGACTGGTTGATGTCAACTGGCTGAGTCATTTTGCCTAGAAGATGCCTGGTTACTTAGAGCATCTTCTGTGGTAGATGCTCTCAAATGATGCCAAGATTATTCTGCTTTGTGTCCATCCACTCTTGAATGCCCTTCCGTAGTCCTCTATCCAGACTTTGTGTCCATCATCCAATATTCTCCTTTTGAGATTCCTGAGTCTTCTACACTAGAGTTACTTCTCTTTCTCTGTAAAGGGGATGGTCATTGCTCAAAGCTCTGTCCACAGAGAGGATTCCCCTCTCCACTGTCTTTCAAGGCCACCCAGAGGTGAGGCAAGAGAGTGGTGGGGGCTGTGGTGAAGCAATCTGCTCTGGGACTGCAGCCTAAGAGCAATGGCCACCCCTCGAAAGGGTGGTCAGTAGTGAGAAATGGCCAAACCTGTGGTGTTCACAGGTGACTCTGGCTGCTATGCCGAGAGGAGCACACACACATGTGCAGTCCGGCTGTTCACAAGCCCTCAGCACCTGGGTCCTGCCTGGGTGGTTTAGCATTGTGAAATAGCTGAGCAGGCCCTGAGGCTGTGAGAAAAGGCTGAACACTGGCTTTTCTTCTCTTCACTAATGTCACTTTGGAGATACCCTTCAAATGGATTGGGCCACTGTCTTCTCATTTTAAAATACTGAATTGATAATACCCTAAAAATTCTTGTGAGAAGTGAAAAAATAATGAATGTGTAACCATACGCACAGATGTTAGCATATTGTGGAAAACTGATAAGCATTATATGCCCTGGAATTTGCGAGAGATGAAGCATAACCACACTGTGTGCATTTGGATGCATGGGCAGCTTTAGAAGAGATGGGACTCAATGCCACTGTGAATCAGATTCTTTACAAGTAACTTCTTTTCCAGGGAGTTTTTAGCCTGATTGCTGCTTAATGGTTCTATGAAACTATAACTTTCCTAGGTCTTCTTGATAGATATACATAGAGCTATATCGCCATGCAAATAAAGCTCTAGAGGATTTTTATTGATGCACACACTTGATTTTAAATAGTGATTTCAATGAACTCTAACAATACTACTACTAATATATGCTACTCTGAAGTACTGGGTTTGATTTTATTGCTATTTCCACTCTTTGAGGCAGGTTGGTAATTCCATGGATGGTTAAGGAAATCAAGATCCAGGCAAAAGAACTTGCTCAAGGCCAGACAGATAATAAGGGGAGGATCTTGGTTTTACAAATAACAGGAGGGTGTTAGTTTTAAGGTCCAAGGTTGGCAACCACCTCATAATAAAGACAGAGCCATGAGATGAGTGAACAAGACAGTCTATCACCGGCATTGATCATGACCATGTGCTAATTGCTCTGGCAGACTGAGTTTCCTCCCGGAGTGACATTCAGTGTCAGGAGTTAATCTCATTTGCATATCTGTGCTCCATTTGCTTTGTGTTAAGCAAAGCATCCATGATAGAAATCCAAACGTTTATTTAGGTTATGTGAAGCAGACATTCTTTTAATTATGAACTGCTCTGCTGCGCAATATTTGGAAATGAGAGTTTGAGATCACATAGCCTTGTTCATTTAAATAAGCATCGTCCCCACGGGTATAGTTACATTCAATTATTCAGAGATAGGGACCTGAATCTTTGCTTAATTAAAAACTCTGGAATCATCAGCTGGATCAGGACTCATTTGAACACAGTCAGACACCCACAAAGTGGAAGGAATTTACGAAGCAAATGGGAGCAGTGCTATTTGGGGGTGGCAGGGCTGCTCCTTCTTCAATCAGAACAAAACACCCCCCCCCCCTCGCCCGGTTTTATAATCTCAGACCTTTTAAACATGCATTTGAGATTAGAAATCTCCTCTCAGCAGCAGCACCTGGTAAACCCAAAGTAGTGTACGTATCCCTCTGTTTAATGGCTGGTGCTTCAGATGTTAATAACCCCAGTGATTTGCACATTGCCCAGTACATGCAGACCCTTCCCCCTGTGTAAGCCCTCTGTCTGGGAGACAAACAAGTTTCAAAGATGCAAAAAGGAAATACTAGTGGACCAGCACTGGCGTTGTATAAACATCATCTTTTCAGATTCCTGCTCATAAAAATCCATAGAGCACACATATTTAGCAAAACGAAAAAAAAAAAGCATTTGCCTACAGAAAAACATTCCTTTCATATAAAGAAATGCTATTACTAAGATGTAAGGAGACTCGAAAATGCAGTTAGAATATTTTCAAAATTTCTGTCTCCTTTTCCTGACAGGCTGCTCATGGCAGAACAGCTTCTGCAGAAATGGCTTGTGCAGAATGACTCTTCCTGGGGTTTTCTGCTTTCTGTTGTTCTAAAGTTAATTGCTGTAGAATATCAATAATTCTTCCACAATGACCGGGATGGAAGCCAACTCTGTTAAGAGGTACAGCCTGCAGATGGTGGTATGACTCTGAAGTACCCCGGCAGGGGGCGTGTCAGGACCTTCTGCCACTGCTTTCACTGTCACATGATCCTGAGAGGGTGTGGAATCGGGAGGACACGGGATATAATATTAGGGCTTCTAAAGTATTTGGGAAAATGCCTCTGGGTGAACTCGGTTTGTCCCTGGTCTTACCGGACTCCTGTGTTTTGGGATAGTCAGGATGCTGACATGTCTATATTCTTCCAGCAATCTCCACCCTTCCTTGATCCACCAGCTGTCACATGCACCGACCAGGTACCAGGCAGGCCCATGAGTGCTTTCTGTGGGACACCTCGTTTAAATAACCCCAAAGAACCACCACCACTTCACACAAGAACACAGACAGGCCTTAACAGCTTAACAGTTT
This sequence comes from Rhinolophus sinicus, assembly GCF_036562045.2. Classification (NCBI taxonomy): domain Eukaryota; kingdom Metazoa; phylum Chordata; class Mammalia; order Chiroptera; family Rhinolophidae; genus Rhinolophus; species Rhinolophus sinicus. The sequence goes on along the minus strand of NC_133753.1, from coordinate 195,276,637 downwards.
GTTGATCAAAATTGCTCCAAAAAATGCTCTTCTTTCTGGCCCACAGGCGAAGGAGTCTTCAATAGGTGGATTTCTGTCGTTATTTACACAGCCTGTGAGGCAGTCAGTTGCCGCAGGAGAGACGGCCCGTGTTGCTCTAATTATCATTTTCACTCTGCTGAAAACAAAATTGACAGACAGAAATGTCACCGTTTTCTTCCACGCAGGCCATTTCAGAAATGGGTTAACTTTATCGACTTGCCAATATCAATCTTTTAAATAAAAGATTCTGCTTTTCAGTGAAGAAGACATCTCAAAAATTGAGTTAGAGGTTGTGTAGTAAAATCAGAATGATGAGGGCAGCTGTTACAGCTCCAGGCAAAAGGACCAACTGGAAATAAAAACCAAGGGGAGAATATTGATCTGATATACAAAAGACATTCGCTGGAGTGGGGTCACAGACAGGTTGTCAGGTCTGGCGTTCTGCCCAGGTCCTCCTGCTTTCTAATCCTGACTGAGAAGAAAGGGCAGTCTTGACTGCCTGCCCGGCAGTTGATATGGATTCACCATGGGGGCAGAAGAGGCTGACTGTGTGCTAAGGCAAGACCTGGGGTGTAAAGCTGCATCCTGTGCTCTTTCCTGCTCCCACTTCTTTAAAGATGGTGAGGATAAGCTGCTGGTTCTTAGAAGGGAATGGAAGCAGTTTGTAGTAAACCTCTCAATTCCCAATTAACGGCATGAGTGAGACTGCAAACCGGAGCTCCATTAAAAAGGAGGAGCCAGAGTTAGAACAAACAAACCAAACACTTTGCACCTTGAAACCTTCCGTCATTGAACATGGAGACAGCTTTGAGTCCAGCAAGCACAGCCTAAAGAAGTTGGAATGCAGAACCCTGCCTCTCGAACCCCTGCCAGTCTCTCTGTCTCTCTCTGTCTCTGTCTCTCTCTCTCTCTCTGTCTCTGTCTCTGTCTCTGTCTCTGTCTCTGTCTCTCTCTCTCTCTCTCTCACTGAGCACACTTGTCAGGAGGCGATGCCAGCATCTCTACCTCAGTTCTGCAGTGCCGTGAAGGAAAGTACATATTTTCATTCCTTTCAGTCTGGCTGTATATCAGGCACACTAAGGAGGGAAATTGGGTCCCTGGTAATTAGAGGAAAAGCAGAGAGACTTGCGTGTGAGGACACTGTAGCCAAGGCTGTGTGTCATCCTCACACTCAGGAGCCTAATTGCTTCTCTCCCGGACCCCTGCTGGGTTTACAGCTGCAGTCTACTTAATTCAATGCAAAGCCACTGAGGATGCTGTTTTGGTGGTTGACGAGAGAGGCAGGAACTAACTTCCGGACAAACTTAACTTTACTTCTTAACGAATCCGTTCTTTTCTGGCAATATGCTCCTCTGGCCTGCATCGTTCTCACGTTATGACCTTTCCCGTGTGGCCGTTTTAACTGGTGTGTTCATTCCCTCATCCCCCTTAAACACAAGTGGGACGCGACCTGGTTCGGGTTACTGTGAAGCTGTACTTACATGAACTGTGTACTTATTGTTTATTCCACAAAGCTTTTTGGACTCCCTTTAGGGGCCAGGAATGGTGATGCAGAGGGACAGACAAGCCCCAAGCAAGGTCTTCGTGGTGGAAGCAGAAATAGAACCTGCTGTCTCCGTGAGGGTCAGACTCCTGGGGCTGAGAGAGGAGAGAAGGGGCTGCTCCCCAGCAGGAGGTCAGCAGGGGCTTCCTGAGCTGCGTGGGCAGAGAATGGGAGGCGACCGGGAGTCCCTGGGCTGCGTGGCCCGGTGAGAACTGCCAGGTCACGGAAATGGAAACGTCTTTGGCTAAGACTGGAGGCAGGAGAGGACCTGCCCCCCAGGCGTGTGCGGCGCGCACAGACCTGTCTGGGATGAGGACAGATCAGCAAAGACCCTGACCGCCTGACCGCAGTGTCTGTGCAGGAACAAGGGAATCTCAACTCATGGAAGGATTTTACATAGATTTTGTTTGGGAAAATTACAGAAGATGAACTGAATTGGAAGGCGGGGGTCAAACCAAGACAGGGTGCCAGGGGAGCAGCCAAGATGACGTAGCGACAATACTGACCTGTGGTGGGATCGCCGGGGCGGGACAGACGCTGATCGCGAGCAGGGAGGTGACCGCCGGCGCCCCCTGGCTGGTGGCCGCGTCACTGCAGTCTCTGCCTCTGCCGTCACATGGCCGCTTCCGCTTCTGTACAGGTGTGAAAATTCCCTCTGCCTCCTCTTACCAGGTTACAGGCGTATGCAGATTTTTAACTCTTCAGCTCTATGGTTAGAGTTTAATGTTCTGCCTTAGTTTTTGACCCGTAACACATTTCCGGTGACCTGGAACCCTACACAATGGACCGGTCTGATGACCCCAAATGGGCAAGCGGTTCTCCTGGGGCCATCAACGTCGCTGACTTGTTTTAGCTGGTATCAGTAGCACTCCATGAGCACTCTTAGGCATACATCTGTTCATCATGTTTTCTAATTAGTCTCTTAAGATAATATTGATATAAAGTTCAAAAAGACTGCAACTTGCCGTTTGCTTATAGACTCCAATGTGGGTTAATTTTCCTTCCAGCCTCTACAGGAAAGGGGATGTACCAATGAGTCACTTCTGTTGTTTCCCAGAGGAAACTCAACAGTATCTTATCCTTTCAGAAAACAGCTATGCCAATTTATGTTTTATTGGGAGGACACATATTTAGGTTAGACAAACAGAGCTGTGGACTTCAGGGTTAAAGGTCATATTTCACAGAAAGTAACAGAAATGGCTCAAGTCTTAGTATCCCTGTTTCACAAAACACTTTCAAGGGCAATTTTCATAACAGAAACATAATAGGATTACACATTTTAGCATAAAGCATCATGTTGGATGAGAGAATGGGAACTGAAAAGTCTCTAGATGGTCTCAATTTTTCTTACTTTATAAAAATTATAAAAACCCGAGTATGCGTTAGCATACTCCCCAAACAGTGCTAGCTTTTCTCTAGCTGTAAGGAACAGGGAACATTTTTGTCCTCTTCTTTTTTCTGAGATTTCTTTCACCGGCAGTTAGGGAGGCCACTGGTTTCAAAGGATATGCATTGGAATTTCATTATTTATCCCCAAGATAGAGAAAAAAATATCAATCTGAGACACTCAAATACTTACAATACGCAAAGGAAAATAAAAATATTTGCAGCTATGATACCTTCTTGAGAATAAAATTCTCGATTGAAGGGTATGAAATCTGTTTAAAGGATTTTGCCTCACAAGCCAAATTAATCTAGAATCATTGCATCAACTTACATTTCCATGAGCAGCATGAGTGAGTTTTCATTTCATTGTATCATGCTTTTAAAAAAAAGTCTTTAAATCACTTACTTATTTCTAGCAAAGTAATGCTGCCTATTTCTGAAAATACTCTCTCTGGGCTCCTGTAGAGAATCAGAGAAACACATTTAGTTGAAATACTAAGTTCTGTTTGACTTTGAAAGACATTAGGTAGTGGCTTCTCTCTGTAGTTTACACTTGCTGATTAGTTTTGGCCCAGGTCATTTGAGAGCTGGTTTTCACTGAGCAAAACGTGATGTGAAAGCTGGTAGAATTATTGCCGAAAACAAAATCCAACACAACAAGTTCATATTATAAACTGGCCACGGAAAAAGCCCCCAGCACATCATTCTTAGGTTTGATGCTGTTTAATGCCAGCTCTGCACAGCTTTCCCATCCTGCCCTCCTGTAGCCTCCATGATGGCGGTCACCAAGTCAGAATGTGGCGCATCGCTCACGTTGGCGACAGTCGTAGAAGCCAGCTTGATTGATTTGCTCTTCCTTGGTGATAAGGGCACTTTCTACACTCTGCCATCACTGGGCAATGTATGACGCGGCGGCCATCGAGGCTTCGTGCTGTACTGACAGCCACTGCTTGTCCTGCCAAGACTAATATTTGACAATGTCAGAACGGGATGTGGAAAAGCAAACTGGGCTCCCAGGAGGCATTATAAATCTCCAACTCTTCAGCTCTGGGATCTCTTTTACTGCTAATAAAAGTCAAGAAGAAAAATACACATTTTGAAGGAGAGTCAAGCACTTCATGTAAATAAATTTAAATGAAAAATAACAACATAATTCAGGAGAGATGAGGACCAGTTTCTCCCTAGCCTGTCCCCCATTTCCCCTGGTTGTTCTGTCTTCACACGGACATTACAGAATCTGCACCCAAACCCAGTCTTTGTAATAAGGGAGCATTTTTGCAGAAAATGTTGCACATTGGAAATGTTACATATTGTCAGCTTGTGTTAGATTATTCTTCTGGAGTCTATCAGAAAAAAACACACAAGTGTTGCAATAAGAGAAAAAAAGTCACCTTTTTCAAAAAGAGTATTTGCATGTTAACAAGCACTGCATATAATGGTTGTTTATGTGAGGTAATTTTAAGAACTGAACAGTTGCAGTATTGCTGAGACTAAATTTTAGATCTTTGGCTTTAAGACAGAAACACGCAGAACAGTAAAATTGGTAGTTCAAAGTCGTGATAATAATGCCAAGTATGAATTTGACTTTCATTGACATCTGTGGGCAAAGGTCACTAGAAGGCAAAAAAAAAAAAAAGCTTGTGTTATCATTATTATTTGTACCAATGATACTTTGAAGTGACCAAAGAACTTGGAATGGAAGGAAAACATAAAAGGCTTGAGTGTCATGAGGATGGACAGCATTTTGCTCCCTATTGTATCAGCATTTTCTGTCCAGAGTACTCTGAATGCTCAGCAAAGACTTACTGGATGAATGGATGAAGTAGATGAATGAATGAATGAATGAATGAATGAATGAATGAATGAAGAGTAGTGCCTGGCAGGTATGGAAAGAGCAAAGGACTACAGGAAGTATTAGGTTTTCGAAATCCATGACTGAAGGATGATAGTCAAGAGTTACATGACCAGCCGCAGGTGGCCCTGGGGACTGGCATGGACTAGACGTTATAATTAATCATGAAAATCCCTTGGCCCACGTGTAATATTTTCCTGTTCTAGTAGAGGTCATAATAAAATACACATCCCAACATATAGTTTCATATATCCTGACTTTATGTGATAAAGTATACTGTGTCAAGTAACTGAAACACATATAAATTAAGTATATACATATATTTATCAATATTTGAATCAGTTACCAAGAAATGGAAGATACACACACACACACACACACACACACACACACACACACAGCATAGGAAACTTCTGGTGCTTTGTTGTATCAATTGAAGAACTAGTCACAAACCTGTAGGCACTTACTTTAGTATTGTTTTCTGACAACATAACTTTGTGTGGCCCTGTAAAACCATTTCCTAGAATAATCAAGAGAACTGGGCAGCTGAACTATGGAAGCAAGCAGAATCAACTTCCTTTCCCAGTTAAATGAAAGAACAAACAGCCAGTTCAGTGCTTTGATTTTATTAACTTTGGGATTCAAGTTGCGGAGCAAATCCTTTTAGAAATAGCATGGTTTAGAAATGTGCTGTTGTGTCATTCTCTTTTCTGGACAATGACGATGGTCTGTTTCAACCCACAGCCTGAAAGTGGAGCCTATAGGTCTATTCCCCCTTAAGCTACTTGAGGCCAGAGGGTGCACCCTCTGGGAGTCAGGTTTTGTTCCAATGAGTAAGATTTCCCTCTTGAAACATGGTAGAAGTACACAGAAATGTGAATGTCCCAGTATGTTCACTTTCCTGAAGACCCCAAAATCACATGCTTCAAAAAGAAACTATTGTTCACGTTTCTGAAGGCTTCTGTCATTTTTTTTTCCTTTGGACGTTCCACTGTCATCATTGTCAGAAATATGTCCTTGAGCTTCTGTGACTATCCAAGAGGAACTGATTTATTTCTAACTTGATTTTGCTGCCTGAAAAACAGGCTTGATAATACCTTCACGTTTGCCTATCTCTCCCAGGTGCACACTGTTTATACAGATATTCGGGGTCAATTTGACAATCTTCCAACTACCTATATCATCTATGACTGACAGCTCAAATAATTATTGCGGGAGATCTGAATTTTGAGGCTAACACTGGGGTTATCAGAACTTTACCTGGAATGCCCTCGGGTTATTTCTTCAGAAATTGCAGCATAGATTTAACTGGCAGTGCTTCAAGAAATAACACTTTGTGTGTTTTCATCCTGAAAAAGAAAAAAAAGTTCATGTACAATTGGAATATCCTGACATCAAAGTGGAACCTTCAAAACAAGAATAGGGAACTGAGAAAAAATAAAAACCATAACTTGTACCATCTTTGCAGTATGTAAACTGGCCGACGTGTTGAAAATTTAGTGGGCTCCATGGAACCCTAAAATGAACCTAGATTTACAAGGTTCAATTCTATTTTTAAACCAAAGAGGTAAATGAGGTTTTAAAGACATGAACAAATCTGCCTTAAGCACTGAGAGTAACTTTTCACATCTTGCTTTTGCAAATTGATAGCTAAATCCCAACTGCCTCAAGGCAGAAAGAACTTCTGACAGTAGAGGAGCGAAGGTTCAAAGCTGGCCCTTGCTTCTGAGCTCTTGAGTTGCAGAAGCCCATCTCCCTGCCTATTAATATTTCAGGTTTCAGTGACTGAACATACAAATGGTCTCTCTGGAGAAAAGCTGAAGTGTCACCAGAGTCTTCCTGAAAGGCTTCTAAAGCTTCTCTGAGCAGCTGCTGTCACTGAGATTGGCAGCAAGAGCGAAGGGTCCACTTTTCTTAAGCTTTAGAACATGAGTGTGTCCTGAGTTGTATCACAAAAAGTTCCAGGTTTTGGAACTGAGAAGAAAAAAGTTTCATGCCCTAGTTAAAACTTAAGAGGTGGGAAAACCAGTCAAACCCTAGCGTTGTGTTGGGTAGCGCTGACAGTGGAGCAACAAAAAGCAAGGGTGAGCTGGTCTTGGTAGGAAATTCTTCACTACTGGGAATGGCAGGGAGTGATCTCAGAACTTCCAAACGCCTCCCATAGGTAGGAAAGTTGATCCATAGTCATTTATAGTACATGTGATTTCCTTCTAGCTAACTTCCTTCACAAATCTTTGCCGAATTCCTATGTGATTCTGGTGGTTGTAAGAGCAGCAGGGCGTTTGTGGTGGCTGGATAAGTGTAGTGCACTCTGTTTTAAGTCTATTTAAGACTGAAGTTATCCTGGAGCCCACTGACCGGGTGGACTGGACAACTTGGAAATGCTACAGGACCCTAAAAAGGCCCGGGACCAGTTCCTTTTTCCTTGCAAAGCTCTTCTATTACATATATGTGAGTAGAATAAGTAGCTAAGTACATAGAATTTTCTCAAATTCAGTCTTTACTGTAGCTGAATGAAGAGAGTGGTGAGTGTGAGAGACTGGAGACTGAGATCTCTCTCTCTCTCTCTCTCTCTCTCTCTCTCTCTCAGATTAACATTCAGATCAGATAGGTTGTCTTTGAACCATCCTCCCCTACTGAAGTGTGGAAAACTTAATGTCTCTCTGCCTCCATTTCTCCTTTGTACAACGGAGGTGCAATGCTTAGACCAGTTGTGTGTCCGTAGTAAACACTTAATATCTGTTAGATGTCTATAGTAGTATATAGTACATGCAATTGGATATTAATAATTCAGCAAGAATAACACATGGTGTTGAATATTCTGTGAAATAAGACAAGTCTCCTCAAGAAATCTGCTTCAGGAATTCTTAGCAGACTCCAGTACCCCCTAAGACTGACAATTCGCATGACTTACTTTATGGTGGCAGTTTATATATATATGTATATATTTTACTCTGCCGTGAGAAAATTTAGGTTCTGGGAATCCTGCACATTGAAATCCCTGTACAGCCTTGTGATGGTGACGTCAGAGGTTTAAGGATGGGTTCAAGAGCCACAATACGATTTTGTAAATAAGTCGGCCATGATTTAAAATGTTTTTACCTTGAAATTCCCCACCACATCCCAATGACCCTTGCTTCGTCACAGGTCATTGCTCTCTCATAGTGGAGAAGTAGGTACCTTTGACAGTTTATGCTAGACATGGCATATGTTTCACTCCTCTGTATTCTTATTCACCCAAAGATGTTAGATATACTTTGAAATGTGGTTTCCTTTTTCATTTAATTTATAAAAATCATACATGCTTATTATGGAAAATTTAGTAAGTGCAGAAAACTTGAAGGTAGAGATATTACAAAGAATTTCAGTCTTTTTCTGTCTGTACCTACTTTTAAACATAATGTATTCAGACTGGTATAATTTAAACATTTTTTTGATTATGAGTAATATATACCCATTGTAGAAAAATGGAAAAACGTAGAAAAGTATATAAAAAATGACTCAGAAGTTCATTTAGCAATAGAAGATCCAGCTTTAATTGGTGTAGAACTTGAGTTTTCCCCGTGTATTTCAACATTTTAGCAGTCATAACCAGTACGGATTTTAAGGAAAGTTAGCACAGAAGGATGCACAGATTGTAGATGAGAGGAATCATGAAACGAAGGTTTGTGCCAGACGGTATGTCCTTCCAATCTCTCTAAAAACATACTTATTCAACCCAGTAAGATGTTTTTCAATTATGTCTCTGCTCCTGGTCTCTGTTGTAATTGTTCCAGTTTCTTCTGTGAAAACAATTTACAGTTCTCAGTTTGGATGAGGCCTTCCTTGTCTTCCATCTCTGCTACTTTCTCCATCATTACATACATTTCCTTTTCCTCTTCCTGTTCCTATAGGACAGCTTGCCAAGTCAGACCCCACTCTCGCTGACTGAGCGTTCTGCGGCAAGCCTTGCTTCTTGTTATTTCTCCAGTCCGTTTGGATCACTGTGAGTTTTCAGCTTATCCGAGCTTTCTTCTGTCTCTCCCTTGCTTGCCTTTTCATCTCAGCCTGTTTGCTCCTCAAGGCTTTCCGCCCCTTTTGACAGAGGACACATCAGCTTGGATCTTAATGGGCATAGTCTTCACAGTCCTAGGTTATCATCTGTGTACGGCACTATGTTTTTTTAAGAGCCATGCTCTTTCTTATTAATTTTTGTAATAATGCTCTCACTTCATTGCTTTCTTGGAGTATTTATTTCCTATACATTCTATTTTTTGTAGTGTTTCTTTTTCACAAGTCCAATTTTTTTTTTTTTTTTTTGCAGAATTTTTTCCATAAGTTCTATTTTTTCTCCTGAATACTGTCTGAGTCTCTTATACTCCAAAGTCTAACCAGATGAAGCGTGCTATGCTCTCCAGCCCCATCATCACCAGGGTTCTTTCGGCTCTTGTTCTACCTACGCTGTGGGGACTCAGTCCCTAAGATGCAATGTGCTACCTCCTGCCTCCTTTGCTGCACTGTCTGCACAGCTGTTTCTGGAGCGTTGTCACCTCCAGGTGGGTGTTGGCAGTGGTGGAAATCACACACTCAGCTGCTTCTAGAACTAACAGCAAAGATGAAGAGAGACAAATACTTTTCCGATTGGTAAAAATCTTGTATTTTCAAACTTCAGAGCACAGAGGCCCAGAGCGCTTCATAGTATAGAATTAAAAATTATAAACCCACATTAAAAAAATTATCTAAAAGAATCTTTATCAGAAATAATGCACATTTTGGTAGACACATCCTTGAAATACTGAGAACAGAATGTTGACAAAAGGCCTTGATAGAAAAATACTTGACAAATTATTGCTTTTGTTTTATTGATCAGAGTGATTAGTTTTTTATTGTGCTGCAACTTAGTGGCCTAACCAATACAAACTTACCATCTTTCAGTTCTTTAAGTTAGAAGTCTGACAAGGATCTCACTAGACTAAAATCATGGTACAGAAAAAGCAGTTTCTCTCTGAACATTTTCTCTAGGGAAGAATTTGCTTGCTTGCCTTTCCCAGTGTCTAGAAGCCACCTGCCATCCTCGGCTCTTAGGTCCCTCCTACCTCCATCTCAAAGCCAGCAATGACAGGCCCTCTTCCATCAAGACATGTCCTACATCACATCTATCTTATCTTTCTTCAGTCAGCACATCTCTCTCAAACTCCAGATGGAAAGAGTCTTGTAAGGACCTGTGTGATTACATTGGACCCACCCACATAATCAACAGTAATCCTTTCATCTCAAGGTCACTAATCTTAATTGTATCTGCAAAATCCATTCTGCCAGATAGGATAACATACTTATGGGTCTGGGGATTAAGTTGTTAACCTCTTTGTGAGGCCATTATTCTGTTTATCACAAAGAGTAAAGCTGGAAACATTAAAAACTTAAGAACAACAGAGAAATTGAAAGGTAAAGGAGTCCCCATCAGATTTGTAATTATTCTGTGTCGTATCTTCATAAAAGAGAGTGATTTGTTTTCAGGAAGCTCTCCAACAATGGTTGTTACATTACCTTTAACCTTGAGTTGCTGATGTTTCCTTAGTAATTTGTTGTTGGAAAGTGTATTTTTTTTTTCCAAAAAAGTTTTAACCACTTTGTGGAGGTATGATTGACATGTAAAAAGCTACACATAATTAATGTCTACAACTCCATGAGTTTGGGGATAAATATATACCCAGGAAACTGTCACCACCATGAAGGCCATAAACATATCCATCTCCTCGCTAAGTTTCCTCCTGCCTCGTGCGTTGTTATCATCATTGTGTGTGCATGTGTGTGTGTGCATGTGTGTATGTGTGTGTATGTATGTGTGCATGTGTGTGCGTGTACGTGTATGCGTGTACGCATGTGTGTGCATGTGTGTGTTAAGAACGCTTAACATAAAATCTGCTGTCTTAGAAAATTTTAAGTATACACTGCAGTATTGTTAGCTGTAGGCACTGTGCTGTATCATACATGTTTAGAATTTATTTGACTTGCATAACAGAAACTTTATACCCTTTGGCCATCACTTGCCCTTTTCCACCTCCCTCCCTTCCCTGGCAACCACCTTTCTACTCCTTGCTTCTATTAACCTTGTATTCTATTAATTAGTATTCAATAGTTTTTGTTTGCTAAAATATACCAGGCATATATATATCTTATATCTATAATGCATTCAATAAAAAATGAAAGTATAAGTAAAAAAAGCAGTTAATAAAACTATTATAGTATATCCCCATGTAAAATATATAAATGTGTAAATATTCACAAAATAAATTTACAAATACATCCTCTCAAGTGTTTAATCATGGTAGTCTCTGGAAGGGGAGTTATAGGTGACTTTCTTTTCTTTTCCTTAATATCCAATTATATTTGTGACTAAGATGGAAAAATATTATCACAGGGTTCTAAAACAAACTTACATATGGTATAAGATGAAAAAAAAATCCTAGAGGTATTTTAAGGTTAAGGAAACTCTTATCTTCTGAGATAACAGTGGAAACTTAAAAGTTTTAAACTTGTTTTCCAATTGACATTGTTCTGAAAAACAAGCTTTGATACTAGCTGGTGTTTCTAATGAAGGAAGATGAAGTATGAAGAATAAGAGACTGGAATTTTCCATACATTTAAATAATTTGCTAGGAGAAATTCAGATACGATTTCATGGCACTTTGAGATACCTTTTCTAATCCATATTGGGATTGTGCAGCCCTCCACCCTGGAAGAAAAATGGCGGAAGTCCTGTTGGAAGAGGTGATAGAGGGAGACCTCATCTTGGGTGGAAGTAGCCAGAGGTGTTGATATTTCCAGGCAGACTAGTTACGTATTTCATACCTCCTTTTCTACTTTTGATGTAGTTAAATACTGAGGGACTTCCAGAATAGTGTTTTTTAATGGTTTCATGAGAGAGCAGCTGGAATTACCATGCCAAACCAGACCTCTAGAGTGAAGACTCCCTACTACCTTCCCCATGAGACCCAAAAAAGTCTTGTGAAATACTCTGCCCCAACTTTCAGTGTCTGTAGATCATCACCCATGATAAGTGGAAACTGTAGTCAAGGCTAAGTTTGGAAAGACTCTTCCCTCAGAAAAAACACCTAGGAGAGGCACAATGCATGTGGTTATCACTCCTAGGTTATAAAGGCCATGATAATCCCTTGAAGGTATCAAGTATTTTGGGGGCTTTGGTATTGTGAAATTCACAACATATGTAGAGATGAGTGGATGAACAAGGTTATATATATATATATTTAATACATATACTGTGTTTCCCCAAAAATAAGACCTAGCCGGACAATCAGCTCTAATGCGTCTTTTGGAGCAAAAATTAATATAAGACCTGGTCTTATATTATATTATGTAAGACCGGGTCTTATAGTAAAATATGACCTTGTCTTATATTAATTTTTGCTCCAAAAGACGCATTAGAGCTGATTGTCCGGCTAGGTCTTATTTGATTGTCCGGCTAGGTCTTATTTTCGGGGAGACACGGTATGTATACATATTTTTAGAGACACATTTATAAGTTTCAAATGACTTGGTGGGTATTTAGGTTTATATAGCCTAGTGATTGTTGGTTGATTCTTTAAAGTAACTCCATTCTTGTGAGAATCCCCAGAGAAATCCCATAGATATTTTGCCGTCCAGGTGCTAGTCTCCATGGACGGGTGCCTGGCTGGTATGGCAGGCCACCATGGGGTGAAGCAGTTAGTACCTTGAAAAGAGATTTGGCATTATGCCTCTCACTAACAAGCAAATTTTCAGATGCATTTCAGAACTCAACTTCAGTCATACGATAATTATAATCTCGTTGAACACATTTTGACATCAACAGAGTTAGAAAAAGGCCTTGCAGAAAAAAATATTACAGAAGGCATCATTACCAATTCTTGACAGATCACTTCTGTGGTCAACTTCCAGTTTTTCCTACTGGAGATTTATAAGTATGACATTCCTTTTCATCCTGAGGATTTTCAACGCTGGGTCTTTGTAATAGAACAATAATTCAACATTTCGTTTTTACATGATAGTGAAACCCATGTGAAGCTAGAGAATGATTCCATCCTGGTGACTAAAAAATGAACCATTTTCTCAAGGAAAAATATTCTTCCTGAAAATATTCTGCATTTTGGAGTCTGGAGTCTGTGTAGGTATACAACTCAATAGACAGACAAGGTTTGGAAAGTCTGAAATGACATTCAAGTATTTCAAATTTAAATTTGTTCTACAAATGTCTTTATGTTCTTTCCATATCAAGGGCATTTCGTGAGAAGCTGCTGTTTTAATTTCTATGGCATGTATTAACCATTTCACTGGCAGCAGTTACACTTGAGCCACAATTCATGTCCATCAAATGCCTTGAAGGGATACCAGTGAATTTCTTAATGGCCACTGAACCTCAGGGCAATTCTGCAGCAGTTCATCACAAAGACCCCAATTTTCAAAACTGAGCAACTCATTCAAGACAGGCTAGATTATGCTAAGGTGAAAAATGACACCAAACTCTCTGTTGAGCCACATAATAAGCTTCTTTATTGCCACGGGTCTCAGTGCCTATACAGGGCACTGTCCCATGCTGTGGCCCAGGTTTTCAGGCCATTCGCTTGGATCCTGGGGCATCTCTATTTCGACATGTGCCCCCACAGCCATCATAGTAGGAGAAGAGAGAAATGGAGAGACGACATCAGCAATTATAAGCTTCAGCCTGGAAAGAGACTCATGTCACCACTGTTGGCTCTGCACAAGCCAGAAATGCCCACATGTCCGGGGTTCACTTTGGGAGTGGGCAGTTACTTCTTTGTGAACCTGGAAGTAGAACAGAAGGGAGTGTGAGTCAGGTCAGAAATCTCTCCCATTCTGAGAAACAGAGCAGTTCTCTGCAAGACGTGCTGCCATGGCTTTTGCCACATGCTTGGTGCTCATAGCACACCTATGCTCATTCAACACCTATGTAAATGTCCCTTTGACGAGATTCTCCGGTGGCAAACTCTAACTCAGGAATAAATAAACTTCGATTCAGGATCTTCCGTCATACATTTTAAAAGGCCCTCAGCATGTACTTTTCAGTAAACATGTTAATTAACATGGATTTCCTTACTATAATCCCTCATCTCAAGCAGCATCGTGTGCCATCTACATTGAGCCTGTATCTGGAAGTATGCAAACAGCATCTTAGTCGCTAGATTGTAGGCTTTGTAAGTTTCTTTGCAGTCTCTAGCCATATTATTGTGTGACATGCTTTTTTCTGCTTATGAAATAGCTTGTGCTTATTGCTGACTTGAAACAAAGAGAAATGTGAAAAACGAAGTAAAAAAGCACCCATGGTTTCACATCTCAGAGATAACCATAGTTACCACTCTGGGCTCTTACTGCATAAACAGAGGGACACATAACAGTGACCCACCAGTGGTGTAGACCCACAGAAACCCCTATGGTACATGCTGGGAGTCACAAAACTAACTTCATTTTAGAATCACTGAAGAAGTAAGTTAAAAATAGATTCCTAGGCCACTTGCCAGGTTTAATACATCAGAATTTCCAGGTGTGAAGTGCAAGAATATATAATTTTAACAAGCTCCCTAAACATTTCTTATAACGCCAACTCAGTTCAATTCCCAAAATAGGTGTTTGGGAGCCACTGGTATATATAGCGATTCCTTATTGTTCATTTTTCTCTCTCCCTGACATGCAATGTTCAATCTAACTACAAGCTCTGTAGCTTTTACCAACATCGTACTGCTCAAATCTGACCAATAATACTGTGTACCCACTTGCTGCCATGCTGGGCAAAGCAACTATTGTCTTTTGACCGGACAGCAGGAACAACTTCCTCAGTGGCCTCAGTGGCTTCAGTCCTGCCTGGAATCATATTGTGGAAGCACAGATGGGAAATGTCACCACACTGTGTGTTACCATGCCCTGTATCCCTCTGCAGTGACATGCGGTATAAATGCATTTCCCAGGCTTGGAATGCTCTACACCAGGGGCTCTCGAACACCCCAATTCAGATGTGCACCCTGGAAGATGCTACCAAACATCCTACAGTGCACAGGACACCTTCCCCCACCTCAAGCCACACATTGTCCCCAAATGTCAGTAGTGCTGACAGTGACAAGGCCTGCTCTACCAGCCTTGAGTTCATTCACCACGGTAGCCATTTTCCTCAGTTTTCCCATCTGTAGAATTTGCCAAGCTCATTTCCACATCAGAAACTTCCTAATTGCTTGGAGAAGAGCCAGCCGGGTAAGCCCCGCCAACCAGCAACAGGTCTTGTATGAGCACGAAATAAGCTTTGGTCTGAGTGTGCAGACCCACTGAGCTGCAGGAGCTGTTTGTCCCCACAGCATACACTGTCCTACCCTAACTCACGCTATTGCACACTTAACAGATTACAGTACCGTATAAACATAACTTTTATATGAACTGGGAAACCGGAAAATGTCTGTGATTTGCTTTATTGTGCTATGTGCTGTATTGTGGTGGTCTGGAACCCAATCCGCCATGTGTCTGAGGTACATCTATGTAATGATGGATACATGTCATCATGCATCTCTCCAAACCCACAGACTGCACAGTGCCAAGAGTGAGCCCCAATGTAAAAAAGGACTCTGTGTGATCATGACACGTGGATGTAGGTTCATGGATTGTGACAAATATCCCACTCTGGTGGGGGTGTGACAGTGGGGGAGGTGGTGCATGTGTGGGGGTGGGGGGTACATGGGAAATCGCTGCAACTTCCTCTTTATTTTGCTGTGAACCTAAAACTGCTCTAAAAAAAATCAAGTCTTTAAAACAGTCACAGGAAAAACTCGTATTTTCCGCCTGTATGATCTCTTCGGAGTTAGAACATATTTTCTTTATCTCCCAGGTTTCACAGGGAGTTTCCAAATGCCGGTCGCCTGGGATTTAGTAAACAAACCGTGTTTATCTTCCCCATAAATTTCATTATTTTGTAATGTTTGATGAGACAAGGAATAGCTCCTCAGCTGCCTGGAATAACATTTCTTAACATTTGTGATCCAAATTCGTAAAGAGGGCACTTGCTTCAGGCGGTGGCAGAGATTAATTGCACCCCAATGCCCGGAGTTCCCCACGCAGAGCAGGCTGTGGTGGCTGGATTTACATCCGTGGTCTGGTGGGGGCACAGATCAACTTTTCAAGCGCTGAGCAACTGATGGGCCTCAGAGAAAGGAGCTTCCTCTGCTGAGATTTTTTATAGCAAGGGAAAGAGACAGACTTAAACTCACAAAAACAGAGGGGAAGGAGAAAGGGCTGTTTATTTACTTTGCATTAGGGAGGTTTCAATTGTTTTAGAACCCCCTGAGAGTAATTCAGAGGGTCATCCATCTTAGATGTTGAGGCTGTGTCCACGTGACAGACACTTGAAGTTTTTCCCGCTAACCCAGGATCAGGGAGGGCATCGCCTTCCAGGGTCGCAGAAATGATGCAAATGCTTCAGATGGCGGCATGCCCTCTTTATGTCAGGAGACACCAGCAGAGAAGGGTTTTAAGGCCCATTTTGAAGCAGGACTCTATATCCAATCTCTTTTATTTTGCCTATCCTATGACAGTGATTCATCCTTAATACTGTCTGAGGTCAGATAGTTTTATAAAAGGACAAAATTAAACTAAAATCCTCAGTAAGACAGAGACACTTATGAATCCTTTTGTAGCTGTAAATTAGAACTTTGTCTAGAGCGTCACAGGAAGCTGTAAATTGTGGAATGTTCTCCAGTGAAGCCGTGAAACTTAGATGGCTGTGTTGTTTTAGAGGAGAAAATTGGAGACATCCAGAAGCTTCAATCATGTCAAGCTTAAAAGTTTGGCAAAAAAAAACAAAACAAACAAACAAAAAACCAGAAATGTAATTTGTCATTATACTTACAGAAACCTGAAATGTACAGAAATCTAAAATCGACCGATTTTCAAATTTTCTCCCCAAAGAATTATAAAATGTCTTGTGCATCTGCCATGTCTATTGCCACATACAATAAATGTGATAGTCTTGGTTTGGTGATTTGGTAGAAAGAAAGCAAATAAATCAGAATAATGTGGGGTTTTGGAGTATTCCACTGGCCACAGGTCTGACTCTCCTTCTGGTGGTTGTATTTTGCAACATTGCAGAATCCTAATGAGATATGAATAAAGCCCAGAAAACAAGTGAATTTCCATATTGGCACGCCAGAGCGATGTGAGCCAGGGCTGTAAGCCTCGCTGAGGTTTGTCCTGACCCAGCATTTTAAAATGTCCTTATTTTACTGCATCTGATTGCAGACTGTTAGAAAGTTGGCATGACATATCTTCTAGAACGGGGTACGCCACATGACAGCAAGGCTACCGATGTAAAGAAACTTGATTAACTTAGATCAAAACATACTTTGTTTTATTTAATGGTTTTAAATGTTCAGCAAGAAAAGCGTTGGGGAACCTAGGAAGACATTTTGTAAAACAGAGTAACCTTTGTCATTTTGGCTGAAAAGCAAGGCAAGAAAGACAGGACAAAGGAAAACACAAGTTTACTTATAGTGGGTTCATAAAAGGGAAAACAGCATAGATAAATAGTTTGCACATGTATGTATAGTTTATGTTTTTTTGTTTTTTTTTCTGGCTGGGGGCAGAACAACTCACAGTTTTCATCTTATGTGCTACAGAAGGCATTTGCACATTGCATGGGGTTCACCAGCTCTTCCCAAAATCCCTGTAGGAAAGGCCTGTGCCCCACTTTTTACAGATGAAGCAGCTGCAATGCAGAGAGGCTGAGGTGCATGCACACTGGGCCACACCTCCAATCGGTGGTGGAGGTGGCCTGTGCCAGACGGGACCCCTTCTTTGTGGAAATGTGGCTTGTGAGAGGCTGGGTGCCTCAGGCTGATGGGGAGCAGGGTGGGGGTGATGCACCACTTGTGCAGTAGGTCACCAAGGCACAGGCTGGGGCCAATCTGGGAGGGGCCATGAGGTCGCTTAAAATTCTGCTAATGTTAAGGACCTCCTTTAAAAATATACAGATTTCTTCACCCTACCCCTTAGGAAATTCTGGTTCAAGAAGTCTGTGCTGTGATCAGGAATCTCTACAAGGCTCCCGGGGTCGCTCTCCCATGGGCAGGATGTCTCTGGTCTGCACTATGTTTTACCGCTGGCCCTACATCTAGCTTCCACCCCCAAGGTTGTCACAGTGCCCTGTTCTCCTTTATCTTCTGCATCGTTACCTTCTCTCCCCACCTACCCCCCTTTTTAAGTTAATAAATGCAAAAAGTAATGAGAATGACGCAACAGTCATGCACCCATGACTACAGATGTCCCCATTTCAGATCCGCATTACAGAAGAGGACAGCACTGGCCATGAAGTTAAGGATTTTCTTCCACTGCTGCAGTTTGCTCCTTATTTTGGCTGTTTTTCTTGGCCAGAGTTGTCTTCTCAGCATTATCATACAACCATTGCAAGTGAAGAAATGGTCACACGATTTGCTTAAAAATCAATTTCACCCCTCAGGCCTTATTTGATCGAGCTCTGAACCTGCAGAAATGGAAGCAACTACAAAAGCCCTCACTTTACCGCAAATAGTCCCTGCTGATAATTAGCTCACTAATAAGTCTTCTTCCTGCTACTCCAAGGAGACAGAGGGCAAATAGACCCCACAAATGACCCTGCTTCCTACCTGGAGAGCAGAGTTCCTAAATGATGTGGGACTGAAATAGTTCCACACACTCAGGGTTTTGAAAATTCATTTCATGGGCTGCTGTTAAACACAAACCTGGAAACACATATACTCTTCAATTAGCGTAGCACAATTAAGGCTGAAGTTTCAAGTTCCTCAAAATATACCCTTGAACAAATCAGCGCAAATTTGTGTTTCCTCCCATGGTCAGTCTGAACTCACAAAAATTGCATTTTATGAACCCTGTGGTCACTGGAAATTGCCCACCATTTACCTTCCGTACCAATAAATCACTAGAATCGCGGAAGGGATTTTCAGAGACACGTGGGTGGGCTACAGCAATAAAGATTGAAAGACAGGCCAGCATTTTTGCAAGAGGTCCCTTAATGCAGGTTTGTTGTAAGAGGTCTAAAGAGATCCCACTTTTTAAATCTCAAGCACGCCACTACCTAACTTACGAGGAAGTGATCAGCATTGCATTCAGAGACACATTGTGCTTTTTATTTTTCGATGTAAATCTCATGTTACCTACACCACCTGTGCAGATGGAGCAAGGGGGTCATTTTCATCCCTTCCAAGCACAACTCAGCTGAGAGCACAATTAATAAATGATAAAAAACACTACAGCAAAAACCTGAATTTCCCTGCCCCAGTATTTTTTCCTCTTGGGTCATTATACTTCACTAGAAACTCTCCTTAGATTATTCTCTATTTGAGTATATATAAAGGTGAAAATAGAGGAGTTTAGCAAGATCCTTCTGGAATGTTCAGTAGATTGTTACTGGAGAATGTGATCGCTGGTATTGTACTGTGGCCAGGCAGGATTACAGAACCACCCTTGTAAAGCGAATGTACACTATTGGTATTTGCTTTTCCACCTTTGAGCTCCCAGACGGGAACTGATGGGCAAAGTACTCCATCTGCTTAGCTCTGCGCGTGTCCAGTGACATTGAAGGAGGCTTCACAGGGAAGCAGCAATGCTCAAAACTGGTTCTGGATTCTTTGCTGAGGTTGTCTTTCCCGGGGGTGGGCATCTGATGGGACCGCCCTCACATCTCCCCAGCCAAACCCATGCTGGGGAGAGATGCTGGGGGACTTGCGGCGTGAGACTTAGTCATCCTCCATCGTGTGCGATGCAGCCGACTCAGAACGAACTTCTAAAGACAACCCTGGCCTTGCTCGTGGGACCAGCCCCTTGTCCACTTGTTCTTCCATCCGGACACTGTGTCAGGGCTGGCGCGGCTGCACTCACAAGACACCTGCCGCCTGTGCGTGTTTGGAGGGTGTTTGTGTCTCTCCGTTCAACTGCATCCCAGCCTCAATGGAGACAAACACTATTCCAAGACAATTAGTTAAATGCTGCACAGACTCAGACACTGCAGATGAATCCTGACATCAAGGCAGGTCAGCAGAGAGCTGGATAATACTGTCGGGTCAGGTTTCCATTCCCTCTAAGCATACACGTTTACGCACACGTTCACCCCCCCACACACATGCAGCTCACACACATATTATACTCATACATGCACTCACACATACACATATGCACACGCACCACATGCATGCAGCCCTGCTCCTATATGCACCCTCACAGCTTCACTCATTCATTCATACATATCCACACTCACACACAGTCCACACACGAGTACACCACACATATTTACACTCAGATATGCACGCATAGGCATGTCCACACACATGCATCCACGCTACACCCCCCACATTCATACAGCCCACAAACCCCACAAATACACACGTATGCAAGCTCACATACAATCCACCCCCCACATGCATATGTATACTCACATGTGGACTCGTACACACATGTACACATATGTATACCCACCCATTTACATGCACCCACACTCACACACACATGCACACATGCACACCACACACACCATGCACTCATGCATGCACACATGCACACACAGCCGTGCTCCCAGTGAATGGCATGATGCCAGAGCCACCAGCCTGTCCTGAGCCCTTGGCGGGTGCAGGCCTGACCCCCGGTGGTGCCCCAGTGGCAGCCTGAGGCAGCTGTGATGGGCATGACTGGTGACAGGCAGACACCCGGCGCATGGCCCCTTTCTGATCTCAGGGCCAAGAACATCTGTAATCCCTCAGGGCTCAGGTTGATCTGGGCTATATCGCTTATTTACTGACTTCTTTTTCTTTCTTTCTTTTTTTTAAATTTTGACACCTTTCCTGCATTTCTCCCACTTTCCACCCCCACCTCGGGCAACTACCAGTCTGCTCTCCGTTTCCATCAGC
The DNA here is from genome assembly GCF_036562045.2 of Rhinolophus sinicus. Taxonomy (NCBI): domain Eukaryota; kingdom Metazoa; phylum Chordata; class Mammalia; order Chiroptera; family Rhinolophidae; genus Rhinolophus; species Rhinolophus sinicus. The sequence goes on along the minus strand of NC_133753.1, from coordinate 195,255,909 downwards.
TCTTATTTTGTTTTGTTTCGGATCCCACATCTAAGCGAGATCATAGGTACCAGCCTCTGGGTTTCGGGAAGATTCTTTCTGAGATAAGCAGACAGCTAGACGAATTTAAATATCAAAATTTGACTTGTTTTGAGAAAATCTTCTTCCATCTGAGTCATAATATGGGAACAGATCGCCTGTTACCAGCGTGGATGCCATGAAAGGGAGTGATGCTTGTTTCCCATAGGGGATCAGTCACCGAGATATAAGTGCTTCTGATAAAGCAAATCTCACATCCTCCTGGTGACGTCCACGGTCGTCCAGGCCCCGCGTGCCTCAGAGTGGGCTTCCCCCTTGTTGACCAGGCTCCACCCTTAGAGCCATGCGCTTCCACAACCTGATCTGTGTTTCAATGCCTTTAGAGTTTTGGGTTTCTTTTTTTCTTTTTTTTTTTTTTCCGTTTGATTTCCTTCTGGATGAGCTATGGCCAGCCAAGAAGTCTAACAGGTTTTGTTGTGTGTCCACTGTTAGTATTTCCATTATTGCTGGGTGTGGATTTGCAGCAATGGAGGAGACAGCCCTTGTTCCCAGGGGGCCTGCAGTGTGTTAGAAAAGAATTGAAACTTTTTTTTGATAATCGATCTAGTAGGAGCCCAGGAGATTCAAACAGGAGACAGAACAGAAGGAACCAGAAAGCGGGAATTCTCTGGAGACGTTCCTGACCTTAACCAGCAGGGGGGCCGGAAAGATTCAGTGACCAACAAGAGTAACTTGGGTTCCTGCAGACACGCTGGGGTAAGCAGAGGGTCACCTGCGTAACCTCACACACCCCTCCCACAGCCGTACCCTCCTGAATCACTGTCTAATGTCATGTTTATTTTCTTTGAGGGAGCAATGTCCTACCTCCAAGACGTTTTTCCTGACTGATTTCACCCTCCACTGACCTTCTTTCCTTTTAATTGTATTTTTTCTCATTCTTCTGCATAGTTTCTCATGTCCCACACTGTGTATATTTTCTAGTTGTTTCCTTCAGATGATGCATATCCTTCCTTCCAGATCAAAAGCTCCCCTGTGCCCCAAGTTGTATCGTATATGTTCCGATTTTCCCCTAACACGATTGCCAGCCCTGAAGGTGGTCTGAGGGTTCACATTCAATGGTATCGACCCCTTCCTTGCACTGGCTCCATGGGGCTGCACGGGGAGCCCATCTGCTTGGCTCAGTACTGCATGCAGTGTTGGTGGCGCTCAATAGCTTTTGGAATGAGTGACTCACTGAATGAATGAGTGAGTGAATGAGTGAATTAATTTAAGTGAGTGAATGAAAACCTGTGTGGATTAACCGAACAGCACCACCAGAGTTATCACCAGAGGGCACCACTGTGTCACATAAAATTCTCCTGGCGATTACTTACCTTCCATCTTAACCATCCTTGAAAACCCAGATCACATGGCTGGCTGCTGACTCTTTGAAATGAAAATGGATTCCCATGGCTGATCCAGAAAAGATGGGGGAGAACCTTGTTATGTTTGAAAACTGAAATCTGTGGCTTGATTTTTATTATTTCCTTGTGATAAATTAATGTATGTGCATTGAAGGCAATTAGGATTAAAATAACACAGAAAGCAATTATAATTTGATAACCCAGAGATAACGATTAATGTTTCACATTCTTTGTGAGCTTTCTTTGTCTTCTTTTCTCTGTCTATATTCATTTACACAATGGGTGTCATTCTGCTGAGACCCCCTTGTGTTCTCTTTCCACTCACCATGTGTTCTTCCAAATTGCTTGTAGCTGTGTTAAAAAGTCAGATTAATGCCAACATGTCAATATATCCATTGGTTAAATTTTGTTTGGGATCTCAAAGAGCTGTGACAGGTATGTGTGTGCCCTAAAGGCTGCCATGTTTCCTAAAGAAGTCTCCCCAAATCTTACAGCCACAGAATCTTGTGTGGACCAGCAGGGCCACTTCAATGAGCAAGCAGGTTCTACCACCTTAAGTGCAAATAATGTACTGAGCCAGTAAAATACTAATTTTTCACCCGCTGTTTTTCAGTTACAGAAATACACAGTGCTCTCTCTTCCTTTCTAAAAGTCACTGGGGAAAACCACCATCTTTCACCCCTCTTCTTGTTGTTTTGGGAGGTGTTTTTTTGTTTGTACCCACAACTAGACAGCCTTGTTTTAAACACTGTGTCCTATTTTTATAACAACGCTAGACTACATCCCAGAAATATCCATTATAATATTATGTTGGCAGCCCCGTTGAGTGCATTTTCTGTGTGTTTGGGAAAATGGTTCTGGCCAAGTGATTTCATTTAGAAAAGGATCTTCAGGATCTTCATTAAAATATGATGTAATCTCTCGTATAAACTGTGCTGACACGTTTGTTTTAATTTTTTCTCTTCTTGGCCTTCCTTTATTAAAAAGAAGATACTGCTTTTTTTTTCTTCCAATGTTGCTTTCCCTTTAACCTTCTTTGTGGAAAACAACTAGTCCATTTCATAGCTAAGGGTAATTGCAGTAAGAGAAAATACTAACAAGGGGCATAGAGCAGAGCAAAGGGAATAGAAATCATTTGTGGCTCTTTGGGGATGAATATAAAGAAGTTGAAGCAATAAATAATTTATAGGCAAATCAAACAGTGAATGGCAGAGTGTAAGTCATGGCCTGTGGGTTATTCCCCTCCGTGGTCATCAGTGAGCATGGTCTTTGCCCAGCTGAGCAACACAGACCAGCTCAGAGCAGAGCATGGAAACCATCTCATCTCCCCTGCTAATTCAGTTCTGCCAACACCTGCAGCAAAGGCTCCTTTGTGAGACTGCAAAGAAGAATATGGGAAAGGAAGTACCAACAGCAAGTGGTCACCGATACAGCCACGGAGCACCCATGGGTTTTGGCTGAAGTTACCTCCTATTTCAAAGAATCTAGGATCATTACCTGTTGGGTGAGTGGAAACAAAGAACCCCCCCTCCCCCTGGAAACATCACGTCTGTTGAATTTTACTCATGTTGTTACACATGACGTCACAGAGAACTAACGGAAGGCAGGACCCAGTCCTCAGGGGCCTCTTGGCCCCTTTCCTGATGGCTGACCCTGGGATGTCAGTGGGTCTCAGCCAAGTATCACTTGTAGACGTGCTCCCACGACTCGGCTCTCCAGGAACAGTGGTTCTGTAATGAACATTATTTGAATTTTTCCGTGTTTTATAGGTTTTAGGTGAGTACCAGCAGGTGAGAGGCGACTCTGACAAGCTCACAGATCCCGTTACCACTTTCATTTAAGCTCTAGGGCACCTCAGAGTGTAAAGTGCTCGGCAAGGTGTCTCGGCCTCCTGGGGGGTTTCAAAAATCAATGACGAACTATTCTGAGACCCTTCAAGTCAGTGTGTTTGCACTGCTCATCATGAGACCCCTGAAACTAGAGTTTTCCCCGAAAACCAGGGGAAACATGCAGCTACGCAGGAGAGAGCAGTGAGGGTGCTGGGGACAGAGGACGGGTCTCAGGGAAGCTTTTACATCTCTTCATCTTAGATGTTTCTCTGGGGACTTGAGGGCATGGAAGGTCAAGCTTCTACTCCCCCACCTTCCCTCAATCACTTGAGCACCCCCTCCGTGCCCTGACAAAGAAATCAGCAGTGAGCAGGCCAGGCACCCCTGCCCTCCCAGGACCAGCTTTTCCATCAGGGAAGGTAGAAAACAAAGAAGTAGATATTCTCAGTGGCGAGCACTCAAAAAACGTTTAACAGAGTAACTAGATGGCATGAGTGGGTGAGGGCTATTTTATTTAGAGAGACCAAGAAGGGTCTCATAAAGTAGGAGATAGAAGCAGTAAGGTCGGAATTCTGAGAAAAAGGTAACAGTATAAAGGTCTGGAAGAATCCACCTGAGTAAGAGGGACTAGCAAGTGCCAAGGTCCAGAAGCTGGAAAAACACTTGAAAGGTCAGGGCACTTGTGTGTGGACACTGTGAGAAGGGCTTAATCAAAAATTTGCAGAAATCCTGTTCATTATGCAAAGCAAAGCAAGGGGAAATGTTTCTTGCTAAGAATCTGTAATCTTCCTGATTGAAACAGCAAACACTGACCTTTTGATTCAAGTGCAATTGGTCAGATGTGCACTTGCTAGGAAGATCCAGCTAAGATGATTTGCAATGTTTCAAACCCTGCCCTGTTTTGAGTTGCTTTGACATATGCAGCCCCCTTTAACCACTGCTTTCTCTCAGCTCAGCTGTTATGAGGGTTCTGTCATTCACATTTCCCGCCAGCCATTTACCAACACATGGAACGTGGCCGCAGTATTTAGCACTGTTTTCCATGAAACCAAGATCTGTGACCCAGAAAGAACCCTATGGGGGGGATTCATTGACCAGAGTGAATGCAGTGCAAATGTCCTGACCAGCTTTCCTAGATGAAAGTGAGAATGAAGAGTGACGGTTATTTTATAGCTATGTTGATAGGAATGCTGCGTGTCTTAGGCGTTCTGAGTGAGGAAGAACAGGGCACTAGCCTGATTCTGTATCTTACAATTGCTGGGCTCTGGCAGAAAGCAGCCGTCGTCCCACACTCGCCCTCCCTTCACCGCAAACCCACCCCTGCCCCCTCTCCCAAGAGCTGGGTGGGCCTGATGACTGCGCATTGCTGTCTTGTCATTGGCAAGCCCTTGGGAACAGCAGTTCAGGGAAGACCGCCATTGAAACACTGCTTCCTGGCCTTTATGGAAAATCCAGTGCTTCATTATAATTACTTATTTTAGGACCAAGAAACCCACTGTGTCCTTGAGCCTCAGAATAGCACTTGCGAGGAACCCCTGGGGGCAGCCCATTTATTTACCTTCACCAGCCCAGCTGGCTAGGAGATATGTCTGGGCAGGTGAGAGGGTTGCCAAGGGCAGCAAGAACCTGGTTTCAAAGCCCTGAAGAAATAATGGCTGTCAATCAGGTGCCATGCCAGAGTTACTGAGCAAGAGCTTCCTGCCCACGCATGTAGAAGCCACTACTGTGACACTGGCTTTTGAGAAAAGAAAAGACTTTATTGCAGCGTTGACCAGCAAGGAGACAGGAGGCTCAAATCTGTCCCCGTTTCAGGGTTCTGGGAGAATTTTAAGGGGAGCAGGCTGGTGTGCTGGTGGGGCAGGTTTCGATCGGACCGTGTAGGAACTTGGTCATTTACGGTAAGATATGGTAAGGGGCTGCAGTAGTCGTCTTCCTGGACAATGGACCCTTCGCTTCTAAAAAGGTTCTGGTCTTCAAGTTCCAGTCCTGTCCCGGTCCTTTTTCTGTGATGGGGGTGGGATGGGAGACTTTCGTTCCAGGTGTAACTCGGGTTCAAAATTCTCCCCACAACGCGTGCTTTAGCTACATGACTTGCAGTTTTGCTCTGTTGTCTCTGGCAAGAAACCCAGTATCTTGTTAGGAACAGGATAGGACCAGTTCAAGCTGGTTCTGTGGCTATACTAGCAGCGTTCTTCCCATCGGCCTCTTACCGGTTCTAGGGAAATTCCAAGTGTAGTCCAATGTTCACGTTGTTCCAATATCTTCTAAATTATTGCTCTTTCTTTTGCTGTGATTGAAGTTTTAAAATTCTTTGTCCATGCGTCTCACAAGCATTTTACTGCAAAATAAGCACCTTTGTTCATAATCATTGGTTCAATAAAGAATCTGGTGGGTGTTATTAACCACTGTGCTGGGGGTAAGAGGGCAATGACACCCCCGACCCCACCCCACCCGCAGCGACCTCTGCGGGACTTGGGGAGCAGAGGAGGAGGGCAGCACCTACGCCACTAAGACCCAACATGGTACATGCCTTTGCAAGACGGGGAGCAAAATGCCCAGCTGGCACAGAGGAGGACACAGGACTGCTCAACTCTCAGAGAAAACTGTGATCTCCCCTTATTTGGTTCTCATGATAACAACTCGTCTGAGGACCATGAATTTTGAAAAGAGTGAACAGTTCAGCTTAATACTCTGATGATACTGATATTAACACACGAGCTCCCTGTCTGATGCTCTGGCTGTTGTGGTTTGGTACAAACAATCCTTGTTGTCCTTTCTTGCTGCTGCATGCAAGGCCAGTTTCTCCAGATGCTGGAGCAACAGGAAATTGGTAGGACCACAGACATCTAAGCCTTCATACTTAAACGGTTCAAGCTCACCCAACCCAATATCTAGATTTTCTTTTGAGTGTTGATTTTCATTTGCAAGTTGTCAACTTTGCCATTCTGTTGCCCAAGGAGATACATTTCAATTTAGAGATAATGCCTACATAGATTTAATACATTAAAACAGACTTATAAAGTTTTCCATTACAGTAAATTCGTTTGTCCCCTATTGTGGTTCTTAACACAAGCCTATTATTTTCCATTTCATTTTGTAGATTTTCCTAATAAGAAAAGTTTGGTAATAGGCCTATGTAATAAGCATGGACCTATGATAACATTATTGTATTTTTGTTATTGTAGATTTTGGGGACAAAGTTTCAGAGAGCAGTTTCCAGGCTCTCGGCCTCATGTGGAAAGGTGCTGGCTCGGGTGGTAGATGGCCATCAGCTGTAATTTGTTGGCCATCAGCTGTAACCAGTTAGTCATTGGCCACTGATATACTGCGTTTCTCTGAAAATAAGACCTAGCCGGACAATCAGCCCTAATGCGTCTTTTGGAGCAAAAATTAATATAAGACTCAGACTTATATTATATTGTATAAGACAGGGTCTTATAGTATAGTAAAATAAGGCTGGGTCTTATATTAATTTTTGCTCCAAAAGATGCATTAGAGCTGATTGTCCGGTAACTGCGGTGGCTGAGCTAGCAAGCACTGATTGCAGTTAGCAAGGGGCGAGTTGGTTGGTAGGCAGAGAAGTGGTTGGCGGGTGGCGGCTAGCGAGTATGGTTAACAAGCAGATTGTGGATTGCAGATCTTGTTCATCCTACTTCCTGTGTCTCGCCCGGCCACCAGTGAGACTGGGGTACAGGAAGACCCCTCGTTGGGGTACTGGTGGATGTTTGCTTTTGTGTCTCAACCAGCCGCCATCGAGACTATAGTGGTATGACTCCCCTACCTATGGCTCCGTTCTTGTTCCTTTTTGGCCTCACCATATCCTGTGTTCTTGTGCGGGGAGCGGGACCAGAGTCCCTGTGTGACATTCATAAAACAAACTTCCTTTGTACTGTGATTTCATTTTATGACCCAGGTGATACCGTAACCAGTGTTCTGCCCACGCTCAGTGCCTGCACTCTTCGTCTGGGGTGTGAGTTCTTTCTGGAACCACGGTGGTGCTGGAGTGGAAGCCTGTGTGAGTCTTTAGATGTAGTGTTTTTCTGGAGTGGGGAGGTTGGAATTACTTTCTCAATTCAAATAGTGATTGGTGCCTGTTGCCCCTCCCACCCCAATGTGGCACCCTGGAAATAATGGCCCCATATTTGTTCACATGTTCAGCTGCACTGTGCTCTATTCTCAGCAGGCAGCTGGTGACAATCTACCTCAAATAATGCTTAATTACCGTCCTCTGAAATCACAGAAGCATTATCTCACCAACGTGAGTGCTGGATACAGCTGGTCATTACTTCTCTGAAGAAGCCTTATACCCAAATGCAATGAAGAATGAGGTGTACAGCCCGGGATTTCAAATTCCATTAGTGCTGAAGTTAGAAATTCTCTTAAGGGAGATGTGACTTAGGAGTTTTTTTTGTTTTTTTTTTAAAACACACTCAGATGCCTCCCAAACCTATACCCAATATCCATGTTATTGATTTGCAGCTACTTCTTTTTTGGTTTTGTTCTGTTGTTTTTATAACTTTCTGTTTGTGTTCAGCTATATTTATAGATGATTGCTTGAAGTTTTAAAATTCTGACTGTCCTTTCCGACCAAAGTTGACAGGCTCCGAGATTCCGGACCTATGGCTGGCTGTGCACGTCCTGTCCGGTCACCTGATTCACCTTTCTTTGGTAGAACTGACAGTGTTTTGATGGGCGTAGCTTATCATTCAGGTCTGGTCTCAGTGGCTTGCACAGAATGTCCTGCAGCTAATGTTACCGGCCTCCCTCGTTTCCATTTCAAAGCCTGTTACTACAGGGACAAAGCATGTCTTCTAGGCAAACCAAACAAGGAGGTGGAGCCCAGATAAGAAATGACTCCAGCGGTCTGGCCAGGGTGGCAGCTGTCTCAGAGACCGAAACTCCCCTGTCCAAGCACAGTTCCCACAAGAAGACAAGCACATTTCCAATGTGGATACTTTTCTTAAATTGCAGGGCCATTAAATAGGCATGGTTCATGCAGATCTGAAACTCAGAGGGGTTTTTCAGGTTAGCCCTTATTTTATTCTCCTGAGAAATGCTAGCAGTGTTGGCAAATGTTGGACCATTGCACCATCAAATGAAAGCAGAGCTCAGCAAATCACCAGCTCAGTCACTCATTCATTCGTTCATGCATTGCTTCATGGGGTAAAACCTGTGCACATTCTATTCCAGGCATTGTTCTAGGGTCAGTGGATAAGGCAGTGGATAATAAGGTCTTGGCTTTCACAGCTATGGTACAAGGAGGAGAGAAAAATCAGAAATGCAGGCGTACCTCATTTTATTGTGTGTTGCTTTGTTGTACTTGACAGACACTGTGATTTTTACAAATTGAAGGTCTGTGGCTACCATGTGTCAAGCAAGTCTATCGGTGCCATTTTTCCAGCATTTGCTCACTTACTGTCTCTACGTCACATTTTATCACATATTCTCACAGTAGTTCAAATTGTTCATCACTGTTATATTTGTTATGGTCATCTGAGCTCAGTGATCTTTGGTGTTACTATTGTAATGGTTTTGGGGTGCCATAAACCACGTCCATAAATGCTGTGTGTTCTGACTGCTCCACCGAGGGGCCGTCCCAGTCTCCCTCCCTCTCCTCCAGCCTCACTATTCCCAGAGACACAACAATGTTGGAGTTATGCCAATGAACAGCCTTACGATGGCCTCTAAGTGTTCTAATGAAAGGAAGAGTCACTTGTCTCTCACTTTAAATCAAAAGCTAGAAGTGATTAAACTTAGTGAGGAAGGCATGTGGAAAGCCAAGATAAGCCATAAATTAGGCCTCTTGTACCAAACAACAGTTAGCTAAAAAAAAAAAAAAAATCTTGAAGGAAATTAACAGTCCTACTCCAGTGAACACATAACTGATAAGAAAGCAAAACAAGCTTATTGCTGAAAAGGAAAAAGTTTTAGTGGTATGGACAGAAGATCATGACAGCCACCACATTTTCTTAAGCCAAAGCCTAATCCAGAGCAAGGCCCTAACCCTGTTCAACTCTCTGAAGACTGAGAGAGGTCAGGAGGCTGCAGAAGAAAAGTCTGAAGCTGGCAGAGGTTGGTTCATGCGTTTTGAGGAAAGACGCCATCTCCATAAAGGTACAAGGTGAAACAGCAAGTGCAGATGGAGAAGCCGCGTTGCAGCAAGTTATCCAGAAGATCTAAACGATAATTCATGCAAGTGGAGATCTACAGATGTTATTTCATGATGGGCCCATGTAGAAAATCACGCCAGTGACAAGAAACTTCAAATGCTACGTGCCAAAGGGAATGCACAAGAAGACACATTCGTTACACCTGAAGAAAAGTTTAAGCGTGGTGTAAAACAGAAGGCTTTGCTGTTCAGAGTCCCTTTCTCAGTGAGGAAAGGCATCTTAGGGATGGGAAGAAGCACTGGTACTTCTCCCAGAAGATCCGTGAGGCCCATTGGGATCCCCCCATCCCTGCCATTCAGGTAGAGAGGGGCATTGTGGTCCCTGGCAGATCCAGGATAACCTCACATGGGCATGCTTGATGAGGAAAGTCCTCGAGGGAGTGTCACAGATGTCCCTCTCGGGAAGGTAAGGAACATGTTCCCTTCTCTGCATCCAGGGTCTACAATTATAGCTACAGAGTGTCACCAAGCAACATGTGTCATCAAAAGTGATATTAGATGGGGTTTTATTTGTAATATTCATGGCAGAATGTCAAATTGTGGGGGAATGTTTATTTTTGAAGACAGGTCCTCTAATAAAAAGAACCATGAAGAAATGTGGATCACTAGTTGATGAAATGCATGCTGAAGGGAGTAGGCATGACATGTATCAATGCCAACAATTTACTTCATAATGCTGAAAAATTAGGATAGATTGATAGATGGATTGAGGGATGGATAAATGGATAGACACAAAATGAGGAAAATATAGTAAGGAATAGTTAGAAAATTAGAATTTAGGAGGTGGTTGTATAGATGTTTCTTATACAATTCTTCCAACTTGTCTTTATGTTTGAATATTTTCTAAGTAAGCATTGGAGAGAATACTGAAAAAAACACAACACTTTATATTATGGTTAGGAGAAATCAAATGTTTATTCCCAATGAGGTAAGTATCTCATGGTTTCAAGCCCAGGAAAGTTGCAAAGAACAATCGTTTCTATTATAAAATGTGTGTAAATAAAATATTTTTACTAGGCATCTGTCTTTGGATCAGTAATCTATGCTCAGCACCAAGGACAGTGACCAAGTCAGAAGATAAATCGGTCTTCAGCCATCAGCACCCTAGTGGAAACCTACCGCCTTTACAGAAGAGAACGCCTCATCTTTAGATTGGATTTGGTTTTCAGTTCTAGTACAAATATTCTAACAGCTGTTTGTTCAACTTGTCCATTTGTAATGCACCTAATAAGAACTATGATTGGACAGTATTTAGATCTAAAGAACAATAGGACTTGGCCCTAAAAGAGCTTACAGTCAAAAAGAAAAATGAACGCATATTAATCAGATGCTCAAAACCCCGTGGGAGACTCAAGGTCTGACTTGCTATGAAGTATAACCTTCGTGCCACTTTGCAAAGCTAATTGCCTGAACATCCCTCCACATGATAAATGTGAAATGTATATGATGAGGCTGTCATCCACGTGTCGCTGAGTGACTTTATTATATAATAATAATAGTAATAAAAATATACAATAAATATATGATGAAATAATATGTGATTAATATAATTTATACTTGTACTACATATGTAATGACTTGTATTACATACTTGTATATATAATAAAATACATACTGTAATAATATTCAGCAATATATTATAATCTAACAACCATGTTGTATGTTAATATAACTGCATGATATGGTTATATAATATCAGTATAAACAGATGATAATATGTAGTATATATTATTATGCTATTATTAATATAAACACATAAAAATAACTATGTTTTGGAAATGGAAGCTTGCCAAATAGTTGAGTGTAAACATTTTAAAAACCATTTATTTAGTTACCAAGTTCTAGATGCTTCGTGTCATTTTGGTTTTTTGATCTATGAATGCTAAAAATTCCCTTGGGAACTCCTCATGTGATTGTTTGAAAATAATGTGAGGTGATTTGGATGAAAAAGACTTGAAAGTCAAGCCAGGATTTAGAATTATTGTTAACAACTTAGGGAATTAAGATGTTATAAAATTCTTGTTACTGAAGGAAAAAAAATCAATTTTTTGCTTCACTTTCACTAGGATTAAAGTTTTGCTAAATTACTGGGGACTAGATATGTTTTTAATTTAAACGAAGTTGTGCTCTTTTCCCTTTAGATTGTCTTTGAGGGAGCTTACAGGAAGGAGTAGCTAAAGTTTTTTCTATCAGAAAAAAGCTAAAGAACAGCAAAGTAAATGAATTACCTTCTCCAGTTTGCTAGAAGGTCACTGTGTCCCACTTTGATGTCCCCTAAAGGTTTAATTCGTCGGGATGCCAAGCAAAATCTGGCTGAAACTCGTCAACAAGATCCAAGCCAGTGAGGTGGGCCAAACAGGACGGTTAAAATTAAATCTGAGTAGGAGAACATTTAGTGGTTGCCAGGGGACAGGGACGGGGTGGGGGTGGGGGTGAGTGTCTCATAAGAGTGTCTTCTCAGTGACAGACAGTTCGGCATCTTGGCTGCAGTAGGATGACCTGTGAGATCAGATTACACGGAACTGCACACACACACACACACACACACACACACACACACACACACACACTAGTGCATGTAAAACCTGCTGGAAACTGAATATGGTCTGTAGTCTAGTTAACAGGATTATCCCAAGGTCAGTTTCTTGGTTTTGATATTGTATTACATTCATATAATGTGTTGCCTTTGGAAGACGCTGGGTAAAGAGTTCATGAGACTCTGCACTGTCCTTGGAATTGCCTGCGAGTCTGTAATAATTTTTTTTAAAGTTCAAACGTTCATATTTAAGAAGGCAATGGTACTGAACCCTAATAAATGTTACTTTTAATGAGAGAATGTCAGCCTTCCATTCAAAAAAAAAAAAAAAAATCTGACCATGGAAATTGCTGTGTGGTGAAAATAATTATGATTAGGTGAAGTGTTTGTAAATGATTGCTCAGGCCCATTCATTTTCTTCTTTAGTCCTTTAGACCTTATTTATTTATTTTAGATTTTTTATTGCACAGGTTACCAGTAGCTAAAAGTTATTTATTTATGACCCAATAACTAAATTTTCTATTTTAAAACAGTTGACAGTTTCAATAGCTCATGTAGAATCTTCATGGGTTATGGATGCTGAAAATAATATTCTAAGTAGAGAGATTTTTAAAGCGCCAGTATTAAAGATCCTAAGGAGAGCATGACCGATATTCGGCGTTGACGTCCCCTTTACTGCAAACAGAACTTCTCAGGTGGAAATTCCTTGTTCTTCATCATTTCCAGTCATTTTGAACAGCCTTCACCTGCTAGCTGCTGCATGCCCTTGGGAGAAGGACACCCAAGCTGCATTTGTCTTTTGATTTGCAGCTCCTGGCAGAGGACCAGGCACAGCATGTAGTGTATGTGGCGTGTTTGCTGACTTGCTTGTGTAAACATGCATCATACAAATAGGCCTAACCAAGCTGTGCCCATGGACCTGGGAGCCATGCTAGCACATATGAAAGCTTGAGAAAAGAGACTTTCCTGATTGCTCAGAGGTAACAGTGCTAGAAATGACCCAACCCTAATTCACAGCAGGTTCTAAAAGTGACTTCTGCCAGGAGTGAGTTTTATAAATAGAATAGCAAAGGTGACCTGGCTTCCCAGGAATGGAGAACCACAGCCCCGAGTCACTCAGGCCTGACGATATTTCTGTGTCTGATCTTGTATTGTCCGCCCGAATCTTCCTTCTGAAGCGTATTTCCTGCTGGCAAGTGAACACTGTCTGACTTACACTTAAACATGTAAACTTAAAATAATTTCATGTGATCTCTTGGTGACAGCAGGCAAGCAAGGTGATGCCCTTTCCTCCCATTTGAGTGCTGTGAAGTCAAGGTGACCCAATCTATGAGTGATTTACGAGGCTGTACCTCCAGGAGAGCAAGTCGCCTGTCAGTGGGAAGAGAGCAAACAAAAGAGCTTTTCTGTAGGGACTCCCATCGCTGTACAACTGAGCCAGGGTCCTGCATCCGTCTCTGCGGCAGGGTTCCTCTCTGTAACGAGATGGACAAGCTGATTCCTCCTCTCCTGGGAATGAGGGCACCGCTCAGAGACCGGGGCTCTCCCACTCCTCTAGGGCAGGAGAGGGTCTGTTCTGGGGCTGACCTCAAAAGGAACAATTAGAAATACCCCAAACAGCCACAGAGCAGCCGTCGATGCTTCTTTTCCAGGCAGCAGCAAGATGTTCCTGCAAAGAAGTGCTTTAGACTAGGACAACGGTATAATTTGTACTTTCTCCCTAAAGCTTTCCTATATGAAATATATATGGAAATGTGTTCTAACTCGCCTGCCATAAGCACTGGGGAGTTCAGAGTGAAATGGAGAGATGGGGCAGTGGGCGGTGCTGAGCTGCAGTTAGGGACCCTTTCCTCTCTGGCCATGGATCCTTCCAGAAGTCAGACCGAAACCATCCTCACTATTCCAGAGTGGACGGGAATAAAGAGTGTCAGAAGTGAGCTAAAATCAGAGCAATGGGCCTCTACGACCTGCCCTTTGCTTGTCGGCCTGTCTTGGTGGGTTCACTGAGTCCGACAAGACATGGCGAGGTCAGGGTGGATCTGAAGGTGTCACTGTGGGTGGGGAGGGGCACAGCCACTGAAATACCTGCGGCTGGGGAGTCCTCAGGGGATGGTCTTAATGGGAACAGCGCTAGCTGGGGTCGGAGTGCAGGGCTGAGCAGGTCCCCAGGAAGAGAAAGCCCTGGCGGGAGGACTGCAAAGGTCTCAAGTCCCAGGTGGGCTGGGAGGGCACCTGAATGTCAGGCAGGAAGCTGGGGCTAAGGACCTGCCCTGCACACTTGACTGACAGTTTACAGACGCACTTGACTTATCTGATGAGGAGATTTGGCTTCATGGTAAGAATGCGGCTCTGGGCAAGCTGGACCGGCCTCCCATCCCGGAGCTTACACACTCGTGTGTGCGACCCATACATGTACAAGTACCCTGTTTCCCTGAAAAGAAGACCTAGCAGGACAATCGGCTCTAATGCATCTTTTGGAGCAAAAATTAATGTGAGACCTGGTATTATATTATATTACATTATATTATACCCGGTCTTATAGTAAAATAAGACTGGGTCTTATATTGCTTTTTGCTCCAAAAGACGCATTAGAGCTGATTATCCGGCTAGGTCTTATTTTCAGGGAAACACGGTAGCAGCTGCAGATGCTGGTGGGAGGGTGGAGAGAACAGCATGGGTGAGGCGATTGCCTCGAGGCCAGTTACTGCAGCCAGGCTGGTGAGGGGCTGAGGAGTGGCTGCAGGAGAGCTGGGCAGATCTCTAGGGGGAGGGAAAGGTAGGAGGCAGAGCTGGGAGGTGGGAAAGGCTGTGGCAGTTTCCAGGAGCAGTGAAGACGCCTGTGTGCCTGAATGTTGATGGTCGGCTATGACACAGGTGACACTAGACAGAAGCCTTGGGAGAGCACCTCTAATTCACCAGGGGCTCTTGCTACTCCCTGATTCTCACGGGCCTGAGGAGGACCAGGCAGGACTTGTGTACCAAGAGCCTTGATGGCGGGGGAAGCAGGAACAGCCAGCTTCCTCACCTGCCTTGCTTGTCAGCTGCATCCCCACAGATTGCAGACACCGCAGGTCAGCGCTTCAACAAAGACAAGGGAGGCTGGACACTTAGAGTCTATTTCCTCTCAATTATATATATGTAAACATACGTAAAATAAGCCTTTCCATCTAAATCATTTGCATTTGCATTTCCTTCCCAAGTCTATTAGGTTGGTGCAAAAGTAATTGCAGTTTTTGCAATTATTTTTAACCTTTTAAACCACAATTACTTTTGCACCAAACTAATACAATGAATATTTATTATGATTATATTAATAACAGAAGAAACACAAAAATAGAGCTATTTACTTAAATCAGCCAAGGCAGTTATGTTAACTATTGTCCCCAAAAGGGATCATTTGGTAAAACAAGCTACACTTGCAAAAAGATGCCCAAGATAAAGTGAAAAGGAGTTTTTTTTGTTTTGTTTTGTTTTTTTAGACTAAAGATACTGGAGGTTTGCTATAAAGATACAAAAACTTGTAACTTAAGGCAGAGAATTGAAACTGCATTATAGAATCTTTCCCTTTGTACTTAAAGAGTAAAAATGTAGTAGAAACCAGAAACCCAGCTCCAAAGTACCAAACAAAGATGGATATAACCCGATTGCATAAAAACACCAAACTTGAAACCAAAGAAAGAAAAGTGATTTTGAGTGAGGAGCAGCACAGTTCACTCCTGACTGTGCTCCATTCCCCAGAAACCAGAGTGGTGATTTAGTAAGTTGTGAAATTTTTTATTCTGTCTCCCCAAATATGTGGAGACTCAAACCGACAGGCATCCTCATATTTTTATTTGAGTTGTATTGGAAGGAGCTTCTGGGGAGAAATTGGTGAGGGGGTAAGGGAGAGGGAAGTAAGGACGCCATGGCTTACTGTTTGGGGTCTAAGTCTGAGGTCTGGGTGCATCTCCCCAGCCTTGACCGGGCACAGGGCACTTACCCCTGGGAGCAAGGTGAGAGAAGAGACAGCATCACTTCGGCCAGATCGCCTTTATCCCTTAGGCCACAGAAGACGAATCACACCCCTAATGTCTCAAAGTGAAGATCAGATGGAAAAGCAAATCTGTTCTGGATCTGACAGGAAGTGGGTCCTGTGAGATCAGAAGGAGAACGTGTTGGCATGAGCCATTCAATCCTGACCAGGAGAAAAGAGAATTCTGTGTGAAGTCTACCATCACACCCAAAAATACAAGGAAGGAGGTATCCTGTAAATGACAGGCTGAGAAATCAAAGGAAAACAACATTGGAGAAGCACTAAAGAATGTGTCACCATTGTGTCATGCTGTGTGACAAGTTAATGAGACATGCATTCAAAGAAATTTTAGCTCAAATACAAAGTGAATAACTAAGAGAATGAGATGGAAAGGGAGATGGCATGCCCAAGGAAATACATTTGAAGAACAAAATATTCTTACTGAATTTATTATAAAAACAAGAAACAGTGAGGAAGAGAATGAAACTCATGCTAAAGTCACATATTTTACCAAGATTTGAGATGATAAGAGATAATCAAAATGCAGATAATTAAAACAAATATTTTATTATAATCCGAGAAGCTAGTAGATATGGAAAACAGACTAAAATGACATAATTGCTGGCCTTAAGGATAAAATCACAATAGACTTCAAAACTACCGGAAAAATCCTTGAATTGGTAAAAGAACTGAATCAGCAGTTTGGAAAATTACACTGGCTTCACAAAAATTGATATGCAATCTTCAACACCAAGACAATTCTGAAGAGAGTTTTAAAGACCAAGGACAAGAGAACAAGGCCACCTGAAGGAGGAAGTTGGGGTGGGCCTGACGACCGCAGTGCAAGTCTCACTATCTGCAAAGTGCACTAGAAACAAAATAATGAAAGAATATTAGTGTCTGCTGAATTGTCGTTGAAAAACAAAGACATTTAAACAGGAAAGAACTTAGGACAGCAACCCTTACAAGCCCTTCTTAAGTAAAAAACTAAATGATGAAATCTACCCAATTAACGCAGAATCAACATAAATAACTCAGGTACAGAGAAGTCATAGGAAAAGCATGGAATTTATATAACTCTGGGCAAAAATGAGGTCAGGGCTAGGGTAAAGTGTGTGTTCATTTCCACAATTTAAAACACTAATACAATGAAAATTTCTCATTAGACACAATGTGGGATGTAGAGTAGACCATGGGGAGACTAGCACTTCCTGTTAATTAACGTGGTTCTTTCTCTGTCACAAAATTGTTTTCCTACTTCAACTACAGCACTGTGCTTCCTGGGCCCATCCTCGACGGCTTCCTTGTAACTTAGTTGACATGTGGCTCCAGCTTGTCAGTATTCTCTTTTCTGATCGCTCTCCCACACCCAAACCATTCAGCTAAGCCTTCCGTGTCTCTTCCTTCATGGTTTTGAAAGAAAGAAAAGATCTTAGTGGTACAATTGCTATTGTAATGCCATTTGGAAGCCACCCTTCCCAGGGATTTAACCGGTCTCCCCCATAAAAGGGGGATTTAGTAATTCTAAAACGGTTACAATATTCAAATAAAGCTAGTTTACAACTTCCAAATTCTTATGTATAGGTTCTCATCAATTCTTAGTTTCTCCAGTTCCAAGTTTAAGCTAACAACCGCCCTGATGAAGGCAAAGTTTACTGGATCGCTTTAGAGAGTGGCTACTTTGGAGAGCTGCAACTTTATGATGGTACCTACCCAGCCCTACACTGAAAGTCAGTCATGACATTTCTCTGAATTATAGCTCATTTATTTTAATAGACTGTATGGTAGCACTCTGCTGGTTAGGATATGCTTATGGAGAGGTCCAGGAAATGCGTTTGCTCGGTAACACTCAGTAGGCGTCCTAGTAATTAAGAGTAATATGTGAACAGTTTACAAAAGCGCAAGTGTTTTTTTCCATAATTTTTGCAACCACATTTAATGTGAGTTAAAGGCATTTCCACAGCACATTGTGTGTTCGTTCATCCATCCATCCATCCATCCATCCATCCATCCATCCATCCATCCAACAAGCATTTATTGAGAATTTGCTGTATACTAGGCATTGGAGATACAAATATTCATAAGGAATTGCCCTTGTGCTAAGAAGCTTAGAATCTAGCATGAAGACAGATCAGTCTGCCACACCACAAAGCTGAAGGCTTCAAATGGGCTCATAAGATTAGAAACATTATAATTAAAAGATTTAGATTATAATGTTTAGTCTCCCTTGTTCAAATCCAGGTTCACATTGACCACCTGTGTGACCTCAGGAAAGTTATGTCACTTCTCCATGACACAGATTTCTTATTTTTAAAATCAGGACAATAATATTACCTGCCGGATAGAGCTGTTGAGAAGATTAAATAAGATGATACCTGCATAACACTTAATATAATGCCTGGCACACAGCACCTAGCAAGAGCTCAAAAAATGTTTGAAATAAAAAGAAATACTATTATGTGACTCTCTGCCTACTGCAATTTAGAATTATTTCAGAGCCAGGACAGACACATATTTGAGATTGTTTAGTTCAACTCCTTTAATTTACAATGAAAGCAACTAGAGTTCAGCGCATGTAAGTGACTTGCTCAAAATGTGTTGATTCATTCACTTAGAAAATACTTAGTAATCAGCTACTCTGTCTCAGAAATGACATCAGTTGCTAGAGACAAAGACCTTGACTTTGTAGGTTGCAGTCTTTGTATAAGCCTATTTCCCAAGAGTATTTGAAACTACCCCACTGCCACGGTAACCATCCCACACGGAGAAGACTGTGGTTACCGTGGATTTCGTAATCTCTTACAGTTGTCCCAGGAATTCACAAACATCATCATCTCATTGACTTTTCATATTTATTCTGTGAGGTGGTATGGCTTGTTCTTTAGTTCTCTATTACTGTATAACAAATATCGCCAAACTTAGTGGCTTAAAACAACACACATTTATTATCTCACAGTTTCTGTGGATCAGGAATTGGGAGTGGCTCAGCCAGCTGGTTGTGGCTCAGGGTCTGTTATGAAATTAGTCAAAATGTGGAGGGGTTGCAATCATCTGAAGATTTGACTTAGGCTAGAAGAGCCATTTCTGAGGCGGTTTACTCGTAGAGCTGTTACGAGAGGCCTTTATTCCTCATCATTGGACTTCTTGGCAGGGCTACCTGAGTCCCCACAACATGGCAGCTGGCTTTTGCCAGGGCAGGTCGAGAGCGAGAGCCAGCGAGAGAAGAGTAAACCTGAAGTCCCACGCCATCACATAGGCCACATTCTATTTGATAGAAGCACGTCACCATCCAGCCTGTATTCCAATGAAGGGATATGGGCTCCACCTTTGAAAGGGAGAGCGTTGAGGACTTTGCAGACAGATTTTAAGAAGACCACCACATGTCACGTCCAATAAGCAGCTTAGACAACCGAAGCTCAGAAATGTGCCTTATTTGCATAGAGTCACATTTTGGCATTAAAACTTCTTGCTTCAGACTTCTTGTCTGCCCCTTTCCCTCTGACATGATGCACACCCTCATCAGAGGCACATCACCTTTCCCTCCATTCCCAAAATTCCCGATTTATCCTCTTGATTGCTCTTAGGGAAGACTCTTCTAAACACAGTTTCTCCTTCAACATTGATGTGCCTTTAAACTAGTTTCTGCGCTAAAGTAGAGAAACAAAAAGTTTGTTCAAAGTGTGCCATTTAAAATGTTTTCGACTATCTATTACAGATGTTTGTTTTCCAGGAATAAAAGCTTTTCCATCTCCCCTCTTCTCTGACCCTTTCAGGTTAGCTTTTAAGAAGATTGTGATGTCAATAAATCATTCCTCTTGCTAGAGATAACTGCGTTTCTTGTTAGAAGACTTTTTAATACACTTTCTGTTTTGTGCATTTAGGGTGAAGATTCACTTTTTTTTTTTTTAACATCAGAGAGAAAGCAGAGTTAAGAGGCAAAAAAAGAAGAATTAGAATGTCCAGCTATAATCTAGAAATGTTTTACTCTGTTTAATTAACGTGAAAATAATGAAACAGAAAATATTCCAGATCTTAGGCTGGAGAATCTCTCCAAAGGTCCCTTCTCTCCTCACACGAGCCCTAAGCGATGTCACTAAGCTTTGACAGCGGGAGGAGCTTGGGACGGGTCTTCAAGGGGCTCCTCGCCCCCTGCTTGCCCAGGCCCCACCTATTTCTCCTGTATGTTTTCTCACGCCCTGACTTCACATGTGAAGGGAAAGGAAGATAATTTCTATTTCCTAGCTGTACATGACTTGATTTTAAAGTCTCTATCTAAATTGATGTCTGTTTTGTAAATCTCTGTGGTTTATCAAAGAGTCCAGCTCCGGTCTTCCAATTACCTTTGTTTTTGTGGTTCTGTAAATACATAAAGTGAGCAAAGACCCTTGTCACTCTAAGGCCACCTTGTTGTTTTGTTCAAAGCAGACTCTTGTCACTTCACATTCCTCAACTTCAGTGACATAGCAAATGTGAAAGAACTTGAGAAATGAATTGAGGCATTTCAAAGGGTATTAATTTAACATGGAAACTACTGTAGATACAGTTCAATATTTTTTTGGTCTCTGGAATCTTCTCTCTTATTTAGAGTACATTTCCTGATACTCACTTTCTTCTTTCTGAACACACCTAGAATGACAAACATTCTCTTCCAACAGGAGTCCCAGCACAGGACGCCCTTTTAGAAAAGAGGGATGTATGTAATGGATCCACTCTGATCCATCTTCAGTTCAGCAGGAAACAGTTGTTTGCCCCTGAGCAGGTGATGTTTAGTTTTGTTTTTGTTTTTCTCAGAATGTAATGTGTTGACAAAAGAAATCGGACTTTTAATGAAGAAGTGGTTAAAATCTTTTTTTATTTTCCTTGTTGGTTTCTGGTTTTGTGGGAAACTTGATTTCATCAGCCTCCTGGGTGTGCTTGATTGCATTGTCGCACATCCTCACACCAAACGCAAACATGCCACATGTGTTCTTGATTTGATTTTGGAATTGGCAAGCCACCCCGTCTTCAGCCAGAATGCTGGGCTGCAGACGTCCGGTGGTTTGCTCAGTCATTTATGCAGCGGGTTCCTGGGAAGCTCTCTTCTCTGTTTTGCTCTTGAGCACCCTGTCCCAGATTCCACTTCATACGCCATTGTCACTGTAGCTGGCCCTCCCGGCGGGCTGGATGGGTCTCAGGTTCCTCCTGTCAAACCCACCTTCCCCGTGCCAGTCCTCAGGTCAGGTGGAGGCTCCTCTTCTGGCGTTTTCCTATTTACTTCTTCAGTTCCTACAAGAGGTTTTCCTTTTCTCCTTGTGCCTAGCACAATGCCAAGCACAGCAGTATATTTCTAATGTACAATTTTATATATTTAATATATTTTAATTATTTGGTATAAAATATATATTTTAATATGAACTATATTAAATATATAATATAATCTAGTTTAACATATTTTTAACAAATATATTTGGAATTCAATTTTTTTCCATTTGGACCAATTTCCTCCCTTAATGCAGTGTCTCTCAACCTTATATTTTCATTATAATCCCCCTAAACAACCTTTTTAGACACATTCTCTCTAATTACCCCTCTTATGAAATTTTAATACCACAGGTAAATTTTATATATGTTTATGTATTTTATGTATATCTGTGGTTTACATATAATAAGAGTAAGAGATTTTTGACCCCCCCAAAAAAGATGATTTTCTTTCCTTTGGGTAATAGCTTCCCTATTATGAATGTACGCTCTAAAAATATTTTTCATATCAACTAAGATTTAAAGTTATTATAACTGATGATATATGTTTCATAATTATGACAGAGGATCTCTTTAAGTCTTTAAGCTATAATAGAGTTTCATTGTTTCTCTTCCAAATATTCCTCTTCTTTTAGAAGTATTTGACGGATTAGATTAATAATGTCAGGGGTACTTTTCCCTACTTCTTATTAATAACAATGAACTGCATCGATCCAGGCCATAGAATTTAGAAAACGGTCTGTTATAAATGCAGCCTCTGTAGGTCCAATGGTGTGTGTGCTTCTCCTGAAAGGGCCAAATGAGTCACTGCATGGTCCACGTCTCGCTGCCACCCCAAACTACAATCTCTTGAGAATTGTCTTTGACCTATGTGATGGCCTTTCTCTTCTCTGAAAGAGTTTTCCCCATAAAACTGTAAAATCAGACTGTTACACTCAAGGCGGTAGACCCATATTTCTCTTTTGCGAGGGAAGATGAAAGCTCCTTATAGCCATTTTCCAACTAACTATTGAATGTCTACAGGTTTCATGCCGCAGATCTAGTGATGTACTATGCCAACGTAGGGCCACCAGGCTCAGCAGATTGAATTTAGGAGTGGGAATGATTTGTCTCACTGCCTCTTATGCTTCCTGGAGGTTTCTGCCGTGACTTGTAACTCACCCAGGCAAGGAACTTCCCTACCTGGGCAATCTTCTCGATAATTATACTTATGTGCCCAGCCTGGGCACCAGAATCTTTAATGATCAGGGCCCATTTATAACAATATCTATATAACTGTAATTGTGTACAATGGTCCATAAATAATATATAATACTGCCTTGATATTAACATCTGGTTCTCTTGCCAATGCGTTGGGTAGAAACGGCTAAGGCAAATGCTACTGAAATTGTCCTTCAGCATCTAGATGCTACTGAACCTCTCCTTTATGACTTAGATCACTCTTTTCAAAGGTTAGTTTGGGATACACGGTGTTTTAGCCACGTTCCTTTAGAAAGACAGAACCTGAAACACAGATTACAGTGTGAATATTTTATTGGGGGCATGCAATAGCAGGGAAGAAGGGAAGCTGGGTGACAGGCTGCACTGTGGGCGGGACCCTGCTCCCCAAGGAGCTGCATGGGAAGCTGCATGGCCACCAGCAGGAGCGCTCACTCCGCAGGTGCAGGGAGGAGAGACGGGTGGGGCTGCTGTGTCCAAGTCTCTTCTGTGTTCAAGTTTACCCCATGGGGAGATTGATGAGGGAGGCCTTGCATTTCTCAGTGGAGTCACCCTAGCTTTGAGTGAACTCTCAAAGCCAGACACCGTGGTCCATGGTGTGTTATTTTATTCAGGGCCAAAGTGCATGAGATAAAGAAGGGGCAACTGAGGGAATCCGAAAAGGGGCATGTGAGTCATGTCCCCTGCAGATGGCCCCTGCTGGGGACCTGCACAGCTAAGTGTATCTGTAGTTATGAGAAGTCAACGTTTAAACAGGGGTCTTTCTACATCCAGTCTAAGGAGGTTAGCTTTCTTCCAAGGTGCTCACCCAAATTCCTGCCACCAGGTGGCTTCTCCATGTGACTTAATCTCTGAGACTTTTCTAGACTTTGAGCACTTCAAAGTCTTATCTCACCCCCGTTCCCCTCACGGCACACTCTGGAATGGAGTATGCACACCATGTGAGCTTGTTGACGAAACGAGTGAGGGAACAAACAGATGGCATTCTTTGCTAGCTCTCTATTCTCTTCCCCTCCCCTGAAGATGCCATCCCATCACTTGTCTTATTTCTCATCACTTTAGGCAGAAGGCTAAATCCTCACCTAAACCTGTGTAGTCGGACTCCTCACCACGCACGATTGTGGACATTACAGTATTCATAATGGTTTAAACAGTTTCTGTAGATGCACCAGTCTGCAGCTTACTGTTTACAATGACAGCTATGTCTGTCGTCTGCTTTTTATAATCCAAAGATTGAGCTCAATACTTCATACAGATACAGTTTAAATTATTCCTCCAAGTGACCCTATCAGATAGGTACCCTTTGTCCATTTTCTACAGGAGCAAACAGTTAAGCAACATTAACTAACTGAACTTGTTAAGTAAATGATAAGCTATATATATATCATACAAAGGTGGGGTGTGATTTGAACCCAGGTATGTCTGACTGAAAACTTGTGGTCATGGCCACTTTTTTGCACTACGTGGTGCAGAGTATAAAAAAATTAGCATTATTTCACAGCAGTTATTCTCCACCTGGGACAGTTCTACTCCCCCAGGGGACATTTGTCAAGGTCTGGAGACCTTGTGGGTTGTCATAGCTGATGTGTGTGTAGAGGGGATGCTATTAGCATGTTGTAAATTGAGGCCATGGACGCTGCTGAACCTTCTACAGTATCCACCGTCACCACCACGAGGAATGATCGGGCCCCAAATGTCAACAGGGTGAAGGATGATACACCCTCATCAGTAGGAACGAACCCCTTCCTGAGTGACAGGTGCAGGCACATAATCCAAAGCCAGGAATGTGCGCAACTGAAGGGTTATCAAGCCTTCTCTTAAAATATGTCCATTGTAAATTGTGTCTTGGGTATTATTTCGGTGATAAAATTCACCTTTGTTGTTGTCATCTCTTATTGGGCCATGGCTGATTTACTTTTCTCCTTGTGAAATGGAATTTGCTATTGTTGTTTACGAATCAATGTGCATCACTGTATCATTTCCAGTGCTCTTAGGACATCTAACAATTATTTGCTGACCACCGACTACGTCATCAACCATTAGAAGAGCATCGGCAACTCAGAAACTGGGCGATGTTGCAGAACCGTACAGGCTTTCTGGAGAAGTTGGTCCCAAACAATGGAGAGCACTGGGATAATCAGGGGGCATGACATCCCAGGAGAGGGATGCCTCACCAGGGAAGACATCAAAGGAAGTGTGAATACAGAAACTCTGCAGGCCATCCAAAGCACCGTCCAAGATCAATAGATGAGACATTGCAATCAAATGTTAAGTGAAGTTGAGGAAAGGCCCGAGCCAGGTTATAGATATTTTTGAAGATCAGAGTCAAACATTTACGCCTGGCTCAGTGCACAGTCAGCTCCCTGTGTTTCTTGTCTTTCTGGCCGTCGTCCCCACGGGAGCACCTGCATTCCTGACTTTGAGAAGTTGCCACCTGGCCCTCTGTGGGGAGCGGATCTGGTTTCTTCAGACCCCAGGAATTGCTGCTCAGTTCCTCTGCCCAACTACAGGGAATCCTATTTAATTTGAGGGCCTTTAACTGTTAAGTACAGAGGTGAAATAGACAGAAGATATCGTTTAATATTTAAGTAACTAATATAGTTCTTTAAACTTTACTCCTGGTCTGCAGTTCTACCAAATCACTCCCGGAGTGTAAAATTCCACTTCCACAACCTTGGGAGGAAGTGTTAACTTTCTTTCCGACACCCCTGTCCCTTTTGGTCACTCCTTTACCAAAGACTTTACTAGGCCCTTCTGCAAGATGGCACCCTCTTCCCAAAGGCAGGCCCGGAAATAGCAGCCCCACCCTCCCCCACAGCACACAATGTGTTTCCATCACTGTGCCTTTCTGAGACCCCCTCGCTGACGACCATTAGACAAAAGGCGCCTGCTCCACGGAAATACTGACCTTAAGAGAAGTACACACCTCTGGGGCACTTCTTAGCAAGGAAAGGAATAATGAATATTTATATTAAACTAATATCTCCTCACCACCTATTATAAATCAGGCTCTGACTTTAGCACATAAATATGCATTAATCTATGCAATCCTCTCAATAGCCCAGTGAAGGATAGATCCTATTATTCTGATTATTTAAAAAAATGAAAAAAATCTTACATAAAAATGCAGAATACTTATATTGACAGCAGATGTTGCTAGCGGTTTTATTCATAATTGCCAAAATTTGGAACCAACCAAGGTATACTTCAGTACGTGATGGATAAATTGTGGTACATCCAGACAATAGAGTGTTTTTCAGCGCTAAAAAGAAACGAGCTAGGAAGCCATGAAAAGACATGGAGGAACTTTAAATGCATGTTACTAAGTAAAAGGAACCAATTGAAAAAGGCTACGTAACGTGTGATTCCAACTGTATGATATTCTGGAAAAGAAGAAACTATGGAGACAGGAAAAATATCAGTGGTTGTCAGGGGTTAAGGGAGTTGGAGGGATGAATAGATGGAGCACAGCGGATTTTTAAGGCAGTGAAAATGCTCTATGATACTATGATGATGGATACATGTCATTATACATTTGTCCAAACTCATGGAATGTACAACACGGAGAGTGAACCGTAATGTAAACTCTGGACTTTGGTGGTAATGGTGAGTCATTGTAGGTTTACCAGTTGTTACAAATATACCACTTTAGTGGGTGTTCTTGGTATTGGGAGGCTGGGTGTGTGTGGGGGAAGGAGGAGATGGGAAATCTCTGCACCTTCTGCTCAATTTTGCTGTGAACCTAAAAGTGCTCTAAAAAATAAAGTCTATAAAAATTGTCTAAGAAATATTAATTAGGAACTAAATGGAAATGTTTGTCTCGAAGATGCACATTACCATTGTTCTGGTTTGTTTGGCTCTCCATGCAGTTCACAATAGTTAGCAATATAATACATATAAGGTATCTCCCTTTGTCTTTGGCAATCTGGGAAGTATTTTACAATCCCACAACAATATGCTTGCAATTTAGTTTTCGTAACATTTGTTGAACAGTTAATCTCCCTGCTGCCTATGGCTTTTCATCTGTTAGTTCCCTCTGTTTTAGAGATTTGGAAATTAACTTAGTGAGAAATCTCACAAGTATTTTGAGAGATACTATGTTCAAGAGAATTTCCTTTGATTCAAACAATATGTTTTTAAAAATCTCTCTTATGTTTGTGATACTTTAATGAGAGATTCGTGTCAGAAGCAGATTTCTTCCAACTGTGGAAGACAAGTAAGGTTAATTGACAGTGTGGAGAGGGTGAATTCCCAAACTGCAGTAAAAAAAATTAATAAACACATGAAAACTCAGCCTTCGTATGTCAGGACATTTTCATACAAGAGGCGAGAAAATTTGGCCCAAAAGATGATCCACGTTAGCCATCAACCATCTCTAAGCTTGGGTTTTTCCTTGCTCACTCCAATTGCGTTTTTCTGTCACTAAGATCTAGTAGCACAGTCAAGTACCCAAGGAAAATTCCATAAGAGTGAGAGCATGACTTTCCATGGTGGATGATGGATATCTCTTTGCGGGTAGATCTGTTTGCCAGAGGAATGTCTATATTTTTCTGTTGTTCCTGCGTCTTTTTTCCAAATTGTCAAGTTGCTTCAGTGTTTTGAAAATGGTTTATTCTCCCCTTCAAACTGTCATAGTTTTTTTCATTTCTCCATTTGTCTTTTTTTTTAGTTTATCAGCCTAGCAATTTCTTCACACTAAGTTTGCATTTCCATTTGGTCCACTCTCAGAAACGAATGAGGGTTTTTCTTGACTGTTCTTATTTGAGTGGCCCCTGAAGCTGCAGACGCTTCCACCCCTGCCCCTCCACCTTCCCCATCCCTGCAGAGTTATCCTGACCCAGACTAAATAACACAGATTTGGGGGATTTTAGTCTCCTGGGGCTGCCAAAACTAATCACCCCAAAATCGGTGGCTTAAAACAACAGAAATTTATTCTCTTATAGTTTGAGAGGCCAAAAGTCTGAAATCAAGATGTTGGCAGGACCACACTCTCTCTGAAGTCTCCAGGAGAGAAGCCTTCCTTGCCTCTCCCAGCTTCTGGGGTGACTTGGCATTTTGTGGTGTGTAGGAGCATCAATCTCTGGTTCTGTTCTAAGACTTGGACATAGTTTTTTGGGGGGCTACAGGATACATAGCAACTCACCCCATGAGGTAAGCTTCTGTTACGGATTTATTTACTTTTGGACCACCCTGATGGGTGAGGTCATGCATTTCTGTGCAGGTTTGGGGGGCGGGGGGGAAATGTTCTCTCTCAGAGGCAGACACAGCAGCAGCAAGCAAAGCACAAGAGTTGCTGGGCCACAATTGAACTTCTGTTTAGGCTTTTTCATGGAATTAAGGGCGCCCTCATCTGGGGTCCATGCTTACAAGTTTAAAGTTTCTTTGCCCATGTTATAGTTCCCTTTCTATAACCCTTATTCCGCATTAAACTCCAAGGGTCCCACGTAGGCTTACAGTAGTGCTACATTGGTAATAAGGTAACATAAGGGGTGGCCTCCCCAATATTCACGTCTCTGGATTCTGGCAAGGGGACTCTCACCAGGGGCTCCTAGTGGTCGTCATGTATGAAAGGGACCTGGACAACCTGAAGCTGAGAACCACAGGATGGAAGGGTGTATACAGTAAAGAATTAGCAGCTGGACACAGACTTGGAAACATACTCAAGTGAATGGATTAGGGCAAGCCCAACCTCCAAGGCAGAGGAGGTGTTGGGGCTAGGAGCACATCTGAAACTAGGTGCTGCCCGGGCAGTCTGGAGGTTGGTTGGCCGCAGGCTGCAGCGAGCATGGGTGACGAGCTTTCCAGGACATGGGAGGAATCCTCGATACATAACAAAGCCTCATCTGGGGCATCACTGGGTCTATTTCCTGATGGCAATAATGGTGAACATTTTCAACGTGAATCAAGATACGCGTTGATATGATTGATGACAACGAGGCAATCTTATATCTTAGGAGTGATTTCTTGTAATGGCCACTGACTTGTTTACTATTGTTTGGAGTTTTTTGGTGCCTTCAAGTGTGTTTTAAAAGTCTGAAGTTGAAAACACCGGCCTTTCCAAGGGTCCAAAGTCCTATGATCCGATGGCCTGAATTCACCTTTTTCTTGATCTCTGTCCGTACCTCCATCTTGATGAAGGGTTTGTGCATTTCATTGCTTTTCAGGAAGCCTGGCCTTTCCTGAAAGCTTCATGGTCTTTCGACCTACTGGAGTTCCACATGCTCTTCTGTCTCCTGACACACCTGCCCTTGCGTTTCCTGGTCAGTTCTGGGTGGGCCACATGAGGTTTGTGCCCCTGGGCACCTGCTCCGCTGGGGGTGAAGAGACCCATCCAAACTTAACCAGACTCGAGAGAGTATTGGATTCATGTCTAAACCTCCCTGCTCCGCCCAGAGTCTGTATCTACTGGGTGATAAATATAGAACGGTGCCGCCTGACTTCGCTGAATTGGCCTTTTCTATAAAAGTAATGACTTTGGTCTGCTGGGAAATATTCTGAAGGTTAATATCCCAGAGTGTCAGAGAGAAAATGAACAAAGAATTGCTTCCAGTCAGCTCAAATACATAATGATTTTTGTGATGTTTCCTAATTACATTTTTTATTGAAAAATGTATCTAGATGCCCATATGTCCAAGAGCACAGCCACAGAGAACGATGTGATCTGGAATCTGGAGAATTTTGTCATTTCTTTTCAAATACGTTTCTTTCAAATTTAACTCTTTTTATGAAAATAATGGTATGATGATGCAGTTTAATCAATAGACATTGATTAAATCTTTTTTTTTGGTGGATGAATTACTTTCTGATGAATAACTGTGATTAAAAGTTACTCTAAATGCACAGGGACTCACAAGAATATAATCCACGATAGATGGGTTTGCATTAATAAAGTGACAATATTTGAAAGCTGATGAGTCAAAACAGAATGATGTAAAACAGAAGACGATGAGGACTTCTCCCCCACCTGGATTTTGTTCCAGGAAATCAAATGCAAAATAACATGTACTTTTAAAAACTTGTATTACACAGCTTTTTTTGATGGCAGTGAATTCACTTTCAACAAATTTTCTAGCTAAGATAAGTGGCTCAAGATGATTTTCTTTTTAACCATCTTGACCTAGTTGTGCTCAGCTGCACTTTCCAGAAGAAAAGAAAAGAAGTAAAACAAAAAGCTTATATAAATCTTAGAAAAAGAATTTGAGCAAATAATGATCCGTAAAGTGAAATTCAGTGTTCTGTTTCCAGTGAAGTCCTATTTATTTCTTACTTAGTGGAGAGCTTTGTTTCAAATTGAGGAAGGGCTGACAACTGGACTTTTATGAAGTCCCCCACGTTTTTTGCTTTAATATTAGCTTTCTGTGCCTAACAAAGGCCTGGACCATAGTGGATATTTAGTAAATGTAGGTTTTAATGGAAAACATGGAATAAAAGGATATACAAAAGACCTTTGGCAATAACGATTGCATATTTGCAAGTCATTCAACAAGTGTCATCTAGTGGACAGTGGAAAATAGGCAAGTGTCAATTAAAGTCAGTAAGGTTCACAGTTCTGAGAAGTGAAATTAAGCCCTTTGGGGCTTCTCTTGTTGTCGTCATTTTTAATATAATGCGCATACAGGATGAGTAATTAAAACAAAAGCTATCAGAATACAGTAAAATGTAATTGTTAGAAAAGGTGAGCTTCCTTCATTACTAGAAAGTTCCACGGTACTTCACTGACTAAACATCATTTGCCAAACCACGTAGGTACTGATTTTAGTGTTTTACCACTCCAAACAACACCACGATGCAAATCCTTGTCTGTGAGTCCTTTCCTTTCCCATGTGTGTAACCTCCTGCAAGAGAATTGCCAGGTCAAAGGATATGTGTGGTTTAAAAATTTTGACAACATTTTCATGTTACTCCTCCAAATAATGATATTAAAGTATGCTTTGAATAGCAACATGCAAAAATGGATTTCTCCACACTATTGTCAACACTTATCAAGTCCTTTAAAAATTTTTGATAATCTAATAATTGAAAATGGTATCTGATTTAGCTTTTATTGTATTTTTTAATAAGGAAGGTTTTCATTCCTCTGTGTTTATCTTGTAAAAGAAAAAAATGTGCTGTGTTAGTTAAACAGGCAAAGAGAGACTTTATTCAAAACTATTGCAATAGGGGAGAGAGTCTACTGCAATAAGGAGAGAGAATGAACTCAATTCCACTGAAATAAAAAGACGTTTTTAAGCACTGGGTTGAACTAGTGGCAAAGTACTGCAGCATATTATGAGGAGGCTGGTCAATGTGTTTAGGCCATCTGGGTATGATCATTGGTGCTTATCAATGCTAGGCTCCCCCCCGCCACAGAGGCTGGGAGACGGAGGTGCTATCTTCCTTGGTAGTCACATCTCAAAGGCATGGCCCCTAGGTCCTTGAGAAAGACATTTCCTGGATTATAAAACTGGCAAGAGGCTGGGACAAGATCTATTATACATCTCAAAGGGACAATAAAAGGATTTATAACAGCAAGTTTTCTAAAGTAAAGGGAAGCCAAGGGCCTGGAGTCAGGAAGAATCCTGCCCCAAATGTAATCAAGCTGAGAAGAACATTAAAGCCATCTCAGTCAGCGCACATGGTGCTTCTCCCACCTGGAATCATAGATCACAGCCCACCCCATCTCACACTTCCCACCCCAACCCTCTGTTCTCTGCCTGCACCACCAATGTTCCCACCTCCATTCTCTCTCTCTCTCTCTCTCTCTCTCTCTCTCTCTCTCTCATTCTCTCTCTCTCTGTCTCTGTCTCTCTCCGTCCCCCTCTCCCTCTCCTCGCCCCCCCGTACTGTCTTTGTTCCAGCATCACTTCCTAAGGAAATCTTCCTCCCCAGTGCCTTCTCCCCAAGCTGTGGTCCCACTAATCAAGCCATATTACAATCGTTCCCTTACTGCTTGTTCTTTCCTCCAGACACTGAAAGTCTGAAGTTCAAGGTTGTCCTTTGGTCTTTGGTCTATGAATCCCTGGGACCAGGTCTGGTACTTGAACACATAGTGGGAATTCAGTCAATACTTACTAATTAGTACATTTTGGATAAATGCTAGTTTTATTCAATTATCTACAGAAAACATTTTCATATGGCATGCTTTTCAAAACAAAAAATTGATTTATGTGTAAATATTTGCAGGGGATGCCCTTTGTAATTCTTTACCTTGCGCTCACATAAAGCAGACCATGTTCACTCCATATAGTGATCACGTGGGGTTCCTCCCGAATTTAGAAATCCTTCCTACCATGCTCTATATCTGTCCATCACGTTCTAGTTCATATAAACATTCTGCATTGCCTCATTTGATTTTTACAACTATCCTGTGTAGTGAGAGACAGAGGACCCTTTATCCCCATTTAAGGCCACACTGCCATCCGAGGCCAGATGCTACCTACAGGTTCAGGGTCCTTTCATTCCCCACCTCCTCACGCCCACCTCGTCGCCAGCCCCACTCCCTACCCTCCACCCTCCCACCCTTGCCCCCCCTTACTTCACTCCTATCCTCACCCCACTACTTGTTCCGACAAAAGCTCCTCCCTTGCCACCTACGATCAAACACATCAATTCTCAAAGAATATGGAGTGAACTCAGTTTGATTTTGAATTTCTTCAAACATAACGATATTTATTTTTTCACATTACAAGGCTGGGAGGACTTGGGAAAAAATGAAAATAAACTATTGCTGAGGGGAAATAAATTTTAAACTGTTTTTCCCTGTTTCTAAACTGTGATTAGTCTTATGGCAATTGTCTTTAATTTATGTACAGTCTGGGTAAATTAGATACCTTGTGTCTTATTTGTTGCATAAGGATATATTTCGGAATAGATAATTTCTAAAGGCAAAGTGATACTCACTTTCCTATCAATCCTGATTACATCGATCTGCAGTGTTTCCATTTTTTTTTCTTCTCATTTTATTCTGTCAGGAAAGCTGGGGATTTCTGGCAATGAAAGGAAGTTTGGGCAGCAGAAATATCTGCTCCTTATCCTCAAATAGTAAGGATATTATAATAATAAAGATAGTAAGATGATTATCCAAAGTATCTTTGCTGGAGAAAAATGAGGACAGGTAGAGATAAAGGATCTGAAAAATAGATAGTATTTGAACAGATAAGGCATTTCTAGAAATCATATTCCCATAACTTTACTGACATTGGTAAAGCTTTAGTAGCTTTCCTCAAAGAAATCATTAAGATAGTTAGAAATATATCAATAAAACAGTTGATATTTTTCCCTTCATCTAAGAAGCTAGGCTGGTATTTCACATCTGAATTATACATAGTGTCTCTGTGTAAATGTTTCCTGATGGAAGAAAGGAAGGAAGGAAGGAAGGAGTGAGTCCACAAATGGATTCCGTGGGCACTCTTATGCTCATAGTTGTTTTGGTGAAGCTCTGAGTTGCTGTCATCCTGTGTTCTTCCTTCCACAGCCCCGAGGCTGCTTTTCTGGACCCTGGGTCTGGAATGTCTGCCTCCACTGACCTTGATCAGACAAGGAGAGCAGGGCAGAGGTTGCCTCTAACCAACCAGGTTACCATGGATTTAGATCCTTTCTTCACATTAGCTACCCATCTCTTTGCAAAGCTGAGGGGCACTGAATCTAAAGGGCTAAGGCCCCAAACTTGGCTCATTGGCTGTGAGCCCAGAATGACTTGGATAGTAACAGGGGACATGTACCAGGAGCCCAGGCCAGGTCAACCCTTCCCTGATGACCACGGCCTGGCTGAGTGGCCAAGACACCATGTCCAGTTCCAGCCTGAGCAGGAGGCCACACGTTCTAGGGATCTCATCCATAGAGAGCATGTCCCCTGGCGTGGTGACATGGTGACAGTTCTCACTGTGCATGTGAGCGGACTAAGATTTAAGAATAGCAAATAACACAGTCAGGCCCACGTGGCAGACACGGGTCTGGAACTCTGGTCTACCTGTCTCAGAGGCTGACACACAAAGCAGTTCCTTCTCAGACTGACAATATTCCCCTCCTCATGTGGAGGACGCTCGTGGGAAACCTCTCCCTGCCATCCTCGCCGGCAAATGGCCTGGGACTGAAATGGGACCTGCACTATGAACCTCCGGACTCAACAGAGCCTCTGGCCCTGTCCAGGCAGCAGGGACCCAAAGGTTGGAGGAGGAGGAGCTGCAGGGAGGGCTTCTCGAACGTTCTGAGTGTTCCAGGGAACAATCCAGGTTTCAAGGGTGTGACTGAAAACACTGGTGCACTGACTTTCATGAAAGAAACCAAAGTTATGATTTGCTTTCCAAAAAGCTGTTTGCTAATTGAGGAGATAGGAATGCACCTGTCACACTCACTTTAATAAGTCTACCATCCGCTTCCTTGTAAGCAATTTCCACAGGTGCAGCAACATCACTGCCTTTTAGAGCCAGAAGTGTCATTATACAAAGTTCCATAACTATCTTAGGGTTTGGGCCATGAATGGACTTCAAGGACCCGTTAACATCTGGAAATATATGCACTTTGGCAGGCGTCTGTGAGTATCTGCACTTTTTTCTAGGAAGATGGTTTATCAATGTTGTTATCTCAGTCCAGATAAAAAAAAAAGTGTGTCAACCATAAGTCCATAGAGACAAAACATAAACAGACAATACACAGCTAACAAGTGGGGCAGGATGCACTCCTTCCTGTAGGAGAAGGTTGATATGAAGTGTAGAAAGACAGACAGAAAAATCAACTTTTTGCCGCCATCTTGTTGATTGCTTCAGGAGTGATCATCCAAGAAAGTTCAAGTCATTGGTGAAAGTTTGAGGAGGGAAGAGGAGGTAGGCTCAGTCTTAAAGCGTCTCCACAGAGACTACTTACTACTTATACAAAGGGAAACGTGGTCACTGCAGTGGAGGAACCCACGGGACACCCCTCCAACCAAATTATTCAAGTGGATGTCACCAACCAACAACGAGATGAATTGGCCTCACAGCTTCCGAAGTCGTGTGCCAAGCCACAGCCTCACTCCCGAGGTCTCCCTGCCCAAAATGCACAACCTAAATCTGAACATGAGGAAACATGACACTCACCCCAAACCTCAATTCTACAATTCAAAAATGTCAGTGTCACAAAAGACAAGGAAGATAGGAGAAGATGTTTCAGGTCAAAGGAGACCAAGGAGGTGTGCGGAGCTAAACCGAAGGGCAACCTGGGACTGGGCACTGGGTTAGGAACAACTGCTACAATGTACATTATTGGGACATTATTGGGACATTTAGTGAAATTTCAATATGGATTGTGGATTACAGCACCACGGTGTCAAGGCAAGTTTTCTGACTTTGATAATTACATTGTGGTTTTGGAAGAGGCTGTCCACAGAAGGACTGTGACCTAAAAGGACTCAATATCTTTAACTGGATCTCAAATGGTTTGTCAAATGCAAATAATTGTATATCATCATCATCATCATCAATATATAAAAGAGAGAGAAGCAAACATGCCACAGTGAATCTAGGAGAATGGGACTCTGATGCTCATACCGTGTTTCCCGAAAATAAGACCTAGCCTGACCATCAGCTCTAACGCGTCTTTTGGAGCAAAAATTAATGTAAGACCAGGTATGATATTACATTAAAATAAGACCTGGTATCATATCATATCATATCATATCATATCATATCATATCATATCATATCATATATTATATTACATTATACCTGGCTTATATTATATTAAAATAAGACTGGGTCTTATATTAATTTTTGCTCCAAAAGACGCATTAGAGCGGATGGTCCAACTAGGTCTTATTTTCAGGGAAATGCAGTAGTACTATTGTAACTTTTCTTGGAGGTGGAATTTTTCAAATAAAAATACTCTAAATAAAATTAAACATCTTTGACCTGGTCCTTCACCCCCATTTTACAGACGAGAATTTCAGTCTCAAAGAAAGCTAAAGTCATTTGTGCAAGTTTGAGGTAACATCTTTCAGTCAAGTAAGAGTTTATCATCTGTCAGTGGAAAAAGCTGTATTAAAACCTAGATTTCCTGGTGTTCTTTCCACCTTCTCAGCCAGAAAACTCCCATGTTTATGTTTTAAATTTCTGTTGTGTAACCCAGGCCATATTGTCGACAGGTTGGCACTAGCCTTTAATTCCTTTTTGTAAAGTGGAACCATTTCCCCTTGTCACAGACGATGGTGTGGAGGACAGCATCGGGGAAGGCTGCTTATACCTTCTTGCCGCAATAACGGAGACACCAAGCACATTTTACCCCAGTTTTCAACTCCTGCCCAGTATGTGGAAAAGCAGGCAGCTTTGCAGGAGGGGGCATTGCTGAGAGTCGCCTCTTTATCACAGAGCCTGCGAAGAGAACAAGAGCTTGGCTCACCTCTGACACACGGGGTCGGTGTCGCAGCGGCCGCCCAGGGGCCAGCCCACGTGTTCCAAGACTGGGAACATGTCACTCGATAGATAAGCGGTGCCTCGGAGCTCCTAACGTCTTTGGGAGGCACAAAGGACCACAGATTTCCAGAGATACTGCTCCTGTCTCGGGAAGAGTTTCCAACAGGGGAAATAGGAGTCGAGCTAACCCCATGCTTTCAAGGCTAAGTAACTGCCCTGCGATGTGCCCCAGAGACAACATCACACAGCAGCAGCTGCCCTGTTGCGTCAGGCCCATGATCAAGGATGCGTCACAGTGATTTTCTGTTACATTGTGACCATAATGTGGTGCTCAGGGCGTGGGCCCCAGAGCCCAGAGGTGTTCGTATTTCTCCCAAAATGCCAGTCACTAGCTCGGGGACCCTGGACAACGCACTTAAACTAATTTCACCTCCAGTTCTCTACCTGTAATATGGAGATAATTATAGCAGTATTCTTCACTTATGCTTGATAAAGTCAGCGGCCACCATTTAGTGGCCGTAGTGATGTACTTATTTAAATCCTACCTTGTTTGAATTTAAGACCATGATAGAACAGATGCAAAACATTTAAACGGATAAATTGGCTGCAGGAAAAACAAGGCAAAGAGAAGGAGACTCTGCCTTCAGTGGTAAATGCCCTTCAGGGCTCTGCCACCATCCCCTCTCGTGAGCTGCAGAATCTTTGCTTTCTAGCGTCCATGATGGAAGAGTGTACACTGATAATGTAAGCAAATGTAGGACGAGCGTTTTCTTGCTGTCCTGGATTTCGGCCCCAGTCTTGAAGCTGAGAATAGTGAAGAGAGAGCTGGGGGCGGGGGGGTGCTTGAAAAAGGGAGGGCGGCCTCTCAACTTGGCTGGATGCTTGCTGAGCCACAGGTTTTCCAAAGCCCAGCCTCCTCAAAGTTAAGCACAGCATGAGGAAACAGGTGGGAGAGCTGGGTCTGTGCCCACGCCATGCCTCCATGTTTGGGGGAATGGAGACCTGTACCTGCCCTTTGCCTGGACAAGTCTGAAGGTGGGAAGCTGGCGGGCACAGCCGGGGTGGAGGGACCAGGTGAGAAGACTGCAACGGGAGGCAGCCTTCCTTCTGCCCCTCGGGAAGATCGGGAGCCGATGGGCTGTGTGGTGGTGGTGGTGGCACCTTGCCCAGGAGCCTGTGAGCTGGTACCCTCAGCGGACTGGTGCTGAAAGAGACCTTCTGGGGGGACATCGCCTGGGTCAGAAACGTGTGCAGGGCTGTGGTTCCTGGAGGGGTGTCTCCACAGACCCACAGAAGCACCCAAGAGGCACAGTCACTTTTGGAACCAAGAGAAAAAATTTAAAAACAGCACCACCTGCACCAAAATGGCAGTTTTGCTTCTGTCGTCCTTACTCCCCTTATCCCAGACCCCAAAGGTGGGAACAAGTAGGGAAGGAGAGAAAGCAAGGAAAGTTCTAGAAAGTCTAAACACCTTCTGTTGTCTTGATTTAGAGAATCCTCCACCCCACTCCCACCTGCATGCTGAAATGGTAAATAAGAAACTCGGATTTTGTATAGAGTTCATTAACTTTATGATGTCTAATGAGCTGTTCTAACACCTGAGTGGAACCAGAAAACTTTGGAAGCCACCCAGGTTGTCTTGGAGAGGCACAGGAGGGCTGGCCTGCCTATTGAAACACCATCAGGACACTGCTTTTGTTTCCAGAATGTAGTGTTCTGTGGGGACCCCTAAGGCAGGGGCATGGATTCCTCAGGCCCCCGTTTCTCAGAGTGGTGCTTCCCTGTCCAGACCTCAAGAGAAATGTCCCTGTTTCATACCAAGAGGAAGGCAATAGTCTTTCTTCATAGGCTTACGTCCCATCCAAGCCTAGGGAAGGGATTGCAAGGAAGCTCCAGTGACAATGCTGAAATACTTTTGGTTGATCATGCATCAAGAGCCAGTTATTATTTTTAATACATTTGACAAACCCAAAACCATCTTGGTTTTCTTTTCTCTGATAGAAAACAAACACATAATAATCCCCATCTTTATGGAATAAAATCTTCCACCTTTTAAGTAGGTACTTTATATTCTGTATCACTAATTGTCAAAACAAATCAGGCAGAAAGGCTCAGAGAGGTTGTGTGACTTTTCCAAAATCACACAGTGAGAAGATGATGGGTTGGAAACCAGATTTCCGTTATAACCAAGCCCAACTTCTTTCAAGTTGTTTTGCTGTCCTGATTCTCTCATTCATTATCTCGTTTACTTATCACTTCATCCACGTGCTTTGCTATGCACAAACCTACCGTGTTTCCCCCAAAATAAGACATAGCCGGACTGTCAGCTCTAATGTGTCTTTTGGAGAAAAAAATTAATATAAGACCCAGTATTATATTATATTATATTATATTATATTATATTATATTATATTATATTATATTATATTATATTATTATATTAGAACTGGTTTCATATTATATTAAAATAAGACTGGGTCTTATATTAATTTTTGCTCCAAAAGACACATTAGAGCTGATGGTCTGGCTAGGTCTGATTTTTGGGGGAAACACAGTAATCTACACACAGCACTAGGGGGATCAAAGAGAAAGAGCAAAGCAGGACACTCAGCTCTTGTTCTCAAGGACCCTCACCTCTGTGGTGCAGTTGGGAGATAAGAAACCCATGGAGAGAAGTTGGGGAGTGAATGCAGGTGTTAGAAAACACAGACCAAACTTGGTGTAACTCTTTAGGGATGAAAAACAGGGGAGCAAGAAGTTTGCCGATGAGGGGTTTGTAGATATTAGTGTTTGAACAGCCATTGACTTTGCACCTCTATCTTCTTCCATCACTTGTCCAGGCAGGTTCTACTTGGATGCTGGTACCCAGGTCACTCCCTCTGGCTCCAGTGCAGAGAGGTGCTGGGCAGGTGCTCTGTGTTTGGTGGGCAGAGGGGGTGCGATTGCCAGAGCAATGTCTTTACTTTGGAATTTTGGGAAGGCAGTGAAATATATTGTTGAGTTTCATCTGATGCTGAGCATAACAAACCAAACTTTGAATGGTAGCTGTGGGATGCAGAATAGCGCCCCACCCTCCCATGACATCCTCTTCCTGTTGTCAGCTCAAAAAGGCTAAAACAAATGCAAAAACAGGAAAAAAAATCCTCTCCAGTTCCAAATTCCAGCGTGCAGCCCTCTTCTGTAACAATTTCTCTCTTGTTGTGTTTTATGTCGTAATTTATGTTCTCTTGTCCTACGTTTCTTCCCAAAGAAACCATAAGCTCTTTAAGGAAGTGATGGTCTTACTTATATTTGTATATCACACAAAACTAAAGACAAGAACTCCTGAATGAACAAAGGCATGGATGCTGCAAAGGGATAGCACGTCACCAGGATTTACAAGGCAGAGGGGAACTAGGTTGTGGAGAGAGGGGACTTTACACAAATCTAACCTGCCTACGCTTTTTATGGGATAAACTAAACTACTTGAAAATACTATGCTAGAAACTACTGGAGAAACACTACAAATCACTAGAAAACCATTTTTATACGCTTTCTCTTCAAGGTAACTGCCCTTACAAAGTGAAGACAGAGTGAATATTTCATTGCCGTCTTTTTAAGATTCAGAAAGGAATGTCTTTATAGCACGTTGAAGTTACCCTTAATGTAAACATTTGGGAAAACCCAAATTTGAGCTGAGCGATCAGGCACAAAATCTCAGTACCTTTTCCTGCCACATATAATGGCATCTGTTACCCCACATTAAACCTCCTCTGTGCGTCTCTCTCGACGGAGTTCTTTCGTTTGGTGAATACATCTTGAATGATCTGTACTGGGTCTTGGGGTGCAGCTGTGAGCAAGCAGACAGTGAGCAGACATCTCAAGTCCAAGGTCTTTCTCAGATTGATGTCAGCTCCTGGATAATGATGGTTCATGTGGGGTCTTGATTGCCATGGTCCTCGTTTGTGGGCACACCGTTTAGCAAAGACGTGACCTCATTGGCTGCATAAAATTTGGTCAAGAGTTTCCTTATTATTTGTTCTTTTGCTGTGTATTATGCAGAAAAAGTTACCTTCATGATGTGCTTTAAAAAAAAGCGTTATATTTGGGTATAATGGACATGTAAAAAGCTGTGCATAGTTACTGTATACAACTCGATGAATTTAGGGACAGGGGTAAATCTATGAAAGTATCATCACCATCAAGGTTGTAAGCATCCCCATCTCCTCCCAAAGTGTCCCCCACCCTCTTTATCACGATATGTTGTGTGTGATTAGTAAGAAACATCAGACGTGCCTTCTTAGCAAATTTTAAGTGTACCATACAGCTCTGTTAGCTGCAGGCATTGTGCTGTATCGTAGGTGGTCAGAGGGTATGTGAATCACTTCTGGAGGTTACTGTGCGGGGGAGGTGGCTTCCAGCAGGAGGATAAGAGCTGCTCCCAGGCATGCTCTCTCTCTCTTTCCCTGTCTCCCTCCCTTCATCCCTCGTCTAAGAATCACAGTGGCAGAATTATAACCATTAGGCACTAATTCCACTGAATTATGTAATTCGTCATTCCTTGCTCTTAAAATCCAAGTTCTGGGATGATTAGCTCACTCAAGTACCAGCACTTCAGCATCAATTATTTTGTTCATCCTTCAGTTTATGCATTTATGCATGTCCTCTCAGCTGGGTGATTTCAGAGAGTGGGGCTTAATAAAGTACAGGTCAGAGGTTCCCGACAAAACCAAAAGTAAGATAGGAAAGTGCCTTTTTCTTTAAGTCTTGGCTCAGAAGATGGCACAGTTTATTCTGTGGGTTTCCAAATTCTACTGGTCGATGCAGTCTGTGTTGCTCCAAATACATTGGCTGCTTAAGGAGGAAAAAGAGGTTGGGCCTGGATAAGGAGGGGAACAGAAGGGAGCATAACTCAAAAGTTAGGGTTCCTTCTCTTCTTAGTTGTGGCAGGTAGAAAGCAGTTGTGGCTGAGACGTTATGAACCCACCCTGCTCCCATCTCCCTCCGCTGCTCTAACTGTGTGGACCTGGAGAGTGAAGTTAAACCACGTGAAGTGAAGTTAGCAGCTGCTTCCAATACACAACAGGGGGAAATTCCTAAAACTGTAAATACGTTCATTTGTGTCTGTGGACAGTATGCATGTGTGTGTTTATTTGTATGTATGTGTACATATGCACACGTGTACACACATTTATGTACTTCATGAGAAAGTGCTGCACTGTGATTTGTGCTCTGAGTCAAGGTGGCTGTTTGCTGCTGGCAGTAGTAATGATGACAAATGCATGGGTACTTTAGCATTTCCAAGGCTCTGGAGAGTAACAGATACGTTTTTGAAGGGAAGCTGATACATGTCCAGGCGTAAGTAAGATGCATGTTGTCATCTTTCAGATTCTGCCGCATTGACTCCTGATTTTCCCTGGAAGGTTGTTAAGCTTCCTTCCTGCTTACATGTCATTTTGTCGCAAATCGTGCCTTCGGTTCTAGCTCTATGTCAGTGAGTTGTCTTTTATGAAGGGGGACTTTGGAGAGATTAATATTTGGGCTGTTCAAAAGATGCTCATAGATGTTCTTTTAAAATAAAATTTCGTAGATAATTTTGACTATCGGATATAGAATGACAAACTGTTTCAGTATGCTTTCCTGGGAAACTATGAGATATTAAATCTCTTAAGTATTTTAATACCTCTATTCTATTTTTATCATGAGTTAATTCAACATTTTACACAAAACTTAGTGGAATTTAAATGAGTTCTGAAAATTAATATTAATTAGAATGGGTACATGCTCAAAAGCTTTCTTTTTTCAAAAAAAAATTCATTAACAACTATTTTCATCAACCTCAAACCTATTAAAAGAATGAACTAGGGCGTAGTTATAGAATTATACCTGGATCTTTTGTTTAAGGATTCTTTTCTCATGACACTGTCTTTTTACTGCCTACTTCCTTAGGAGGCGTAAACAAATTACTTTTTGAATTCAAAATGAGTTTTTAATCCGAACATATTTGGGTGTCCAAAATATGGATGAAATATAGATGACTGAAAAGAAGAAATTCCCTAAAATTTTACCGAGGAATGTCAGGTAGGAGCCAAGGAGACTGTTGTGAAAACCACACCAGCAACAGCAGGACTGAGTGGGCCGCCTTCCAATAGCTACATATTGTTCACCAGTGGAACGTGAAAACGCCAGAAAAATGTGAAGTGCGTCTCCAGCTGTCTTCTCTGGTTTCTTCCTGGCTGTCCAT
This sequence comes from Rhinolophus sinicus, assembly GCF_036562045.2. Lineage (NCBI taxonomy): Eukaryota > Metazoa > Chordata > Mammalia > Chiroptera > Rhinolophidae > Rhinolophus > Rhinolophus sinicus. The sequence continues at coordinate 195,213,899 of NC_133753.1, read as the reverse complement.
TGGTTTATGTAACACCATTGGCTCTCTTTTCTAAACTTCAGAGGAACAGAGATGTGGAGCCATTCTGTTTTAAAAGCCATCTGTCTCCTTCCAGATCCTCTGTGCCAGACGTGTATTTTCTTGAGGGTATCTGTGGCATTCTTGTTGAAATTCCAAGGGACTCAAAGAAAAGCAACAAGTATTTTTAATAAACATGCTGAAAATTCTTTGTTCAGCTAGAAGTCAGAGTTTAAGTGCCGGATTCATGTTACTGTGTGCATATCCATTTTACTCTCCCACTCTATGCATGTGCACACGTGGAGTCTCCTAACCCTGCTTAGAGTAAAACATGTCTTGTGGAAACATTTTGTGAAGTCCGTGTTTAACCAGAGATGTTAATAAGTCAATGCCTAGGATAGTCAGATGAACCGAACACTTCAGCTCTTTAGAAAAAGACACTGTAATTCCCAGCTTAGCTGTCCCACCACACTATGGCAACATGGCATGCTAAACTCAGGATAGCGTTGTGTTCTGGGTAGGTGTCACACTTAAGCTATTGTTTGGTAGGCCTTGGGAATATTTGAATTGTTTTATGGATTTGGAAAATGAAGTATGTTAATTGTGTTGGCGACTACTGGGATCGGGCAAGACAATTCCACACCAACACTGGAATATACGACAGACATAGATGATGCGTAGGTTACGATGATGAGTTCAACGGTTAGCTTGAACCGTATGGAATTTGTGCTGTTTGCCTCTCTTTGCCTTTATAACAATTATTTACTATGGCTTGACTTAATGTTTAAGGAAAGACTTCAATTTGAATTTATGTCAGTCTATTTCTGAATTGATCTGCCAACCTTCTGTAGCTTCCAACGGGAGAGAAAGTAGGCATGCATTGGAAATGTTGGGATAAAGTTGGGTCTATTCAGTGACATGACCCGAAATGGTCTGTTTTTCCTCTGAGAGTGCAAGAGTGAGGTAAGCCTTAGTGACAGAGGAGGGTCCCCTGGCAGGGAGAGTGTCACAATGTCTTCTGTTCATTCTGTTAGCCTTGCACATCAGTCCACAGTAAAGGGACACCTGTGCTACGGTCACCTAAGAGATCAGTCATGTGTGCTGACCCCTGGGATATGCGTAGTTACAGTGATAGCAACACCAAGAAAGAGAGGTCTGGACCATTTTCTGGTGTCCCTGTGGCCAGGACATGCTGCTGTGTTGGGTAGCAGAGCACCTGGCCAGTGGCCCATGGATGACAAATGTGTCCGGAGGGATGTTCCCAGGTAAAGAATGGAGGATTTTGTCCCTGGATTTTAGGTTATGTAACACCATGTGGAGAATTGGAAACCTGTTCACATCAACAATGGATGTATGATGTTGCTCAGTTGTTCTGCTGTCCTCTTGTTCATGGTGTAAGTCTTGAGGGGAAAATACAACTGACCCAGACGAAAGGAGGGAAGTGGAAGCATGGTGACCCAGGCAGGGGCATCGCATCACCAGGACTCAGGAGAGGCGCTGTCTGGCCCCTTGTCACGCATGGCTCCTTTCCACCAAAGTCTCTTCTCGTTTCCTCTTTCCTTCTAATGTCTTGTCTTCCTTCCACCAACTAAAGACATGTTAACAACTTTATACATATATAGTCTGAGAATTTTTAAAACTCAGATAATTAGAAACATTAGTTTTGCCACCAAGAGAATAGTTGATAAATATCTTGAACATACTGATTTTACCATCAGTAAGAGCCTGAGGTTTAGAGCATCAAAGATCTCAGTGTGATTCTCAACTCTGCCATTTGTGGGCCAGGAAGATAGAAAAGTCACAGCCCTTCTTCTCCTTCTTCTTCCTCTTCCTCTTCCTCTTTCGCTTTTCCTCCTCCTCCTCTTCCTCCCGCTCCCCTTCCCCCTCCTTTCTTCATAGTCAGAACATTTAAGTTCTATCTCTTCACAAAACTCAATTACACAATACAGTGTTACTAACTATAGTCATGTTATATGTTGAATCCTCAGACTGTATTCATCTGAGAGCTGAAAATTTGTACCCTTTTACCAACCTCTCCCTCACTCAACTTCTTTAAACCTCGATTTTTCTGATCTATAAAATGAAAATTAATTATGAAAATTAACTATTTATCTAGAATCTCAATGTATTGGAACCTTTACACATTGTTAGTGAAACTATGACCATATAGCCGTATGGTTGTATCTTAGAAGTTAAACACATCAGTCCACAGTAAAGGGACACCTGTGTGTCATAAATTTACCATATGACCTAATTCTTTTACTCCAAAGTAGCTACCAAAGAATAATGAAAACATATGTCCTAAATGCAAATATTCATATCAACACCATTTATAACAAGCAAAATGAAGAAAACCCCAAAGATTCATCAACTGATGAATGGATAAATAAAGTACAAAGTACAGTTTTATCCATGGGTTAGAATAATATTCAGTAATAAAATGAAACAAAATACACATGCTATGACATGGGTGAATGCCAAAAAACATTCTTCCAAATAAAAGAAGTCAGACACAAAATACTATATATTGTATGATTACATTGAAATGAAATGTACAGAAAAGACAAATCTATAGGGACAGAAAGTACATTGGGGGTGGCTTGGAGTTGTATTGGGATGGGAATCAACTATAAATAAGCATGAGGGATCTTATTAGAGTAATGGGAATTTTCCGAAGCTGGTTTATGGTACTGGTTGTACACCTTACACACTTCAGGGGCGGAAGGGTCTTTACTGAAAAGAAGAAATCTAGCCTCACAGGTCAACCTCAAAGCCATTAAGAACAGATGTAAAATATATGAGAAGAAAGCTTAGGCGACAGAGTTATCTGTCAGCCTTATATTTTCCCAAATTGAGTAAAACCATTCCTTTTGAATCTTTGCTCACAAAGATGATTTTTGTTCAGAAATTGGAAAGTGCAATTAATATGGAAAGAACATTGCCACCAACAACTTGCTTACTCTAGACTATTGTCCAGAGTTAAAATAGAATATTTTCACTTATATGTTGGGTAGTCTGGATAAGGAAAACCGAAGAGATATGCAGATATAAATAAAAGCCCTGCTTCCATTTTTCTGGCTTTGATCTAATTTGAAATGTTCTGAGTGGTAGAACTTCTATCCGTCCTCCTGAAAGCCTTTCTATTAGTCAAATATTTGCTATTATCAGAAAACATTTCCTGACATTGAGTCTAAATTTTTATCTTTTTATGGCATTATACAATTTAGTTAATTCCATTAGCCTATTAGCAGATCAGACATGGTATTCATCTTATTACCCATTTTCTTGTTGCTGCATCGTGACCATGTGGATCTAAAGCAAATGGGAAGTGAAGTTACTGTCAGTGACTTTTATTTCCTTCTTCCATCTCACAGACAGAGGGAGTCAGGTCAATAGAACATAGAATACAGTGTGATTATGTGTCACCGCACAACTGGTCTCTGTCAATATCTATGCATGAAGAGGAACCCCATTTGCCTGGGAAGATTGTTTTCTGCCTCAACAAGTCAAATATTTGGTTATCTACTTCAGTTTTCCCTACGGGCTATTAGCAACTGCTGTAGTGAGAGAACATAGACAGACAATTATGACTGTCTGAAGACCCTGATACGAATGATCAAAAGTTCATTTCATGTTGCTCGCACGTCCAGTTATTCAACACATCGTGACGTTTCAGTCAGTGACAGACCGCATGTGTGAGGGTGGTCCCCTAAGATTACAAAGGAGCTGAAAAGTTCCTGTCACCTAGCATCCCCATCGTAATGTCCCAGCACACCACATTATTCCTGGGTTTGTGGTGACGCTGGTGTAAGGAAACCTACGTGCTGCCATCCTATAAAAGTACAGCATGTACAGTGACAGTCGTGGGCTCCCCATCTAGGCTTATGTAAGCGCACCCCACACTGTGATGTTCGCACAGCGAAGACGTCCCCTAACGACGCAGTTCTCAGAACATATCCGTGATTAAGTGGTGCATGATCGTAATATGAATCTAAAGTTTGCTCAGACACAAGTAAAATGTTAGGCTATGAAAAGGCAGAGGTAAGCTACAATCCTCTTGTTATGGGGAAAAAAGCCAACAGGCCCCGGCTAGGAATCACGTCGGCTGTTTCTGTGGCGGGTGCCTGCTGCAGCTGTTTTCCAATGGGTGGTTGATAAAAACAGGAGTTGGGAAAACTCAATACTTCGGGCCAATACTGGTCATGGCTCACTAAGACAAGTGAAGGAAAACTATGCCTTGGCTCTGAAGCATCTGAATCCAGGTTCCCCGGGGCTTCTACCTTCTCTCCTAAGTCACTGAACCTCTAAGTCTTTGACACCCTCATAACTGGAGAGCCAGCATCACTTAATGCCCTTCTGGGCATATTTCATTTGATGAAACAATAAAACCTCAAAGTACCACATAAGGCCACAACTTCACTGCTACTTCACCCCCGCCCATGCTCCCTTAACTTCTCCACATTTGAACACGCCCATTTTCTTAAAATAGGAATCGCTAAAGTACAAAAACTTGTTTTAAAATATTCATAGTAGTATTTAGTAGAAATACATTAATTTAAATCTGCCCATAACTTTGAATTCTAAAGGCCAGGTTAATTTAATAAAAATCCTGTTTCATGCATTTAAAAAAAATGACTTGAATACATTGTCTCTTTAGCTTAGTTAATAACTTTACTACAAATTCAGAGAAAAGGACTTAGCTTATGCTGTAAGATGACTCAAATAGGAGAACGTGTGGGTGGGCAGAACAGCACCGTCTCTACTTCTGAGCCAGGGAATGATAATGTGGGATCACAGTACATGGACAGTATCTGGTACAAAAAACCAAGGATGGCAAACACATTGAATGATGGCAACAGAAGTGCCTTGGTGACATGGCAGGGGTCTGAAGAATTATACCAGAGACTCAGTATGTTAAGGATGAAATCTGCAAAGGAAAGCCCAGGCAATTTCGTATTTCCCTTTGTGATCAGCATTAAAGATACTTAAAAAGTACTAGGTCCAGTGAGCTGAAGTTAGTGCTCCAGTCCCGGAAATCTCCTATGTGCCCACCTCCCACTGCCTTTTCCTGCACACCCAACAGTAAGGATGATTCCTTTTAAATTAGTTTATGTCTGGGCAGCGTTTCCTCCTCGATAACAAAGCATCCTACTCAGTGAGCTCTTTGGACTTCAGAGCATTGCAACCTAACAAAAGGCAGAAGCACCTCCACCAGATGCAGCAATCTGACCATGTAGGGGGCAGACTTAGCCCACTTGAGTTGTCCAGTGGGGTCAATCTCACCAACATGGACTCTCTTTCCACGTCCAGTGATGTTGTTCTGGAGCCGGCGAGGTGGGACTCCCATTAAGGGAAGGCTGAGGGGCTGCTCAGTAGACCTTCCCTGGTTGGGGGCACTTAGCACCAGGCAGTGCATCAATCCCAGAAGGCCTGGCATGCCCTTGGGCACAGAACAACATCTTTAGAGGGATCTCGACTCTGGTTTTGGAGGGGCCACCCTTCTAGGTTGTCAAATCATTGTGGGGTGCTGCAGGATGTCCCAGCGCCCCACTCCTGATTCTCATGGTCTAATTTTCTCCCTGGGACACATTTCCTGGAATCTTAAATAGAGGGCATTCAGTCAGTCATACAGACTGGTCCAATACCTTTTCAAAGCAGATATTTCTATATTCTCTCTCTCGGCACCCGACTCTTCTGTCTTCCAGGGGTTATTCCTGAGGTTTCTGGGTCTCTGATCTTTTGGTGATACCATAACCTGTGAAATATTTTCTAAAGTCATTTTGTCCAACCCAATTTTTAATTGTTATTAGAGAAGAAATCAGTATAATGTGATTAGATGGACAGAACTTTCATTCATGTCTTATGAGGAAATGATGTCTCCCTTTCAAAAGAAAGCTTCAAAGGAACAACCGACAAAGGCCAGCACGGTACCTTGAAAAGCAGGTGTGAATCAGCGTCTCTCTTGGCTTCAACATCTCTGTATGGTTAGGGACTGTCTTTCTCCTACTCATTCTCTGGTCCTTCTATCTGCCGCCCATCTACCAACCTTTCATCCACTCTCCTCATCCCACCTTTTAGGACGTGGCAAGAGCCGACTGTACCCATCAAAATACAACACACGTCTCAAAGTCTTTTCTAGTTCAGCCATTAAAGCTACTAGAACACTCCAAAAATTTTCAAGCCCAACCCAACTTGATGATTTTGGAAAAGTCAATTGAAAAATAAACTTTGTTCTGGGGAAATATGAAATGTATCCAGTGAAAACAAATTCAGTTCTTTCACTGTTAACAATAAAAGGATTCATGGCAAATTAAAGTACCACTTGTAGAGATTGTTATGTCTGGTCGAACACTGAGTGACACCCTCTACAGACTTTAATTGCTTTTACAGCACTCTATTTGGTGCTGGGTTTCCTGTTTGTCTTATCGAGGCAGTAAGGACACCGTGTATTCTCCTCACAGGACATATCCCATTTCACCCAGTAATTGTCAAGACTTGGGAAAAGGTTAACTAAGCTTATTTAAAGACCTACATAGAAAAACTTTTTGAATAATTATCTTTTCTAAAAGATAACATAAATCAAAGCACATGTTAATTATAAAATGTCTTGGTCTGCTTAGTAATTTTACCTAAGAAATTCACGTTTCAATAATAATGTATTCATGACATTTTTATTAATGTTTTATAGATTGCAAAGAGTATACATAAGCCTTACTCACTCTTAAAATAGCATTTGGAGCTAGGTAATATTACCTTTCTTGTTTTCTTATAGATGACAAAATTGTAGTTCAAACAATGTGCATAATTAACACAAACATGTAACCAAAGTGATAAACTGAAGTTTTCATTATGCTTCGTTACTGCTCACGAATTCTTAGATTGAAGAATAGTTCATGGACTTATACGTAGTAATACACACAAGAGGAACAGATGGGCTCCTCATATTCTATCTGAAGCTTGATCCCTCCCCCCTCTTCTTCCCAGAATGGAACAGCATTACGTCATATCCTACCCATCATGAGCCGAGAAATGGCACCAAACGACGACCCTGAGTTACATGGAGAGCCCGAAGGTGTCATTCCCACTGAATAGTTTTATGGCACATGAGACCAAGAGCACATCTAGGAGACGTACAAGCTCTGGTGGCATGGTAGAGAACACGAGCGAAGTTCTTACCCTTGCCATTTTTGTTTTGTGGCTAAAAGTTTAACAGATATAGAATTTGAAGTCATTCATTGCTGAAATTAGAGAGGATCATCTTTACATTTTTAAAAATGATATGATATTATTCTTCTGCATGTGTCAGAGGGCAAGATAATTGTGTTGGCTCTGCGATTGTTAAGCCAAGGCACGTGCATCTATCCACTCCTTAGTTCAATCACAAAAGAACATAGGTGGTGTAACCTTTGTCTCAGTTCTAATTAAATGTTGACCTAATCCTGAAGGTAAAAACATAGAAATCTCTCATTAGAATTTAGGCTTTATGAGGACAGGAATCTTTTTTTCTGGTACATGATAGGGGCCGAACATGTAATATTTGAATGGAGTAGATAAATAGATATAGACATAGATATAGATATAGACATAAAGATAACTTTTTCAACTCTGATCATTCTTATCGTTGCCCCTAGTAATCATTGTCCCTATTCCTCCCTAATAACAAGACTCTTAATTTTTATCTGGCCGCATGGCCATTGTAGAAGAAACACTGCATCGCCCCCTCTCCCCAGCAGCCAGCTGCGGCCATGTGGCTGGGTTCTGACCAGTGGGTGGAAGGGACTCTCCTGCCCATGTTCAGGCAGGTAACCTACCTCCTTCCTGCTGACTGGGATGTGTTTGAGATGGCTGGGACACCAGAAGTCCAGACGTAGAAGCCCCATGTTGAGGATGGTGGGGCGACAGCGCAGATGGGTCTGGGGTCCTAACAACCATGGTGCCAGTTCCAGCCCCAGAATGCTTACTTCAGACTTCTTTACACTAGAAAAAAATAAACTGCAGTTTTGAATACGCCACTGCTATTTTGGGTTTTCTGTCACTCACCATCAAAACAAATCGTAATGGATACAAATGGATCGTCATGCATATTAGTGACAGAAATAAATACATCCTTCCATAATGCATGTATAAAGTTATCTAAGAGGTGGGTTAACACAGCATATTATTGTATTGATATATTCTTAGTTTGTGTTTTCTGAAAATGAATTGTATGACGTGTTGGTCTTGCTTGTAACCAATGTTGACATGTCCTAAGAAACCCAGTCATTCAGCTGCATTGCTTGGTAGAACTTCAGAAGGAAACCTCTGCGCATCTGGTTTCTTGCTGTCTGTCGTCAATGCTCAGTACCTGGCAGCTTCAGGGATGGGATCATTGAAGGTGAAGATGAAGAATCTTGACATCTCAGCACCTCCACAATCTGGTTTTTGTATTACAGCTTTACTCTGTTTTGAAGCAAATTCCCAGAAAACCAGTCTTATACATTTTTGTGGCAAAGCACCAGGCCAAAGACACAGAGTAACTATTTTTCCATTAACCTGATGTATTTTCTATGAGCAAACTAATTCCTACCCATGACTCCAAGCACCCCCTCTACCCTAGTGACCCCACATTCTCCTGTTCCTCAACCGTCTTAAATGATGCTTTCTCAATCTACTTTGTGTTCATTCTTAAAGCGAATATTTTATCAAAATTCATTCATTTCTTTTTTATTTATGAAAGGCAGTTCATGATAATTAAGCTTTTCACTACCTGCAGCTCTCATGATACTTTCCCCCCAGTCCCAATAGGGTTTCTGACGTCACTCTCTCTTCCTTGCTGATAACTACTGCTTTCTTCTTGGTCTTCTGTTCAGTTGCATCTTGGGCATCTCAGGGTGTTTCCAGCTCAGCACTGTCTTATTGGAAGCTGTGGTCTTCGTCGTCCCCTCCACACCTGTCCCCGCCTCCTCTGTTTCTCATGCTGATGAATGTACGCTAATAGCCTAAGTGACCAGAGTCAGAACCTAGGTAGGAGTTATCCAGACTCTTGCCGTATTCACTTGGTTACCAACTCATCAATGCCAATTCACATGTGTGCTTTTCATTCTTTCAGCCACTACTTATTTAATTTCTCATCCATTCTTGCCTGAATTTTATCAAACTCTTCAATCTCTGCTTCCAGTCTCGGCCCACTTGGACGCATCCTCTACACTGCAATCACAGGGTTCTATGTGCAATGGCAGCTTAGGCACGTTGCTCACCTGTCAGTTCCTGAGCTGGGCGGTCTGAGCAGAGCGTTTGGCCACTGTCTGGCTCTGTTGCCTCATCTACCAGCCTTCCTCTTGCACCCTACACTCTGTCTTTGCAGAAGTTTGCAACCTGGGGCCATTTGGGGATGGGATTTGAGCTCAGGCCTGCATCCAGGTCTATGTGCTCATTTTGCTCTAGGAAGGCTTTACAGCTCAGCATACTCTGGCATACTCTCTTGACCCCCAACCCTGGTGAAGGGTCAAGTCTTTTCCTGCAGATCTATTTGACCAGACGGTGAGCAGTCTGAGAGCTGGGAGGATCCTTTGCCTCTATCTCTAGCATCAAGTTTGGAAATTCACATCTCGTGAGTTCTTACAAGTTAGTTGCTTAAATGAACATGTAAACTCCATTTGAATCATCCATGCCTCTTAATAGAGAGTCATGGATTGTCAGAATAGGCTTGTTTCTCTCCAGTCTCTACCTATTTTTCATATTGCAAGAAAAAATGATAAACGCAGGTAAATTAACTCCTTTCTCTAGAGTAGTTTCTTGTTTTAAGCATATAGTTCCTTCAAGTTCTACCTGATTTTTCTTTCTTTAAAACATGGAACAAAAGCAGCAACTCAGTTGGGATTCTTTTATATCTTTTTTATTTTATTTTATTTTTAGAGCTTCTGGCTTTGTGCTCAGACAATTCACAGATGATTAGAGATCAGTGGGAACTGACCTTTAGAGAATTTATCTCTTATGGGGCAACCATGCTTGGTATGGCCAAAATTATTTGTAATGGTTGACCAAGTACTTTAGACCAAGTCTAAAGAAAAACAGCACGGCTCCACAACTATGAAAACAAACTCACGCTATGATCAGTACCCTAGACCACGAATGTCATTATAATCTGTGGGAATCCCTGACTTTAAAACATCAGTGTGGGCTTTAGGTCAAAAGTAATCATGAACAAGCTTTTCTTTAATTCCACTAATTCACTTGTTTGCATTTAATCACATAGATTTATTTAAAAAGAATGTATATATTTTTTTCTTTCAGAAGAGCTTTAGATTTACAGGAAAACTATGAAGGGTACACAGAGAATTCTAGTTAGTTTTCTCTTACATTAGTGAAGTAGACTTGTCACAGTTAATGAGCTAATATTGGTAGGTTACTATTAACTGAAGTCCACACTTAATTCAGATTTCCTTAGCTTTTGCCTGATGTTCTCTTTCTGTTCTGCGGTCCCATCCAGGACACATGATGTTTAGTTATCATGTCTCCTTAAGTGCTTCTTGGTTGTGACAGTTTCTCAGGTTTTCCTTGATTTGGTGACTTTGACAGTACTGCTCAGGCATTTTAGAATGTCCCTCGATTTGTACTTTTCTGATGTTTTTCACATTGTTTTTTTTTGTGTCCATGAAACAGAAGGACTGAACTGAGTGACTCTGATTTCCCCCAGTGTTTGTACTGTGATCTACTTAGGAGGCAACAGGAACGCTGTCAGGAACCCATCTAATGCATAAAAAGAGACACACAATGCACTAGGGACTCTCGTAGCTTGGATCACTGAAGACGCATTTCAGACAGAGCCTGAGCAAGGTGGCCTGGGCCGCCATGAGCCTTTCTCTTTGGAACATATTAGGGCAATGATACATGCACAGACATAAACATAAGTTAAGCCCTTACAGCTGTTAACTATCCAAACATACACTGGACTTTTAAGACCTTCCTTTTGTCTCCTTTCTCATAATATAGCTTTAAAGCTGTTGAACTTCAGTGGGTGATTGTGGAGTGGGCATATTCTTTTAGTGTTCAACTTGTTCCCAGGCTGAAGTAATTCATAATTTTTTAGCACTGACAATTGCATTTTGGATTCAAAATCTCCAGAGATCAGTGTTGGTAAGGATACAGCTGAAATAAATGTTAAGAAGATGTGGTAAGGAATTCTATACCATATTTCCCCCAAAATAAGATCTAGCAGGACAATCAGCTGTAATGTGTCTTTTGGAGCAAAAATTAATATAAGACCTGGCCTTATTTTACTATAATATAAGACTGGGTCTTTAATATACTATACTATACTATACTATACTATACTATACTATACTATACTATACTATACTATCCTGTACTATACTATACTATACTATACTATAATGTAATATAATACCGGGGCTTATATTAGTTTTTGCTCCAAAAGACGCATTAGAGTTGATGGTCCGGCTAGGTCTTACTTTTGGGGAAACAGGGTATACTGCCTGTCCTGTGGGTTTGTAGGATTCTATGGATTAATAGCTAGAACTCAAGAGAGAAATTAAGTAGACAAATGTCACATATGCTAAGAAACAAAAACTGACCTGCTAAGTGACAGAGGGCTGGATTTCAATACGTGTTCACTGAATTGAATTGGCCTAGGAGGGAGAAGAGATCGCTGCGGTGATAATATTGATACCAACAATAGCAAACACTCACAATAAGGCATACGATACATGTAGGAAATCAACTATCTCCAGGCCCTGTGCCAAGGGCTTGCCAAGCATGGTTTTATTTAATCGTCAAGAAAATCACGTGCCAGGCACAGTAATTATTCCCATTTTAAGATGAGGAAATGGAGGCCAAAAGAAGTGACTTGCCTGAGGTCACACGAGCAGAAATAAGAGAAGCAGTCTGAGAGGCACTGTCCTTCCCAGAGCAACATTCCCGATTTCCTGATGGGAGAGGCACCTGCTCACAGGAAACAAGCCAAGGGCAAGGGATGCTCCTTGGGAAATCACAGAGCACAGAAGTAAATATCCCACCCCCGCTCCGAGTCTATGGAGACATGGCTCCAGAGTTTATCTCAGGTTCCAACATCACAGCTTGAAGACCTAATTTGCCCATCTTAAACAGAACACATGTGCCCCCCACACATACCCCACAACCCTGCATAACTCTCTGTACACAGAGTTTTGGCATTTAGCTGTTTTCAGTGTTTGTGAAATCATAACAAAACTTCTGTTAGCATTTCATTAGCTGAGTGTCTGTTCTCTGACCCATTTAAAAGTCTGATGTAAGATGATCAGACACCTGGCAAGTTAGCCCAAAGCTTTGAGAAATCAAAATCCTTCATGTCTGAGCCGACAATCCAACCCACATTTGGTTATTATCCAGAAAACCGTATTTGCTGTTTCCTGCTTGCTTAGGATAGAATGTTGGCTGGTTCCTGCATTCCACTAGGGTTGATAAATGCTATTAAGCTGGCTTCCCAGTCTTATATGGAATACCAGTGGTTATAATTCTTACTACCATTGAAACTGAATTGACAGACTTTGAATCTGGGATGGTTCAGTAAAGGCAGCCCCCACTCCTGCAACTTACAGTGTTTTGCACATGGTGCAAGTGAGCTGAGATATATCTTGTCTCCAAATATTCTCGTTTCTGTGATTTTCTCAAGCACACTTGGAAACATCATGCAAATTTTAATAGTCAGTGCAATCATTTGTAATAAACTTTGCAAAACAAGATGCTCTTTGTTTAATACTCAAGTGCATTAAAAATCTGGCATTGAGAAGAGCGTTTGCTCTCTTGAGATTCAAAAGAGAGATTCAGTGTCACATAATCATTCCAGAAATTTCAAAATGGCTTCTTTTATACTGTGCCAAGAAGTACCAAGCTCTAAAACCTTCCTATAAAGATTCACCCTGATGTTCCTGTAAATTATTTTAAATATCACACTCATCTATATTTCCTGGATGACAATTGGAGTTCAAAATTGTTTCATTTGAGGCACTGTCCAGTTGCCCTCCATGTTCTTTAGAGTTCCCTATGTGTTCAGATTTTTGCCAAATATTGCTACTGTTAAGAGGAAGATAAAATGTTGTGCTTAGTTTACAATTCTGGGTGCCTCAGGACTGAACTGTGGGCTTCGTTCCTCAGAACATAGACTTGCTCTTTGGTTTTCTTCCTCCTGCCTCCCCCACCCCCATATCAGCTGTCCACAGAGCAGCCCCCATCATGGATGTGGGTGATGTAACAGAGTCCAATGTGGAATGTGCTCTTCACTCGATTTGTAGCTACACACATATATACACACACACGCGCGCACACACACACACTAACTTAAGTCAACTTGCATTAGATGATTTAAAATCCCAAAGTGCGTTGGGTTTAATTACACATTTTGGTCTTTGTATGTGCTTCTATACTCAGATGTTTTTCAGGGGAGGGGAGGAAAGCTCTAATTACACTTGGCTGTATCCTCACTCCCATTGCTGGGTAATTCACAGTCCTCTCCAGGATGTCCACCAAAGCTGGTGGGTCTAGATCCTCAGGGTTCTCTCTGCTCCCAGATCTGCCCACTGTCTGTTTCGTCCCCTCAGTCTAGATCCAACAGCAATACCTTCACCCGTTCTCATAAGAAACCCACTTATGCCACTGACTTCATGAGTTTGATCGACTTTGATGGAACGTTTGGACCCCAGAAGAGGCTCACAGTGCCATCGTGGTGGCTTTCCTCAGCCTTCCTGCCTCCTTCTCCTTTCTCAGGTACCTCTCTCAGCTCCCGGCTCTCCTCCCAAGATGACGCTATGAACAGCCCTTTCTTTTCTCTCAATTATCCAGAATTAGCCCCTTATCCCAAACTTGCATTCACTAACCTATCAAGATGCTCTGAAGAATAAAGAGTCTTCATTTATCTCCACTTCTATGAAAGAAGTTGGTAATTTTGCTCTTTCCCTGTATACGTTTGCTCAGGCTGCCATAACAAAGTAGCACAGATGGGGCAGCTTAAGCAACAGACATTTATTGTCTCACAGTTCTAGAGGCTGGAAGTCTGAGGTCAAGGTGTCAGCAGGGTTAGTTTCTCCTGTGGTCTCTGTCCTTGGCTTGTAGATGGTCATCTTTACTCTGTGTCTTCACATGGTCTTTCCTCTGTGTGTCTGTGCCGTTATCGCCTCTTCTTATAAGGACGCTGGTCATATTGGATTAGGACCTGCCCTAATGACCTGATTTGGACCCTGTTTCCAAATACTGTGCAGTCATATTGTTAGGTATTGGGAGTTAGGACTCCAACATATGAATTTAGGGAGGGCACAATTTGTCCCATCCTACTCTCTTTACATATGTAGCTGATGTAATTGAAGCTATGTGAGGATGGAAACCTGGTCTATCTTTACCCCGGTAGCCTCCATGCTCATGAGACTTGTCTAGGATATGGTGTATAGTGAATAAATAGTGACTTTATTGTTATTGAAAAGTTAGAAGTAGGAGGAGATGCTTAGCATGGAACAAATAAATGATACCATATCTTCTAAATTTTCCAAACACTCCAAATGTGATGTTTCTTAGGTATGTTTTAGGAGGAAATGGGGAACATGTATAAACTAAAATTCACTTTCTGCTATTGCTTTATTTCTGAAAGGTAGAGTAAGGCCACAGATGTCACTTGCCTCCTCTCCCCAGGTCATGTTTCTACCAGCATTAATATTCAGCAACATGTTTTCTTAGCACCCAATTTCAGAAGACTGGCTTTTCACTGAAATAAAAATAAATTTTAAAAGCATATTTTTTCTTGGAATTTTGGGTATTTTAAGGAATAATGAACCACTATTTCTATTCTTAAATTAAAGCTCTTATTTTCAAAAGTTCTGAGTTGCATACAGATGGGCCCTCATCCAATGATGCATCATTAAGCAGCCAGGCTAAAGAGGTTTGTTACCAGTATAAGAATCTCTTTATTGGTTGATCTAACTCCTTTAGAAATCCTTATGGATGGTCTGGTTTTTGACCCATAGGACTAGGAAAATAGCAGACTTTTTAAAGTGGTGTATTTTGGGTAAAAACATGTAACTTACAAGGAAATTAAAAAAAAAAAAATCCTTCTCTGGGTACAATGTTTTGTGATTCTCTGAATTTCAGCCATTTTCTGTCACTGTAACAACTAGGTGTGCTATTGGGGTGTGTCACCTGCCACTTGAACCTGCCCCAGAGATGTTTGTTTTCAGAACTCTTGGCATCATATAACGTTTAGCATTAGGTGGTTTGCAGAGGCGAGCATGGGCGTGTCTTGGAAACAGTGGCATCGAGTCAGGGAATGGGGCAGGGCAGGGCAGTGAGTGGAGAACTTTGCCAAGAACTTGGGATGCTCTGGGGTGCCCCTGACTGTGGACTGGGTCAAAGCTGGGAATTGGGGCATAGTAAGTTCTGTGAATCCTGGTGGCCATGCTAAAACCCTCTCTCTAGCGCCCCTTAAATCCCAACTTAGAATTTAATGGAGAGGAAGATTATGAGATACGAGTCAGAAAAGGTCGGCTGTTTACTATTTATTCTCCAACAGCAGGGGTTGTAATAGTCAGATTTTTATAAAATATTGTTGCCATAGTTAGTTTTGCCTTCTTGTTTTCTGCTAACCTGAGGTTGCATGGCGTCCCCACACGGTGGTCAGCGTTTGTGTTCTAAGCAGATGTCACGTCCCTTCCTTTTGCACAATGGTATTAGGCAGTCATCTCAGGAGAAACTCGTATCTAAATACCCATTCGTGGCTCTAATGAAACCATGCCATTTAGACTTGAACAACTAATAGGTACTTAACTTCCCAGAGGCTGAGAGCCACCCCACCCTGCCCTGATGACGCTCAAATATATGCTGATGCTTAGCCCTCGGCAGGGTGTGGTTATAGGAATCTTGTTTTCAGAGACTATTTCATTGAGTACCAATTACATGGATAAATGAAAATGTCATGTGAGCTAAAGGGCTGTGTGTGTGTGTGGGGGGGAGTCCCTGTACTTCACTGTACCTTTCTAACAGTCTGCCAGTAAGCCAGAAATTCTCACCGTTGAGATCAATTTAATGGATTAAGGCTGTGAATTTCAATCCTTTTTGTCTCTTCAATAGTCCCCCCTTATCTTCAAATGAAATTCTACAAGAAAGCCGAATACACAATCCAGGGGAAAACACATTTAGTTTTTCAGCAGACACTGCACCAGACAAGCGTGTCTTACTGTTTGATCCTCGCAGCCCTGAGCTTCAGGAACCATTCATTTTCATGATAGACGCGAGAAAACTGAAGCTTCAAGTGGCTAAGTTTCCCCAGGCCACAAAGATTCTGAGTGGCAGTTATTTCAACTCAGGTCTCTTTGGCTCCAAAGAAAGCATGACAAATCTGTTCAGAAACCTGCTGCAATTCCGAGCCTTTTCTGCCAAGCTCTCTAGGCTGTGTGCAGACCCAGCTCATCTCCACCTTCCCGGTCTCGCTGGCTGGTTTACCCTGGACCCCTGTGTTTACTCTCATCCCACGGATGGAGAGAGAGGGACCAGTCCATGCAGGAGGTCACACTGTTGATCCTTCTGTAGCACCTCTCGCGTGGGGGTCCTGGTGTGCACTCCTTTCTTCTGGTCCATGTGTAATCTCACCACAGCCACGGACCCTCACCCTTGAGAGGAGGGGGTCCCGCACTCGGAACCCCACCCCTGCCCACCTAGTTTTGCTCATAAAGAACAGAGGGAGAACCATGCTTTTAGGGGAAAGCAGAGGGATTTACATGAATAAATGCCTGAATAATAGCGGGGAGGAAAAAGAAAGTGAGAAACAGAGCTGAAGCGAGGTTTCTCGCCCCGGTCCTAGTTTTAGATTTTAGTTACTTATTAAGGAGCCCATATCCAGCTTCAGGCCCTTCTGGGTCCCCGTCCCCTGCCCTGTGGACCACACCTAGGCCTGACAGTGGCTGACAAATCTCCAAAGAGCCTGGTGGCCTTCCTATTCCAGACAGGATTTCAGGCACTACGTGTGCTTTCCCTGACAAACACAAAGTTATTTGATCTTCACTCGCTGCATGAAGCTGCCATGTCTTGTACAAAACAAATTACTTAAAATTGGCTTTGACCAGTAAGCTGGAACCAAGCAGTGTTTTCTCCCCCGCCCCTACCCTTTGGGGCCTAAGTGTACTGCATTAGGGCCATTATCCGCCGCTCGGGTTGGTGGGGGGCACAGACAAGCAGTGAGAGGAGTGGCTGAAATTCCAGAACTGCTCTATCAGGAGACAAAGCTGGGGAAATAACCGCCATTTTCTAGGATGTTTTATTAACAGTTTCCTCTTGAACCTCTGAGATCCTCTGATTTCTAACCTCACTCACCACTTACAGGCAAGTTGCTTCCTCAGGGCTCCTTACCTGGTCTTAATTGATTTTAGAAGTTATGAAGACATGCAGTTTCCAGAACCAGCCCTTATGCTCTACTCAATTTTACAGGGAAATCATCTGGAATGCTATAAAATTCACATTTTTCATAGGAGTTATGGTTAAGTAAGGTGCCATGACTTGGCCTTGGTCCCCTGGGTGTTTGTCCATCTATGGGTCCTTTGCTTTCCTACTGTACTTATCCAGCTTTGCTTAATGTCTCCGTAAGGTGGAATGGGCAGGCGTAATTAACACTGGCCAATGCCGGGAACTAACTGCAGAAATTCAGAGACCTGAGCTGTGGTGTTCAGAAACCACAGGAAATGAAACACAGATGCAAAGACCGAGGAACAGGGGCCAATCTAAGGGTCCTCCAGCTACCTGAGGCGCTGGAGGGACTGCTTCCCTTAGCAGGTGCGTGACCACACATTAATCGTAACTAACATTATGAAATGACTCTGTCTTTTTTCAATAATAGGACAAGCACAGGCAATTTTGGGAAGTAACCTTATTCAATCTTAATACCCTAGTATTCTCATTTCATCAGGTAACCAAATAGGAAAGTTGTTGAATGCGTAGATGTGCATTGCACTGGTACATTTTTGAGTGGCTATCTAACTATAAAGTGAGCCCTGCGTTACAAAGGGCAACTCGGGACCATCCACATAATGATTTGTGACTCATGGTTATTGATTCCAGCAAACCTAGAAAAGACATGATGAAGTCACAGAGCTGGTCCACTTGAAATCAGACGGTGAGTCAACACCCCTCCAATTCTTCTGCACGATGAGGGTGGTGATAACAAATGAGTTGTCTGTGTCTGTGTGAGTTATCGTCTGTATTACATTACCAAGTTGGGAGGAAAAGTGTATTCATCTCTGTGATACCTGCAGTGTCAGGCTACTAGAGGAAAGCATATTGCAGACCAAAACATTTTAGAATACACAGAATGCCTCAGCCTCGGTTAATATTCACCATACAGTTCAATTTCCTACACGTCCTCCCTTCACACACAGTGACCATTCCCCACAGAGATCACGTCTGGGAATTTTCTCCCAGGGAACAATAAGACTCTGGTTGCCTTTAGACTGTCTCCTGCAGCTCCCACGGTCTGAGGCAATAAGCTTCAGACTCTGGTGAGGCTGCTGCTCAGATGAGGTGCCACCTCCTGCCTGGGACGACCACTTGTGTTACCTCTCCCCTTGAGTGACTGCCCATGTCGTTCTATGTATGCCTTTGGAATAACTGAAGCTGAGCTGCCTCTCTCCACTAGCCATAGTTTTAGTATCTTTGGATATTTGAGTGAGCTCTCTGCTTCCCTTAATGGCAGGTATAGGAGAAGCATGACGTTATTGCTTGGTCTGATTTCCACCCTCATCCACCACGTACCAGCTGTATAATCATAAAAAAGTATCTTCATTTCTCTGAGAATCACTTATTCACTTTGTAAAATTGAGATGATAATAGTTACCTCCTTGGATAATTATAAGTATTAAATTGGATAAAGTAAGTAAAGGGCACAATCACCGCAGGACTTCAATGTCTGTCATCTTCCTTCCCTGTTTCTATTCTCTAATCCACCTTAACACCTGTGTTAGTTCCTGGGCTGATGTAACAACAAACTTGGTCGATGTCAACAAACTTGGTTGCTTAAAACAACAGCAATGCATTCTCCCTCAGTTCTGGAGGCTAGAAGCCCCAAAGCAAGGCAATGGCAGAGCCATGCTCTCTGTGAAGACTCTAGGAAGATTCCTCCCTGGTCCGTCTTCCAGCTTCCGGTGTTGCCGCATATCCTTGGCATCCATTGGCTTGTCGCTGCATCACTCCAGTCTCCGTCTCCCTTTTCACTTGGCCTTCTTCCCTGGGTGTGTGTGTGTCCTCTCCTCTTTTTAGAAGTCACCAGTTATTAGATTTGGGGCCCAACCGAATACAGTACCAGCTCATCTTAAATTCACTAATTACATCCACAAAGACCCCACTTCCAAAGAAGGGCACATTCTCAGGTTCTAGGTTGACATAAATTTTGGGGGCACACTATTCAAACCACTGCTATAACACTGTGAATTTTTATAATTTTAATCGTCCTTAAAATCCCGAAAACACTTCCAAAGCATGTGTATTTTATAAATATCTACTAAATTGTTTTCTGCTTAACTTAAGGAATACACAATTTGGCTTTGTCATTATTATTAAGGGGTAATGAACTACTGTTGTGTTTTTAATGGTACGGAATGTTTTTTCACACCTCCCTACAGTCCATCGGGCTTACTGGGCAGGTTTCTACTCAGTGGAGATGTCATTATCAGGTTGTAAATCTGCAGGGAAGTTTTGAGGCAATTCAAATCCTGTGATCTGTGATAGGCTGCCATACTTTCAAAAGACAGATTGCGTTCAAACTGTGTTCTGGGAACAAAGAATCAAAAGTTTGTTGCTCCCTGTTTTACTCTAAGATGGTTCTCTCTAAAATTAAGATTTTGAAGAACTTTAGCTGCTAAGCCACTGTTTCAATAACGAAGGAAGATTTAGTCATTATGATTAGGGCCCCACCCTTACGATCTCATTTAGACTTACTTACCACTTTAAAGGCCTTATCTCAAACACAGTCACTCTGAGGGTGAGAGCTTCAACATAGGAATTTTTGGGAGACAGAATTCTGTCCATAACAACACTTAAAGACTGAGGAAGAATGTGTGGATTTCTTTCTTTAGCAATCTTGATAATAGCAAGCAATTGCAGGGTATCAGGAAGAAGACTCATCCCATTTCACAAACCATGTTGCAGCCCTATTTCCAAGACTCATGTTTCCCCTTCTTCTAATCCATCCAAAATATTCTGAACTTCCTTCTATTTATTTTAGTGTATGAGGAAGGAACAACGTCCATTGGCTTAGTTCAATCAGGAGCAAGCTCTAGCAGGGTGGGTGGCTCTGGACAATGGGGGGAGGATGGAATCCATGCTGGGAACATCAGTGGCAGTGACCACATGACTTGCTTACCTACTTAGTATCTCCTGTGCCTTAAAGATGGTGTGTCCCCTTTTCTTCTTAAGCTTGTCTGTGGATATGCTCCACTTTCTGATTCGATAAGTTAGGTCCTTGTGATATATATATATATATATATATTTTTTTTTTTTTTTTCAATTAACTAGCTCTTGCATATATCTATAAAGTCCACTAATCTGTTGTTCTTATTTGTTTGTTTATTTTATTTTTATTCATTTTTTAAAAAATTAAAGTTTATTGGGGTAACAGTGGTTAGTAAAGTTACATAGGTTTCAGGTATACAATTCTGTAATGTTTTTAGTTTGTTTCAGAAACAAGAGTTTATATAAAGTTCTTTATATAAAGCTCTGCATAATCCTTCTACATTTGAGAAACTTAGAATATTCTATCTTCAAATAAAATTCTTTCAAGAGAAGATGACAGCACAGTGGTAAAACTTACAAGTTCTAATGACCAAAAGAAAAGATCAAAGCAATGTCCCTTGACTCTGTTATAAACACAAATGCCACAGAGTCTGAGTGAGTGTAACCCTGGAAAGCAGGCTACCCAGGAGCCCATAAATCAACGAAGCACTTCGCTGCTGTGCCTCATACGTTTTGCATGACAGAAGTCAGGGAGAGGACTGCAGCATTGTAATGACACTGGCAGACCTGAAAAGATGCAGGCTCATTATTGACAAAGATCATTAATTCTAATGGTACCACTGCCACAACTTGGAATCCATCCCTGTCCAGCATGACGACCCCTGTATTTTCCTGCAGCATGTCACAATGCCTGTGGGTTCTCACACATGCCTCTTCCTGGCCCTAATCCAATGTTCTGATCATTAAGAGCTTGGAGCACAAGGTTCTTTATTACCTCTGGGTTTTAGCCATTTTCTCAGCCTGAAATGATCTCCTCCTTCTTCCCTGCAATCTCTTGTCTCCTTCATAACTGTGGGGTATTGTTTTGTTGTCTTACTTCTATGTGTCCAGGCTTAGGACACTATAATGTAAACTGGGGAGAATGACAACTGATCAAGCCTCCTTATAGCGTCTCTTCCGCTGTAATTGACCATCTGAATAAACACAGGTCTGGACTCGTGAGAACAGAAAGCACCATCTTTTTGTTGTTGGGTTCTCATGGGGCAACTGGCCATATTATTCTTTACATAAAAAGTTGGATAAATTAATAAGGAACAGTCTTTTTTAATTCTCAGATTTTGGTTCTATCTCTTTATTTGGCTGGGCTGGGACCAGATGTTTCCACCCGAGGCATATACTGACGTTCCCTTGCAAAAAACAAAGACTGAAAAAAAGTAAACCTGGTTTTGACAACCAGAGTTGGTACACTCTGAAATACTAGTATATCAACATGAAAATGTCACAAGAAGCTGTCAGCCTGGTTACTGAAGTTACTTTCGGAATGGAACATAGCTCCTGTTCAGTCTGCCCACCGCACTGCTATAAGTGAACTTTGACATATTTCTTGTTAAATTGTGACATATTTCAAGTATGGAACATAAGGGTCACCTACGAACCCAGGTGCTCAGATTCAATAGCTCTTAACATTTTGAAAATCAGTGTTAGATCTCTGCGAGTTTTCTTAAAGGAAATAAAATGCTGAAAGATTCATGGAAATCCATTCTCTTCCTTCCCATACGTAATTATCTCCTGAGATTGAGATATGTCATTTCCATGCATGTTTTATTATATGTATTATATATGAAAATTATTGTATCTATAATATGTACATATAACTATACACACACACACACATATATATATCAAGATATTCTATAATTTAAAAATATTTTTTCTCCACGACGCTTGATAATTTATGAAGCATGTAACAATGGCATACCAAATAGAAGAAAAAAATGAATAAATTACAGCAACAGTAATCAACAGGGATGGCTCTACAGACTTTATTTGGATTTCACCAGTTTTTCAAATTTATGTCATTTCCATTCCAGGATCCAGTGAAGGGACCCATGTTACATTTAGTTGTCATATCTCCTTAGTCTCTTTCCATTTTCCACAGGTTTTCAGTGTTTCTTCGTCTTTCATAAACTTGATACTTTTGAAGAGTATCAAGTTGGTCAGGTTTATTTTTAGAGAATTTCCCTCAATTTGATTTTGTTTGTTTGTTTAAGCCAGGTGAGAAACCAAATCATTATTATTATTATTATTATTATTATTATTTTTTTTTTTTCCATTAAAGTTTATTGGGGTGACAAATTGTTAGTAGAGTTACTACTAGGTTTCAAGTGTACAGTTCTGTAATACATCATCTATACATCACATTGTGTGTTCACCACCCAGAGTCAGTTCTCCTTCCATCACTACATTTTGGATCCCCCTTACCCTCATCTCCCACCTTCTTTCCCCTTATTCTCTAGTAACCACTAAACTATTGTCTGTGTTTATGAGTTTTTGTTTCTCATTTGTTTGTCTTGTCCTTTTTTTGTTTTTGGTTCATATGCCACATTTCAGTGAAGTCATATGGTTCTCTGCTTTTTCTGTCTGACTTATTAAGCTTAAATTTGACTCCTAAGGCAAGGGAAGTAAAAGCTAAAATAAACGAATGGGACTATATGAAACTTAAAAGTTTCTGCACAGCAAAAGAAACCATCGACAAAATAAAGAGGCCACCAACTGAATGGGAGAAGATTTTTGCAAACAGTGCTTCTGATAAGGGGCTAGTATCCAGAATATACAAGGAACTCATGTAACTCAACAACAAAAAAACAAACAACCCAATTGAAAAATGGGCAGAGGACCTGAAGAGACATTTCTCCAAAGACGACATACAAATGGCAAATAGACATATGAAAAAATGCTCAATATCACTAATCATCAGAGAAATGCAAATAAAAACCACAATGAGATATCACCTCACCCCAGTCAGAATGGCTATCATCAACAAGACAAATAGTAACAAGTGTTGGAGAGGCTGTGGAGAAAAAGGAACCCTCATACACTGTTGGTGGGAATGCAGACTGGTGCAGCCGTTATGGAAGGCAGTGTGGAGGTATCTCAAAAATTATGAATAGAATTGCCGTATGACCCAGCAATCCCTCTCCTGGGTATCTACCCCAAAAATCTGAAAACGTTTATACATAAAGACAAGTGTGCTCCAATGTTCATTGCAGTTTTATATTATTCGGCGAGAAACCAAATTATTAACTGGAACAAAAGTATTTAATTTTCTCTTTTTATTCTTAGTTTCTTAAGATGGGAGCTTAGGTTACAGATCTGAGACTGTCCTTTTCTAATATAAGTAGTTTTTACTATAAAGTTTCCTCTCAGCATGGCTTTAGCTATATCCTACCAATTTTGATCTGTGGTATTTTCATAATTTTTATTCAATTCAATATATTTTTAATTTTACTATTCAGTTCCCCTTTGACTCATGGGTTATTACGAAGTGTACTATTTATTTTCCAAATACATGCAGATTTTCTAGATATCTTTGTCATTGATTTCTAGTTTTAATTCAAGAGTTAAGAACATACTTTGTATGCTTTTTATTCTTTTAAATTTGTTACTGTTTGTTTATGGCCCAGAGTGCGGTCTATCTTGATAAATGTTCCGCGTGCCCCTAAAGAAGTTTATTCTGCTGTTGTCTGATGGAGCACCAGTTTAGTGTCCTATCCTGTCCATTTACTTTTGGCTTTCTGCTTAATTCTCCCAGATGGCTCAACAATATGACTGGCCTAGGACCAATGTCCACATTAATCCTTCTAATTAGGTTTTCCCACACCTCATGTGTCGAGCAAATTTGCGTTTGTAACTCAGGAGAAATTCTGGCCTGGAGTTTTAATTTCTCCCAGGTCTTTTCCTGGAGGCAAGGCTGACCTGAGCTGTTCCTATACTGATGGGCAGAATGTACCAGACTCTCTTCCTGAGAGTTTGTAGCCCTCTCGGGGTCGCTGTTAAGTATGGTTGGTATATAGTATTAGTTTCAGGTGTACAATGTAGTGATTTGAATTCTTTATACCTTAAAATGTGATCATCCCACTAATTGTAGTGATCAATCATCTGTCAAAGATATCAAACCGTGCAAACTCACCACTATATTATTGGCTGCATTTCCCTTCACCATTTCCACCCTTTCCTCACCCTTTCCTCCACTGCCTCCCTCTGGTAACAATCCCTTTTGTCTCTGGTTCTATGAGTCTGTTTTTTCTTTTTCTTTTTCTTTCTTTTTTTTTTTTTTTTTGATTCCACATGTAAGTGGAACCATCGGTATTTTTCCCTCTGTCTGACTTATTTCACTGTGCGTAATACCCTCTAAGTCCTCTAAGTTGTTGTTGCTTTATGCACGGGCCTTATATCTGCTCCCTCCTTCAATGCCCGGGCATGAGCCGAAAACCACTGCTAAGCCAGTACAAACTGCCCCTGCCTCTGGGCCTGAGTTTCTGCAGGTCTTTCTTGCAAACTCAGCCTCTTACAAACCAGAAACACAAACATGCATTACCTTAGAGAACAACTTCAAAGGAATTTGGCCCAGATGGGGTGATGCTGGCGGCACTCCCTGCAAGAGGCTGCTCAGTGAACGTGCTCTTCTCTGTTCTCGGCTCTGCCCTCTTCCTCTCTCACCTCCCGGTCACTTCACCCAGGCACCTCTCACAGAGAATCTTCTGGGCCCGGTGCCACATGCCACATGCAGAAACTTTGCCCCCCTCCCACTTCCATCTGGATATGTGTAAAATCTGAAGTTATATTCACTGCGTGGCACACACTCAGTGCAATCCCAGCTTCCTACTCTCTTCCCCAAGTAGGACTGGGCCAGTCCCCATGTATATACAAAGAAGGCTTCCGGGGCAACTCTGCTGGGCAGGTGCTTTCGGGGTCCACTCTCTGGTCTCCTCTCACCCTTCCCTGCACGTTAGCTGTGCCCGCCCCTGTCTGAGGTCGGCTGGACTCCGAGTGTGTGCAGGCCTTACTGCAAAGTGACCTTGAAAGCTTGGACTAGTTGGGAGATGTGGCTTCTGTCCTGGGTTCTCAGTAATACACAGGAAATCTTCCTCAGCCCTACGTCGCTCTTGCTTCTGTTGTCTTCTGGGTCCAAGGGCACACGAGATGCTCACCTGGTAAAGACAGTTCAAAAGGGATGCAGAAGTACTGCCTGATGCAGAGTCTTATTAACTTGCAAACTCAGATCTTCTTTTCTTACCTTTTTTGACAAGTGTCAGCTTATTTTCAAGCCATCGCCACATTCGGCCTTTATTTCTTAATCCTCAGCTGACATAAGAAACTTGTTTTCTTTCTTCCACAGCTAGATTCTGTCTGATTTTTCTGCCTGGCTCTGTCATCTATGAATTCAGTGCCTGGGGTGAAGCACTGCACTGAAGACTAGTGATAGCAGCAATCTTTCTGCATCCATATAGGGCCGTAGTGAGACGTGACGTTCTTCAAGTCACCAGGACATTAATTGTCACACCTCTCAGTGGTGTTGGAACAAGTCAGAAAGGGCTGCCCATGCTGCAGAGCTGGGAGCTGCAGACTGTCCCATCACGACTTCTTCCCTGTAGTGTCATCCTTGTGCGTAGGAAGAATACGAAAGGTATAGAGGGGTGTCCCCGGAATGTCTCAGACCTGTGACAAGGCCTCGTCCGCAAGCACACACCGTTCTCCTCCACCTATGAGCTGTCCCTGTACATGGAGAACGAATTCCGGCCTTGCAGTTGGGTGATGAGCCGAGAGGACACAGTTCTGAGCGGGTATCAGCAGGTGCCTACAGATTTGGGCTGACGTGCTCGCTGTCATCCAGTCCTCTGGCTCTCTGAAAGGGAGCAGGTGATGAAACAGGTGGCTCTCAAAGTGGGTGACGGGCCATCCCTGGGATATCTTGGGGGCTTCCCCAGGCGGGAGACAAGTTCAGGCCTCCGGGCATCAGAAGGCAGCCAGAAGGGCACACACCCAGGAGGGGAGGCATTGGAGGAAGAGATGCCCAGGCAGGCTGGGTAGGTGGGGTGGGGTGGGGTGTGAACCATCACATCCGAAATCTGCCTATGTCAGAAAGTGTCTAGGGAAGACTCTTAGATTCCAAGAACCTGAGTGGAGAACCTCAAAGATAATGACAACGAAAAACTGTATGTGGTGTAAAATTATTAAGAAGGCATCTGGAGGAGGCGTGGGAGGGATGGCTGTAAAACAGATGTAAATATATCACTTTTATTTGAAACGTCATACAAATCGGTGTTTGGTTCAAACTGTAGATCTGTTACTCAGGAACTGAACATTTCAGAATTGCAGTTGCGGGTGGGTTGTGGAATGAGGTGGGGGGGCGAGGTAAGGCTCTAACTTTCTTACATTAACAGGATTTGATCATTTGGAGAAATTTGAGAGAGAGTATGGAGCTACTAACTCCAGACTTTCGGGACCTTATGCCAATTACCCGTAACACTTCAGATCAGTGGTATCAGATTTTACACGTCTCCAGATGGAAGCGGGAGGTGGGCAAAGTTCCTGCATGTGGCATGTGGCACCGGGCCCAGAAGATTCTCTGTCAGAAGTGCCTGCGTGAAGTGACCAGGAGGTGAGAGAGGAAGGGCAGAGCTGAGGATGCAGAAAGAAGCACATTCATTTACTGAGCAGCCTCTTGCAGGGAGTGCCACTGCTGTCACCTCGTGGGTGCTGAGACATTTTAAAAAAATTCCTTTTGTCGTTTTGTGAAAGTAACATAGATGCATGTTTTCATGTACACATTTTAGGAGGTTAGGAAGGCAGCCGTGGTCCTCATTCTTCCCTGCATCTCCACACTCATCAAAAGGAAGCAGCTTATCACTAAGAGCTGTTTGTCCCGGGACTGACTTTTCTACATCACATACTTATCAAGGAATCTTGACTTTTGGCAAATTTTTTCTTTTCTATGGAAAATGTGAATTTACCTTTCACACTTCTCCCCACTAGCCTTTCCACCATCAAATTTGTATAAGAATTTTGCTTAAACCAATTGTATTAGTCTGCTAGGGCTGCTGTCATGAGGTACCACAGACTGGGAGCTTCAACAACGGAAATGTGCTGTCTCACAGGTTCTGGAGGCCGGAAGTCTGAGGTCAAGGTGCGGACAGGGTCAGTTCCTTCTGAGGCTGTGAGGAGAATCTGTCCCAGGCCTCTCCCTGACCTCTGGTGGTTTGTTGGCATTACTTGGTTTGTAGAAGTATCACCCCAGTATTCCTTTGGATTCACACGGCTCTCCCCGTGTCAGTGTCTATGTCTAAATTCTCCTTTTTATAAGGACATTCACCATATTGCTTCAGGGCCCATGCTAACCACCTCATCCTCTCTCAACAATCACTGCGAAGACCCTATGTCCGAACAGGTTACATACTAGGGGTTAGGGCAGCAACATAGGAATTTTAAGGGGCCAAAATTCAAATGTCAGCAACAATAGTTGCTGTTTATTTTATAATTCTGGAATCAATGTCACAGATTAATCCTGTACTTTATCCTAGGATTAAATCTCCCCCTCCCTCCAGAGTAATAATTACCTGGCTTGATTCATTTACATAATAGTCTGTGTACCTATATGTTTATGCCGAAATTCTCTGGCAGACTTTGCTCTCCATTCAGTGAAGCACATCAGGAAATCATTTGTCTTCTTGGTGACTCAAGTGTCTTTGTTGCTCTCACGAAGTGCTGTTGATTCCTGAGCTTTCTGCACGGCTCATGCTCTTCCCTTGTCCTACCTTCTGGGAATCCTGTCCACCTCTTGGCCACATTGGGCCACCTACTTCTCGGTGCCATATCGAACTCTTGCTTTTTCACACTGTCTTCGGTTGAGCACATCACGCATAAATACATGAAGGTGTTCGAGACGAACCGATATGATAGAGACCACACGTGTCCAAAGGCTACCTTTCTACCCACATCCATTTGCCATTTCTCTCTTTAATAATTGTGGTGGGGCTCCAGTGGGCTCAGAATAAAGACTGCTTTCCCGCCCCTTGCCTGTTAATATGGCCACACAAGCTGCATGTGGGCTGTGAGAGGAGGGAGCATGTGTTGTCACTTCCAGGTCATGTCCTTGAAGAGAAGGGGGGTGCCCTGCCATCTGCTTTCCCCTCCCCCAGCTGAAGTGAAGATTGACAGTGTGTGGGAACAGCCATCTTGGACCCTCAGGGGGAAGCCGTGTGCTGAAAAATGCAGAGCAGGGGAGAGCAGCAGGTTTGGGTTCCTGATGATTGTATAGGCTCTATACCTGTGCTGGACTACTTACTCAGACTTTATATGAGAAAAAGAAATTCTTAGTTTGGGATCTTTGTTACAACAGCTGAATCAACAACCCCATTAATAGCCGAGCGTGCCCGGACATTCTGAAGCCATTTCTCCCCTGAAATCGTGTTGCCAGTGTCATTGTTGAAGTCAGATGCTCAATCTAGGCATCTCCCCAGCCTGAAAACTCTTAGGATCTTCTGTCGGAGACATGACAAAGCATTTCACAACATGGGCTCTCGAGTGACAATACTAGGGTCTGAATCTCAGCCATCCACTTACTAGTCATATGAATGGGGACAATGTTCTTAACACCTCTCTGCCTCAGTTTCCCCACCCAGAAAGAAGGGTAATCTTTGGGTCATTTAAAAAATCAGTTTAGGGAGTTTAACACCCCTGTGACTTTTTGTTTTAACGCCACCATCTCCCACCGTGATTCCAGTGACTGGTGTGTGGAGTAGCTGGTCCTGCCAGGATTCTGCTCCTGTCCCTTTGCTCCTGCTGTGGTCTCCGTCCTCAGCAGGCACTTAGGGCGCGCTTGCTCTGCTCAGTCGGGGGTTTCCGTCTTTCACTATCAGGTTGGCTTCTCACCATTTGTTATCTCCTCTCCTTTTTTATTTATGTGTGTGTGTGTGTGTGTGTGTGTGTGTGTGTGTGTGTGTGTATTCTTTTATGGACAGTAGTAGAGTCTGAGTGAGGAGGAAGCAGCGATAAATGCATATATTCAGTGGATCAAATATGACAGAAAATATTTTTTGTCAAGTATTATAATTTAATTTAATTATATTTAAGCATATGTAATCAAATGTAATGTATAACTAATTAATTAAACATATAATTATTATTATATAAGTTATTATAATTAAGTTATAATTTAATTCTGTGTTAAAACAATAAATAGAGATCTTTAGTAGGTCTCTTATAAACTTATAAAATTATATACAAAATTCAGTGTAAGTGAATAATTCTAGAATGGGATCTGTAGCTTATGTCAATATCTCAAAGAAGTCCCTTATTTAAAAAGAAAAACTGCTGGGAACCTTGATTTTCTTGGAATAGAGTTCATTGGAATAGAGTCAGATCAGGTGAAATGTCCCACCTCTTAAAAAAAAAGATTTTATTGTCTGTATTTAAAAAATATTTTAAAGAATACATATGTATATCTTATAAATGTTACCTTGAAAGTATACCAATAGTCATATGTATGCGGTTTCACATGACTGTGAAGCTCAGCCAGGCTCCCCCGTAATTCACAGGCCAGAGCACTGGGAGTTGAGGCCACAGCAGTCGGCTGGAAAATGAGAAAAAACAGAAGGAAACAAAATCGTTTGGACATTTTGTAAGAGAACTGCTTCATTTTTATGTCAAAAGTTTATGATTAGGAAAAGAGCTATCTTGAGAGAATTCCCCAAATCCCATAGAGTAAAATTATAAGAAATTGTAGCATTGCAGTAAGATATTTTCTTCAGGAATATGTACTTCAGAACTTTACATCAGTTTTGTTATTTCAAATGTCTGAGTTACAAAGGAAACTTATTTTTGCTTTCATAAAGATTCAAAAATCAGTTTTTCAAAACACATAGCCTAAGCTACATCTAAACATTGTGAAAATATCTGGAAAAATATGACAAAGAGTTGATATGCTAAATATTTAAAGGTTACAATTAAAAATCCATTCTGGACCCATTTGAGAGGGGAAAGAAAAAAACATAAAAAGACAACAAAGCAATGAAAATGTCATCGCTGAAGAGAGCTTATGCTTTCCACACTGCTGAATGGAGGCATACAATTCAAGATGAATGTATGAACCGTATGATCCAGCAATCCCATTTCTGGGTATATGTCTGAAGGAAATGGAAACAGTACATGGAACAGGTGTCTGCACCCCCATCTTCTTTGCAGCATAATTCCTAATAGGTAAGAAGATATGGGGGAAAAATACACACACACACACACACAGCAGACTATTATTCAGCCATGAGAAAGAAGGAAACCCTGTCATTTGTGACAACATGGATGGACCTTGAAGGTATTACGTTAAGTGAGATAAGCCAGGCAGAAAAAGACAAATACTACATGGGATCAGTTATATGTGGAATCTAAAATTTAAAACAAATCAAACTCATATAAACCAAGAGTAGAAAATTAGTAACCAGGGGAGGGGGGTTTGGGGAAATAGGGAGTATTTGGTAAAAGCATACAACTTTCAGATGAATAAGGTCTGAAGATCTAGTGTAAAGCATGGTGACTATAGTTGATAACAGTATGTTGTATAATTGAAATTCGCAGAGTGTATAACTTAAATGTTCTCTCTCACACACAAACAATGCAAGATAAATAGTGAGATGATGAATGTGTTAGTTAACCAGATGGAAGAATCATATGTATATGTATATATATGTATATACATGTACATATACATGTGTTTATGAAATCATCACAAATACACTTTAACTGACTTACGATCTTGTCAATTATACCTCAGAAAAACTGAAATGTTAAAACAAAGGTGATACGATAAAATTAGACAGCATCTAGCATATAGATTAACGCTCACCATGCTCAGTATTGGCAGCGCTAGACTGAGATGCACACATTTGGCCAGAGGGATTTGGTTCTTACTTTTTGTAGAATTACTTGGAAATATGTGGCAAGCACCCCTAAAACGTTTTTCTTTGAACCAATCATTTTGATTCCTGAAGAAATATTATGTAAGATTATGGTTGAGAAAACATCAGAGGCTCTTGATAAAGGTGGTCTTAGCAATGTTGTATGTAAAGTTAAATATTATAAATAACCTGTTCAGGTCCAACAATAGAACACAGTACACAAAAAAGTGAAATTTCAAATAACATTTTAAATACTTAGAATATAGGCAATGATAATGCTATGATATCTAATGGCAAAAAAGAGGATTCAAAATGTGATGTACGTCAGCTTTTAAAAAAATGTTTTTAGAAACTAATGGTCAGAAAAATGCCAAAATGTTAGTAATTGCTTCTGGGAAGTGAGAGTATATGTACTTTAAACATTCCCCTTCTATTTTCTGTATATTCTAAACTTTTCAAAGTAAACTGTTCCACTTTTATAATGGAGAAAAAAGGAAACTTAAAAGTTAGTCGTCTGAGTGTTCCATAATAGTAGCTTTCACTATAATTAAGATTTTACAGCTGCCCTTCATTCTCAAAACTCATTGTGGCATATGCTAATTCAATGGTTGTCACACATGCACAGGGACATTTGTCCTCTTGGTAATCACCTTTTTTTAAATTATGTAAGTTTCGGGTGCACAACTTTATAACTCAGCACCTATAGATACTACAAAGTGATCACACTGAGAAAGACAAATTAACATGATTTCATACATCTATAGACTCTAAAAAGAAAACAAATGTAAAATAATACACAATGAAAACAAAATCCATAACCGCTTTTTAAATTTTATTTTTAAATTATAGTTGACATACACTATTATGTTAGTTTCAGGTGTACAAAGTAATGATCAGTGGTCACCTTACAGAGTGACCACTACGATAAATCCAGTACCCGTCTGTCACCATATGCAATCATTACGATACGAGTGACTATATTTCCTACGCTGTACATCACATCCCTAGAGACTGCTGCTGGACACGGAGGCCTTCATCACTGTCACGAGAGAATGGCTCTGGTGAACTTGTCATCTTGTCAAATTCTTACAGTATTG
The DNA here is from genome assembly GCF_036562045.2 of Rhinolophus sinicus. NCBI lineage: Eukaryota > Metazoa > Chordata > Mammalia > Chiroptera > Rhinolophidae > Rhinolophus > Rhinolophus sinicus. The sequence goes on along the minus strand of NC_133753.1, from coordinate 195,181,624 downwards.
TCTTATATTTTCCACATCAAGATAATTGGAGTGTAGGTACTGGGAGGGCAGGGTTTCTATAAACACTGCCCTGCAGGCTCTCGGGATAATATTTCCCTGACTGCTGATAAAGCAGCAGTGACGGCAGGCTCCTTGCATCCCTCTTTTTTAGATTATTTTGTGATTTCCTCTTAGGGTAGGGCATGCATGCTGTTTGCTTTGTGCTTGTTTGCGACGTCATGTATGTTTACATGATTTCTCCATTTTCTCTGGATATTTTCTTTCTAAAATGCAGATTGGGCAAGAGTAAAGTCAGAACCTGGATGTTGATTCGCCATTACCTGCCAGGTGTTTAAGTAGAGAGGTACATTAGACTCCTATATTTGGAAGTACCTGACTACACATTGTAGGATGAGATGGCAAGAGAAGGTTCCAGGACGGGCCATTCGGAATCGAGCTAGGAAATAGTTTTTCCAAATATTTCATAATATAGACATTTGGTTACAAAAATGATGATGAAAGAAGTGAGTAACCAAATAGGATGGTGAGGCAACCCAGTTACAATGGGTAACAAAGATGCAAATAAATAGATACACTTTGTTAGTGGATCAGAAAACTCAGTATTACAAACATATCAATTCTCCCCAAATTGATTATAGGTTCAAGGCAAGCATCATCAGAGTCACCAGAGGATTTTCTTTATAAACTGAAGCTAACTCTAAAGTTTATATGGAAATACGACTTAGAACAGCCAAAATAATCTTGTAAAGCAAATCTGGAAGATTTACAATTGCTGACCTCATGAGTTACTAAAATGCTATAGTAACTGAGATTGTGGTGTCAGCATGAGGAAAGAAGGATCAATGAAATTGAAAAAAGGTCCAGAAATAGATTTTCACTTATATGATTAATTGGTTTCTCATAAAGGTATCAAGCAAGTTAATGAGAAAATTAATGTCGTTTGAACAAACCGTGCTGGAATAACTGGATATCTGCATGGAGAAAAGACACAGAAGCAAGGTCAGATATCTTGTAGGACTCAACTGGGACCCACACTTATGAAGGACGGTGACTGGGTTGGATATGAAGAGGTGACCGTGCTGAAGCTCTCCATGGGGCGGTGAGGGCAGAGGGCAGATGCCGAGGGTGGAGGTGGCAAAGCGGAGGTCAGAGGCACTCACTTGGAGGAAGTGAAACTCGAAGCAAAGAGCAGGGCTAAGAAAGTAGATTGGGACTCAGAAGACAGGGCTGAGGACGGAGGGGCTCTCTCTTCACGTGTGATTTGAACATGTGTGAGGTGAAGGGGGTTACTCCGGTGTCTGTGGCACAGGCTGCAAAGAGATGAGACCACACCTGCCTCAGTTAGCACAGAAGAGGAGCAAACCGGAGGAAAGCTAGAGACAGGCTTCCATGAGGAAGAGGGAGTGTCTGTCAGGCCTAATTCCCTCGCTGGGTGGGCGTGAGCACAGGAGTGAAACCGGGAACCCCAGGATAACATCCCAAAGTCTGGGAGGAGTCCTGCTGTGACTGGAACCGTGGAGTTTTCCTGGACCTCTGTGGATGTTCACTTGTCTAGCACCATTTATTCAAAAGACTATCCTTCCTCCATTGAATTGCTTTTGCATGTTTGTGAAAACTCAAGTGGGCATGTTTGTATGAGTCTATTTCTGGGTTCTGTTCCATTGGTCTATGTATTTATTCTTCACCAGTACCACGCTGTCTTGTTTACTGTAGCTACACAGGATGCCTGGATATCACCTAAAATAACGCCTCCCACTTTATTTTGCTTTTTCAAAATGATGTTAGCTATTCTAGGCCTTCATTTTCTACATAACATTTAAAACAAGCTTGACTTAAAAACCTGATGGGATTTTACGTTGGCATTAAACCTATAGATCAATTTGGGGAGAACTGAAATCTTGACGATCTTAGATCTTCCCATCCATAAACACAATATATCTCTATGTTTATTTAGGCCTTCTTTGATTTATTTCATCAGCATTTTGTAATTTGTAACATTCAGATCCAGTATCTTTTGAAGTGTTTATCTTATTAGTTATTTTTTTATTTTTATTTTTTATTGAGGTATAATTGACATATATTATATTAGTTTCAAGTGTACAACATAATGATTCAATATTTCTATACATGGCAAAATGATCACCATAATAAGTCTAGTTAACATTCATCACCATACATGGTTATCAACATTTTTTCTTGTCACAATGAGTTTTAAGATCTATTCTCTAATCAACTTTCAAATATACAAATACAGAATGAACTGTAATCACCAAGCTGTATATTACATACCCTGATTTATTTATTTTACAAGTGTAAGTTTGTACCTTGGACCCCCTTTACCCATTTCACGAACTTCCCCCCACCCCCACCCCACCAACCAGCCACCTCCCATCTCTGTTCTCTGTGTCTGTGAGCTTGGTTTTCCAGGTCCATCCACACTGTTACAAATGGTAAGATTTCACTCTTTTTTTGTGGGTGGATAATATTTCATTATATACACCATGTGTTCTTTCCAGTTGATTTTTAATGAAACAAAGTTAGCAACTTGTTACAAACAATTATATTAAACCTCTATCAATTCTAAAGTTATTAAATCAAAACTGTAACAAAATATGAAAACATCAATTCTTTGGCTTAACTGTTCAACTTTATCAGTACTTTTTCTCGGTACTAAGGTTTAGCCTTTAAAATAAGCTAATTCTGAGCAATGAGTTCTGTATCTGCGTGTCTACCTTTCTGTCTGTGTATCTGTACATCTGTCTCCTTCCATCCATCCATCTATCCATGCATCTATCTATTTTAACTTTAACCTTTACAACACTTGAATCAGCAACTCTGGATAAATGCAAATACGATTTACACTCTGTCTACTTGTCTTCTCTGCGATTATCCTGCTTCCCCCTCCCTTAAGCCTCATCTAAATTATTACTACGCACATTCTTAAAAAACATGCACTTAATTGGAAGCTAAAGGTCATTCACTCCACGTTTTGACAGCAGGGACCTTAGCAAAACGAATGTTTATGTTCTTTGAGTTCACACGAAGACCTGGCCCGTGATAGAACATTTCTGTCATGTTCAAGGTCATGAACATGGTAGAAATGACACTTTTAATTCAAATATTTAGACGTTCACTGAATCTTCAGTCCATGAGTGACCCACTCAGATGAGAAGCTATATTTTAAGCAATGAAAGCTTAATTAAAAGTAATATAAACATTTTTTTTTTTTTTTGTATTTAGAGACTCTATTCCTGATGGTTGTGATTTCTTGAATCCTGGCAGAAATTTTATAAAACAAAAGGCACAATTCCATCACTGAAGATCAATAACACATGAAACAACTGGAGATTTAATGTAGAAGAACATAAAAAAAAATACAAATAGATTCATTAATATCCAATGGAATTAAGAAAAAAGGAAAAGCATAATAGAAAAACCCGAAAACACTTTTTTTCTTTTTCTGTCATCAAGGATAAAGAATATTCTCATTCATACTGTTTCGATCCTGTCTTTTATAACTCATGATAATGCTATATCCCAGCAGTTTCTATAACTATTGTGGCCAGTACTAGATAGGATATGATTTTTCAGGTCTAAAATAAATTTAAATTTAAAATGAATTATTTAACTTTCTGCTATCACAGCCACGTCTCCTAAGTTCCTGATACGTTAGGAAATGGACCGAATTCTGAAACAAATGCAGTTGCTCAAAATATACTCTGTATGCACGTGTGTGTTTTTCCAGGTTCAGAGCTAGACTATATTAAAAAGAGTATTGTTTTGCCAGAGAAGTCAAAAATTTTAGATGGCTTCTAACTTGAAAACATTTTATAATAGTAACTCTTTAATATTCAGACATGGCACAGACTCTATTTCTTAATTACAAACTTACGACAACTTATCAAATACGTACTTCAAGCTTAAGATGAATCGTTTTAGGAAACAGACTTACCCTGGAGCTGTGCTCACATTGCAGCACAAGGTTCGGCATGGAGTCACGAGACCCGCGCAGGGAGGATGCATCGTTCCTATGAGCAGGGCTTGTGGTTGGCTCAGGGCCAGCAGGCCGTCATTCACTGGGGTTCCGAACCCCCTCATAGAAGTGCAACTGATGGAAGGTACTAAAGTAGTATCTGTTAGCAGAGAGAGCCAGCCTGAATTGGTGGCAATATGCAGTCATTGGAGTCAGGCAGACACACACAAATGTCTGTACAAATAAAGCAGAAGTGTCTTAAGTGCCAAAGACAAGGACAAAATGTTCGCATATTCATGGAAGATAGAAACAGCAAGTGATTTGTGACGGTCAGAAAGAGTTTGATGGAGGAATGTTCTGAAAGATACCACAATGGGCCCTGGGACTATTAGATAGGAGGACTAAGGAGAACAAAGCTTCAGTAACGACTCCGGCTGAGATAAAGTCACCAGAGGGCCACGAGCCAGGAGAACCAAGCCCTGAGCAGGGAGCCTAACGGGAGGCAACTAGATGCAGCGACTTGGAGCTGTAATCTCCACAGAGAACTGGTGGTCAGAGTCAACGCGATGGCCAAAGTTCTCTGTTTCTACTTCAGTATGTTTCTGGAGGACCCGCTCCACGTCAATCACTGGAAATTGGATGGAGAAAGGGAGCCTCCTGTTCCTCCCACAGCAATCCATGCGAGACGGGAGAGAGTGAGACGCTGGAGGTATATTTTGGAGACAGTTGGCTGTTCTTAGTAATGTAACTGAGAGGTTAGGGGTGGTTTCGGGGGTGGGGCCTGAGTGGCTGACAGTGCCATTTCCTGAAAAGGAAAACTCCAGAAAAGGAGTAGTTGGGGGCAGGAGAAGAGAATAACAACAGTACTGGGAATAGCAAGCATATCAGATAAGACCTGCCTGTCAGGACCGTTCGAAGCCTCCATCTGTATCATCTTCCTCCACTTTCACTGCTACCTCCATGTTACAAAAGAAAAAACTGTCATAATGAGGATAAGTAATTTGCCAAAAATCACACAGCCAATGAAGAGAAGAGCCAGGATGTCTGAGTTTGGGAAATGATAGCTTTGCGATGAACGTGGGACAAACCCATCAGAAATCCACTCATAGACTTCCTAGGGGCCCCTGTTTGGAGGAGGACACTGGATCTGTGTCCCCATCAACATACGGATGGAGATGTTGGGGGGAGGGCTACAAAATAGCATGTGGTGACCTCAGAATATTATTTGGAAAATTCCTATTTAGAATGGTAATGGGTCACATGGGTATAGAACATTTAGAAATATACTTAGGACAAGAATTTATTTTATAGAAACTCAGTTTAAAAGCCTCCATTTTTGACAGACTGCTACCAGTGCTGAAGGCAAGAGTGAAGGGGGGTAAGCCAGGAGGCAAGGAGACTGGTGTGGGGCTGACCATGTAGGGCCAGGGGGCTGGAGAGGGCTTGGCTTTGAAAATCCCAGAGGAGGGCAAATCTGCAGGAAATGCAGCTTGAAGGATGGGGGAGAGGCTCAGTGCCTCTCAGGGTTCTTGATATGAAACATTGTTTTCTGGTTGTGAAGGGAATGCTAACTTATCGTTAAGGGTCTGAAAAATAATAAAGGCATAACAAAGGAAATGAACATACCTGATAGGAATATTATCAGTATTGCCACGAAAAATATTTGGTAGTATTTGCTTCAAACACACCTGAGCACTGGGAGGGCTTCTGGGGTGGTTTGCAATAACCTGCTTGACAATCCTACACCAACATCTACTGTCTGTTACTGATACCCAGTGTTCTTAGCACATCACCTATGAGTTTTAATAACCTCCCAGCAGTTTGTGTGTGATGCCCTGAGTGCGCTCAGGAGGACCTCTCTTTGGCAAAAGATCTTTAATCATAAGCCGTACAGAGGGCTATTCTACAAAGTACATTACTGAGCTACCATATTCAGACTCTCTAGCCGTGTGACTCTACCAGCCTGAGAATTATTGCTGACTGTTCATGACTCCTTTTTTATATCTAAGACACAACACATTGTTGAAGTGACTTATTGTTCATAATTAGAAGCTATGATTAAAACTGCTCTAACGTTGCCCTGGGACTCTCTGTTCAACATGGAATTATCTCTATAAAAGTGTCAGTGGGTGGTATGTTGGCCTCCTCCCTGGAAACTACTTCTCCATTTACAGAACTTCTCAGCTTTAATGGGAAGATTCCCTCAAGACCCAGGTCTGTTAATTAAATGGAATGAAACCATCTTCCACTACAGCTGTCAGGCATTCACTCAGAACATTCAAAGAAGACAAGAAAGAGAAGAATCTGCAGTCAGTAGCATTTTGGAACCCATGTTCCACTACAGCTGTCAGGCATTCACTCTCAGAATATTCAAAGGAGACAAGAAAGAGGATAATTGGCAGTCAGTTGCATTTTGGGATCCAAACTTAAAAGAATTTTTTTTTTATATTATGTAATTTCTTTAGTATAAATCTTGGGAATTTTTCTAAAATTTTACTAATAGGTAAACATGAACTTACGAACTTAGAAATCATGGCTTCCTGTATGTTGCAAAAGCTCGTATTTTTGTTTTAAAAATGAGCACAGACCAATATATAACCATTTCAGTTCTTCAATAAAAGGAAAGGAAATGAAGAGAGACCACAAGCTAAGAGAACATTCTGGCCATTTAGACTAGTATTGTGCTTGATCGTATTCTTTAGTTCTATAACTGGTATTTTCATTTGTTAGGATTAAGTAAACCAATAATTAAACAAGGGAACTGTGCCACCCTTCCTTCTGGGCACACCTAGCTCGCTGTTGTTTACTATTCAGCTGGGGACCAAAGACAATGGGTGTGGCAGTAGAATCAATGGGTTAACTCTCCCAGTGGGCTGCAGTGTTACTATCATGGGGATACTGGAGGAAGTGGGATGGAAAGAGAAGGGATTGTTGTCAGAAAGAGACTGACTGAAATTGAGCTTGTGACAGTTTTGCTTTTAAAGATGTTAGCCTTCTATTCGGCTTCTCAGCGACTCAGAAACCATCCCATTTGTTTGTCTTGTTCTTTTGTTGCTTTTGGTTTATATACCACATATCAGTGAAATCACATGGTTCTCTGCTTTTTCTGTCTGACTTATTTCGCTCAGCATTACACTCTCAAGATCCATCCATGATGTAATACAGAATTGTACACCTGAAATCTATGTAATTTTACTAACAATTGTCACCCCAATAAATTTAATTAAAAAAAAAAATTCTAATAAATTGAAAAAAAAAAAAAAAAAAAAGAAACCATCCCACCCCATAGCTGGTCAGTGGCTCTTCAGTTTGCACAAAAGAAGAGGAACTTGTGTCTCATCAAAAGTCAAATCCATTTAAAAAAAAGTACAAAAAAAAAAAAGAAAAAAAATCATCAGATTGTTTTTAATCTGAAGAATCCACCACCAAAAGAGAATATTTAATGGATATTTATATTTCCTTAACTCTTCTTCTACAACTCTGCAGACCCTGCCAATATTTCTTCACTGCCATTTCGTCTCTGGCTAGAGACCCGCCACAGAGGCAGCAACCCCCTGATAGAGACCAAGGCGCTGAGCAGGCTTTATGCAGAATGCCAGGTGTGGCACACGTCACCCACTGTCCTCTCTGCCATTCAGCTCCAGCCATCTAAGAGCAGGTCCCAAATGAACAGAATGAGCTCTGTGTACACATTGCTTTAAGCTAAGAAAGCCACCAGGGTCACTGGTATAGTTACTTTTAAGGGTAAGAAGGAAGAAAACATGACGGTCTGAGACCCTTAGGTCTAACAATAAAAGTGGATGCCTTAAATACCCTTCAGAGTTAAAGACGTCAATTTGAATATTGGTACCCATGGTGACCAGTTTTGATGAAAAGCTTTAAGAGGTTAAATACTGTAATTCTACAAGAGATACATTAAAACTCTGAAATCTAGATATCCAAAATGGGCTTTCATAAACCTTACCTTATCAAGTAATTATAGTCAGAACAGGGCTTTTGTGGTTATTAGGTATAGAAAATTTAGTTCTTGTAATTTTTTTTTTCCTTCTGAATTCAGCTTTTAACATGGTCTCCTGAATGGCTTAACTGCTTAGAATTTGATCTTGACAGGCCTGTCCTTGCCTGCCCAGAGTTCCTCTCACCAAACTGGAAGATTAATTTTTTTCAAGATTGAGAACAGACTTTCAGCATAGCTTAGAACTGCATCACAGTGTATCACTTAGTGAACATAGTATTTTCAACCTTAATAACAGTGGTGAAAATAAAGTTAAAGCTAGGACTATGAATATGAAGCCAGTGATATTCTACTTCCAAAAGTGCAAGGTATTTGATTAAAAAAAGTTCATTTTAAACCTGCCATGTTACTAAGCACAGACTTGTTGACTCGATGAAACAAACAGGACCTCTCTAGGAGACGTCTGCTCAGCTTAAATTTTCATAGAATTAATAGCAAAGATTAAAGAAGCTGTATAGAGTCAAGAACAAGGATGACTGATCCCAACCCTTCTTCCAAGCAGTTTAATTGTCAGCATCATGATGATAAAAGGCTTTGTGAAACATATTAAAATAATAAGCCTAGTTTCTCTCTGTATTTGGGGTAAAATAAGAGGAAAGTGGAGATGAAAGCATAGTTTGTAGTAGATGATTTAATTTTAACAGATGATTGGAGAGGAATTAGAACGATTTCACAATGGTTCTACTTTTCCATCTTTTCCATTAAGGAGCACAACAGGACAGAGGAAATAAGAAATAAGAGGCTAGAAGCCCTGATGAGGGAGAAAATGGGAAGAGGGCACCTCACGTCTCTCCATGATGCCAGATGCTGATTTGGACTCAGAAGCTCTGCGATCCCTCAGAAATCACAGGAAATGCAAAGGGTCCGTGAGTGCCAGCGATAAATACATGTGGTCCCCATTTTTTTTTTAATAGAGAGAGAGAGAGGGAAAAAAAAGATTCTTGTCAACTAGAAAGCAGAAACTTAAAATTCCCCACAATGATTCTAGAAGGTTTTACTAAATCCGTACTAACTGATTACCAAATCAGTATGGCATTTCATTGCTCATGACAAAGAAATGTCATGTTTTCTTTAAAGAGGTATCCTACTAACATATGGAAGAACTGCCATAGTCATCACTTATCTGGATTTTTAAAAAGCCTCTCACAGTGTGGACAAAATTGAGAAATATATACGGTTTCAACACTCATGGAAGACTAGCTGAAATCAGTAGGAAGAAACTTTTGCTTAACATGTGCAAATATAAAGACATGCATTTGGGGTCTATGCTTCTTACCCCCACTCTCTTTCCATATTCCCACTCCTGTTCCAAAAACAACAACATTAAGCACAAAACTAAGATGGAAACTTCTCCCTCCTCCTGTCTGTGCAGTTACCACTAACCACATAACGTGATTGGGTACTTGAAACATGGGTGTTGACATGTGCTCTATGTAAAAGTCACACCAGATTTCAACGACTTAGTGTGAACAAAAGAACATAAACCATCATTAATTTTTGTTTATTTTGATTACATGTTGAAATATTTTCAATATATCAGATAAAATAAAATACATTATTAATATTATTTTTTCCTGGTTCTTTCTAAGTTCTTAGTGTTGTTACTAAAAAATATAAAATGACTTATGTGGCTCATGTTTTCTTTCTAAATATTGTTTTCTTCCTAAAATGTTGCTGCTTCTAGGGCACAGAGATTGACTTGACCCACAATGCAACGGCCTCTTAGTCATGTTAAAAATATCAGATTGGCTACTGTTATACACTGGATTTTAATCTGAAAATCTGTTTTTCTCAAGAAATTTTTTTTATACAATTCCAGTTTAAAACATCTTTTATAAATATTCTTAAAGTTTTCATTTTATATATATATATATGACATACATACAATACTGTAATTTTAAGATATATCTATATCTATATCTATATCTATATCTATATCTATATCTATATCTATATCTATATCTATATCTATATCTATATCTATATCTATCTATCTATCTATCTATCTATCTATCTATCTATCTATCTATATACAGTGGAATATTACTTGGCCATAAGAAAAGATGAAGTACTGCCATTTATGACAACATGGATGAATTTTGAGAATATCATCCTAAGTGAAATAAGTCAGACAGGAAAAGTCAAGAACCATATGACTTCACTCATATGTGGGATATAAAACTGAAAGAAACAAAGAAACAAGACAAACAAGCAAACAGAAACTCACAGATACAGACCACAGTATAAGGGCGACCAGAAGGAAAGGACGATGGGAGGTAGAAAAGGACAGAAGGAGATTTGACTTTGAGTGGTGAACACTCAATTATAGATTGAACACTTGAAACCTATGTGATTTTATTAACTAATGTTACCCCCATAAATTTAATTTAAAAATAAATAAATAAAAAGAAACAGATTTCCAGAACTTAGTAGGATCTTCTTATGCAGCTTTCAATTCTGTATCCACAAAAGTGACCTTTCTCCTGACTTCTATAAACATCAATTTTTTTCTGATGTTTTATTTGTTTTGCATTGATTTTGTTTGCTTTGTTTTTACTTCATATGAGTGGAATCATAGTAGGCAATTTTGTGCATCTGGCCTTTTTCACTCAACTAATATATTTAAGAAATTTCCATATTTTTGCATTTACTAATTTATTTTTTTGTTGTTGCATAATATTCCATTGTGTATTGATTTTTATCTACTCGCCTGTTGGTGAGTATCTGAGGTGTTTATTCTTTTTGGCTGTTATGAACAGAGTTACTGCGAACATTCCAGTACTTGACTTTCGTAATCCATTTCCATTCATTTATAGATATTTAAGCGTAGGATTCCTGGGTCAATTAATTTTAATATTATTTTAAACAGAAATAGCCAGTCAGAGTCTTCCAAAGAGCTCACACATTTCTTGCTTCCGACAGCACTGGTGAGTGTACGTAAGCTCCATATCCTCACCAACACTTTTCTTTGTAATCATGGCCTTTTGGTGGTTGTGGGCTTGTGACCCATTGTAACCTTAGTCTGCATTTCTCTAGTGAGTATTGAAGCTAAACACCTTTTTATTGTATTTATTGGTTTAATCCATTATTTATTTAGGTCTCCTTTAATTTTCCCTAGTAACATTCTGTAGTTTTCAGTAAAGATATTGGAACGTTATTGTTAAGTTGGTTCCTAAGGTTTTGAATTTTTTTGATACAATTGAAAATGTTATCTGAAATTTAGAAATTTAGTTAGTTTTTCCATTGCTGATTGCTGAACTGCAAAATACACATTATTTTTGTCTATTGACCTTGTATCTTATGTCCTTGCTAAATTTACTTATTAGGTCTAGTTTTGTTTTTAGATTATTTTGGATTTTTATGTGCACAGTCACGTTATCTGAAAACAGAAATAATTTGACTTCTTTCTTTCTAATATTTATAAATTTTATTCATTTTTTCATATTTCATTGTATTGGCTAAGGCCTCCCATGTAATGCTGAAGAAACAATGATAGTGAACAATCTCATCTTTTCTACACTTTAAGGAGAAATTCTATAATATTTTATAATTAACTATGATGTTAGCTCTAGATTTGAGTAACTTTCTTAGTCTTTTGCTGAGACATTTTATTATTATTAGATATTCAATTCTATCAACTTCCATATATATATATATATATATATATATATATATGTATAAAGAGAGAGACAGAGAGACAGAGAGAGACAGAGAGAGACAGAGAGACAGAGAGAGAAATAGGTCTCTCTTATCTGTCCATGGGTGAATTCAGTGATTGAATTTCACATGTGGAACCAACATTCTGTTTGTGGAACAAGCCCTGCTTGACCATGAAGTATTGTCCTTTTAATTTATCTCTGGATTTGATTTGCTAATATTTTATTAAGGATTATTGCATTTGTTCATAGGATATTAATCAGTAATTTTCTTTATTTGCAATGTCCTTACCATCATAACAGATTCTACAGATATTAAAATGATAGAATAAATGCTTTCTGCTTATAAATTCATCAACCTAGATAAAATATACAAGTTCTTTCTTTGGAAGATAAACTGCAGAAGTTTTCTTGAGAAGAAATAAATAATCTGAATTGTCTCTATATCTTCTGAAAAAATTGAACTTGTCCTTAAAAGCTCTCTCCAAAAGAAAATGCCTTCACTGGTGAAATCTATCCAACATTTAGAAAATATGGAAAATATTATGGGATCTACAGATAAAGTTACTAGAAATATTATGTGAATTCAACAAAGTAGCAGGATAGAAAAATGAATACACAAAAATCGATAGCATTTTGATATACTAGCAACAAAAAATATACAATGAGCTTTAAAACGCCATTTACAATAAATATTGAAAATATGAAATACCTAGGAGTAAATTTGACTAAAGTTGCATAAGACTTGTGCAATGAAAACTACAAACGGTTGAGAGAAGTTACAGAAATCCTGAGAAACGAGAGGTATACCATATGCGTTGGTGGACAACTGTTAGGTGTTGAAAGGGTGTGGGAGCTGACCGAGGAAAAGGACGTGAGCACGAGAGGGCAGTGACACGCAATGAGCTTTATTTGTGGTGCGCGGACAGGGAAGTCCCTCTGAACATGAGACCATGCACAGTTTTGAGGTGACTGGGACCACCGTCCAGAATTCGGGGAGGGCAAGGGAACTCTCAGGAGAGAGGGACCAGAGGGGTGGCTAACTTGTCTGGGTGATGTCAGCTGGCAACCCAGCAGGAGCTTCTGGTTCGCAGAGCTCTGATGGGTACTGGCAACTTGGGCTCTTATAACCACAAAGCTCTTCTCATCAGTGGCCAACAGATGTGAGGTTTCACTGGAAATACACAACCAGCAGGCTCTAAGTTTGCTGTTTGGGGCTATTTTCAAATAATAGGCTGTGTGACATTTGAGTTTGGTGCTGGAGGGTTTTGGAGCTAATCAGTCTCAGCCTATGGTGAAGAAAGGAGCATCCTAGGGACCAATACCCAGAGGTCATTGTGGGTGTTTATATAACACAGACTCAATATGATGAAGATGGCTATTCTCCATCTTTAGCCCATGGAAATTCCAGCAGGCTTATTGTAGGTATAAAATTCATATAGAAACGCAAAGGACCTAGAACAGTCGTGATAAATGTGAAAAAGGAGAACCAAGGGAGAGGACTGGAACCACTTCACTTCAAGTCTTAACGCTAAGGTAATCAGCATAATATGGTGTAAATATTTGTAATATTTGTGTAAATATTATAAATAGATCAATAGAAGAGAAGGGAGTTTGGAAATAGAGCCATATATATGCATAATATATACATAAAATACATACAAAATATAATATATTTTATGTATATTATATGTATACTCGATCCTCAAAAAATGTGCAATAGTGATTGAATAGGGTAAAGTAAAAGTCTTTTAACACATGTTGGTGGAATAATTGGGCATCCATACACAAAACAATTGATTTCAATCCATTCCTCACCACACACACAAAAATTAACTAAAAATGGATTATACAATTACCTAAAAATGTAAAACCTTAAACTTTAAAACTTGTAGAAGAAAACACTAGAGAAAAATATCTGTGATCTTGTGTTCAACAGAGATTTCTTAGATTCAACACCAAAAATTTGATCATTAAAAGAAAAAAAAAAAGAACAACTTCTCTCTTTGACAGGCATTCTTAAGAGAAATAAAAGAATCAAATAGAAAGAAAATAATTGCACATCACAGATCTGAAAGAGATTTGTATCCACAATATAGAAAGGACTCTCAAAATTCAATAATAAAATAATGCAAATGGACCAAAGTATTGAATAAACACTTCACCAAAGAAAACGTACAGATGGAAAACAAGCTCATGACGAGATGCTCAACACCATTAGTCGTTAGGTAAATGACAATTAAAATCACAACGTTCTATCATAAACTTGTTAGCTACAATGGCTAAATACTGATGACTCCATAAGTGTAACTAAGGAAGTGGAAGAACTTAAACTCCCATACGTTGCTGTGTGGCATGTAAGATGGCACAACCACTTTGGAAAACAGTTTGTCAGTTCCTTAAAATGTTAAATATATACCTATCATGTGATCCACAAATTCCACTCCTAGGTATTTGTTTAAGGAAAATGAAAGTACATGCCCATAAAAGACTTATACCTGAATGCTTATAGCAGCTTTGTGTGTAATAGCCCCAAATTGCAAACAATCAAAATGTTCACCAGCTGGTGAGTAGATTGTGTGACATCCATATAATGGAATACTATTCATCAAATTTTAAAAATTGACTATTGATTGATACATGTAATATATGGATGAATCTCACAATAATTATGCTGAATGAAAGAAGTTGACAGAATGTTATACAGTGTATCATTCAAATTGTATAAAATTCTAGAAAATGCAAACCAGTTGCTATGGTCTGAATGTTTGTGCCCCCCCCCCCCCAAATGTATATGTTGAAAACCTAATGCCCATACTGATAGCATTAGGAAGTGGGCCTTTGGGAGGTGATTAGTCCATGAGGGTGAAGCCCTCATGATTGGGATCAGTGTCCTTATAAAAGAGGACGTGTGAGAAGTCTGCAACCCAGAAGAGAACCCTTATCTGGCCATGCTGGTACCCTGATCTTAGACCTCCAGCCTCCGGAACCAGGAGGAATAAATTTATCTTGTATCTGCTACCCTGTCTGTAATATTTTGTTAATAGCAACCCGAATGGACTGAGACACCAGCGTGTACTGACAGAAAATAAGCCAGTGGTTGCTGGTGGGCCAGCCGGAGAGGAAGGATATGGGAGCCGAGTTACACAGGGGTGTGAGGAAGCCTGGGTGATGGGTATGTTCATTCTATTGATTGCAGTGATCATTTCAAGAGTATCAAAATTGAGCAAAAGGCACATTTTAAAATATGTGCAGTTATTCTATGTCAATTATGCCTCAATAAAGTTGTTTTTAAAAATCCTATAACTTTATCGGTTTTTGTTTAGTTATTTTATGTATACACACACATGCGGTGTGATAAAAAATACAGTGAATGTTTAAATTAAAAATAAATTACAGTAAAAGACACATTGCCATTAATCCCCCTTAAAATACCCCCCTCACTGTGAACACACTTATCCCATCATTCCTGCCACTTTCTAAAGCAGTAATGAAAGTCCTCTTTAGTGAGTGCCTTTAGTTGTGCTGTCATGGCTGCCTCGATGTCCTGAATCGACTCAAAACATTTACCTTTCTGGTCATTTTAGCTTTGGGGAAGAGCCAGAAGTCACACGGTGCCAGCTCTGGTAAATAAGGTAGATGAGGACACACCATAATGTTTTTATGTGACAGAAATTACTGTACCAGAAGCAAAGTGTGACATGGAGCATTGTCATGATGGAGGATGAAGTAAAGACATTCACGAAAGAGGACTTCCAGAGCTGCTTCAGAAAGTGGAAAGAATGATAGAATAAATGTGTTTGAAGCGAGGGGGGGGGCAGTATTTTGAAGGAGATTAATAGCAATACATCTTTTACTGTAATAAATTTTTTATTTAAATATTCACTGTATTTTTTGATCACACACCTCGTAAATAAATATATCTGTAGGTAGTATGTAAAAATTTTCAACTATGACTGTTTACGTTCCTATCTTTTCATTCTACTGCCATTTGCTTATATGCTTTGAATCTATGCATAAAGTACATGCATATTTAGGATTATTATATCTTCCGATTGACTGCACTGTTTTCTCATAAGAAATGTTCCTCTTTTATACTCCTTAAAGTCTTTGTCTGATAATAATATAGCCTGAGTAGCTCGCTAAGGGTACTTTTAATTCTTTTAAATTTCAGCGTAATTATGTTCTTATACATAAAGTATGTCTCCTGTGAATACAACATAGTGAGCTCAACATTTTTTTTTTAATCCAGTCTAAAATGTGTGCCTTTTAATTGGAGCTTTAGTCCATTTGCATTAAACTTAATTCCTTTTTAATGATGTTAGCTTTCAGTTTGCTGTCTTGCTATTTATTTCCTAACTGTTACATCTCATTTTTGTTCTTTTGATTTATTCCTTCCAATTAATAACATATTATTAAAACTCCATTTTATCTCTTCTTTTGCCTTTTAGTTATGTTTTTTTGTCTTGTTATTTTAATGGATAACTTAGAGGTGACAATATTCACCCTTAATTCATCATATCTTTCTTGAAATAGTATTTTACCTCTTAATAACAACATAAAACAGTATAATATTATACTATTATTATAGCAGTATAATTCAATTCACATCTTCTGAACTTATTGCAGGTGATGTCACATATTTTATTTCTATATGTGTTTTCAATCTCAAATATATACAAACATACCTCAGAGATATTGCAAGTTCAGTTCCGGACAACCACAATCAAGCAAATACTGGAATAAAGTGAATCACAATTTTTTTCATTTCAGTACATATAAAGTTATTTTTGCACTATACTATAGTCTAATGAGTATGTGGTAACATTGTGTTTTTAAAAATATACATACCTTAATTAAAAAATACTTTATTGCTAAAAAAAATGCTAACCATCATCTTAGTCTTCAGCGAGTCATACATAATCTTTTGCTGGTAGAGGGTCTTGCCCTGATGTTGATGGCTGCTGATTCATCAGTAGTTTGTTGATGAAGGTTGGGGTGGCTGTGACAATTTCTTAAAATAAAACAACAATGAAGTTTGCTACATCAGTTGGCTCTTCCTTTAACGGATGCTTTCTCTGTAGCATGTGATACTGTTTGATGGCATTTTAACCACAGTAGAACTTCTTTCAAAATTGGAATCAATCCTCTCAAACTGCTTTTTCAACTGTTTGTGTAGTATTCTAAATTTTTGTTCTCATTTCAACAATCTTCACAGTACCTTCACCAGGAGTAGTTTCTGTCCAGAAAACCACTTTCTTTGCTCATCCATAAGAAACAAGTCCTCACATTTGTTAAAGTTTTATTATGAAGTTGCAGCAATTCAGTCACGTCTTCGGGCTTCACTTCTAACTCTAGTTGTCTTGCTGTTTTCGCACACCTGCAGTTACTCCCCCCACTAAGTCCTGAACTCTTTAAAGTCATCCTTGAGGGTCAGAATTTTTCAAACTCTTTTTAATGTTGACATTTTGACTTATTCCTGTAAATCACAAATGTTTTTAATTGAATCAAGAATGGTGAATCCTTTCCAGGTTTTTAATTGACTTTGCCCAGAGAAGAATCACTATCTATGGCAGCTATAGACTTAGGAAATATATTTCTTAAATAACAAGACTTGAAAGTCAAAATTACTCCTTTATCCTTGAGCTACAGAATGGCTGTTGTGTTCAGGCATGAAGACAACATTAATCTCATTGTATGTCTCCATCAGAGCTCTTGGGTGATAACGCACAATGTCAATGAGCAGGAATATTTTGAAATAATCTTTTTTCCTAAGCAGTAGGTCTCAAGAGTAGTCTTAAAATATTCAGTAAACTATGTTGTACACAGATGAGCTGTCATCAGGGATTTGTTGTTTCATTCATAGAACACAGACAGAGGAGATTTAGCATAATTCTGAAGGGCCCTAGGATTTGGGGAATGGTAAATTAACATTTGCTTCAATTTAAAGTCACCAGCTGCATTAGCCCCTAACAGGAGAGTCAGCCTGTCCTTTGAAGCTTTCAGGCTTTGAGGTCATGTATTGACTTTCTCCCTCTAACTATGAAAGTCCTAGATGGCATCTTCTTCCAATCTAAGGCTAGTTTGTACACATTAAAAAAATCTGTTATTTAGTGTAGCCAATTTCATTAATTATCTAGGTAGATCTCCTGGATAACTTCCTGCAGCTTCTCCATCAACACTTGCTGATTCACTTGCCCTTTTACGGAGATTTTTCCTCAAACCTCATGAACCAATATCTGCTAGCTTCAAACTTTTCTCCTGTATCCTCTTCACCTCTCACAGCCTTCATAAAATTGAAGCAAGTTATGGCCTTGCTCTGAGTTAGGCTTTGGCTTAAAGAAATGTTGTGGAATCATTTGAGCGTTCA
This sequence comes from Rhinolophus sinicus, assembly GCF_036562045.2. Taxonomy (NCBI): domain Eukaryota; kingdom Metazoa; phylum Chordata; class Mammalia; order Chiroptera; family Rhinolophidae; genus Rhinolophus; species Rhinolophus sinicus. Next base: position 195,163,610 of record NC_133753.1, on the reverse strand, counting down.
CTGGAGTAGTACTTTTAATTTTCTTCAAGATCTTTTCCCTTGCATTTTGCAACTTGGCTTTTTGGTTCAAGACGCCTAGATTTTGGCTTTAGACATGTCTTCTTCACTAAGCTTAATAATCGCTAGTTTTTTATTTAAAGTAGGAGATACACAACTTTTCCTTTCACATAAACACTTAGAGGCCATGCAGTGTTATTAATGGCCTAATTTCAATACCGTTGTGTCTCAGGGAATAGGGAGGCCCAAGGAGAGAGAGAAAGACGGGGCAACAGCAGGCTGGTGGAGCAGTCAGAGCACACACAACACTTATTAAGTTCACTGTCTTATATGGGTCTAATTCGTGGAGCTCCAAAACAATTACAATAGTAACATCAAAGATCACTGATCACAGATTGCCATCACAAATATAATAATAATGAAAATTTTGAAATATGAGAATTACCGAAATGTGACAGACACCAAGTGAGCAAATGCTATTGGAAAAATGGCACCAATGGACTTGCTTGGGATGGGGTTTCACAAACCTTCAATCTTTAAAAAGCACAGTATCTGTGAAGTGCAATAAGAGAAGCACAATAAAACGAGGTATATATTCTTACTAGTGCACCTTTAATAAATCTCCTTTTCTTTCTAAGACACGCTTTACCTTTTCCAGTGCCCTTTATTCCTTCCTGAGACCCTGTACATCTGTGTCATGTGCGCCTTTCAGATGTAGGATCTCCTTTACTATTCCTTAGCGTACAAGCCTGCTGCTGGCAATGTCTCTCGGCCCCCTTTTTTCCCCCACGCATATATTCACTAGCATATTTTCTAAAATTAGTCATTATAATTTACTATCACCTGGGTTGCTTTTTGTCTCCCAAATACTGATTCTTTGAGGTTAAGTATAACTCCAAAGAAATAACCTTAGAATGTGTTAAAGATAACAAAGGTGTATGTTTCCTTAAAGAAAACAGATTTCTGAATGGGATGACTTATCAAGGAGGGATGAAGTATTTGAATAGATGAGAATTATTCCACTGTGCAATTCTCCTAGTTCTCCCATCAATCCGTCCCCCACTTTCTTTCCTTCTGTTTGTTGCTCCACATCCTTCCCTCATCATTTGTCTTCCTGTGGACCCCAACTTCCCACCATTTTTCTTCCTTCCTTCCTTCCTTCCTTCCTTCCTTCCTTCCTTCCTTCCTTCCTTCCTTCCTTCTTTCCTTCCTTCCTTTCTTTCTTATTTTCTTAATTTTTATTTTTCTGCTCCATACAGCTCAAGTCTGGCTTTACTCAGGGCATCGGTCACCCCTTGGTCAAGGGAAGGCAGAGCGACTAGCTGACTATCTTACTAAGATTAGATAAGTATCTTACTAGATGGCAGCCAAAGGAAAATGAAGGTGCTGTGAGCAGAGAGGGGGTGGATGTATCTCTCAACTTTGAATCTCTAATAATGTGTCTATTTCACCTTAATGTCTAAGGACATTTTATCATGGTACAGAATGTAGAAAGTTTTTCTTAATCGTTAAAGATGCTTTCTGACTTCCACCATTTCTGTTCGAAATGCATCTATCATTCTGAGTCTTGTTCCCCGAGAATGATGTAGCTTTTACCCTGGATCCTTTTAAGGTTTTTCTCTTTAGTTTTGTTTTTTATCTGTTTGTCTATGATGTGATTTGGTGAGGTTTTCTTTGCATTCATTTTGCCTATTTTTTTTTTTTTAGTTTTTGAATACATGAATTAATGTCTTTGAACCGTTTTGCGTAATTCTCATCTTTATTTTTTCAAATATTACTTCTGTTCCATTCCTCTATTCTTTTTTTTATGAGATCCCAATTATACACATAATTAGCTACACAATGTATAATCTTAAAGACATTTGTACAAACGTCTTTAAGATATATTTATATGATTTTACTGTAACATACATGTTTTCTTTTATTCATGGTGGGAAAAATGGTCAGCCATGATTATTTGGTTATTCTACACCATAACCAAAAGTGAAAATCCTTTTTATATAAAACTGAAATAGTCTCTTACCTTATTTACTTTCCTGATGCCCAACTGAGCAGACCAGACTGGATAATCCCTTCAAAATGTCAACTTTAGGGTTGTTTAATGGTATTTTGGGAAATTGTCTAAAATCAGCAAAATAATACCAAGTGCCTTACCATCTATGCTGGAATGTATTGAAATAAACCAGCATTAAACTTCTTTGAACATATTTTTAAGTTTAGCACTGTTCAAATCATTCTAAAATAGACTTCAAAATTCTAAGAAGGGAGTAAAACATTGTTAATTACAAGTTTCATAGCCACTAAGATTGGCATGTTAGTAATATGCTGTAATATATAGAATTATGAAACAATAGTACATGTTTTTGACACAACTTGAGTGCTGTAAAAATGAGAACTGCCTGCAAATATTTCAAATAATCTCTGCTTATGCTGTTTTTGGAGATAGCATTGTCTCTATTTTCTTTGTAGCAAATAGCTCATTATGTCATTGTTATTGAACTTCTTAGAAAAAACTGCTTATGTAAACAGAACATTCAAACAACACTGTCAGGGCAGAAAATATAATATATAGTGCAGTCTCATTTTTTAGGAAATAGTAATGTAAAAACCTGTCCATTTCTCCTTGTATTTTAATGTGTTTTCCCCTATAATTATCCATTGTGTCTATAGGCAGGGAACAATAGCACAGTTTTTTCCTAGTCGATTTTGTGTGTTTCCCCCCCTAATTACATACCAAAATTGTAGTCCCATGATGTAAAAGCTAAGAGTTCAAATTTTCTCTTTACTTTAAATTATTACTTTTGCGTTACTGGTGTGCTTAGGTTGACGCATGTCTTTGCCACAATGAGCATCCTTTGAACTGTGTGCAGGTTGGGTGTGATTTGTAGGAATATAATGATGATTTCAGTCATATGATTTCAGCAGTAAGTAGATACCGGATACAAAGTACAAGAAGTTCTCCAAATGTGGTGCTTTTAAAGAACAACATTTATGGTTTGTTTTTTAGAAGTCTCATTGCCAAAATAATGCATTCTAGTGCAAGAAAGTTGAGAAACATGGAGAGGCACAAAGGAAATATAAATGACAAAAATCATATGTAAAGCCACCATTCAAAGATAATCTCCCTTAATATTATAGTATATACATTTGTAGGGTATACAAATATAGGTGCATGTATATTTTTGATGTCATTCTCTACACATCACTTTACGCTGCTTTTTCCTCCCTTTGCAATTTATTCGAAGTGTTTTCACCTCTCAATAGATCTTTTTCTTATTATATTTGTAATGACTATTTTGAAATTCATCATATGCCCATGTAGCACAATTGTACTGATTTTTCATTTTGGAATGTTATATTTTGACTATTATGGAAGCAAACATTCCTCCATTGAAGTAACAAAACTAAAATTGTTGATTAGAGAATGTTAATAGTTTATTTTTAATAATTAAGCATAAAACGAACAGTTTCTTTTGTCAAAATTCTCAATAAAAACCAGCACAAAGACTGAAACAAAACAATAAAAAATTAATTTTAAAATCTAAACCAGATTCTGAATCAGGGCCAATTCTGACTTCCAGGGGACATTGGGCAGTCATTGGAGACATTTTTGGTTGTCACACTGGAGGGGTATCACTGCATCTAAGGGGTGGAGGGTAAGAATTCAGCTAAACATCTACAATGCACAGGGCAGAACCCACAAGCAAGAGTGGCATTTTGCATACTGTCAATAGGTTGTGAAACCAAGCCTTGTTCACAGGGAGAGACAGTTCATGTCTGTGCAAGGACGTGAAACTTACAACCCATGCTGGTCTTAAGCAGACATTACTGCTGGAAACCCCCACCTATTTAATGAACCCTGGTCCATACCAGCAGGGGCAGAGGCTTGTTAATAGTGGTGGTGAAAAGGGGTGGATTTCTAACAAGAAAGATAAGCCTGTAGGGCTGTTTAGCAGATTGGGGCTGAGAGAGAATCTTGGGTTGAAGGCTCCACCCTGAGAAGGTGTGTGGGACTCATGATTCTCACCCGGCACAACACTGGGAAGGAAAATGAGACAGAAAGACACAGTCAATTCTTTCAATTGTAGCTCGATTTAGGTGTAACAAGATTTTATTACTGTGGCTTTTGAACTGAAAGTATTTGCAATCTCCATTATAGATCACCATGTTTGCTTAAATCTGCCTTTTTCTCTGAAGTGGACGTATTCTAATCAAGACTTTCGAAGATTTAAATTTACGTAAATGTTACTGCTTTTCTTCCTGGCTCTCAGTCTAGCCCACAGGTGTCACTGTATTCTCAGTGTCCGAAACCTTTCTCCATCTACACGGAGTTTGTACCTGTAACCACACAAACTCAGCTTACACTATGCTCCCGTCATCCAGAACTTACTACCATTGCTTCCCTTCCAATTCAATGCTCCACACAAAACCAGCATCATCATTTTCAAATGCAAATAAGATGTCATCTATCTGCCTAAAACACAGCTAATCCCCTCATTGGTCCTGTGGAATGTGAACAACAAGCCCCCACGTGGCCTGCAGGCCCCCAGTGCTGTGAGCTCTGCACGCCTCTGCGGTATCAGCCTGTTACTGCCCCCGAGGGGCTGCCTCGCAGGTCCTCATTCAGCTCTTCAAAAGCGGGGTCACTCCTTCCATCCGCCAGACGTTCACACACATTAGTGGTCCTGGTACACCTGGCCTGCTGCTCACTTAGCCCCTATACTCCATTCTTTCCATAAGCCATCCCTGACATGCCACCCACCAGGTGACGATTCTCGGCTCTATGCACTTATATAGCAGACTTCACCTCTGCACGGCAAATATCTGGGTTTGTAATAGACACTTATCAGAGTGATGGGAAGTGTTTATAAAGCTAATGCCTTGACTGGTAACAGTTGACCATGAAATTTCTGGATCAAATGGTCTCTCCATGCTGCAAAACTCTGGGTGTCTACCAAGACTTTATCTGCATTGCCAGTGGGCTAGAGTGACTAATTTTGAACTGACCTTCAATAACTTGTTTTATATATTTTGAACAAATGTATAAGCAAATAAGAGTGAGCATCTAAGAGAACTGTGAAATATCAATATCTTTAGATTGTTAGGCTTTATTCCTATACTGGTTTAGAGAATCAGAAAATAATATAATGGAACTCATTAGCATACTAGCTTAATCAAAATGTTTAATGAGTTATACTTTACTATTATCCCTGTGACTTTTTGAGTTTGGCATAAAAGGGCTTTTGAGCTAACTGTCCCAGTCTGCTACGATGGACTAAACAACATGGGCCAATAAATAGAGGCCATTTTGCTAACTTATTCAAAACTCTATAAATATGTCCTTTCTATTTTTTCTTTCCTTTTCTTCTTTAAAAGACACAAAATTACATAATGGTAACTACAATAATGTACTGTCTAGTTTATAATACCTACAGATATTATGTATATTTAATAGTAGTAGCACACACAGGAAAGGAAGAAGATATACTATATATAATATATAGATATATGTATATATATATGTATATGTATATATATGATATCTTTCTAGAATTAACTTAGTATAAATTTGAAGGGGATTCTGATAAATAAACCCAAGATCAATCACTAAGAAAATAACTCAAAAATATAGTAAAAAATTCATTAAAGGAATTAAATTATTGCCCTAAAAATATCCACTAAATTCAAAAGAAAACAGTAAAGGAAAAACAGAGGAACAACAACAACAAAAGACGACATAAAAAACAAAAAGTAAAATGGCAAACATAAATCCAACAATGTCAATAATAACATTAAATGTGAATGAATGAAACAATCAAATCAAAAGGCAGGAATTGTAATATTATACTAGATAAAAAATAAAGTTCAACTATATGCTAACTACAGGAGAGACACTTTAATTCAAACATACAACTCGGTTGAGATTTTATTCTTTTTTATGGCAGAGTAATATTCCATTGTCTATATGTACCACAATTTCTTTATCTGATTGTCTATTGATGAGCATTTCAGTTGTTTCCATATCTTGGTTATTGTATTATAAATAGTGCTGCAGTGAACATAGGGGTGCATATATCACAGAGGGACCTAGAAAGTATTATGCTAGTGAAATAAGTCAGACTGAGAAAAACAAATACCATATGATCTCACTTATATGTGGAATCTAGAACAGAATAAATAAACAAACAAAACAGAAACAGACTCATAGATGCAGAGAACAAACTGATGGTTATTAGATGGGAGGGGGCTTGGGGAGATGGGTGAGAAAGGTGAAGGGATTAAGAAATACAAATTGGTAGTTTGCACAAGAGTCATAGGCAGGGATGTAAAGTATAGTACGGGGAATATAGTCAATAATATTGTAAAAACTATGTATAATGTTAAATGGGTACTAGACTTATCAAGGGTATCACCTTTTTGTGAGGTATACAAGTGTCTAATCACTATGTTATTTTGTACACCTGAAACTAATAAAATAAATAAATACATAAAAAGTTGAGGGGTAAAATAACAAAAATAAAAAATAAAATGACTTTTTAATGAAAAAGAAAAAGATACAGATAGGTTGAAAGTAAAAGGAATAGAAAACGATATACCACGCAAACAGTAACCATAAGAAATCTGGAATATTAAGCAAAGTAAACATTAAAACAAAAATGTTACTAGAGATAAAGGATATTTTATGTTACTAGAGATAAAGGACTCGATGATAAGAGTCAAATTCATCAGGGTTAAAATATGTGCAAAAAAAGCAAAGCTGCCAAAATACATGAAGCAAAAACTGAAAAAAATTGAAGTCAGAAATAGACAATTCAACAATAGTAGTTGGAAACTTTAATATCTCACTTTCAATGATGGCTAGGAAAAAATAGGCAGAAGATCCACAAGGAAATAGAAGCACAACATTATAAGCCAAATGCATCTAACAAACATGGATGGAATGTTCCACCCAAATACAGAAAAATATATATTTATTTCAAAGGCATATGGAAAATTCTCCAAGATAGAAAAATTTTAAGCCATAAAACAAGCTAAATAAATTTACAAGAGTGAAGTTATGCAGAATATATTCTCCAAACACAACTACATGATATTAGAAATCAATAACAGAAAGATATTTGGGAAACTCATAATTACATGGAAATTTAAACAACACACAGTTCACCAATGGATCAAAGAAGAAATCACAGGATAAATTAGAAAACACTTGAACATGAATGAAAATGAAGACACACATACCAAAATGTCTGAAGTGCTACTAACACCATTCTGAGGAAGAAATTTATAGTTGGAAACCTCTATATTTTAAAAAAGAAGATCTCAAATGAATAATGAATATTCCACCTGTGACATTTAAAAAAGAAGAGAAACTATACCTAAAGAAAACAATAGAAGGGAAATATTAAAAATTAGAGTGGAAATTAGTGAAATAGAGATTATAAAAAAATTGAAATTAATGAAAGAAAACATTGACTCTGAAAAAAAATCAACAAATTAATGAGGCTTTAGTTAAACTGACCAGGAAATAAAAAGAGACAAGACTCACGTACTAAAATTAGGGACAAAAGATGGGAAATCATTACTGACCTTACAGAAATAAAAATATTTGATAGGAAGAACTATGATCCACTGAATGCTAACAAATTAGGTTAACTGGATGAAATGGAAAAATTACTAGAAAGACATAACTACCAAAACTGGCCCCCAAAATGTTTTTAAATGTGAATAAACCTATGAAAAGAGATTGAATTAACAATGCTCTAGTACCACGTTTTCCAAAGCTCAGTCACTCTTTACTATGCCTCTGATTTACTTCCCTGTCTTTTTTTTTTTTAAACCACCTTGCTTTAATAAATGTATGTTTCAATGAAATTTGATATCACTACCAACAACAGAAAGCCAATATCATTTGTCGTATAAATACAGTAAAGGTAAAAATAAGTAAAACAGAAGGACTGTGATTACATTCTCTCAGATGCCCCTGACTGCTGGAGACAGGGCTGGGTTCTGCTTTCTATCACAACACACAGAGGTGCCATGTTCCCTCGACAATCCATTCCAGCCAACTGCTGGGGCCTGCATGTCGGGGTCTGTAGAGACAATAGGACTGCTCTTTCAGCCGCATGACTTAAGGAAAGCATCTCAGATCAGAAAGGACTCTTCCCTGAACAGTGAGTCAGGATGAGAAGGTAAATCTTATGTCTATTAGGAAAAACTAAACACTCTACAGATAAAGGGTTCAGACACTATGATTCCTTCTTTGGCGGCTGCTCAGCATCCTTGTGGTGTCCCTGCTCCCATGAGCTCTGACCCCAGACATGAGTGGGTCACTTCTGTTTTTGGCTTGGCAGATTTAGAGACAGAGGCCACTGTTGCTGGGCAGCAGAGAACAGGGTTGGCTGGTCATGGCTGAGTCAAGAGCTGAAGATCTTGTCTGTCTCCGGGTGATGCGATTAGATAAGAATAATGAAGGAAGTTCCTAGAGGAAAAGAGATTGTGCTTTGTACAATCTCCTCATAAACTCACATTTATTGATAACGCAGAGTAGTAAGTGAATGAGGAGACACTAAAAGAATATGAGGCCAATCTGATGGAAACTAGGGGACACAACTGAGACACTAGTTCATGTCTGGCGGATGGAGACAGCTCCTCTGGTGCAGCTTTATTTCCCATTCAGCTAATGGATTCTAGGTCACTCATTGTACCTATGCAAGGTGATAAGGTTTCCAATACGTTCCCAACTGTTCTGCCTGGTCAAAGCAGAGTTCCCTTTGTTGGCACTCAGGGGTTGAACTGGTATCCCCCAAAAAAGGTATTTTGAAATTCTAATCTCTAGTACCTATTAAAATGATCTGATGTGTAAGTAGGATCTTTACAGATAGAATCAAATTAAGATTGAGCCATTAGGGTGGACCCTGAACCAATATGACTGACATCCTTATAAGAAGAGGGAAATTTAAACACACAGACACACAGAGCAGAATACCATGTGAAGATACAGACGCAGAGGGAAGATAGCCATGTGAAGATGGCAGTAGAGATTGGAGTGATGTTGCCACAAACCAAGGATCACCTGGGCCGCCAGAGCTGGAGCAGGCAGGGAAGGACCCCCTCTGACCTGCAGAAGAAACCTGCTCCTTGCAACACATTGATTTTGGATTTCTTGCCTCCAGAACTGTGAGAGAACAATTTTTTTTAGTATCATTTTTGTTATTTCTGTTGTTTTAAGCCACTCAGTTTGTGGTACTTTTTCATGGCAACAACAGGAAACTAATCCAGACTCCCATGTCCAGTTTCTCATTGTCTTATACTTGTTTGGGGGGCCTGACGACTTCCAGAAGAGTGTTTCCAAGGAATAGGCTTAAAGGTGGGAACCAGTTTCTGGCATTCAGGCGAGGGCATAAACTCCCTCCTAGATTCAGTCTGTAGAGCTACACGTTTTCATTCTCTTGTACATGGCGCTGCTGTCTAACAAACTTCCGCTTATGCTTGAGGACAGCCTTATTGCATATTTCCTGCCTCATGTTCACAGAACAGGGCTCTCTTTTCTGGCCACACAGGTAGGCTACATGGCCCAGCTTTCCTTGCAGTTGGGTTTGTCCTGACAACAGGGTTTTGGAACAGAGTGCTATGCACGACTGCCAGCCCTGGCCCACAAGAACCTCCCACATGTGCTGCTAGTCATGTTTTTCTCTCCTCTCGCTGATGGGGGTGGAGACAACGAAATCACCCTGGGAAGCCATGTGTGCAATATGGCAGGGCTCCAGACACGACCACAGGGAAGAGCTGTCTTTGCTGACCTGTGGTACCTGCTTTGTGGGCATCATATGAGGGACAACGAAACTCTTATTGTGATAGAGCATTATACATGTTGGAGGGTATTTGTTAGAGCAGCTGGCAGCACCCCAGCCACAACAGTAGTTGTTGCCTTGAAGTGGAGTTATAAACCACTTCAGGCTTAGGTTCAGGTGGTGTTGGTTTAGCGACTTGGTTGAGGAAACAGGTAGAGGAGGCAGGGGGGACATAAAGAACCCTAATATTCTGCAGCAAATGTTTGTTAAAACTGCTAAGTATGATGACTTGATTATCAGATAAAATACTCATTGCGACTACTGCTCAGGGAGAAGAGGTTGGAAAATGCCAGGCTGCTAGCATGTGCTGGTGGCTACTTGCTGCTTTAGCAAATTATTTCACGAAGAAACAAAAGACTCAGTAAAAAACTGACTGGTTTGAAAGAAGAAATGAAATGGCCTGGAGTCCAGAAATCTGAACCTTTATAGAGACTGAAAGGCCAGCTGTTTCTCAACTCTAACCAGTAGGAAATAAGTCTGAAAATGGTTTTAAAAGACAGAGAGCAAACAATAAGATGTGTAGCCTCAGACCAAGCTTATTTGTTTCAGATAATATCAAAGGAGCAGGCGTTGAGTACAGACAGATAGAAATTAAAGATATAATGTAGATTTTTTTTAAAAGAAAATGTGTCTTAGAAGGATTTGTTTTGGTGTACTTGTCGGCATATGACACGAACTGGAAGTAAAGAGATGAGAATTTTATTAAATTATTTAGAGATTATGATGCCAATGCAAGCACTAGCTTGGCTCAGAAAAGCCTATAATTGTGAGATACCATTAAAGACCCCAAATTTGCACCAGCAGGAAGCAACCTGTGAAAGTAGCATCTATCAAGGAGGGCATGCTGCCCACACCACCATCAGAGTGCAATATCAAAGGAAGTACCATATCCCAACTTGGTGGAGAGAGATGAACATAACCCAGAGTTCCTACAGTTTGATATGAATTCAGTGACTAAAGGAAATTTGAGGTGTGTCCGTTGAGGAAATAATAGAGTCGACACAAGAAGGTACAAAGTGAAGTTTGGTAGCCATCAGAGTAAACTCTGGAACAGTGTGCTAGCTGATCATCAAAATCCATGTTCTTTTTATTTGAGTCCATAGCTAGAACCCATTTCCCAGCCTCTCTTGCAGCTAGGTGTGACAATGTGATTGAGTTCTGGGCAATGGAATGTGAGAACTGCTGTGCTCCCCGTGAAACTGCCCAGACCATGAAAACCTCTCACTCATATTCCCTCATTCTCTTTCCCTCTTCTGGGGGTCTGGATGGAAATGAAAATGACAGCCTTAGAGGGCATGAGTTGAAAATGACAGTGTTTGTCAGTCTACTTGCTTGAATAATTTTTAGAAAGGTGGTCTCTGTAGCTCAGAAATACCAGCTTTGGGCTACTATATGACAAAGAGGGGCGGAACTTCTCACGCATTTATACCATTACACATTTCACTTTCGGTTCATTACAGCTGATTCAGTGTGTTATATACATGTGGGCATTCAAAATACCTGATGATGATGGTCAGCTCAGATGTAGGAGGTGGAGACACGTTCTTCCTGACCACCACACTGGTTCTTCTGTCAGTTAGAACTGAATTATTGCTGAATATTCATGTCTCAAATAATTCAATCTTCTTTGGACAATCTTAATTATTTTGTTCTATGTGAAAACAGCTACCAGTATGTCCCAAAAGACAAAAATTCCTGAATCTAAATAAGGTCAAAGCAGGTACTCCCTAAGTTTTTCTGTCTTTGTCCCACGGTTCTTTTACGTGTTAAAATTCCTTTCCTTTAAAAGACAGAAAAAGAGGGGGCTCCCCACACCACGATGGAGCTTCTTATACTCTAAGTTTCTAAAAAACAATTGGCACTATTTAAAAAATCCAAACAATGATGGAAAACAAGAAAGGATCCACTGCCTCTAAAAACTATGAGAAATCCTTCAGTATAAAAACAGACATAAATTGTTTTGAAATAGAAAACCTCAACCAAAACCACATGAGACTGTGGGAAAAGCAGCAAATACATGCCGGGATTAGAGGTGGTGGATAGGAAGGCAGGAAGGGCCCAGGAAACCAGCGGGGTGACTGCTCTTGAACACTCTGGAGGGCCATCCAGGTGGTCCTTCCCCTGCTCAGCGGCCTGGCACACACCTTGGCCAGGCAGCAGTGAAAGGATCATCTGAATCGTGTGTAAGCTTGGGTCCAAAATCAGAAACGTACACTGCATGGTTAGAGGGGCCCAGGATGGAAGGAAGGGCAGAAGGCGAGATGGCCCAGAGCGGAGCATCAAAGAATGCCTCCACTCTCACCGGAAGTGAGCTGGGACAACAGGACTCCTGGTCCTCCTCTGAGGAGCCTACAAATGGACACAACAGGGTTTCTCAGATATGAAGCAAGAGTGAAATTCTAAATTTCCTGCCTTTGGACAAATTGAGAACTAACAATCCCAACTAAGGGAAGGACGTTAACTGATCCATCAGTTTGAAGCTTATAAGAATTTGATATGTTGAGCCTTTGGAGAGATGAAAGAGGATTTCGCAAGAACAAAAGGAGCATGAAAATTAAAAACATTTTTTTTTTTCTCTTTTTTTTTTTTCAATCTAATTTATTTGTTCATGCAAATACAAATTTCAACAGATCATCTGAATAATGTAATGGACACAATTGAAGAACAAATTAGTCAACCAGAAGATTAGGATGAGGAAATCTTCCAGAATATAACACAACAGGATGAAGACAATTAAAGTAAGAAAGAAAAGTTTAAAAAAACACAGTGATTTTAATGTCAGTCATTACGACTTTGAGTGGGACAGGATACAAGGCATGAAAGGGAGGCAGGATTAAGAGAATTAGTCAGGAAGGGTCTCCCAACAACCATGAAGATAAGACAATCTTCAAAGAACTCTCAAAGTTACCTAGGGAGAAAGAGACTTCTAAACAACTTTGGGATTAAAAACAGAAATAAAAATGAAAACTGAAAACTATTTAGAACTGAATAACAATAACATATTGAAACAGAGAGATGAAATAAAAGTGGCTTCAGAGGAAAATTTATAGCTGTGAATACATTTATAAAAATTAATAAGTATGAGAATATATGAAATATTTTCAAGCCAAGAAATTAAAAAGAGCAATAAAATAACACTAAAAAAGCTAATAGAAGGAATTAATGAAGACAAAAGCAGAAATTAATAAAAATGAAAACCAATTAAAATAACAGTACATTTGATCAACCAAGGAAAGCTTTCATTTAAGACTAATAAAATAGACAAAACTTTGTTGCATGTGATCAAGTGAAACAGAGAGAAGTACGGAGGTCACAGAGTCTTAAATTTAATATGACATTGACAGTTTTGTTTTATGTTTGATCCATCTGGTCTTTTAAACACCATTGTAAAAGAGACCATTTGTTAGTGCCTGAAATTTGTGAAAGCTCTGTCAGCTGGAAAGGGACCTATCAGGATGAGAATGGAAAATAAGATACACTAGAGAGAGGTTAGAAAAAAAATACTGCTAAAGTGTTTTCTGTTTACACCACACTGATTCCACTTCATTCAATGAACTGGTTTTTGTACTTTATTAAACATTACACACCAGTGAAAATATGACCAAGTCTTCAATGGCAAAAACATCTCAACATCCACCAGAATCCCTCAGCCCGTTTCCACAATAATCAAGTTTGTAGATGGGACATGCTACCCATCCTTCTCAAATTTCTCTTGCAGCCAAATGTGGTCATGACCTGTGTTTGAATAATAATTGAATAATGGGAGGTGAGCACAGGCATGTACATTCCTTTTAGGACAGTGTGTGAAGATCAGGTCATGCCTCTTCTGTTCTCTTGCTTGACTCTTTTAATCAGGCTGATGAAGGCCTTGCCATGCAATATGAGTTTGGCTAAAATACCAAAGACGGAGCAAAATTGGAAAATTCCTGTTGAATGGGAAGGCCTTCACCGGCCTGGATCCTTGAAGGACTGTGTGGAATAGATTCCTCCTCACAGCCCGGAACACACACCTTCAGATTGTTTTGTGAAACTGAAATAAAGTTACGCCTTTTTAAGACACCAACGCGGTCTATTTATTACAGCAACTTAACATATCTTAATAAATACACATCATAAAAATATATGTATATTTGAGAATGGAAAAAAGACTTGGTATAAAAATCATTCTCACCAAATATATTAAAAAGGGTTTTTAATGATATATTTATAGGTGATCGTTTGCTTTTGTATGATTGATTCTTCTTTGTATTTTTTCCCCCCATAATATCTATAATTAACATGAGCCAGTTTTAATCAGACAAAATGTTTTATTTTGAAGTATAGGTTGCATCATATACATAACATTAAGAATATTAACAAGAAGACTTAAAAATTAATGGCCAGTCTGAATGAAAGGAAAGTGTAAGAAAGTGACCCCCAAATGTTAGCACATAGAGGTGAAATATGATAGATCTTTTTAAATAAAAGAAGGTGCTTTTCTAACATTTTATTAATATGATTAATGACCAATATAAAGATATTGTTTTATAATTTCTAAAGGGTATGCATATACATATATATTACATATTATATTACATATTATACAATATACGTCATACGTAATTATATAGCTCTTGTTATAAGATATATATTTTTCCTCATGTTACTGAAATTTTTATTTTTTTCAATTAAAGTTTATTGGGGTGACAATTATTAGTAAAGTTACATAGGTTTTGGCTATACAATTCTGTAATACATCATCTATATATCACATTGTGTGTTCACCACCCAGAGTCACCATATATTTGAACCCCTAAGCTATTGTCTGTGTCTATGAGTTTTTGTTTCTTCATTTGTTTGTCTTGTTCCTTTGTTGTTTTCAGTTTTATATCCCACATATCAGTGAAATCATATGGTTCTCGACTTTTTCTGTCTGATTTATTTCGCTTAGCATAATAATCTCAAGATCCATCCATGTTGTCACAAATGGCACTATTTCGTCTTTTCTTATGGAAGAATAGTATTCCATTGTGCATATATACCACATCTTCTTTATCCAATCATCGATCGGAACACACTTTAGTTGTTTCCATGTCTTGGCTACAATGAATAAAGCTGCAATGAACATCGGAGCACATATGTCTTTATAAATAAGTGTTTTCAGAGTTTTGGGGTAGATACCCAGGAGAGGGATTGCTGGGTCATATGGTAATTCTGTTCGTAATTTTTTGAGGAATCTCCACACTGCCTTCCATAGCGGTGGCACCAATCTGCATTCCCACCAACAGAGTATGAGGGTTCCTTTTTCTCCACAGCCTCTCCAACACTTGTTACTATTTGTCTTGTTGATGATCGCCATTCTGACTGAGGCGAGGTGATATCTCATTGTGGTTTTTATTTGCATTTCTCTGATGATTAGTGATGTTGAGCATTTTTTCATATGTCTATTGGCCATTTGTATGTCCTCTTTGGAGAAATGTCTCTTCAGGTCCTCTGCCCGTTTTTCAATTAGGTTTTTTTTTTTTTTTTTTTTGAGTTGTATGAGTTCCTTGTGTATTCTGGATATTAGCCCCTTATCGGAGGCACTGTTTGCCAAAATCTCCTGTTGGTTGCCTCTTTTATTTTGTTGATGGTTTCTTTTGCTGTGCAGAAACACTTTAGTTTTGATATAGTCCCATTCATTTATTTTAGCTTTTACTTCCCTTGCCTTTGAGCTACTGAAAATTTTGTCAGCTATTAACTGAAAACCATTCAACTTGGTCCTTGCCCAATAAACTTTAAATTTTAAAAATTCTCCTAAATTATTGAATTTCTGAAATGAAATAAGTTATGGACTTTAGAAATAATACTAGAATTTGCCATTTAAAGAAATTAGAGATTACAACACTTAGTTTTATATATTGCTGGAAAACACACTCTGGGTGAAACACTGATATGTTGGAGTAAAGTTCCTGCAGGTGGGAAGCTGGTGTGAAAGATCTGAGTCAAAATCCTGACTCTGCAGAGTCCTGGGGGGGTGGCCTCCAGCAAGGATTAACTCCAGCTACAGTTCAGGTGTCTCCTCTGTAAAGTAAAAATAACAACACTTTCTTTCAGAAATGTGTGAGGATTAGTCATAAATCACAACTGAATTTAAAGTGTCTTACTTGTCATAGGGAAGGATGGTTATTGAAATACTATAGATTATAAATTATTTTAATGACAGTTTCAGCAAACAAAATTTCTCTCCTGATTCCCCAGCCTTTGGTTTGCTCTATGCCAGTGTCTTCTTCTCCCCCATTCTGAATAAAAATTGGACAGTTTGACCCTGTAGTAACTATACTTATTGGAGACATTTGCTACTCCTTCGTGTATATCATCTCACCAAGACTCTGAAGAAGTAGAAAGCACAGCCTTCAAATTTCTCCCCTCGGATTGGTCAGACGTTTTAAATCCATCTTGTATGTCAGTTTTCCCTATATAAGAAACCAAGTTATTCTCTACACACCCACGTGTTCTTTGATCCTGAGGCTGATCTTACGCCACGTAGGGTATATGCTGACAGTATTACTTTCTCTGTGGGGGACCAGATGCAGTAAGTCACATTTTATTTTGTCTCTCACTGTCTACTGCTTGGAGAACCATATGAAGAACAAAAACAGGTTTCTGTACGTTAGCACTTTAACAAGGACTCCCACCAACTCCAGGGAAAAGATGACTTTGATTGATTTCCGAATTTTTAAAAACAATAGACAGGGTTAGACATGGTTTAAAAAATATCTAAAGAGAAAATTTAAAACCCCAACATTTAATGCATAGAAAAGGGAAGTTATCTTCTTTGCTTTCTCTGGTATCAGTGATTTTGGAATTAAACTTATTCTATAGATAACATTTCTTAAATTGAACAAGAATGTGTAATTACCACTGATTTTGTGAATAACCAAAAAAAATCATTGAGGTAAAACAATAAGGAGAAAATATGCAAAACAGAACCTGGTGAAACCAAATATAATAATTAAAAGAGTCTTAGAAAAAGAATGAATTATTTCTATTTCTAGCATTATATTGGTATAATTATGTCTATGGTGTACCTATAATTCATTGTTATCTTATTTTAGAGACTTTCCCCCTTGAAATGTGTGTTTTCACTTGTATCTCAAGCCTGGATGTATATATTCTTTTCTCTTGATTAGCTATCTTTTTAACTTTATGGTTGTTTTTGTGAAGGGTTGTAGTTCAGTACAGAACAGAGTTAATTCTCGAAGGTGAAAACTGAAGCTTGAAATCTATGCATCATTAGTAATTTCACATCCCGTAGAATGGCTCTTTCACCAACAGATCAATGGTTCAACATGTTTTAATTGAGGAAGGTTGCTAAAAGAGCCCAGTAAAATCAGGCGGTTTTCTGGAGGAGACAGGAAGTCAGGTTTATCTGGAAGATAAACAGTTACCTGGCAGTAACCTGGTGAGGAAATCAGGCTACAATCATGTACTGCAAAGACTGAAATATCTTGATGACATGGTCAAATGGCAAAACAGGTATCATTAAGGAACCAGTGCTTTCCCAGACATAAAGTCCTCACAGATTAGTCCTCACCATGCTGTACGTTTTGTAGAACCTGTGTGTAATTAATTGACAGGACAGATTTTGGTAGCAATGGTAGAGAGTGTAAGTTTCAAGGCAGAAACAGGTGCATATTCATACACAATCTCATTCACTCTCTGTACCTAATTTCTCACTTTCCGATGAGAACACTCTCCTTGCACAGGCGTGGGAAATACACCTGCAGAATCTTGATAAATTCAGGGATTGACCCCACTAATGAGAGCTTTGTGTTGCTCCCCCATCCCCATCTGACTTTAGAGAAGTCATTTCTGTGTGCCTCCATGCTGGGGATAATGGAGAACATGAAATCCTATAGTCACCTGCCAAGCCATCAGGCCTGCAGGACGTCCCCAAAGGCTTATACCTAATTAGTTGGGGTGAGTATCCTAGTCAAAAGAGCATTCTTCTTGATAATGATACATATGTTTTTATTGTCAGAAAAGGAACCAAGAGGAATGTTGGGTCTGAGTTATATTTCTCAGATGAGCCAAAGTAGTCAAGGAGGAAACCTTGCTTTTGTTTATGGATAATTTTATTGACTTGTTCTAATAAAAGGAATGTATAACCTTTTATTGATGAAGTATAGGTTATGCATTCCTTTATCCAGAAATATAGGTTCAGAGAGAGACAGGTGTTAAAGGGCCATCTGGCTACCCTGTTGTCTCAGGACTAACCCACGTCTGCATCAGAGAATGGGAATTAGTCCTATTTTTAAAAACAGATGGAAAGGAAGACATTCTACCATTGCCTGTTTTAATGTGTTAGTGTAGTATCTGGTCCTTTTCAAGATAGGAGGTTTTTACCCCTAACCTGTATATATAGAAACATATATTGCATAAATACAATAAGTATATACATATGTATATATATATATATATATATATACTGTGTGTATACAGTATGTATTATACATAGTAGAGAGATACAGATAGAGATATAAAATGTACTAATTGTACATTACTATCTCTTCAGTCTCTTTTTCTTCAGTCTAAATTATTTTCTCCCTCAAGAATCTTTTTTTCCTGATTCACAAGTAATTTTTACATCTCTCTACCAAAGTCTGTCAAGCTATGGAATCCTGATTCACTCCATCTCTCAGAATCTGAATTCAGAAGTAGGATCATGTTACGTGCCAATACTAATGCAAGAATAGCACCATCTACGGAATACATTCTGCATTGTCATGAAGAACCGTGCTATTCCACCACAGCATCCTGGTTTCCATTCCCAAAGGCCCTATTTGTGGCTCGCCCGATCCTGGTCTCTCTTTTTAAAAGCACTATCTTATCCCTAGGCATCCCTCTGCGTTCTTTACACAAATCGCTTCTTTCTGCGCTTCAATGAGTCGGTGCTATAAAGTGCTCTGAGAGTGACTGTCATGATGAGCAAATAGAGGTTCTATCGGTTCTCACCATGCCCGTGTAGACAGTAATGTTCCACAGTGCGACGTGTGGTTTCCGTTCTTATTTTATCCGTCAGTGACTTACTCTTGATCATCAACCCCCTTGATCACCCCACTCACAATGAAATTTGCAAAAATAGTTAAGTTAATTGTATCATTTATAGTCTATCTTCAAGAAGGATCAAAGTTAAAACCCTCTAGAATTCCAGTGAAATTCCTTACACAACTATTCAACCCATTATACTTTTATCTGATTTGTTGTTGTGTTAGATTTTAGAACATTCGGTGTCGTGAGAATAGAGGCATTCATTCCAGGCAATTGATGATTACTTTTAGATAACAGAACATATATTATTCACCAAATACTTTTCCTGGAAATTATAGACACCTAAAATCAGATAAAATTAATCATGAATAATTTAATTAATTTTCAATAAATACTTACTATTGTGATATTTTATTTGACAATTTTCCCAATTTTTTGAGGATATTTTAGAGCTATTAATTGTAGGAGTTGTAACTGTTACTGTTACTCTTGGTGACTCGTTCACCTCTGTCTTAAAATTGGATACTTTTAATATCCTTTATACAAGAATGAGCGCTTCCTGTGTCTTTATCCTCCTCTTAGTCCCCGAATGCATTATTTGGAATAATTTTGTTTTCTTAGAAATAAAATGTCTTTTTATAAATACTCAATTTATAATGTTCATAGCGCACCAGACATAATTCCCCATAATATCTTTAATGAGTATCAATTGTTTTAAGAGTCATAAATGTAATTTTTGTTGCTTCTGAAGACATTTGTCATTTCAATTTACATTTGGCTCATGTACTAAAAAGTTCAGTTATATTAATGGGGGAATGTCTACCAATATTAATGTCATTTTGCAAACCTTCTTTGAATTCACATTCTGTGGCATTTATAGATTACGACAACATCATTGTAACAAGCTGATGGAATTAAGGATATTTCATTAGCCACAGTAAGATCAGAGTAAGCCCTACTCTCTCTCCACTGGAACTGCAGAAGGGAGCTCTCCCTGGTCCTGGAAGTGTGTATCGCGTGTGTGTGTGTGTGTGTGCGCGCGCGCGTGCCCTGGGAGAATCTGGCAGTGTAGCACAGTGTCCCCACTAATGGCTTCAGAATGGCGTGGGCATTCTTGTTAAAGATATTCAAGCTCAGAACTTTTCTCAACTAGATCGAAATTGGCAGTGTTAATTAAGAAGTGATGATGACAACTGGCTTGCATTAAATACTATCAGAGCGAACTGCTTGTTGCTCTGAAAAGAGCATAATTTTAGACTGGATAGCTAAGAATGCATTGCAGTTACTGCATGAGCCCCACCACACGGGAATGACCATCTTGGCATGATATAGTGTGAAACACGTGTTGAGGAGAAACTCAGACTGGGAGGGGACAGAACCAGAATACTGAGAACCTTGGGAGAGTCTACTCCATGACAGGTGACATAAGAAGCACAGTGTTGGCAAAACAGAGCACCATGGCACACAGGCACAGGAACAAGGCCAAGGCAAAATCAAAGGCCAATCAGGGTCATCAGATGGCAAGCAGCATCACAGTCCAAGGTCATCACAGTCCCAGGTATAGACAGTGGCACCATGGGTGCCATTTATGAGTCACAATCATTGATCAGATAGAAAGGGGCCAAGTGTCATGAATGGAACCGGGGCCAGCTTTGTGGAAACTGAAACACTAGTGAGGACTCCTATGCTGCCCAGTCAGGAAGCCTCCACTTAACAATTCTCCACTGAAGGAAAGGCTGCTTCCTGGCCCCAGATTGTTTGTTGCCTTCTGGAAAGCATTCTGAAAATGTCTCTGTGCTAATTCAAGTTTGGAAGAGTGAACATGATACTGAGTGGTCCCACATCTGGTCCTCACAACACATTTGGGAGACAGGAAACAGTATTATCCACAGCTCACAGGCGAGGCACACAGAGCACAAATAACTCCCCTGAGTTTATACCCACAGCCGAGCCCACAGGATTCAGAGCTGGCACTCATCACCCGTGAGAACACTGGCTTTCTCACATGGGAAGCATGCCTTCTCCATTCAGCCATGGTTACCCAGCCCCTCCTGTCTGCCACCCAGAGACCCAGTGATGAATAAGACAAACCCAGTCCCGCCCTCATCAGGCCTTCATTCTGATAGACTAATCAGGTAAATGCCAGAATCACTGTTGTTATGGTTGACTATTTATATTTGTGGTTAAGGATATGGTTATTCAATTACTCTTAGTTCATAGTTGCACGTTCAGTTGCTCCAATGTCCTTCCTTATGTTGACATTGGATGTCTTAAGGAGTAATTAAGAACTTCCTGAACACAGGAGACCAATTAGCAACAGTCAAGAGTGTGGTGCTGAGACCTGGCCAGTCACATGAGGGAGCAGCACTCAGTCCCTCACCAAATGACGTACACTGTGGCATAGAAAATCAGTTCCCTGTTACGTGGCTGCCATGTTACTAAAGCTTGCCCAGGGCGGGCAGGCACCACTACTGCTCCTCACTCCTGAATCTCTGTTAGAAAAGGAGGTGGCAATCTTGAAATCTATGCACGCTCAGGCGGTCAGACGGGAAAAAGGTTTTCTTAGACATCGCAGATGTGAGGCCAGTTAGAATGGGCTTTGTCAGCACCGCACATGATGTGAAAAAGGAGTGAGCTAGGATTGCTGCTAGGGAGAGAGCAACTAGTAAGATACAAGTCGAAAGGTAATGAGAATCTGAAAGCAGGGGTTTCTGACGATGTGGATATTCAACTCCAGAAAAAGCAGGTTGTCCCCCAGAAAATACACATTATCAAAGGTAACCCCTACACAGACTCTCCGTGGGTTTGTTGCTGGTTTGGTGCCCTGGGTATAAGATGCTAAACACCCTGCCCAGCAAACACTCATTCAAAGCATAACGACAGCACGTCCCTAACCTAGGTCAAACATCAGAGCTCTATAGCAAGTAGTCAATCTGCTTTAATGTAGGATATTGGATTGGTTCTATGATTATTGGGGGAAACAGTCATTACTTGCCCAATTATGGAAATTAGTTTTGTAATTTCATCATGATCATTAGTTACGGACCATAATTTAGGAAAAACTCCCCAAACTGCCCCCCAAACATCTAGTGTTCTATTTCAGCTCGATGTTGCTGCATACCTGTATTACTACCACATCTGTTGCCATTCTTACTTTTCCAATCCCTCTGGCATATTTGCTAATGTTCTTTGAATTCTGTGATTTTTATAGTACTCTCTAGCTCAACGACCTTGATGGCTCCCTATTTCTGAGCCAAATTTCCCTGCATGGCTCTCAAAGCATTTAAGAGAATCAGACCTTATAGCCAGCCTCACCTTCCTTCTTCCCAAAGAGGAGTCAGCCTCTCGGCTGGCCAGGACAGACTCCTCGTTAGCGCATAAATACCCATTTCTTCCTGTGTCTTGCCTTGATAATGCCTCTTTCCCTATTATCCAAAATGGCCTTCCTTTCTCTCTGCTTTCCAAATTATACTGATCTTTCAAGAAGTAATACTATTCTTCGTCTTCTTTAAGACAGTACATGAAAAACTTAAGAGCCTCAATTTTGAAAGCAGACAATCTAAAATCTAAGCCTTACCTGCTATTGAAAATTTCTTCATCTTTTTCATGCTCTGTTTCCTCATCTATAAAATGGGGGTAATAATTCTGTCTCAGACTATCATTAAGTTTATTAGATAAAATAAATATAAATTGTTTCGCATAGTACCTGGTATATGATAAGTTCCAGGAAAATTAATAAATATTCCACTAAATACCTCTCTCTACCCTCCCTAACCTTCTTGTCCACTGATCTCTTTCAGAACTTATAGTTTTTAATTAGTATGTAATTGTATGTTGTTGATACCATTGTATAATCCACTGGTGGGGTATCCCAATTAGAGTAAAACACCTTGCAGGGAAAGAAAATATTTATACTTCTGCTGAATCTCCGTAGTATCTGGCGTAATAACGAGCACACTGAAGGTGCTACATAAATAGAAATTCACCCCTTCATCAGCCAGCAAGCCAGACGTACAGCCATTCTGCTAGTGCTGGGGAGAGACCGATGGGTCACTGCATTCACTTGGCTAAGACGCTCACAGATGAGCAGAGGAGACAGAGATGCACAGGTGTAACGTACTGGGTTAGTGATAGAGACACTCACTTCTCTAGTATTTATCTAATTAATTTTAAGTATTATAACCATATTTTATTAACATTAGAACCAAATGCATGATTCCTTATGTCAGTGGTTGCTGGTAAATAATTAACAACTTGCTCTTAGGGGAAACAAAAAAGCCCTGGTTTGTACTAGTGGCCAATTTCCATGGTGTAAATTATCCCACCATGACTAATTTCAAGCAACCAGTGTAATATCAGTGAACATGGAATTGCAAAGAGACGTACTATACTACACACCATTATGTAGCATTGTCACGATACACACATACACACAATAGGTGTAAATAACCATAAGAGCATAGATAATAAAAAATACAGTAAAATAATTAACAAGTTTGGAATATTTATTATCTTTTAATATATGTTGAATTGATTAAATTATAACTTTATGTAATTTAATTTTTATAATGGCTCCGTTTAACAACTGAAAAGTTTAGTAACCAATTCTTGTGAGCTGATGTGAGCTGACTTCAACATACTACTGTTTATGTACCACTTCCAGCTCTTAGAGCTATGCGGAAAGTTAGCATTTTATTATCGGCCATAAGGTTGAATTTTTATAACGTTAAGTCCATTTTAGACTACATTTACATGTCCAAATAACTTCAATTTTCAGTTACTTTCATAAATATGGAGTGGATTTGAAGACAGAGGGTTTTATTTAATTGTTTCAATTGCTGGTATTCTTTTTGTTTTCCTGTGAAAAATTGCAAACACATATGGGGTAATAAACTTCCCCGTTTCTGTCACCTACTTGCAAGTATTTCAACCCTAGCCATTTTAGCATCAGTCATGCCCTCCCCAGTTTTACTCCCCACCTCCACATTATGCCATTTCTGCATCTATGTTCCCCCCCCCGTTATCTCCCATCCCCACACTGCTTTGAAGAAAATGTATCATTCTACCTATAAATATGTCAGTCTATCTAAAAAATAAGGACTGCTCTTCTTTAACATAATTACAATATCATTATCACACTTTAAAACTTATAATTTCTTAATTTCAACAAGTACCTCTAGTATTCAAAATTCTAATTGTCTCATAAATGTCACAAATGTTCTTTATAGTTTTTGCAGTTTGAATTTGGATGCAGAAATCATTCACATATTATAATTGATTGGTAAACCTCTTACGTCACTTTGTCTCTTTTCTACTTACTTCTTTTGAAATAAGGTGGCCACTAACATCCTGTGACAGTCATTATTTCCTACTAAAGAAAGCCTTGCTACAAGTTTCCGTTGTGATTGTCAAGGAGTGGCAAGATAATACAGCTCAGTACATTTCCATATACCTATCTCAGTGTAGAAATTAGCAATCCTTTCTAACTGCCATGAAATGCTAGGGACATATTTTAGGAAATCTTGCCTGCTTTATTGGATGATTTTCCCCATGACATTATTGTTTACAACAAGATGAATAGACAGAATTTTATCAGAGGCAGCCTTGGAAATTACCTCATCAATATGCCTCATTCATTATAAACTTAGGGAAATGAGGCCACTTGAAATGAAGCCACCTGCCCAAAATGTCCCCAGTAATTGGTAGAAGGCCCGGTTCCAGAATTCTTGTTTTCTATTCCAGGAATCTTTCCCACACTCTGACTAAAAGGATGGTTCTGTCAGGAATTCTAGTTGAAATCATTAGTAAGTACAGGAAGGAAATCTTATTCTCACAGGCAGTCCTCAAATTAAAATTAGCCATTATTCAAAAGCTCATTTCCAGTGAGACATTTTGGAACTCAGAGAATTTTCCAAAAGTAACTCAGATTTCACTGCTGGTAAAAACCCAGGCTGGACTAATCAACTGTACTAGTTAAAATTTAACACAAACCCAGGGCCCTGTATGTGAGGCAGCATTAGCAGCTGCTCCTTTATAGAAATCAATGGATATAAGAAAACTTTCATTTAAAACATCTGACCATGTCCAGGGACCTCTCTAAATGTTTCTTCATTTCATTTCCACAACAATCCTGAGAGGTGGGTCATATCAGTCCCATCCTACCAAGAAAAGGTTCAGGATCAGAAAAACAAACTAGTGAGTAGAATCTAGTGAGTAGAGGGCAGGGGTGCTGCTAAACATTGTCCAATGTGAATAACAGCCCCCCCCAGCGCGCACGCACACCGAGGAATTATCCACCCACAATGCAAATAGATAGATCTGTAACTGTAAATCAGGGACAGAGAAATCATAAAATATAACCACTTAAAAGTATTGAGTCAGAAAATGACTGTACGTAGAAAATTGAAGCTTTAAGATATTACATGGAAACCATAAGAGATTAATATGTATTTTCTACCATTTTAAAATTTCTACTCTTCCTACTAACATTTTTTGTCAAACAGAAATGAAAATCTTTTAATTAAATAGAGCAATTTTCTTTCCATTAACATAAATTGCATTCATTTTAATGTGTAAAACAGTGGATAATACAGTGGTACATTCAAGTTCTTGATTGTTCTTGCTGTTATAGCAATTTGTAGACTGATATTTTGGTAAGACAGCTGGTGGAATGTCCTGGATCACAAAACCCAGCACTGACTGGTGAAAACAACACTCAGTACCCCAGTGTGTGGGTGACTCAGATTTTCATAGCAAGCCTAAGGAAGAAACTCATTTGTTATGAGCAAGTGGTTCCCGTCATCCTTTCCTAAATGATGGATGTCCCTCGAGGACTGATGATGTAGTCAGGCTGTAAAGAAGGTGGAGAAATCACAGACTTTTCCTCCCACCCACAGCTCTTACAACTATGAAACGGACCAGTCACAAATGCGAATGAAGAAGGATGCTGGGATGAGCCATGTAAGATCCACCATATAGGGCATACCCTTTAGAAAGAGGCTTTCAGAAGTCCAAGCAAATCATATACAGAGAAAAGATACACTTAGCAAAAAATAGTGAATATAGTAGAACTATCAAAATGAACAGAGGCTTTCCTCAGATCTACAGAAAAAGCTGAAGCAGAGCAATTAAAAACAATATTGCTGTCTGAGGTGTGATTACCTAGCAAGAATACTGAGTTTTACTTTGTCTGAAGCAATGGCAACACCACACATTATCTGTAAGCACTCTGAGGAGAACTGTGATGATTAACTGTAAAGAAACTGTAAATAGTGGTTAAAGGCTTGAGTTGGCAAATCACATACCTGAGTTCAGGTCTTGGCTTTGACACATCTAGCTGGTGACATTAGGTTAAAAATGAAGACTAAATTACATATGACATAAAAGGTTAGTGCTCAGGCATAGAAAGAGTTGAAAATATTGTTATCTAGTATTGTTATGAACAAAAAATCTGATACTAATACTATTGTCATTCCCTATACAACCTCCTCCACTGAAACAAACACTACCCAACTCTCAGCCCCCTACAACTTGGTGGCCCCTAGCTTCCGTTTCTGTGCATGGACTGCTGTTAGCTTTGAGATGGGTGGAGGCCAGGACAAGCTTTGGCTCACTGATGGAAGTTTGCTGAAAGACACGGGCCTGTTTGCTACATGGAATGTGGTAACGCCATCAGCAGCCCGGCAAGCCCACACATGAAGCCAGTCACACGTCTTCCATGCCATGACTTCTATAAAATGATGCGTTTTTGAATTTACAAAGTTGTACCTGTGACATCACACCTGCACCTTTGGTATTTATGATTGGGTTTTTAAGGTGTGAACTTTTTTTGAAGGTGTGAACTTTTCTTTAAGGTGTGATCTAGTCCAGATCACTTACGTGGAGTTCAGTTGGAGTCACTATACTTTTATTTCTTATTCCAGTAGTTTTATGTTTACTGTTTATGAGCCAGATGGTCACATCAATGAGCTTGGATTATTTTTTCCAAACAATGATAGCACATTTTCTACAACAAAAAGTATCTTGAAAATCTGAAATGAAATCTAAACCATTTTCACATCAGTGCTCTAGATTTTCTCCAGAAATAGAATGGATTTAGCAAAGAAAGAGGAGCTCTTAGATTTAAATTCTGCCCTCAGCTATTTCACATGGGTTTCTTTTCTTTAGAGGCATATTTCATTTTTAAAAATTTGCATAGAAACCAATATTCTTGTACATGGCCATTTGGTGTGTCATAAAACAAGTTCACATTCTAGCTATACTGAGAAATGGACAGAATGGTAGGGATGTGTCCTTGCCATTACTCTCCCCTTGGAAGCTCTATCAGGTCAGTAGGAGAAATGACTGAATAATAATGTCTCAGGAAATAGTGGGGATCTGTCCCTCAGAGACCACAGCATTAGCAGTGTTGATTGGAAAACATCCTCCCCTCACAGGCAACAAATACTTCCCTATACAAAAGGAAGACTGTTAAAACGACTGGGCTAGGGTGGAAAATTTCACTTAAAGATGCATTCGAAAAATGTCAGTATTCTTGCATGAATTAAGTATAAGATGTTGTAGGCATTCAGTAAACTTCTGTTGAGTAAATCAGTTACTCTTCATATCAAAATTGACAGAGATGAAAATTCCAGGCATTTGAGTTTCAGGGACAGATTTATTTTTAAGATTCTCTTCATCACACTTGCAGGAAACCCAACTAGTAAAACATAGGTAGGGTTCATACATATTTGCACAAGGACAGATCATTTACACGTAAATGAACCTGATGTCATTCAGTTCCTGGTCTAAACCAGGAATTGAGTTGAATCCAAGGGGGAAACATGAGGTGGCTGGACACCCAAACATAAGTCATCAGATTGTCTATGCCGTTAAGTAAAGCTTGGCTGAGGGGTTGTCTCAGACCATACCTCAAAAGTTTTCTGATTTTCCTCCTATTTTATTCTCTGTGGAATCCTGACTTTCTTGCCAACTCTCTGATTCACTCTAAAAACCTTTGTGTAAAATGCCTAGACCAATTTGGGAACTGAGATTGGAGAGCACCCATGTCTCAGTATCTAGAGTCCAAGAGAGGGTGAGACTTGTGGAGTCCCCTCCCCTTGACACTCAGCACGGTGCCCAATCAAAAAGCCTCAGGGGAGGGACTAATACTGAAACAGCCTCACAAGTTGTTGAGTGACCCAGTGTGGTGTAGGGATTGTTGTATAAATTGGCCAAATATGGCCCCAGCAAGGTTTAGTTCTTCACAGTAGGTTGTTACCATTAGCTCAAAGCCAGATGGCACCAAACTCAAATATTTACATGTCCAGTTGCTTTCAGTAGAATCCAAATAGGCGGGTTCTTACCCATTTAGATCATGCTTGCTCTGCACACCCCAAGAAACTGCCCCCAGCATCTGCCAGCCACAGGTAAGACAAACCCCATGGCTGTAAAAGAAGCAAGCACTGCGGCCCTTTGGAGGCCTCTGACCCAGCGACTCCCCACCTTGCTGCGAGCAGCAGCATCTAGACATGTAACCCCCACTGCACGTCCCCTCCCCTTGGAAGTTCCATTGCCCTCTTTCTTTTCTGGCCAGTGACCTTGTGCGGCTGTCTTTGAAAGTTCTTCTGCTGGGAAGGACTTCTCCTCTCATGCACTCCTGTCCAACCACCACCCAGTAAAGCTTGGTATGCGGTACCATCATCTCACAGTCCTGTCTTTTCCTTGGTCAGCCTCAGGATTCTCAAACTCATCACAGGGACCAATGAAATAGCCTAGAGAAGAGCAGAGCTTGATGCTGAAAGAAGTCATGCCTGGCCGGGCCTGGCCACTGGACCTAGGATGGCAATGAGGAACAGGCAAGAAGTCTGGGGGCTGATGTGGAGGGTGGACAGTCCCTGAAGTGCCTCCAGGGAAAACGATGCCGAGGACTGATAACCCACGACTCAGCACCACCTCCTCCACCTGCCTTGGCTTTCCATCAATCCCCACCACCACGCTGGGATTCAGACAAGATCCTGTGGATGGCTGGAGAGGAAACAGCACAATGCCTGCATCTGTCCAAAACTGACTGAGATTAAGTTGTGGTCACTGCTGGAGGAAGAGGCTCAAGATGAAACTAAATTCCGTTATAACAAAATTAATTTTAAAGCGTTATGTTGTTTGCTCAGCTGAGTTGGTGGCCTGATAAAATTTTACCCACTAGGTCTGGTCTATATTTTGATCTACTGAAAATTAGAAATTCTGTGGCTTACCCACATGCGGGGCCACGACAATCTATAGGTCAATCATCGAGTCCAGTTGGCTTTAACATGTGGGGTCCGACAGATTCCTCCACACAGTTAATGGCTAACATTTTCTTTTTCACAGAAAAGTGCTGAAAAGTATTGATGTCATAATAAATTAAGTTGGCTCTATTGAATCAGTTTCTATTAAAGTTTTCTCAAAATATTTATTGGTGGTGTTTAAAGAAAATAAGTACAAACTGCATGAGGAATGAATTTATAGTGAAACCAGTGATGCCTTAGTTTCATGGCCCTCGCTTCCAAAGTCCTCGTCCAAGGGTCTGTGATGGGCCCTCCCAATTTCATAGCAATGATGTAATGGTCTTTCTCTTAAGAGAAGAAAGCCTTCGCCCCTCAAAACTTACCTTTTCTTCAAATAGCATATTCTAACCAAAATTACGATGTTATCAGGCAGAGCTGTGATTCTGTGTCATGTGAGACTGCCCCCAGAAGAAATGGCCCCCGTGTAGTTGTTTCTGCGTCTGGTGTCCCGAAGGCTCAGATGAGTTGGGATCTGAGACTGCACTTGACCTTTAGGACCCAGAGCCAGATGTCACGCAGGAGTCCTCTAAGCTCAGGTCAAACAGCGTTGGCAATCCCTGTCTTATTCGATAAGTTAGCATGTCTCCCTGGATTTATTTAGGTTAACAGTTGGGTATGCTGCTTATGTGCTGGGGGAGACTTCCAAATCTACTCAAAATTTAGGTGAAGGTGGGCAAGCACTTAACCTTCTAGCTTCAATTTTTCCTCTATGAAGTGGAAATAAGTGCTTCTTTCCTAAGGCTGCAGTAAGGTTCAAAGGAGGGAACCGGTGCTTAGCCAATAGTATGTCTCCAATTCAACTGCCCCGATTCTCACCTGTGTATTGGATGAAGGTCTGGATAGATGACAAAAAATGACACTTATTCCACTTATTCCTTGACATCACATGCAAGCCCCCAGGTGAAGGAATGACAGTAGTTAACCTCCAACTGCCAAAAGGTTTATTGGGAAGAAACCCAAATGCCCGTCAAGTTGTGAATGGATCAGCAAACTGTGGTACTTTGGTGCAATGGAATATAACTCAACAAAACCCAGAATGAACGGCGAATGTGTGCAACCACAAGGATGGGCCTGGACTGCACTGCACTGGATGAGAGAGGCCAGGCTCCAAAGGCCACATACTGTGCGACTCCGTTCACATGACCTGCTGGAAAAGACAGAAGTACAGAGGCAGAAAATAGATCAGTGACTGGCTACAGGGCAGCACGAGGACCTTTCTGGGCGATACAACTGTTCTACATGAGCGAGTATCCTTGATTACGGTGGAGGTTAGTGTAAGCTTTTATCAAATATTCAGAGAAATGCACACTTAAAGGAGTGAAGTTTACTCTATGTAAATATTAAAGTATAATTATGCAAGTTATACCTCAATGAAACTGACCCAAAGAAGAAACACAAACAAACACAAAGAAACGCTGTAATTATACTGCGGAGATGCCCATGCAGAGATGGCCTGAGGCTGCCCCAGGCCTCTGTTTCCTGGCAGTGCTCCTGGGTCCAGCCACCTCCCTGTCTGGGATGCCTGCCAGGAGTCACCAGCATGACTGAACCTACTTCTGTGGGACGGGCGTAAGAGCAGCTCCCATATGTCACACGTCTTCCTGATGGGAACGTGAGTATAAGCTTGCCTCACATAAAACTCACACTGCCCTCCTGACTAAGAGGTTCAAGACCACTTAGTACAATCCGTACCCTTCATGCATGTCTCCCTCACTCTACCATAAGCCATGTTAGGAAAGACAGCCTTCATTCCTTAGGTCCCATAGTGCCACACCTCGCTGCAGCACAACGTCAACACTCAGTGTACCGTGGAAGGGAAAGAACACGAGATCCATCGTCCTAGGGATCGCATAGCGTTAAGGGACCACAGGTTCAGGGCACCACTTAGTGTGAATGGGGGCATCCCCCAACTAGACACGGATTTGGGAGACCAGTGAATGGAGTCTTAATTAAACTGTGCATGAATCTCCAAATCACATTGGAGAAAGCGTGCTCCTAGTTCCACGGGGGATTTAAAAGGAGGCAGTGTCCTAGGGTGATGGACTGGAGCGATGGTGATGTGTCAGTGTAGGTTCTTAGTTGGTGAAATACGTATCATTCTGGAGAGTGGTGTTGGTAATGGAGGAGGCTTTGCCTCTGTGGGGGCAGGGGTAACGGGGCATCTCTATACCTCCCTCTCAATTTTGTTGTAAACAAAACTGCTCTTAAAAAACAAAATAGAAGGTTGTGATCCACGTCTGTGGGAGGAGTTAGTTCTGATTCGTTCCCTGTCCCCTCAAGTTTCGCCTTTAAGGGAGGAGCCTTCTGCATCCACAAATAGCTGCAGAAGACTGACTGTGTCTGGACTGGATTTGTCTCTAACGTCTTAGAGTGTGTGGACCCTTAAAAAGAGACTCAGAACATGTATACTTAGGCAGTGAACCTCAAGGCCTGTTCTTACTGAAGTCATACGAACAGAGAAAAATGCAGTTTTAAAGACAGAGGGTGCCAGTTACAAAATGAGACTTCACCTGTTTGGCAGGATGGGGCATGTGTCTGAATCAGACATAGTTTCATGGTGGGTGGTCCTAGTAATGATACCCAACACTTGTTGTGAGCAGGTGCTACACAAGGCTGTCTATGGATATTCTTCTTTTGGACTCCAGCTGTAAACATTGGAGTAACCATAGTCTGTGCCTCATGACACACTTTCATCATTCACCCATGCATAGTTTGCTTTTGTTTTTTATTGAGTTATTTTAACAATGCAGTATGCACCCATGATTCCAGCCCCCTCAAGAAACCTAAGGCTGTCACAATAATCTTTAGCTAACATCGATAGACCCCCAGTTTCCCCACCGAGAAGAACCACACCCTGAATCCTATGCTTGCTCTTCCCTTGATTATTATTTAGTGGTTTTATTGCAATTTTATGTATTCTTAAAGTGTATGTGTGTGTGTGTGTGTATACACATGTATATATTATATATACATATATATGTATATTATATATACATATATGTATATGTGTATATATATATAACTTTATCTTTTGCCTGATACAAAAGCTATGTTTTATGTAAACTTTGGAGCTTACTTTTTTCTTATTTTGTGTCCTATGGCTAACATTCTTTGATTTCGTTGTGTGCAATGAATGGTAGCTCATTCATGGCTGCGGTATGTTCCACTGGGGATAGTTTATTTGCCCTTTCTTTTGTTAATGTTTCCAGTCTTTGGCACGGTGGACAGGACAGCCATGAATATTTTGTACACGTCTTCTCTTGCATGTGTCAGGTGTTCCCATGGGCAATGCGATTACGTGTGTTGGGATATCGGGTATGTGAGCATTCCATTTTAGAGACAATGCCACACTGTTTTCAGAAACGCTTGCACCAGTGTACACCTTGCACACTCAACAGGTAAGAGCTCTGGTAGGTCCACACTCCCTGAAGCAGCTAGTATTTTCAGATTTTTAAACCATTGCTAACTAAATGGAAGCAAAAGGACATCCTGTCATGGTCTTGATTTGCATTTTCCTGGTCACTCACGGTGGTTCACCTCTCTCCGTCTCCTTCTTCCTCTGTCAACTGCCAGTTTACATGTTTTGCCGTTTTTTGAGTTGGGTGATTTTGCTTCTCAGTCTCTTTTTTCCTTTTAATTTTCATATGTATATATATATATATATATATATATATATATATATATATATACACACACACACACATATGAATGAACATTAAAAATAATATATATATATGTATATATATGGAGAGAGAGAGAGAGAGACTAATGTTTTGTCAATTTTGTGTTGCAAATTTCCTCTCTTAGAATGTAACTTGCATTTCCCTTTTGTCAGGGTGTTTCCTCATTATTGAACTTTAATAATTTCAACACTGTCAGCACAGCACAACAACTCCATGAATCAGCTCTCACCATCGTTTTTAAAACCAGTCTTGAAGAATCGAATTAACTTGCCCAGCGTTGCACAGTATGTCCATTGAGGAGCTCTGTCTGGAACTCAGGTCTTACTCCAACGCCAGTTCCCTTTCGCCAAAAGATCCATGTCTCCACACTAGAAGAGGTTATGTTTTTTCTACCTAAGGGATCAAAACTTTTAGAAGCATATTTAAAAAGCAAAGGCTTTTCAAATGTAAGTAACAGATCTTAGAGCTCTATAGGTGAAAGAGGCCTTGTCACTTTAGTACATAACACAGCTTACAAATAAATAAAAACACTGAGACTTATGTGGATGAGTGATTATCCCAAAACCACACAGGTGATTAGATTCAGATGCACAACTGGAAGCCTGCTGTCTTTACCCCCAGTGCCCCCCCCTCATTTCACCATATATGAGGTGATTGGCACAAGCCCTTGATATTTAAAATTTCTGTGTACTCGGACATTGATCTTCATTCTATAAATATCACAATAATTTCTACCATATTGCTTCAGCTAGTTGCAATTACCATCATTAATAATCTCATATTAAGTGTAAAAGTGGCCTCTCCCAGAAGTCTTCTGACTTTTTAGAAGTTAGAAAGTGCATTTTATCCAAAAGGCATTCATTATGTGACTTTGGAAAGAAGTGTTAAATTGGCCATGTGTTTATTTGTGAAGCACATCTTACCAAGAGCTCCATATACAATTTGTAGCTGAAATATTCCAGCATCTTTAAACCAGCCTTTGTCATCCACAAAGATCCCAGGTCATGACATTGACAGGAGTATTTCTCCATGTGGTGCCTGCTGAGTCTGTAGTAAACCTTCTGAAGAGAGATCGGCGGCTTCTCCGTCACCAAGCTATTTGTGGAGAAGCCTGGAGATTTCTATCCTAATTCAGCCGTGACAACAACTGCTGTGCTTCACCAGAGGCGTAGGAACTAACGTGCCCCACGTACCTTTCAACAAGGTCTGTGTTTCTCATGGTCCACTTTCTTTGTACAAAGAAATATGTGTGTCTGCCAAGAATGGCCTATCTTTTGGAATTCATTTCTGGCCAACCCTTCACTGATGCTCTGGTTAAGGGCTTGCTGCTGGCGGTAGTACCCACTCCAGTAGGTTTAAGTGAAAGGAAGTGTCCGTTCCAGAGTCCCGGGGACAGCGGGAGCAGCAGCCCTCACAGTTCTCCCTTGAGCACCTTTGTCACCAGGCCGTTCTCTTCTGCAGTAAATCAAGGAATTGTTAGCAATGCTGCTTGATTGCACAAACGTGCCACTTCTGCCCAAATCAGGAACATGTCTGCCATGGCTATGGAAGCATCTGGAAGTCACTAGAAGCCACCTGCTGAATTCAGAAGACGCAGCTATATTTTCAGGCTGTAGATCCGTGCTACTTCTGTCACCATCTAACAGCAGCAGATGGGGACTTAGCACCTTGCCTCCCCCCATGTAACTCAGTTCCATTTCAGAGTCTCCCATGAGGGTGTCAGATTGGCAGAACGGAAGGACAAAGGAGCCAAGGAAACAGAGCCCTTCGTTTAGTTCCCAATATCTGGACCCTAGAAGTGTGTAGACATTGTGTCCGCTGTCACTGAACCACATGCTCTGAGCTGGCAGTTACTTTTCCTCTTCTATCAGGGCAAGGGGTCCTTTTCTGAGGGGTTAAAGCTATAAATTTGACCTCTGACTGGTGCACAGTTGGTTGACTCCATGAAGCACTCCTGCTCAATATGTAAATTTAGGATCTATTCAAGTAAAGCAAAAATTCCACTAAATGAGTACATGGGTGAAATTTACAACCTACTTAAAAATGAATTCATAAAAGAAAATCTTTAATGTATTGATTCTTTGCTATATTTTTATAGCAGAAAGCACCATAATTTTCTCTGTGTGTATTTTACTTGCACATTTTCCATAAAAGTAAAAGCTATAAATGTGACTTCTTTCTCCTTCTTTCTTTTTCTTTCCAGAGTGGCAAATGTCTTCTACTCCCACTCTTCTTAAATGCTTTTAAAAAATTCTTTCTTTCAATTGCCTTTCAGAATAAATTGTACATACCTTTACCAGGCTAATTATTGTGATTCTATGTCTTTCCATACAAAGTTTCTTGCCATTGTAATATAAACATATTTTTCAGACTTCTATTCTCTGAAAGTTTTGCATTGAGTTTGAATGGTGTTTTGGTGGTGTTTAATTTTCTCCCTAAGGCCAATGGGCAGTGTGGTGTTGGCTTTTCTTTAATGGGAGAAACAAAAGGCAACTTGTTAGCTGTGTGAAGCCATCTTTCTCCATTTCCACGGCAGTATGCACAGAACAGTGTGCGCTCTCTCTCTTTAGTGGGCTGACGTCTTCCAAGAACCCACGCAGGGTTCTCCCGAGGCCGCGTCTTCGCCTCGGGCTGCCCTGGGCTGACTGACTGCTGATGGAACAGCAGTGTCTTTGGAGTCGTGTTCTGATGAGTCTGGCTGGCTTCGTTATGATGCACGATGTGGGCTCACCTTCAGAGTTGTTATGCTTGGTTTCATGGGGGCTTTATCACAACGCTTCCTCCAAAGACGGAGAGAGAACAGAACACGGTGGCTATGCTGTCACTCCCGATTTCTGATGTTCTCTCCCTTAGGTGGTTAATCAGACATCTCTGTGCAGTAAAAGACTGATTAAATGAAGGCGGCCCCGTGGGAAACAGGCCCGAGAAATCAGAATGTGTAATTGCATGATTCTTGCTGCCTGATTTTGTAGGTCTCAGCATGAATTATTCTCAACTGAGGGAATAAAACCTCTGATATAGCCACATTAAGGCTACATTTAAAAATATATACTACTCAAATGATGCTTTATAAATCAATTAAAATTTTATACTTTATTAGCTATATATTATCTCAAGTTTATTCCTTTCTTCCTCTCCGGCCCCCTGCTCCCGCTTTCTCTTACCTACATATTATTTTGCTATCCATGTTATTTTTTCCACTTTTTCACTTTTTCCTCAGATACTGGGCTCATCTCCCACATTCTTGTACATGCATCTTCCAAGTGGCCATAACCAGTTGGATTCACCTTGATAAAATGCATTCGGTTTGACAAGCCATCCTATAGGTGCATTTGCCACCTGAAATCTTTCTTGGCAAAGCTAGGCTTGTTGGTGTCTTTCCACTGATATCTCCAGGCACGTCGTTTGCCTTGTCTTTCCTGACCGGCCTGCAAACAATTCCAAATAAGCTCCATGCTTTCTTAACTTTAGCAGGCCCAGCGCTTGGCAGACACTCAGCACCTGATACATTTCTGGTGGGATAAATACTTGCTGTCCTGGGAAATGAAGGGCTGTGAATGGCGGACCCTGGGGTGTGGAATTGGCAGCAGCAGGATGGGTGGAGGGAAGTTGCTGGCCCTCGTTGCTTTATGGAAGGAAATGGGCTCTACCCAGCTCATGGGTCTGCCCAGCTGGACCTGTGCATAGAAAAATCTCTGGATACCGAGATGCATCAGCTACGGGTCCATATTCCAGCTCTGACTTAGCAAGCCCAGTAGAAACGGGAATTCTCACCTCCCATATTGGTAACCCTACGGTGGAAGAATTCCAGTTGGCCCTGCTGGGATCTTTTGCCCACTGTGGACGACCCACCCTTGTCAAGGCGATGAGCTGAAAACACTGGGCAGCCTGAGCATAGGCCTCCGTGCAGGCCCAGGATCAGAACATAACAAACCATCCTCCCACTGGACCCCCAGCTGGAAGAAAGAGCGACCCTCCAAGGAAAAAGAGTCTGGGGCAAACAAGCCTCAGAAGCAGCTGCAGCCCGCTTTCTGGAATACCGCGCTCTGTGATGTGAAGTGGCCTGTTCCTTGGAGCCCCCGAGCTGAGCTGGGCTGTCTCTTCCAATCAGAACTGCCTGCTGTGGGTGCTCCTTCCTGGTAGGTCGCCCTGTGCTCCCTGCAGCCCGCGGGCCTTTCGTCCCTCCGTGCCCCCTGCTCAGGTGTGATGCCCTCGTCTCCAATCCTACAAGGACCCCAACCCCAGTCCAAGCTCATCTTTGCCAAGAGAACTTTAGAAGAGTAACTCTGCGTTAGTGCTGGGCGTGACCAAATGGCCTGTTATTTGACAGCCTGCATTGTCTCGGCGGAACGCGCGCTCCTCAAAGCAGACGGACATGCACCAGCCCTGAACCCTCCGCGTAAAACACAAACATGAGTCCCGGCGCCGTGAGCCCCCAGTGCCTGCGCTGCGCCGGGCACCTGCGCGCCCGAGTCTGCTCTTCGGCCCAAAACAAGGTTCATAACAACTTGTGTCTTCAGAAGCATCCAAATCAGTTTGTCAAATTCATTTTGCTCCTTTTTCTTGATTTTTTTTTTTTTTGATGATTCACTGTCTTTTATTTACTTTTCTTGCTGCTTAGTAGGTGTCCGCTGTGTAAACAGCACTAAGTCGGGGGTTCCTGGTACAAATCCACGGGGACCAAGCCGCTACTTCAACCCATGAAGTTTCCAATTAAGAAAGAACTGATTTAAATGGCCAAAGTTAAAAAAATAATAATAATTAAGGTCTACAGCAAAGCAAGTAACTAGTGCCCTAATATAAATTGTAGGTGGAAATAGGCAGTGATGCAAGGAAAAACAAAAAAGAAAAAAGGAAAAACACCTGCAAATTCACACTGGTTCAGTGACTCAACCCCATGCAGAGAGCCCCCGCAAGTGGGTTGTCCCTGGCCAGGAATTCAGGACGGTGCACAGAGAGTCTGCCAGTGGCCTGAATGCCTCTCCCAGAGCTCAGCCCCACTACACACAGGCGTCCTGGCGGGAGCCCTTGGGAGTTCCCCAAGGTGAGTGAATGCTTGGGGTGGGGATGGTAAGTTTTGAATACATTGGTGTGAATGTTTTTGAGCCTCTTACAGGCCATTTGGTTGGCCTGAAGGTAAAATTCAGATGATTCCCATCTTCCTGCTGGAGCTCACAAACCCATCTGGGCAGATTGCCATGTGTCTTAAAGAGAAAGAGCTGGGAGGTAGGCATTCTAATCATCCAGTGATCAATAAAGAAACTGAGGCTGGGAGTGGACACAGAACTTCCCAAAGTCATGTGCTTTAACGGAGATGCCAAGTGCCATTCAGACTCCTGTTTGGCAAAGCCTTTCCCCAGCTCCTGGGCATACTGCCAGGCAGACAGCCCTTCATCATCAGTCGTCTTTGGGGCCTGGGCTGAAAAATTGCCTCCTTCCCAAGGCAGCCACATCCCGCGACTGATTAATGTGGGCGGATACAGTCATGCCCCCTCCCCCAACTCGGGACAACATGAATGGCCATCCTGTCCTTAGAGCATCCTGGAGGGTCTGCCTAGGATCTTGTTAGGGCTGCACCACTCAGCTTCTCCCTCTGTCCTGCCGCCTCCTTTTCCCTCCCATAGGTGCCAGTCCCGAGAACAGTCCCTAATAAGTGTTCTATGCACAAATCTCCATCCAAAAGTCCACTTCTAAGAAAACCCAACCTGCAACACACAGCCAAGAAATGTTTCTTGCATGAGTCATGAAGTTAGGATTCTGCTCTAATACCCTCGCCCTTTCTGCTTTAATCCAGTGCTGCCTGATGGCATACAATGCATACATTGTATGATAGGATCTGTACCTTTTACATGGACCAGGAGAGAGGTATTGGGGACAGAAAGCCTGGGGTAGACACAAAATCTGCAATTCAAAGTTCCTCTAGAAAACAGATAACACATCTTCCAGCTCCCTTCTCTGCTGATGAATGTTTGTGGCTTGAAAGCTGGCTCTCCAGCTGATATTAGAATTGTGCTGAATAGACAGCACATGCTGTCAGAAGAGGAATGCTCATCTATCTTACTAACTCCTCCATTTGCCGGCTGGTGCGGGAATGAGAGGCTGCAGCAGCTCTGTTACTGGTGGGAGCGAATGACCCCAAGACTTATCCATCAGGACAGAGTGGCTTCTTGGAGCTGACAGCACATATTTTTTAGGAGCTGGAAAATGGCTCTGAAGCCATTTACATTTAAAGAAGTGTCACTTCTAATTCGGGTTTTGTTCTTTGGCGTGACTTCAGTGCACAAAAGGATTGGCTTCAAAGATATAAAACCTTCACCCAGTACTTATGAGACAGGATTGATGATTAGTGATTCATTATGACATTATTTCCCCTAAAAGCAGTTGCAGGCCTTCCTTTGGCTCTACTGGAGATGATTAGTTCTCAAAGGACCGGAGGTTTCCTATCAGTAAATTGAAAGTTTGGGGTGATCTGACCCACCTGTGCTTCCGGGGCAGAATCCCTCCCTTCTGGCAGCAGTGAGCTCTGTGGCCTCACTCCTTCCTGTGGTTTTGCAGTAAAGAGCTGAAGGAGACAGATGCCCAGTCAAGACAGAATGGCCTAGAAGGTGCAGGTCTGCCAAAAGGTTGTGTGGACCATCTCTCAGGTAGACAGAACTTTGTTCAAGTCTTTGCCCCTCGCTACCAATAACGTTGTTCTACGGTATCGTCAACATAAAAATGTAGGGGAGGAAAGGCTTTCAGCATTGAACCTTCGGGAAAAACAAGTTACTATGGACTAATTCTACCAATTCCAGAAGGATCAAAATTATTCAGTGCCTTGCATTTCCTCTCCTCTTCATGTGTAGGTGGATACTGGTGCTAACTGCCTCCTGGGGCTCTAACCGCTGCAGCCCACAGCTGCCTTGCAGGCAGGGGAAGAACCGATAGGAACACATCAGAATGTCAAGGTTGGTTGGGGGAAATGTGGTTGAACATTTTCTATGGTTGTTGGTTTGCATGACACTATCTTCAGTCCTGAGTGTTCTTTAATGTTAAAAGCTGAACAATGTTTTCTTTTCTCAATGTACTCTCGAGAGTTCCAGAAATTAGGTTGTGATTTTGCAGCTCTTGATAAAGAATACATTGGAATCAGAAAAAATCCACTAAGCAACAACTGGTACAGAGTCACCAAAACTGGCGTTTCCATTCCACAGCGCTCATAGAATGTGGTTTGAAGATTTATAACCCCTACCGCATCAGTGATGCAAGCCTGTTAGCCAAATGTTTGGGACAGTTGCTATGGGTTGAACTGGGTCCCTCAAAAATATATGTTTGAGTCCCAACCCCTGGTACCTGGGATGTAAGCGTTTTTTGGAAATAGAGTCTTTGCAGATGTAATCAAATTAAGATGAGGTCATTAGAGTGGCTCAAATCCAGTATAACTGGTGTTTTTGTAAGAGGTAGAAAAGAGACAGAAACACAGGGGAAGAGGCCATGTGGAGAAGGAGGCAGAGACTGGAGTGATGCAGAAAGGGCTGGCAAGCACTGCCAGCATGCCAGAGGCTCCCAGGGAGGCCTGAACCGGGTTCTGCCCGGGACACTACAGAGAGAGCCAGGCTCTGCTGACCAATGCCTTGACTTTGGACGTCTCACTTCCCGGACTGAGTACGTTTCTGCTGTGATGAGCCACCCAGTGTGTGGCAGTCTGTGCAGGCAGCCGTAGGAGAGTCATACAGCGCTCGTCCCTGATTTCATTGTCAAAACGATTCAGAGGAATAATTGGGTGTTTGGTAAAATTTAAACAACTGTCTTAGCTTGATCACTTTTAGGACAATCCACGTAATCACAGTGCCTCCCACTTGCTGACTACCTTGTGCCGTGAATGGAGTGAGCACACCCCTGCCCTGTTGCATGTGACCCACGTGCAATCCCAGGGACGACCAGTCCCGCCACTTGGGTGGGGGGGGAAGAGCTGAGGTTCTGAGATGTGATCTGGCCTATTGTCCCCCTACTATTCAATGGGGACATCTAGACCTGCTCTGAAGCCATAGGGCCATATAAATGCTTTGCTTTGGATAAAATGGAGCCAACTTTTAGAATTCTGTAAGATTGTAAGATGATGGTAAGCTGGGGTATGACTCGAAGTTTCCGAGGGCCAGCTTTGGTGCGTTTCCACATGTAGGGTCCACAGCAGGCTTGGTTGCAGTGAGTGCCATATAGTGACTGGCTACTGATGTCACTCGTGTTATTCTATTTTGATTACAGTTGTCTTTTTATTGCTTCTCTGTGCTCCCGAAATCACAGTTAAGTGAACACCTAAAGGATCTGCTTTCCTCTGAGGCTCAGCGCCCCGTTTCTGTCCTTGGGTGGGAGCAGTGCAGTGCTCTGGGGTTAGGCTCTTGTAGCCTAAAGGACAATGAGGGAAGGTCACAGATTTCTGTTGTTTCTCAACATGACTAATTTCAACGAGATTTATTTGCCATCAACCAAACGGCTGACAAATAACGACCGATAAACCAAACTGAAAGGTTATTTCACTTGAAAATAAAATCCCCAGTGCTTAACACCCTTGCGTTTCAAATGAAGTGGTAACTGCCTTTTGCTGAGCCTACCCCAGTTACTGAATCCCCCACACAAGTAAATCTAA
Source organism: Rhinolophus sinicus (assembly GCF_036562045.2). Taxonomy (NCBI): domain Eukaryota; kingdom Metazoa; phylum Chordata; class Mammalia; order Chiroptera; family Rhinolophidae; genus Rhinolophus; species Rhinolophus sinicus. The sequence goes on along the minus strand of NC_133753.1, from coordinate 195,122,137 downwards.
GCGTTTACGTTTAGGATCAGGAAAGGGCTTTGCTCTGAGGGGGAAGATTGTGCAAATGGTCCAGCTGACATCAGTGGTGGAAACAGACGTGGGAGCTGCTCTGCCTTGACCCGACACTTCCACGGGCTCTGGGATTGGTGACTGACTCACTGACCCTCCCTGGGGCCTGAGCTCCCTGATCCCGAATGTGAGGATGATAACTTTATCTCCTTTGTTGGGTTGGTGGGCAGATGGTGCGAGTTAATACACGTAGGAGCTCAGACCAGCACCTGGCGTGGGGTCAGCAGTCGATAAGTGTTGATATTATGATGATGAATATTATTCAGATATTGGGCAAATTATAAATTTTGGTCTTTTTCAAATGTCTGTATAGTCCTTCATAGGGAGAATTGGGTGTGAGCTGGGTAAGTCCCAGCCTCCTCGTGCCACATCCTCTGCCCCAGGATGCTTTCCTACTCCGACTTTCTCAGGAAGCCAGCTCACCCAGGGCTGCAGCCACGTGGCCCTTCGGAGCTCTGTGCTGACTACTTAAATGTAGGGCCCCAGGACAAAAATCCCAGAATTGCGTACCCAAAGATGAAAAAAGGGATTGGCTGGAGTGTCCATCGCCCCCATCTCAGGCTCTGTTGCCCTCCAAGGAGCCCAGCGCCCACAGCCCATCTCACTGAGCAGCTGCAGTCCATCCTCAGGACAGGCAGGCATCCTGCATAAGCTTCTTGCAGGCCGTTTTTATTACCTCTTAAATTGCATCAGACTAACAGCCTTTGAGCCTCTCCAGGACCTCCCAGATTCCGAATAGATCCCTCCTTTCAGCAGCTCTGCTGTGTCTGGGGCAGCGCCAACATCTTTGGAGCTGAGTTTCAACATCTTCCACCTCCTGTGCAATCAAAATTCTCTGCACCCCTTAGAAGCATGTTAGTCTTCTTGCCGATGCTTCTTGAGATGGGGACAAGTGGATACAACCACATATGAGCTTAGTTGAGGTTTTTTTCTAAAGCAGTTGGGGGATCGACTCATCTATTCTGGTTGATCCCTCATTTTAATACTGCTTTGCTTTTTTCGATTTTAGATAATAAGCGGTTAGTACCTCGTGCCTTCTTTTTTGGACCCAGATTTCCTTAGAGCCTCTCCCTCTCCAATCCACAGAGTCAGATTTCCCCTTCTCTTGTGCAGCTTTCTTCTTAAGCTGGGAGGGTGGGTAGGCCTGCTTTTCTTTCTGCACGGATGCTGCAATCTGCCCAGCTGTATCATGTTTGAAAGTGTCATTATTCTTTTTTGGCATAAAGGCCTTCGATTGAAACAGAATATCTAATTACATTGCAAGGGGAAATATGGACTTTCATTTATAAAATATCTTCCTGGCAGCTTCATATGCACACATCTGTTTAACGAACTAGAGAGCTCCCACATTCACTGCCGTCATCACAGAAACCATAGAGATGAGCTATTAGGGCCAGCTGAGTTAGGAGGCAACGTGTAGGCAGTGTTTTCATTCTAGTCCCGACATACCCAGGTTATGTTAGAATGAAAAAGTCCTTGAGGGCTCAGCCTGGCTGCTGCAGGCGCCAGTTCCCATGAAACATGCTGGATGGCTCCTGAGAGAGCCAGCAGGGAGGGGCCAGGGCACAAAATCACAAAGTCATTGCAAGGCACTGAAAATATTTTATAATTTATTTTCTTTCCCCCCAAGTTTTAGGATTGAAGCTGAAGCATATGAACTTCTGGGAAAGAAGAACCAAAGAAAGGCCAATCTGAGGGACATGGAAGATTCCAGATGATCGGCAGAGCAAAGTAAGGGCTGAGCAGGGAATTGTGGGCGGTCTCGATTCCCTCTGCTTGAGTTCCTGTGGTAGGTAAGTCAGGAGCTGGCGTCTCCCCTAATTTAACCTCCAGCCTGCCCTATAGAGGACAGTTCATTCAATGTTGTGTCACAGTCGCTTTCAAGGAAAACTCTGCCTGGTTGCAGAATTTCCTAATATACTTGCAGCCTTAGAGGGGCTTCTGGGGGCCACCAGGTCGCCATTTCTAAGTGGGAAGATCAAAACTTTTCTCAGGGGAGTATGACTTTTCTGTTTTTCCATGAGCTAAAAGAGGAAAGTGTTGAGGTTTGTGGAATGGAAGAAATATGTGTAAATCAACACAGCGATTGTATTATTCGGGGCAGGCTTACCCTGCAGTTGTAGTGTTACTGCAGGAAATGGTTTTCGATACCTTTTAGAGCCTTTTAGATACCTTGTAGGATCAAAGACAAGGATTTTTAAAATTATTGTTACGATGAGCATGTTGAGAATACCATTGTACTTGTTACGGTTTTAAAAGTACAAAGTACACTCTGATTTTGGGTGAAATTAATGGGCAAGGGCACACGTGGGTTCTTGAAGACACTTTCAAAGGTTTATATACTTTTTGAAAGAAATTAAGTGTTAACACTGAGAATGCACCACTGGACAATCCACCCAAAACATGGGCCTGGTGAGACCGTGGAGCTTCGGGTGTGGCCCTGGGTGAGAGGGGAGGCTCTTCAGGGGACCTATTTAGGATCTAACGGAAAAAGCTGTAAGAGCATCTGTATCCTTCTCCTGGATGGTTAGCTTTGAGAGGGGGTCGTCATCAGGACAGGCTTGGTTACATGGGCAGGTTGCAGTCCACATATGACCCACCGTGTGTGTAAAAACTGACCAAAGAGTTCGGGCCAGCCTCGACTAAGGGCAACCGTTGCCTTCTATGTGATGGAACACCAACCCAAAATGGGAATCAATGGAAAATGAGGGCTTTTTTTTTTCTTCTTTTTTTTGGAGTTGAAAGATTGTATTGAAATGATTGTGCACTCACAACATCTGAAGTGGTAACACGGAGGCATCCTTCAACCAGTTTCCTCCATCAGTAACTAACATCTTTGAAACCACAGCACAGTATCACCACCAATATACTGACATCTTTCTCCAGGTTAACTTGAAGTCGTGTGTGTGTGTGTGTGTGTGTGTGTGTGTGTGTGTGTGTTCAGTTCGTACAATTTTATCACGTGTAGTTTTCTGTATCCACCCCCACAATCTAGACACAGAACAGTTCTGTACCCCTAGACTTTCTCTTTGAAAGTTTTTTGCCCACCCCTAAATCCTGGTGACCCCTACTATGCTCTGCATTTCTAAATTTTTGTTATTTCAAAAATGTATGTAAGTGGAATCATACTGTACATAACTTTCTGGGACTGGCTTTCTCCACTCAACACAATTCCCTGGAGAGTCATCCAGTTGTATGTATCAGTGGTCTGTTCCTTCCTGTTGCTAAGTGGTAGTCCGCGGTGCGGCTGTACCAAAATTTAATATTTACCTGTTGAAGGTGAACATCATGGCTGTTGGTAGTTTGGGGCTGTTATGAAAAAAGTGTGATGAACATGTGTGTATAGTTTTGGTGTGAACACTGTTTTCCTTCCTCTGGGATGAATGCCCATGGGTGCAGTCGCTGGGTTGTATTGTGTTATATTTGCGAGTTTAGTTTAATAAGAAGCTGCTAAACTGCTTTCCAGAATGCTTGCGGCATTGTACATCCCCACCAGCCGTGTGTGAGGGATCCAGTCTCTTCCTGTCCTGGAAGCATGAGATGTCTCTAGTTCTTATTTTAATCATTCTAATGGGTGTGTGGCCACAGCTCACTGTGGTTTCAATGTGCCTTTCCTGATGGCTAATGATGTTGAACATGTTTCCAGGTGCTCATTGACCATTCGTACTGTATTTCCTCTTTTGTAGAATGTCTGTTAGCGTCTTACCCATTTTTCACTTGAATTGTTTGTGCTTTTACTGCGGAGTTTGAGTTCTTTCTATATTTTAGATATTAGTCCTTTGTTGGATATGTGGTTTGCAAATGTTTTCTCCACGATGGTCTTTTCATCCACTTCATATGGTCTTTCACAGAGAGTAACTTTTTAATTTTGATAAAGTCTAATATAGCTATTTTTATGGACTGTGTGTTTTTTTATTATTAGTTTCAGGTGCACAAGACAAAGTAATACCTAGACATTGATCATTTATATCCATCACTTTGTGTGAACCCCCATCCCCCATCCACTATCCCTCTGATATCACACACAGCCATTACATTTCCACTGTCTCTATTCGTAATGCTGTACTCCGCTTCTTCTAAGTATATATATACATATACACACACACACATACACACGCACATACACAAACTTGTAGTTGACATTCATTATTGTTCAGCTTCAGGTGTACAGTGCAGTGATCAGGCATGTACATCATCCCTGAGGTGGTCTCCCAAATGGGACAAGTGTCCATCGCATATCCTACAAAATCTTTACAACATTATTGATTACATTCCCCAAATTAATTTTCAAAACCCCGTGGCCATCTTGTGGTTACTGACTGTTTTCTAATCCCCTCTCCTTCCCCCTTATCCCCACCCCCCCGCCCCTCTAGCAATCCTCAGTTTTTCCTCTGTCTCTGAAACTGTTTCTGATTAATTCATTCACTTATTCTTTTCTTTAGGTTCCACATATAAGTGAGATTATATGGTATTTGTCTTTCTCTGTCTGACTTATTTCACTTAGCATAATGTTCTCTAGGTCCATCCATGTTGTTGCAAATGGTAAGATTTATTTCTTCTTTATGGCTGCGTAATACTCCATTGTATAAATGTACCACAGTTTCTTAATCCAGTCATCTACCCATAGGCATTTTGGTTGTTTCCATGTCTTGGCTATTGCGTATAATGCTGCAATAAACATAGGAGGGCATAAACATTTTTGAATTAGAGTTTTGGATTTCTTCGGATAGATACCTAGGAGTGGAATTGCTGGATCATAAGGTAGTTCCATTTTCAGATTTTTGAGATACCTCCATATTGTTTTCCATAGTGGCTGCACCAATCTGCAGTGCACAAGTGATCCCTTTTCTCCACATCCGTGCCAGCACTTGTTGTTTGTTGATTTATTGATGATAGCCGTTTTGACTGGGGTGAGGTGGTATCTCATTGTGGTTTTTATTTGCACCCTGGTCTTCCCAGAGCCTGAGCAGTTCAGGTGCCAGTTTAAATCTCTGGAAGGGCGGGGGTAGGATTGGAAGAGGGGGCGAGGGGCCCAGGTAAGGAGTTTGTGTCCTTTGTCCAGCCTAGGGCCCAGCTGGAGGTCTCAGCTGAGGTTATTGCCTCGAATGCTGGATATGCTGCCCCCTCGGTGGGAAAGATAAGCTGTGGCACACAGGGAAAGAGCCCACCTCCTGGCTTTTGTGTACTCTGTTCTGTCCTGGGATCCCCTGCATCTCTGCAGCTGCTGATGCCAGCTGCGTTTCCACTGCCACAGATGAGGGCCACGTTTCCACCGCTGCAGGTGCGGGCTGCGTCTCCACTCCACTCTCTTCCCTCTTCCCCTGCTTGCCCAATTTGCCCACCTGCAAGTAATCCTTGCACGAGTCTCCTAGCTGTTCTGTGTGATGAGCAGAGAGTCCTTTGATGGGTTATAGATGTCCCATTTGTGATAAGATCTGGAGGAGAACTCAAAAGTGCACCCTGCTGCTGCCATTCCTATGACGTCTATGGATTGTGTTTTGGTAACAAGTTTACAAACTCTTTGCCTAGATCCCAGCGTTTCTCTTCTATGTTTTTATTCTAAAAGTTTTGTAGTTTTAGGAGTTACATTTAAGTCCATGATTCACTTTCAGTTATTTTTTGTATCATGTGTGTGGTTTAGTCCAGGTTACATTTTCGTCCATGATGTCCAATTTCTCCAGCACCATTTGTTGAAAGGGCCTCAGTCCCTCTCCATTGAATTGCTCTGGCAACTTTTTCAAAAGCAGTTGAGCCCGTTTTGAGTGTCTGTTTCTGGGTTCTGTATTTTGGTTCATTGATCTATAAAAGGAGAATTTTAAAAATAGTTTTGAGACTTAAACGGTCCACTCAGTGTTACTGTTTGTTTGGGACCGTTCAATAAAAATACTTTCCGTTTCTCATGTATACTAATTGCTACATGAGTTTGGAAAATAAAGACACACATACATACCTCTCTCCATACACACACATATACATATAAACACACATATACTCAGGTATTTGATAGAGACATTTTATATATGTATACATGTACATGTATGTATGTATATATCTATATTATTTAAAAAGGATAAAAGTCTGTAGTATAAGTTATATAAATAGAGTAAAATGCATCACATCACAAGTTATTCATTAACAATTTATGATTTGCCATAGTAGAAAAAAATTTTCCTACATTATTCTTAGAGTAACACAATCTGTTAGATATAATTTACTCTGCCTGTATCTGAAATCAACGTTGTCAATTTGCTCTGTTACCATTTTCTTTGTGTGTGTGTGTGTTTTTTTACTGTCCTAATATTAGTGGCTAGCGTTTGGGGTATAAAAGTTTTCTTATCTGTATAATTATACATACATGGAAATTGAGCTGAGCACCTATTAATCCCATATTATGTCATAGGAATGGAATTTTCTTTTCTTTTTACAAAATCAAGTTGAAATTTATAATCTGATAGCAAGTTGACTATGAGCAGTAAGAAATAAGATCCATATTTTGCTGAAAATTGTAAGAACATTTATGATTGTAAGATATAAGGCCTGGCTGTACATACACATGCACACACATACACACACACACACACACACACACACACACACACACACGGGGTGGGGGGATGGAGAGAGAAATGAATGCATCCAATACTTATTGGTTGGATGACACTAGACATTAATGTCATCCAAATAGCATTCCATTTCCTAGCGTTCTAATATTGCACTCACAAAATACCTTCCAATGTCTACTGATTTCCCTCCCCTACAGCATCTCCAGCAGGAGAAAATGCACCCACCTGCTAACATAAAAGTGGCAGTTTATGGTCCATTTTGGTTCCCACTTTTGCTAATCGCCTGGCCTTCTGGTCGACTCATCAGTCCCTTTTGAATGCTGCAGTTGTTTGGGGTGAATTCGTGTGCGTCAGCCATAAGTACACTCACAAAACTCAATTTCTGCACCTGCAAAGCTGAGGGCCAGACCCCCTGGGTGCTGACCACCCTCCAAAGCCACCCTGGGAGACCTACCCTGATTTCAGCTCATCTCTGTCCCCTAGTTATCATCTCAGCTTGTGCCCCTTGGTCGCTGTCAGAGAGAGTATACTGAGAGTGGAGAAGAAAATGAAAAACTGCAGAAAGTCAGGCCCCAAACCATTCTGTAGCCACCAAAGAATGTTTAGAGTTATACACTCACACACCTGACTTCTATGTCCTGTTGACAGGTCGGCTTCATCTTGTCTATTTATCTGCTCTCTCGCAAAATGATTTGTCACAAGAAAAGTTGGCAGACTCTTCTAGCCTTCTTGGCCCATTTCATTTTGCACTGATAACACTGTCCAGAGTGAATTGAGTTTGCTGCCTGGAACGCTGAGCATTGACTGGCGAGTAACTCTGTCTTTTCCAGACTCCCAACTATCCCACCTTTATCTCCAAGTGCATCTTTGCTTTTACTGAATATAACTTTTTGAAAGTGTTTCTCTTTCCCACTTGTAAGAAAATGTGGCAGCTTTTTTTCTGGTGTGATTCTTTTATTATCATGAAGTCCGTGACTCTGCTATTCAAAGTGTGGCCCACAGCCTGATGGCACCGTGAAGCATGTGTTGTTACCCACCATGAGATGAGTACAGAGAGTGAGAGTGAGCGTTTGGGAAGTTTTCCAGCAATTTAGTGTCACCGTGACACCCATGAACATGGTTTTATACTTTACAAAAGCATCAGTCCATGGTCAACAGGAAACAAAAATTCTGGTTCTTTCCCATGGAGACTTAAGCATGGTTCTATGATATTATTTTTAAATTAATGACTGTCAGATTTTCTCAGATCAGTGTATATTTCCTTTGTGCTAATGTCTAAAAATACAAATTAAGTGTTATTTTAATTTTTACAAAATTTTTATCCAGTAAAATCCTCTTTGATTTGATATGTAGGTTTTTGGATCAAAATAATGATTAAGGTACCAGACTTTTAAAATGAAAAGTCCTCTTTAGCTAAATGTTTCTATTCTGTGTATTCATTTCTTTTCATCAATATCGCTGAGTAACAATATTTGGGTAAGGATTTTCCATTACCTCTGGACGTTGGTTCTCCCTGCTGTGTAAGAGAGAGGCATGTATCTAGTATCTAACACTAGGGAGTTTCATAGAAACTTTACCTTTTATAAATCATCTTAATTATTTTGCTCACTTTCAGATTAGTACTAAAAATTGAGATGAAAGTTATGTTTGCAGGCATTGTAAAAAGTTAATAAAAACGTCATTCACCGGGCAATCTTTTTTCAGTGTATCATGAAAATCCATTCAATGAAAATGTTGTGAACTCTTAGTGCACCAAAGATTTATACAAGATGCTGTGAGAGATTCAAGAGAAAGAGATGAGATGCTCCTCCCCTGGGGAAACAAATGCACATACTGAAGAAGCCAGGTACAAATGAAGAGGCTAAATCGATGATAAAGATGAGAAAGCAAGGAATGGAGAGTGTGCACCAATGTAGAAAGAGTTCAGCTTACGGGAAATGTGATTTTGAAACTGGGTTAATTTAAGAAGTCTGCTTATCTGACCAGAGGGTTCAGCTTGGCTTGAAACGCACCTGCAGGATTTGAATTGGCAGAGGGAGAAAAGTTGATGGCTGTCCAAAATGGATGTTGAAAGTAGGAGATGAACCAAGGCTGGGGTTTGGGGACTTGAAGAATGTCTAATGGAATAAGAGACCAGTTTGATTACAACCAAATGTGGAACAAGAGAAGCCATAAAGGAGACATTGGATAGTTGTCAGATGTGTTTAATGGTAACCTGGATGTCAGGACTGAAGCTTTTTAGCATTGAGCCAAAAAGCAAATAGGAAACCCTTTTAGTAGGAGAGTGATGTGATAAAGGCAGTGAGTAATACACACTGTGTGTGTCCTTCTCATGCAGGTCTTAGATGTAGATAGTCGTTACTGCAGATTAAAACTCTACAGTTCTTGAGCACGAGCCAAGAGTCACAGTTAAAGACCAACTTCCAAATTAAATTACCCTATTCTCTAGCAAAGACAGTCAACTACATAATTATCATTGCCACATTTTATAATTTAGAGTTAAGGAGATGTATGGTTGGCATTACTACTGAGAAAAGGAAAAGGAAAAGGAAAGAGAAAATAGTTTGAAAGTGAAAAGATGTCACTAGATATGTTTGATGGAGATCTCACACCCAGCAGTGGACCTGAGAGGCTGGCCAGGCCTATTGGAAACTACTCGAATCCCACTGCTCAAATAAGACAGTGTCCAGTACATGTATTATGTCATTTAAAAAAATAAGAAATGATGGGATAAAGCCCTTGCATTACTCTCAGCGAGATATCCTAGCAATCTCATAACACTCTGTTGCTCACCTTGGTATCATTAATTTCATACATGAAATTTTTCATCATGCTGGCTTTTTCCTCAGTATAAATTTCATCATGAATATAAGACAGGAGGAATCTGTTCAACCTTGCAGGAAATAGGAAGTAAGTCAACATGACAAATATGTGCAACTTTTAAAATAAACTTTCTCAGAGTCAGGCATAAGTATTAAGGCAGTTAGTCTTGGCTCTTAGAAGTATACTAAAATGTTGTCAGTGTACAAGCTATTCTTCACAATTTTGACAAATTTCCCAGAATCCACAAGGAAACGTCAACTGTAGCTATGACTACCTTACATTGTAGATGTAGAAGTTATTTTCAAGAGTAAGAAGTTACCCATGTCATCTACACTGAGGCCAAGAGAGTTCTCAGGACCAACACTCTTTGGGAAGTCCTTTGAAAGAGCTTGGGTATCTGGGGAAGCATAGGAAATTGGGATGGAATTACAATACTAACTGCTAAGTGACACAGTAAGGCCGAGGTCCGTCCACCACGCCAGCCACCCATGTCAGAGTGGAGAGCTGTGGTTAGAAGGTGGGGTGGTGACCCTTACATTAAAAGGATTACGCACCCGCGTTCTAACTGTTGATCTATTAAAATGTTGCATTAAAAAAATATTTGCGCCATCCCGGGGTAATTATTGTACAATCCATTTCCATCGGAATAAGCACGGGACTACTTTCATTGCATCATAGAATGCATTCACCTTTAGAGTCAGAATGTGTGTCCTGTGTGCGAACCTTGGTCCCTGCAGCACTACCTGGGTGTGATGACAAAATTGCCCACACTGGAATAATACTCTACGAATTCCACCTTTCTGCAGGAATTCTGCTCCCCATGCAACTGAAAGGGGTTTTTTAAAGCCTCAAAGCATCTGTTGGGTATTTTCTCTTAAAAAAAAAAAGAACATATTTTCCCACCTCCTCCTCAAATGTCTCCTGAAATCACACAAGTTGTCTGTAAAATGCTACACAATCCTTGCTGTTGCCTTATACCTGCTTTGAGCTGAGGGAATTTTTTAACCCACTGCTTTTGTGCTTGCAGATGATATTAACTAAGCAGTTTTGGAGGAATTTATCATTTAAAAAGTGACAAGGATTAAATGTATTTATACCTCTTTTCATCGTTTCCATATTGGCCACGAGGCTGCATGTTTCAGTGAATGAAAATACTTTAAATAACATAATCACGGATCAAAAGAAGGGCAATGTTGTAGGGGGTCTTGCAATTTTCCTCTTGTGCTGTAAACAAAGTCTTTACTGTATCAAGACATATTTTGTCACTTTGAAGGAAACTCATGTAAATGCTCAGTTAAGTAAATTACTGCTGGGCATCGTTTGCTCTTCTGTTGCACGGCAATTGCCACGTACACAGGACGTAAGTGGTGAGCCTGCCTGACTTCCTAACAACGAGCAATGCATGTGCAGAACCCAGCCCGTCGTCGAGGCATGTGGTGGGTACGCTGTCATTCTCTTCTCTTCTGCTCTTCCGACCTTGGCAGCTATGGACATTTCAGCATTGGCATTTCCTAGGGAACCTGAAGTTCTTTCACATAAAAGAAGAAGAAAACAGTTATGGGGTCTTTTATCTCGATAGGAGTAGGTAGTTTGTTGAGCTCTATTTTATAATGCAAACATGCCGTTCTTATTTTATTTGTAAATATTGAAAAGGTATTGTACTAAGTAAGAAATCAAGGCTAGGCATCAAATCAATAGAATTTCCTGAAAGGGATTCCTGGAAAAGCTTCTAAGAGGAAAATAAAAAGGTATGAAAAGAAGCGTAATTTGATAGCTGTGACACATTAGTTACTGGGAAATAAAATAAACATGAAAAAAACTTCAGCTGATCATTTCAAAGTCAAGGGTAAAGTCAGTGTCTAATAAATCACTCAGATCCATAAGCACATTCGTTTTGGCGACAAAATAATTCTGCTAAAACTGAAGGTATTAACAGACATTGTACTCGTTGGTGTAGTGACTCTCATCTGTCTTCCATTCCTACATTCTTATGACTTCCCAGCAACTTATAATCAAACTAAATTCTTCCTATAAACTTGAATTAGTAGTTTGGCTTGAGGGAAAAATGCATTAAATTACTTTATAACATAGCTTCTGTGATCAGCTTCTATCTTATAAAATTATGATGCACCCTAGGCTTGAAAGAATGCAAGTTTAAACAAATTTAATATACTCTCTATTTAAAATTATATTTGGTAAAATATGCTGGCAATATTGGAGACTTGACCTGAGTTAGAACCGAGAAAGGGAGCTAAGCATATGTTTTCAAAGAAAGGTCTAAGAAAGATCTGGAAATGAGAACATAGCCCTTGAGAAAAAAAATAATAATGTAGGTGATACTGGGATATAGTCATGGAAAAGTAGGCGTACACAAGGTCAGACAATTAATCTCATGAACTCATCCTAGAAAAAGTGCTATATACTTCAACGCTGAATATCACTATGGTCACCTTTGAAGTCCTCCCCTTGGGAAGTTATGCACTGACACCAGCACCTAGTCCACTCTTCAAAGCAATTTTGGAACTCTTTTTCTGGGATGGCCATTAGAGCTGTCATTGTATTACGCTTGATGTCCTGAATGTCATCAAAATGTCTTCCTTTCAATATTTCCTTTAACTTTGGGTAAAGAAAGTAGTCATTAGGGGCCAGATCAGGTGAGTAGGGAGGGTGTTCCAATACAGTTATTTGTTTACTGGCTAAAAACTCCCTCACAGACAGTGCCGTGTGAGCTGGTGCATTGTCGTGATGCAAGAGCCATGAATTGTCGGCAAAAAGTTCAGGTCGTTTTTGTCTAACTTTTTTATGCAGCCTTTTCAGCACTTCCAAATAGTAAACTTGGTTAACTGTTTGTCTAATTGGTACAAATTCATAATGAATAATCCTTCTGATATCGCAAAAGGTTAGAGACATCATTGCAACAAGTTCACGAACTGAACTGTCAGACATGGAATCCAAGAACCTGAAGCCAGCGGTTAGGCAGAAAAATGCTCTCTCATGATGTCCACGTCCTAATGCACAGCACCTGTGAAGACGTCACCTTACGTGGCCAAAGGGGCTTTGCAGATATGATTAAGTTAAGCATATCGGAATGGAAACTTTACCAAATTATCCAGGAGAGCCCAGTGTAATCACAAAGTCTTTGTACTAGGAAAGCAGGATTGTTAAAGTGGGAGGGAGAGATTTCAAGATGGTATGCTACTGGTTTTGAAGATGGAGGAAGGACCCATGAACCAAGGTATGCAGGTGACTTCTAGAGGCTGGACTAGACAAGGGAGAGGATTCTCCCCTAGAGCCTCCAGAGGGAATGTGGTCTGCCAGCACGTTGGCTTGAGTATGGTGAGACCCATGTCAGACTTCCAACCTCCAGACTGTGAGATAATACATCTGTGTTGTTTTAGGCTATGGAACATTTGGTAATTGACTACGGCAGCCATAGGAAACTAATACATTAATCAAAATAAAAACACGCAAAGTCAGAGAAGCAGATTACTGCTTGACTATCTTTGTTGAAGAAATATGCATTTCACTGAATAGCTGAAGAAACTTTTTGAGAAATTCCTATATCGAATTATCTCTTGATTGCAAGTCCCAAGCTTCATTTTAGATGGAGAAGAGAATGACGTAGCATCGTGTAGGAAGGGAGGGGAGCCACCTTGTTGCTTCAGATGGGGCACCCACAGGGCCACAGTGGGGGCGACATGAGCCTGGCGGTCTACACTCAAACAAGACAGAAGTGAACTTCAAGCCTCAGGAAAGCAGATTTGTATTGAGAAGTCTTCTATTGATAGCACCCTGGTTTTTCTTGAGACCCACTTAGGCACCTCTTAATGTCCATGTTTCCAAACCTGAGACCACCAGATGCTGCAATGACGTGGTCACTGCTTGGTGTAAGGTGTGGCTTTGGACTCAAGCCAGTAGACCATCCAAGCCAATGAGACTTAATTGCAACACTTGTATTTCCGCCATCAGAAAGAGACCTTTTCTGTGTTGTTGGCTAGCTAATAAGATAATGCAACGGACTGAATGTTTGTGTCTTCTCAACATTTATATGTTGAAATCCCCATCCCAATGTGATGGTATTTGGAGGTGGGGTCTCTGGGAGGTGATTAGGTCACAACCCTCCCAATGAATGGCATTAGTGCCCTTATAAGAGGCTACGGAGAGCTCCCGGCCTTTTTACCATGTGAGGCTACAAGGAGAAGTCTGTGACCTGGAAGAGGGCCCTCCCCCTGCTATGCTGGCCCCTGATCTTAGATTTTCTTCCCTCAGAACTGTGAGAAATGAATCCCTGTTGTTTGTAAGTCACCTGAGCTGTGGGTCTATGTTACAGCAGCCTGGACTGAGTATGACAGATTGTCATCCTGGAGCTGGAAGCAGCCGTCCTAGACCATAAGGGAGGAGTCGGAGTTCTGAAAATGAAGCCAGTGCCACAGAAAGCAGAGCTGAAAAGGTCACAAGTGGGACTGAGATGATCCCCAGGACGCCCCGAGCCCGGCTGGGGTCCCCTCACAGAGGACACTTAGACCCAGCCTGTGGACCCAGACATCTCCTCTTCAGGTTTTACTGGCAACTAAGAATCCTCTATGGGAAGGAAACAATATACGTTTTCTCTTTTCCAGTTACACACACGCAAACACGACATTCCTGCGAGAATGGACATTCACACAAACGGGACTTCCAAAGGACGAGATAACATACAAGTGCCCGAAAGAGCAAAGGGCAGCAATGGTTCCCTAAACAAATTAATAATGAGGAGCCCGTGGTATTTAAGAGCATGAAAGTAAGCCAAGTGATGAGTCCCAAATAAATCCAGATCCATCAGCATCCTCAAAGAAAGGCTGAGAAATAGCGGCAAATAGCCATGGCAACCCCAACTTCAGGTGTACGTAACTCTTACAGCTTAAAAAGGGTATCCTGTTTATTTTCAAATTCTCTGGAATGTTCTCCTGCATTATAGATAAGACAGGACATCACTATCCTCTATTTAAAGATGAGGGAACTGATGTTTGGAACTGTTACGCATCCAGGTTATTGATCTGGGCTGTTCCAGGTTTAGCCTTCACACTTAGGTCCGCGCTCCTGCCTCCAAACCCTCTCCAAGACCCAAACTAGTACTCTACACTGGTGACAGTTCTTTGCATTGCAACTCGTACCATCTGCATTATTGTTTATTTTCCTTGCAGGTAGCTGTGCACTGGGTTCCTCTGGAATATTTGGACACTAAAGTTACTCTGTGTAGGAGATCTGTTTGTAATCAATATTTAGAATGATGCCATCCAGAATCAACTAAAATGTCTTCTGTTCAGTGTTTCCTTAACTCAATGAGTGCCAACTGCAGACCAATAGAGAGGTGGCCTGTTTCCAAATGCGAAGGAAGAGTGTTCTGATTGCTTTGTGTCTGCCTCAGCTCGGCTCAGCGTGTGCACTAGACTGTCAGCAGAACCCATCGACACTCTTGCTGCCCCCTGGGCTCTCCAGTGGATTCTACCCACATCTCCTACTGGCTTCCTGGCCAGGCTCACTGTGTTAGATGGAGGATTTAAACGCAGAGATTCCTCACGGCCTCAAACTGCAAGTGTAGACTGTAGGTTTGCAAGGAGAAAGGGAAGCTCAGTTTAGAAAGGCCTCAGGGAAAAGGGAAACTTTCAGTTTTGTTTACCACACATTGAAAGGATGACCCAGATTTGTTAATGTCATGATGAATGAGCTTACATGTCATGAACTTTAATTACTTTCGCTGTAGGATGGGGCAATAACACCTTTTCTAGCTTCGTTCCAGGTGTTTGCTTTGTGCATAATGACTTATAAAGGGAAAAAGAATTATATAAAGTTATCATACAAAAATTAGATAAAGTGCCATTAATGGTTTGATGTATTTCTGAGATAATATGTCAGAGGAGAAAGCCACAGCCTTCCGTAGCATGGTTGTCCCTCTGTGAACAGGGGTGTCACTGGTCCTCTCCACTGGGGACGTGGTCCTGTTCATGAGGGTACTAAACAGAACTGCACCTTCCTGCTAAGAGAGGGCCTGTCAGTTAAGCATGAGTGTCAGAAAACTCCCTAACATGAAGAGTAAAAGGCACAGAAGTTGATTCAAGTCTTGGATTCTTTCCCTGGCAGAAGTTAGAATAATTTATGCATTTCCCATCTAAAGTTTCCTGTCTGATTACACTGAGGAGAACAAAATCATTACAGGCAATTACCATGTTAATAGACAAGAGATTGAAAACTGAAAACTCTGAAGGATGGGTAAGTCCATCTTCCTGTCACACATGGTAGTTTTGCTTCTGCCTCTAGGTTTCCAAATGCATATGAATTGGTAATCAACGTGCTCCATATTCATAATGCAAATTAAAATGCATATTTGATTGCAAGCCTCATTTAATAAACCAAGAAAATATTCCTAACACTTGCAGTGATAATTAGGGTATGAATTTTTTGTATTTTTATTGAGCTATAATTACATATAGTATAATGTGCAAATCTTAAGTGCACTCTGTGATGGGTTTTTAAAAATACATGTACCCGGGGGACCAGCATCCAATCAAGAAATGGATTATTGCCTTCACCCTAAAAAGTTCCTTCACAGCACTTAATAGTATATTTCCCTCCCCACCCCCAGAGGAACTACCATGTGGAGCTATCGTCCAAAAAATTAGTTGGTGAACATCATAAAAATGGGAATATATAGTACATGTGCACGTCTGATTTCCTTCACTCAACATAATATTTCTGATATTCACCCATATGTGTACATCAGCAGTTCATTTCTTCCTCCTGCTGAGCAATATTCCATTGTATGAATTCACCACAATTTGTTTATTCACACTCCTGATGGTAGACATTTGGGTTGTTTAAAGTTCTTGCTCTCTGGAATAAAGTCACACTATTGTACAAATACTTGTGTGGATATTTCTTCATTTCGGCTGGAAAAATATCTTAGAGTGGAATGGCTGGATCATAAAATGGTGTACACTGAATTTTTATAAGACACTATCAGTTTTTTACATTGGTTGTACCATTTCACACTCCTACCAGCAGACATGAGATATCTAGTTGCACTGTATGCTCTCCAGAATTTGTTGTTGCAAGTCATTTAAATTTAAACCACTCTAGGGGCTGGATAGTGGTATCTCATTCTGGTTTTAATTTGCATTTCCCTGATAACTAAGAGTGTTAAACACCTTTTCATGTCTTTTATGGACCATTCTTATGTCCTCATCTCCTCATCTGTGAAGTATATATCCAAGTCTTTTGACAATCTTTAAGTGGATTGCTTGTCTTTTGCTTTTGGTATAGAAGTTCTTTATATAATTTTGATTCAAGTCTTTGTCATATATAAAAATTGTGAATATTTTTCCTAGGCTGTGATTTGCCTTTTTAATTTTTTAACAAAGTGTTTTGAAGAGCAGCAATTTTAACTTTGAGAAAATTCAGGATACCATTTTTTTTTCTGTTGGGTTTAGTGCTTTTACAATCTCTCTAAGAAATATTTGCCTATGCAGGTCACAGAGTTATCTCCTTTTTTAAAATAGAAGTTTTATAATTTCAGTTTTTAAATTTTGTCTGGAATCCATCCATGTCTGTCAATTTTCATGATAGGTATAGATCAAGGTTCAATTTTTACATACAGATATGTAGTTGTTTCAGCATCATTTGTTAAAAACAACTTTCCTTTCCGCATTGAATTTCACTGGCACGTTTGTCAAAACGAATTTTGCTGCACATGCCGATCTATTTATGGGCTCTATTCAGTTTCATAGATCTGTCTGTCCTTATATCTGAATCATACTGTCTTCATTATAGGATAGCTTTATAGTAGGACTTAAAATGAAGAGTCTATGTCTGTAATTTTGGTATTTGTTATTATCTCCAAAAAAGCCTATGGGATTTAAGCTACGTATGTCAAAAAATTCTTCTTTTCTTTACATATCCTTTAAGCAACTACACCAAGATGGTAAAACAGCAGTTCTCAAAGTGTGATATGGGAAAACTGGGGCCCCCAAAGCCTTCTGGGAGGTCTACAAGGTCAAAACTTGTCTTAATAATCCAGAAATCAGAGAGTGATGTCATCAAGATGGCAACACAGGTCATTTCTGAATTCAGCTTCCTCACAAGAAGACAAACTGGCATCTATCCATAGACAAGACACCATTGAAAAATATCCTGGAACCCAGAGGGTGAGGTTGAAGCACTCATGGACCTGTGAGATGTAGAAGCACCACATGAGAAGGGTAAGAGGATTGGGTCCACTCTGACCACCTCCCCCTCTCCCAGGCTGGCACAGCAGGCATCCAGAAGGCCCCCCAGCCCTCGGGGTTCTTCACAAAGACAAATACTGTACTACCTCAATTATATCTGGAATTTTTAAAAAAATGAACAACTCTTAAGCAGGAGTAGATTGATGGTTGTCAGGGGCAGAGAGGTGGGGGTTTGGGGGTGATGAAATGCGTGAAGGGGGTCAAAGGTACAAACTTCCAGTTATAAGCTAAGTAAGTTCTGGGGATATAATGCACAGCATGGTGACTGTAGTTAACAATAGTATATTGTATATTTGAAAGTTGCTAAAACAAATCTTAAAAGTTCTCACGCACCCCCCAAAAAATAGTAACTATGTGAGGTGATGGATTTGTTAACTAACCTTATTGAGGTAATAATTTTGCAATACATACATTTATCACTTCATCATGTTGTATGCCTTAAACTTACACAATGTTATATGTCAATTATATCTCAGTAAAGCTGGGAAAAAATCCAATATCATTATTTGCCTTCTCATTCTCACTCTCTCTTGAGTGTGTAGAGTACTGGAAGTTTATCGTTTTGGTTTCACGTCACATTGTAATTTACTGTCAAGGAACTACTGCTTTTTGAGTTTTGATGCAGTAATGAAGAAGACTATGCACAGTTATCATGGAAGGCATAAGTGATCCCTCCCTTTGCCAGCTCTGTACCTGTATTAGGCCAGTTTTCTTTATACATTTCAACCAAAATGACACATCATAACAGATTGAATGTAGAAGCAGGTGACAATCCAGGTGCCTTTCATTAAACCAGACATTGAAGAGATTTGCAAGAATGTAAAACGATGCCACTCATCTCACTAATTTTTTTTCATTTAAGAAAATATACTTTTTTAATATAAAATATGTTATTTGTATTCATATGCAATGTATTTATTATCAAGTTTAAAGAAATAACTATGTTTTGAAAACTCCTCAGTTTTCATTTCTTATGTGATAAAAATTGATAGATTATAAACCATATCAACCAACGTGCACGTAGTTTTAAACACATTTTGACAATCCTTTAGCATCTTTTCAAATTTAACTTGCCCAGAAACCAATTTCTGTGTCTATTTTGAGGAGGCACCACGGCACGTTGGACAAGAACAGCTCCTTCCTGCCTCGGTGCTCAGAATCGCTGATTCTCTATTCATTTATTTAGCCTACTCGTCACGCTCACGTAACCTGTCTTCTAGAACTTGTGTCTTGTTCCATAGAAAGGATACATTAGTGAGTAATTTTCGATTCAATTCAAAATGACATTTTAGTGTAACTCTTAGTAGATAAAACCAGACATGTCTGAATATTTCTCCTCTTTTAAATGTTTGCACTCAGAAAAAAAGAGTTTTATTTCTCCTTCTTTCATTCTCTTCCCTGGCAATTCTTTTGGAAACAAAAAGACTAACTAATATTTAAATGAGTTCACGAATTCCAAGTTTGAATATTTTAAGGAACATTTGTGGATTGATGTGACTCATCCATCCACCTTTCTCATTCTCCAAAAGTGGAAAAACATAGACAACGATATTCTTGAGGATTCATTTATGCAGCATTTATTGAATGACTGTCATGGAATTAGCCTAAAGAATGTATCTGTATTCAACGAAATAAATGTACAGTTTTTTTCCCAGAAAAACTTATTTGCTTTTTCAGGGTATAGGAAACTTGAAAAAAGTAAACCAGCTAGCATACACATGGGTTTCTGTGAAATAAATTCCACTCCTCCATTAAATTATAACTCTACCTTTTCATTTGAAATCACCATCCTGCACAAAATTATATCCCTTTTCCAGACTCACATGTTCAAAGTCATATTCTTCATACATCAGGAAAGCTTTAAAAATGCTCTTAACATTTTGTGCAACCAACTTCAACTTTAGACTAAAAAGAACAAAAATCTAAGATATACTAATTATCTCTACACAAAAATGGTAGTGGCCACTCTGCTATGCAAGTACATTGGAAGCTCGTGTTTCCATGTACCTCGAAGGGCTGATATTTTTGAAAGTCCACAGCCACTTTCTTCACTAGGCCTAGGAGGACAGGCACATTCTCACATAATCAAGACTAAGGAAAGCCTCAAACTTTGGACCCCAGACATAGGTAAATGCAATGACACATCTGATGCATCAAATTAAAGACACTACTAGAAAGAGAGACCATGTCATGAGGGCTCTCCTTGTAAACCTACCCCTACAAGGGGAGGAGAAAAAGGACTTCAGAATCCAGTCTCCCTGGAAACCTCTGATGTGGCTCTTACAGATGCAAATAGTAATCTGTCCCTCAGGGGACACCTGGGGTGGTACACATCCACCATTCTGAGAGGTAGCCTGTTCCATAGGTTACAGCTTTCACTGGCTAATTCAACTTCCTCTAACTTTAAATCTGCCTCCATGCTACTTCCATCAGCTTTCTTTTATGTAAAAAGGAAGCAAAGCCAGTAGCATGTTCTCCCGTCCACTTTCCTTCCAGCTGGCATAGGAACAAAGCTGGATGTTGCATAAGAGTGATCATTCCTGGGGCAGCCACAGTCAAAACAGGAAATAAACCATTAACCTATTTTCAATAATGGACTCAGAATAGTGCTCTCATCTTTGGAAGAGTAGAAATTTAATGTGTCCTGAATTTGAGTGTCTGGTTCTCGACAATTACTAATAGTTCACACCAACTCACGTAAGTCCCTCTTTGATTAGTTGAGGGAGATTTTGGAATAAAACAAACAATTCAATCATGTCTACTTTAGGCCCGTTGGACTTCTCGTGCAGCTGCCAATGGTTTGGCCTCAAAAGAAGCATTTCTCTGAAAAAGGATGAGGAGATGCTCGAGTGTCGCTGGATTTCATTTGTGAGTGAAAATGTTCCCACTCATTGCCTTAAATTTGTCTCACTTATGCAATGTTTAGAGATTGCCTCACACATAAATAAATACATACTGTCCCAGACTGGCCTGTGGCGAGATGCGGAGGAGTGAGGCAGCAAGAGTGAGAGATTTTCTGGCAGAAAAACACCCTGAAAACCCCTCTGGCACTTACTAAAAAGATGTGCTGAACCCCCATAAGTCTCATTCCGACACCTATAAGTATATATATGGTGGCTTATATTACAGGGCCTTGCTGTTTACTCGAGCAGTAATTGTTGAAAGCTAGGGTGTGCCAGATACTATATTAGTCATTGGGGATGTAGTAGTGAACAAAAATATGGAATTACCAATAAATATGATACTGTAGGACACTCACACAGTACTTCCAAGGGTGCCAGATGTGCTTCCAAGCACTTAAAAATATTAACTCATTTGATTCTTGCAATTACTCCATAAGGTAGTTATTATTGCACAGATAGTCAAGGGCCCGGCCCAAAGTCACACATCCCATCAAAGACAGAGCCTACAACTTAGTAGCGTGGCTTTCAAATTCAGTTTATCAACAACAGAGAATCAGAAATACCTTTTCCATCATGACTCAACACACACACACATAGACACACAGACATACTTACATATATAGAACTGGGGTTAAAGTTTTACAAAATAATACTGATTTTTATTAAGTGTAATACATTCTTATACTTTATATTCTCTTTCCATGTATTTTAATTTTATTAAAAGTGTCTGTTCCCATTCACTAAACTGACTTCATGAGTTCCTCTCTAATAGGTCATAAACCTGCAGTTTAAAAGTCACTGGTTTTGTGGCAGAGGTGTGGGAGGATATTAAAGAATTGCAAAATAACTGGAAGATTTCCAGTGTGATATGATAGACCTAAGGTGAAGGTAGGAGTGGGGATAAGAGAGACCCATCTGTGCTGAGGTCCACAGGCAGGAGGTAAAAGCCTGGAAGAGCTTTCTGGGAAGCAGGAAGAGCCGGTACCTGAGCTGTGCAGCAGGCAGGGGTTGGGTAGTGAAGAAGCAGGAGAAGGCCAGTGGTCACACCGGGGAGAACAGAGAGGATGGTGGGTGTGGAATGAGGCAGAACTTGGCACCTGACAGATGACAGGAGGTTCTGAGGCTATCGTAAGGGTGAAGCCCTATCGTAAGAGGAGAGGGTACCGGTACAGGTGTTGCTGTCCGTGAGGAGGGCACTAGCTTGTAGGGCAAGAGCTGTTCTGGCTTGGACGGTGTGGTGAAGTGGTGAGAGGTCGACTGACTTGCGAAACACTTGGGAAGTGAGAATTCAATGGCTTGATGGCTGATTGAGGGAGATATGGTAGGACTGGCATTTCCAACACGACACAGTTGTGGCCTGAATCAGATAAAAGGGTAGTTTGTGGATAAGAGGAATGCTGGAAAGCACGGAGATTTGCAGGAAAGATCAAGAGTGAAGTGCAGATGTGTTAAGTTTGGAAGACATATACCACACCCAAGTGAAAATGGAAATTAATCTCTGGGTATTTCGGTCTGGAGCCTGGAAGAGTGGCCTGAGCTTGAGACAGTCATCTGAGATCCATTGGCACAGAGGCATTTAGAGTCATAAACGTACTGAAATTTTCTAGGTAAGTGTGTCCCTATGGGAAGAGAAAGGGACTGAATTTTAGAGCTGGTTGTGAGAAATACACGACAAAGGCATAAACAACAAACCATCCTTGGAGTTCGGTGAATTTCAGTTTCACCTTTTTCTTTTCTTTGCCTGGGCCTTCTCCTTGTGTGCTCTTCTTTTCATCAGAGAATACCACTACGGGGGAAAGAATAGCTGACCATCCTTATTATTAAACATGATAGGGTTATTGATTTTAGATAAGCATAGTAAAATCGTGTTTTGCACCAAGCCTCTTCTATGGAAGTGCCCTTCCATTTTTATTGCATGAATCCATACACACAGACAGCAGATTGTTTTTTCTAAAGTGATTGCACCAATGTATGTGCCACCCTATGTGCTCTTCTTAAAATATGGTATTGACACACCTCCATTGGCAGTGGGACTCTGAATACTCCTTCCCCTGGGATCCAGATGGCCCTTTGTAACTGTCTCAACCAATAGAATGTGGCTAAGGTAGCACTGAGCAGCTGTCACAAAAGATAATACAGCTTCCACCTGTGCCCCCCACCCTCTCAACTTCTGTCCTTGGAATGCAGACCTTATGTTGTGAGGCACACAGCCTACATGCAGAGGAGATGTTTGGTGTCTGGCCAGCAGCCTCCGCTGGGCCCCCAGTCAATAGCCAGTGTCAACTTCCACATTTGAGTGAGTGAATGAGCTCTCAGATGATTCCAGCCCCCAGGCTTTGATTGGCCGAGGCCCCTAATATCATGGACCAGACAGAAGCCATTTTGTTGTCTGCTGTCTCAACTCCTGACCCACAGAGACCATGAGAAATAATAAATGTCCATTGTTGTTTTAAACCACGAAGCATTGGGGCAATTTGTTACTCAGCCATAGTAACTGGATCACAGTCTCTGGCCATGTACCTCTAATCTTCACTCATGAATGTAAGAACTTGGATTAGTTCATTAAATGAGCAGATTGATGCCTTAACTTCCAAAAGAATTGCATCTGTGGCCATAGAGGCATCAGTGGGAGGACCAAGGCAGAAACTAACCCTGATGGTTGAGCTGCAGAAGCAAATCACCAAAGAAGAGTGTAGAAAAGCAAGGATGAGGCACTGAAATAGTCTAACTCGACCATGCATTTCATTTTGTGCAGCACGAGCCGTGCATGGAAAGTCCTGTAGCCGCAGACGCTGCTTTGTTGAATGGTGTCTGTGCCCCTCCCCAGCTGCTAATGGTTCACAACTGGCCTCTTCTCTGGAATAATGCCCTGAGGTCACGAGTCCTCCTTCCCCTCCCTCAAAGGTTGGCCTTCTTGCCTAATATGGGATAACTGGTGTAACTCATTGGCCCCGTTGAATTTATTCTCGAATCTGGATCACTTCCTTTCCTGCTTTCTTTCCTTGTCTTATCCTGCTTTCCCTCAACACCTCACCTGGAAGCTCCCTCACACTCTCCCAAGAATCCCCATGTCAGACTTTGGTTCTAGGAAACTTGGCTTTAAAATGTGCCTAATACACACACGATTGATAAGACTAGACAGGATATTGGCCTAATGTTCTGGACAAATGTCATTTGGAATTTAATTTACATGCACTTTCTCTACCCTAATTTTACGTTGTGGCCAGCATTGACTTTGCAATTGTCACAGACTAGGAAATGGTTCCTATTCCAGAGATACACCCTCTCTGTTCCTATTCGCCTTCTTAAAGAACTCACCCCCCAACACATGCACCCCAGAATCGGCCGTTCTTCACATCATAGGGCTTCCCTACCAGCACCACCTGGCTGGATGGTCTCCATCCAACCTGAGGCTTCCTGATTTTCTCATCAAGAGACTCAGAGCCTGAACTGTGATAGGATGGAAGTTCAGGGCTAAGTGTGAGCCAGGTATAAGTGAATCAGAGAAAGCCAAATGCGCTGCAGATAGCACGATGCCCTCTCAGATGCAGAGAGAGAAGCCATCTCAAGCCCGCAGTGACCATGACCCCAGGAAGGGGAAGGAGGCAGTGCTTCCGGGCTCCTGACACTTCCCCCAAGGCTGCGCCTTTTCCCATCCTGGGGCTTTCAAGGTACAGCAAACGTGGTTGTGCTTTAACTGTAAGAGGGAAGAAAGCCTTCTTCATTTCTCTTTTTGCTTTTGTTTTTGTTTGCAACCAATTCTTAAATGAGAGGGACAATGTAGCATCAAAATCATGATAGTGCTTATTAATAAAGGCATCATAAAAAGATACACTCCAATATTAAGTTTACTATATCAGCTCATGTAGAAATATTTACATGTCCATCCATATTGCTTCCTGTCTGTGTCCAAGCTGGAAAACTCATGGAGTTGACATCATAAGAAAACATATCTTTTAAATCTCCATATAGTCTCTTTGAACTAAAAGATAAGAAAGAGTAATCTTATGATTCCTTCTACTAACTAACTCAGAGTATATTGAATGCTCAACACATTTGATTCTTGGATTAACAAGAAATGAATGGAGTGAAGCAATTTGAGTAGTTATCCTGATCCCCAAATGAATAATAGATTTATCATGATTCAGGTTGGTGATGCAGTGCAAATATGTTCAATATGCTCTTACTGCAGCCAGAGCTCACTTGGGGAGAAATTGTCAGTGATCTCAGGTAAAATATTTCTTCCTGCATATGCAATGAGGATAGACAACAGGGGGAAACTGGACAGGCAGCAAGATCATAATCTTATACTATTGAATAAAATTTCAAAGGTGCAGCCCCTGCTTCCAGGGGAGCTCCCAAAGAAGTTATTTGCATCCTACTGGGTCCTTTTATCCTGTATCAAGTGGAGTTGTCTACCCCAGGGAAGGGTCCCAAGATTCCTTTGGATGTGTTTCAGATCACAGAGGGCCTCCTTGAATTTTATTTTTAAAAAGTTTTCGAGAACTAAAAGTGCATTATTCCTCCTGACTGGTTCATTTCCTCCTCACTGACAGAGAATGAGTTTAATTTCTGCTAGACAGCTGGGTGTAGGTTACATTCAGATTGAAGTGTCAAGCAATAAAATTCTTTATCTTTCAGACCTAGAGATTTCCCCAACAGAATCTCTAAGCTATGCTTAATTAATTACTGAACTAGATCTTGATTCTGAAAGTGGTAATCAGGAGTTTTTTGAGCCATGTCAAAGAATGACCTATTTCTCATTAATTCACAATGAACATTTGAAAACACTCTGATGTGTTTAAATGAAATGGCCATCTTTGTAGAAATAATGCAAATATTATTTTATTGATTTTAGTCCTTGACTCTACTTCAGAATGCTTTATTTAGTTATTTCTGGAATTTAAAAAAAATATACTATAAAAGAAATACATAGTCTTTTTTAGAAAATATGGAAACTAAAGAAATGGAAGAATAAGGCAATAAAAAGTCATCTATAATTCTACCCACAGTTTACTAGTGATAATATATTTGCTTGTGTATATTTTACTCTAAAATTTTGAAATAATAATGACTAATAAATGTTATGATTAATCACTTAAAGTTATAGAAAAATTTCCCCAGTGCTATATTTTTATTGAAACTATGATCACTAGGCGTATCTTCTGAGCACTCAATCTCATGTTATCCTTATAGATACTGAGTAACCTCTAGATGTGTGTCTATCTCTCTATCTCTCTATCTCTCTATCTCTCTATCATCTCTCTATCTAGCTATCATCTATCATCTATCTATCTAAGTCTATTTATAGTTTGCTTATTGTCTGAATCCATTCGGGCTGCTATAACAAAATATCATAGACTGGTGGTTTATATACAACAGAAATCTATTTCTCATAGTTCTAGAGGCTGGAAGCTCCAAGATCAAGATGCCCACAGACTCAGTGTCTGATGAGGACCCAATTTCTGGCTCCTAGGTGGCTGTCTTTTTGCTGTAGACGGGGCCAGGGATCAATCACTTTGGAGCTTCTTTTTTAAGGGCACTAATCCAATTCATGGGGACTACTCCCTTATCACCGACCCAAAGCCCCACTTTCAAATACTGTCACATTGGGGGTTAGGATTCAACATATGAATTTGGGAGCAACATAGTCAAAGCACTAATCATAAATATTGAATATATTTCCTTAGGTTTTCGTTTACCTTTTAATTTGTTTTATGATTTAATGGTACCTACATTTAAATTTAGAGTCAGTGATATTTTCTTTTGTGATTCCTTTCATTCGGTTTTACACTTTGAAATCCCACGAAGGGTAAACTGTTCATGAATTTTTTGATTTAGGTATTTTTTTCTTTTATTAAAGAAAAGTGAAGGGGGGCGGGGGGCTCTAGAAGAGGGTAAACATGCTCTAATATATGGTGATGGAAAGAGAACTGACTCTGGGTAGTGAACACACAATGTGAGATATAGGTAACGTATTACAGAATTGTACACCTGAAATCTATATAATAACTAACAATCGTCACCCCAATAAACTTGAATTTAAAAAAAAAAGAAAAGTACTATCAGCTGATAGTAGAAATCTCAAACACTGTAGAAAGATATTGTAGTGCAGAGTTCAAGTCCTATTTCCCCTTGGACACCTCTGTCCCAAGGTCCAACATTCGTTCTGCAAAGCGAAGTGTGCTTAGATTCCTAGGCATCCTCTACTGATGTTGAGTGTACAAACTTCATCTCATTTTTTCCACTGTTTACATTTTAAATTAACCAACTTAATTGAAAATGTCTGGAAATAGCATAAGGCAACTTCGTCCTACTTCCATTTGTCCATGAAACTATCTTGTGCACGCTGAGACATTAAAATATCTTCTAACCATTTTAAGCTTGTACCAGTCCCATGCCCTAGTTTTCATTTCACCATGGCTTTGTAATGTGTTATTAAATCAGAATCAAAAAGTATTCCCAAGTCACCCTACTCCTTACTTTTCTTATATTTATTTAGTATTATTCTGGTCTTTGAAACATTCTTCCTATTCTTTTTTAATATTACAAAAATCTTTATACATAATATTTGCATACTTATATATCTGTAGGAAATAGTTTTAGAAATAGTGTACTTAAATTTTAAATTTTGATGGATATTATAAAATTGTCCTTTCAAAAATTCATTCCAATTCATGGTCTCCTGCCAAAAGTGCTCTCTCATCCTCTTTAAAATTATATTTTGTCTGTTTGAAATATGTGCCTATGTAATTGCTGAAAAACACTACTCTATTACTGCTCTAATTTGCATTTATTTGTATAATAATTGGAATGTTACATGTAGTTATTAAATCTTTAGCTTCTTGTAATGTCCTTCCTCCTTTATTCTTTGCATATCTTTTATTGGATAATTTGTCTTTTATTGTTGACTCGAAAGGGATCTTTAGATGAGAAATTTATATCTTGGTTATACATCCTAGCATATTAACATTTTGTCTCTTTTCTTTTCAGTTGGTGTGTCATTTTTTTTTTCTTGTAGAAATAAGTTCTATGCAGTCAAATGTACCATTCTTTTCCATTATGGACCCTGTGTTTCCCTTCTTGCCTAGATAGGCGTGCGGAGCCCAAACTGTGTACCTCTTCATAATCCCTTGACTGTCTGCTTCCTTCTGAAAGGGCTGCCTGCCTCCACCACCAATTTTGCAGAGCTCCCTGAATCCATGCTAAGTCGCTCTTCCACTTTCAGGCTTAGATGAAATGCCACTTCGCAAGGCTTGGATCTGGCTTGCTGGGCGGTCCCTGAGGGACTAGATAATACAGCCTGGATGTGGGGCGGTTAACTATCCATGAGGTGAATCCTGAACAGTGAGAAAAGGGAAATGAGAAGACACTCCTTGGATAAATCCCTCACCCTCCCCCCCCACCCACCCCCACACACCGCTTTCTCCTTCTGTGGACAACCCAAGTGCTAAGTCTTCCTCACAGCCAGTTCAGTGGCGTCCCTTCCAGTGACCATTCCTGTACCTCATTGCTTCGTTGCTTTCCTTGGCTCACTTCTCTTTCTTCTCGCTCTCTCTGCTTGGACTTGCACCTCCCCCCACATTACCTGTAGCATCAGGCTCCCTTGTAGATTGTCTCTGGGCTGAGACAGTCGCCATGGGAAGGTGTCCCAGATGATGGTTCCCAGGTCTAAGTCAGTTCCCAGACTGGAGTGCACTGATTGACAGGCAGACTATGTCTCATTGGCAAAGTCTCTGATAACTTCACCACGGCTGATTTCTCTATAGTACTAATACTGCTGATGTCCCACCAGGAGAACTAGGGACTCGTGGTGAGTTCTGCCTGTGGCTCCATCCATCCAGGAAACCAGCCACACACTCCCAGCAGATGGATTACCCTGGATCCCTTCACCTTGGAGGGGCAATGGTTTCTTCTTGAAATTATATTGGAGGAGTCCCTTGTGCCAAGAGTACCCCTTGCTGAGAAAGTTACCCTCTCTCTTTGTGGAAAACATCAATGAATAACACCAACTCACACAGAAGAAAACATGAATAGCCTAATATTAAAACTATAGCTGGTGAAATGTTCAGATTTTCAAGGAGTATGCAATTCCTTATTTTAGAAATAATATAACAGAACTTCATTGTACAAAACTAGTATAATTCTAAATAATAAAAAAAAGTGAAAAAAGATCAAAATGCTACTTGCACAAAAACCAAAACTGGGCTGACTTTCAGCACGTATGTTTTGGCATCTGTACATATTATCTAGGGAAAGGCCAGTGAGGTCTTCGTCAAGCAGAACAGAGTGCCTTGGTCCTTTAGGTTTCTCATACCTGCTCCCAATGCAGCTCACCATTCCCAGGGCCCCCAGAGCTCTCAACCTCCTGAGACACCGATGCCTATGAAAGCCCCCTCAGGAGGTGAGAGAAATGGAAGGATGGATTAATTAAATATTTTCCATACCTGCTTGCAGAGATTTTCTAAATCTAGTTCCTCATTTGTTTTTGTCCAGAATGAGTTCCTTTTAATGCCAGGACTGCATTAATTTATGCCGCTTATATACGCGGGCAAGCACACCCATTTCGGTGTCTACCTCAGGAAATACACAAGATGTACACATCCCTTGCCTTGTAGGCATAGCTTGAATACTTTTCCTTCTCATTTTATTATTGTAGCATTTTACCATTTCCTTTCAGCGGGAAATGACAGTATACTTTTAAAATAACTTTTATGTGTTAAAAGGATTTTGGCTGCCTTATACGGCTGAGATCATTTAAAATTAGAAAGGAATAAACATATTTTACAAATGTAATGTACTGAAAGCCATCTTTGGATTCCAGACTAAAAGACCCTGATTCTTATCACTGGCATTCTCCCTCTTTCATTTCCAAGATGATGCCTTTCCATCTTGCTGGCTTTGAGATCTACATTCTATCAACTTTGGAGACAGGGTCCCATGTGGCAGTTGGTTTTAAATACTCATGGAAAGGTTCTAAATGACCAAGCAAGACCAGGGAGGATTGGCCTGGGTCCTCGTCACACTGCAGCGGTCATGGTGGGTGCATCAGAATGGTAGCGTCACGTGGCGTGCAGGCCTCATTCGTTTTCTATGTTCCTCTGATAGAAAGGGGCAGGAGAGAAGGTCAGATAAGCAAACAGCCTTCATGTCCACATGAACTATTTAATCATCACAACCCAGGAGATGGTGTGGTCCAGCTCATCCTTTTACAACTGAGGTCCAGAGAGGTGAAGACGTTGCCCAAGTCTGCACAAGTGGTCATGCAGCTGGTACTGAGCCTACGTTTGCCTCACTCCAGAGCCCATGATCTGCCTCTACTCCATCCTTCCTCTCCAAGGCCACAGGACCCAACCTGTGCCACCTCCCACTAGCCCACCACAGCTTCCACATTGCTCCACACGGAGATCGATCACACAAGGGCTCTTCTTCACTTGAGCCGTTCACTTGTGTCTCTCCTGCTTGGGCCATCTCTTCTTCATAGGAACACATAGTCTCTACATCACCCTCACTTTTAATTTTGTCACCTTCTCTTTCGGCCGTGCCCAGTTTCCTCAAGGTATCTCCACTCCCTCCTTCCCTTCCTTTCTATTTTCTGTTCTTTCTTCATAGCACTGCTTTTCTGAAAGAGCAAAATCACGGACAACATGTAAGAATGGTGTTACCGATAATAGTATTATGTTAAGAATAACCCTAAGACAGGCTGCCACGTGACTTCTCCTCCAGATGTCCCTGGAGGGCTGTCCACCATATCTAGGAAACGGGCCTAGGGGTTAGGCAAATGACAAGCACTTGGCGACAGAGAAACAAGGAAAGGAGGAAGGAAGGCTTTAGATTTCATTTCCCCTTTGCACTCTCTCGGCCACACTTCTGCTCATTCCCTGACTTTTTCCCTCAACATCTCCCCATCTTCTGCTATCTTCTAGCTACTGTGATCACCCTGCATTCTTGCAGAATCTCCTTCTTTCCCTAATTATCAGTGGTTCTATGTACATTCTTCTCAGGAAATAATGGTCACAAACACTTAAGACAAAAAAGTATTGGCCCAGTCATTTTTCAGACAAGGGATCACAGGTTAGCCCTGTTGGGAAGGGGCACTAGTAACCGCCTTGCAGACAATCTAGCTGGCAAGTGTTCATTGGCAATCATTTCTCGTGAGCTGGTATGACCAGGGGGAGCTGAATTCCGCATCTGCCTTCACCAACTTCCTGTCTCCCTCTCTCCTCGTTGGCAACATTCAATGAGGATTTAATGAACCATTTTCTTTTCTACAATACCAGGGCTGATATTAGTCAACAAATAATTAAGTGATGGCTGGGCTCACCCACTGCAGTGCCAATTTCACCATGGCAGGGAAAGCTAATCATGTCCCCCAATTTGAATGATATCTGATGAGTGGCAGTGCTGTCATTCAGAGCAAAATGCTAATAAGGCAATTTAGTGTTGACACATTCCATTTTCTTATCTTCATAACTTCATACGACAGTCATTCCATACAACTTTCCTAAATATGCATTATCTTTGTCATGAAAAGGATGAGGAAAAAGTGTCATTGAGTTTCAAATAGAGAGGACAAATCTAAGTAATTGCACAATTAATGATTGTTCACATGTAAAGAGAGACTGTTCATTTTCCATTATGTAGTGATTTTTATTGCCTTACTTGGACACTATCTCAGTTCCCTGTGTTTTTTTTTTTTTTTTTTCTAAGTCAGGTTATAAAACCAGACACTCCACTCCAGGAAAATGAATTATGATCATTTTAGTGGTTGTGGAGTATATGCTGACCTTGTAGTTCTCCAAATCACTCCAAGTGAACTGAATAATTGCAATGGGCCACACAGGTATACTCAGGTGACCTAGAACATGCTGTTAAAAAAACTTACAGTATAGCTCCTCTAAGATCAATTGCTTGGTCCTTCAAAATTTCAAACTTCTATCCCATTAACCAATCCTATTCTTTGAAGACAAAAGTCAGGGATATATTTCAAGTATGACTTAGGTTGACATTATGACCTGCACATACACACAAAAGGCACTGCGGCACAGGTATGGGACGAGTACACAAACCTACAGAGTAATTAAACCCCTAGGTTCACACATGCCTTTCTGGAAAGCTCTCTAAGGAAAATGACCTTCAAAGAACCATCTAGATGAGCCATGGCAATCCTGTACTTCATTCTTTAGGAATAACTGGAAAAAGTCTGTCCTGCGAGTGGTTACTTTTCCAGGGAAAAGCCATGACTGGACAGTCGTGGACAAAACCATTCCAGTTTATCACATGTTTACATTCTGCTGAAGAATCAGAGGGCATCCTGGGCCCCTGCACGCTCCCAGGACAGAAAGGCCTACTGCTCAGAGTCAGTGGCTGCCTGACGTTTTTGTGAGAAGGGTGTTCTCCCACTCAATTTTCTAACTGAAGTAGGTTTGCTCTCCAGGAGCAAACATCGGGAAAGAAGAGGGCCCCTATATTCAGGATTCTGAACAGGGACCTTACTGGTCTAAGCAGTGGAAAAGAAAGACTAGATCAGAAAGTGAGTGAACGAATCCCCAGGACTTGGGGTCAAATGACTTGACCCCTGCACTTCCTACAATTTCATTATTCGAATAGCCTCGTACTTTCGGCCATTACCTAGCTCAACTAAATTAAATATTTACTTTCGCATGTGATTTGTTGGATAAATATTTAATATGATAGTAGCTTTGTTACTGAAAATTGTTACTGTTTCATTTTTGATCACCACTGATGTTTAGCTTCATATCAATTACATTTTCCCCATTTATTTTGGTGTCTGTAAGTACAGGAAAAAATACTTTTTATTTTTACTTTCACACATCGTATATTAAGTGGAGTGGTTTTACTACTATTATCCTACCCATATTATAGCGATTTCAGACCAGAGGTTACAACCTGACATGAAAATGTCATACTGTACCATTTTTAAAGTACAAATATTTATAAAACATTAGGAAAAAAACATACTAAGAAATTTCAAAATAAGTACATCTTCTAAATGTAATTTTTTACATGAAATATATGTCACTGCAACATTTAGCAATCCTTCAAGTAATCTATTAATTATACTTATTTTTTTGTTTTGACATAATTTTATTTGAATTTATTTCTATCTAAATATTCCAACCTATAAAACACTTTTATACTTTTTCTTTCACAGGCAGATCTTAAGCATGTAATGCAATGAGGTTTGGTCAATGTATACACCCATGAAGAGAATGTTTCTATCACCTCAAAAGTCCTCTTAGAACCCTTCCCAGTTGATTCCTATCCCTCTTGGGCCACCATTGTTTAGATTTGTGGCATCATGACTTTACCTGTTCTTGAACTTCAATACGAGGAATCATGCCGGGTGTACTGTTTTTTGTGCCTGGCTTCTTTTGCTCATGGTTCTTGGGAGTCATTCATGCTGTCGTTGTCCTTTTCAGTTTTTGCTAGTTATGGGAAACGCTATTATAAGCATTCTCGCTCAAGACTTTTTTGGGGGTATTTCCATTCTCATTGCTAAGTAGCTAAGCGTGGGATCACTGGATTATAGGGTTGGTATAAGCTCCAAAGTAACATTTTACATGGATGAGAGTTTCAATTGCTCCACGGCCACACCAACATGTGGCGTTATTCTCTTTGATTGTACGCACTGGAGTGGTGTTATCTTATTATGGATGTAATGGTAGTTCACCTCATGACTAATGATATTGAACATCTTTTCATGTGCTTATTGGTCATTCGTATATCTTCTTTGTGAAGTGTCTGTTCAAGTATTTTGCTCATTTTTCATTAGGTTGTTTTCTTTTTACTGAGATATAGGGATTCTTTATACATTTTAGATCCAAGACCTTTTGCAAATGTACATATCCTGAATATTTTCTCCCATTCTGTGGTTTGCTTTATTATTATTTTTTTTGTAGTTACTTATGGAATAGAATTAAAAAAAATAACATCCAATTTATCAATGTTTTACTTTTATGTTGCCTAAAATTGTTGCCTACATCAAAACCCTAAAGGTATCCTCCCATAATTTCTTCTAGCAGCTCTTTAGTTTTAACTTTTACATTTAGGAGTCTGATCCATTTTAAATTAATTAAGATATTATTTGTTATATGTTTCTGATGAATGAAACTAATCTTTTAATATTTAAAAAATGCCCTTCATTATTCTCTGGTAATGCTCCTAATCTTAAATTCTACTTTATTATTAACGTAATTAGACCAGCTTTCTTTTTCTTACTTTTGCATGGTATGTATTTTGTCCATTCTTATGCATTTCTTTATCTGTGACTGTATATATTTAAAGTGATTTTTTTCCTTCAGCACATAGTTGGATCTTGCTTTTTTTAAAATCTGATCTTCCAATCCTGCCTTATAATTAGAGTGTTTAGTCTGTTTATATTGAAGGCAACTATTGATATATTTGGGCGTAGTTCTACCACATTACAATTTATTTTCTTTTTTGTCTCATCTGGTTTTTATTCCTATGTTTCTCTCTGCCTGTCTTCTTTTGCTGTTAGAATTAGTCTATGGCCATAAAAATTCTAATTCAATATATCTATTGGCTTTTTAGCTATACCTTGCAATTTTTTTGTGGTTAGTCTAGGAATTAAAATATGCAATGTTGATTTATCACTGTCTATTTAAACCTAATGAGTATTACTTCACATAAAATATAAAAACTTACAGGGTATAATATAACCTACCAACCTTTTTGCTACTGTCATAATTTAATTTGCTCACCTATTTTTGCTATTGTTATACATTTTATAAAGTATGTGCTATAAACTCCACATTTTAATGTAGTAACTTTGCTTTAAACATTTAGTTTTCTTTTAGATAAATTAAGATCAGCATTTCTATCTGATGATAATTTTTTTCAGCTTGGAAAACTTCCATTATCATTTTTAATAGTGCAGGTCTGCTAGCAGTTAATTTTTTCAGACTTTACCCTAAAAGTCTTTATTTCAAATTCATGTTTTGATTTACATAGAATTTTCAGTTAATGTGTGTGTGTGTGTGTGTGTGTGTGTGTGTGTGTGTTTTCCTCCACTTTAAAGACATCATCCTATTATCTTCTGACCTCCATTGTTTCTCATGAGAAGTCAGTCATACTTCATGCTTCCCCTGGATGGAGTGTGTGTGTGTGTGTGTGTGTGTGTGTGTGCCCTTATATACGCAGATTCGTTCATTATTATCTGCAGAGGGTTGTTCCAATAGAGCCTTTCTTCCTTTGTAGAAATCAGAACTTTTAGGCTACTGTTTTAAAATATAATTCAAGATAGTATTAAAGAACCTATATCATTTTGCAAATTCATGTACAAAATATACTAATCAGATGATAAAAACAGATTGAAATATAATGTTAAAGTAAAATCTTTTTTTAAAAAAAACCATTAGATAGAGCCAATTATATGGTAATGGTTGTTAAGAAATTGTTTTACCTAAGCCTTGTACTAAAAGCCTTCAGATAGGTGACTGCATTGCACTCCACCTGCCTTTTCTCCTCCCAGCCTCACAGGAATGGGACTGGTGAAAAAACTCAAAGCGCTGATAGGAAAACAAAGAAGCAATATTCTCTCACATTTGAGTGCCACAGCATCAAATGCATGACTGTGCTTTGCCCCAGTGAAACAGCCATGCACTTTTCCAGGTTAAGCTCTGCCAAGAAGGTTTCACACAACAAACCATGAACTGCAATGGTTTTGACTCCCATGTTCTGCGATAGGTACCATCCACACTATGGTCTTAATGTCCCAACATGGTTTTGAAAATTTAGCTTCAAAGACTAAATATACACTCCCAGTAATCAAGCTCTGATTTCCCATGTGCCCATCAATCATTTAAAAGTAGCTATATTCTAATTATCTTTAGTTTCTGTCTCCCACTGTCATACATATATATACATATATATATACACACACACACATACACACACACACATATATATAAAACATATATCCCACCTATCTTCAAAATAGTTTGAATTAACTTTTTAATTAAGCATTATTTAAAATAGAGCAATCAAAGACTGCACTAATTCAGTACTCCTCCTTAGGAAGTGGGTAGGTTTTCAATCAATCATCAAACCGTTATGTAACAGAAAAGCTTCCAGCTGGTTAAAGAAACAGGGCAACTCAGGATTACGGGACTGCATATGTATTAGAGTAAAAGATAATAATAATAAATAAAACAAGATCATGACTGTGAATCTTTGTCTTGAACAGCTTAAGCAGATGTGATCCCTTCCTTAAAGGTCTTATATTACGAAGTGTGCTTGTAAGAGAATTTAGTTATGAATCTGGACCAATGACCAGAAACAGATACACAAGCACAAGTAATCATCCTACAAATGTCTAATAAAAAATGTTAAACATCCCTAGAGTTTATTCATCTAACAATCACTAGGTTAACATGTTGAGTGGGACTAGTACCCATTCCTGCTTTTGGTTGTATCAATGTATTTGATAAGAATTTCTCCCACATGGGTAGTTCAGCATGTGTGTGGGGACAGAGCCAGGAGTGCAGTTTCCAGGCTCTCGGCCTCACGTGGAAAGGTGCTGGCTCAGGTAGTGAATGGCCATCAACTGTGATTGGATGGCCATCAGCTGTGGCTAGTTGGCCGTCAGCTGTAACCAGTGAGCCATTGGCCACTAATATAACTGCTGTGGCTACGCTAGCAGTAGATGGGGGGCTAGCAAGAAGATAGTGGCTGAGCGAGCAGGAGCAGACTGCTGTTAGCACAGCAGACTATGGGTTTTGGATTGCAGAGA
The DNA here is from genome assembly GCF_036562045.2 of Rhinolophus sinicus. Classification (NCBI taxonomy): domain Eukaryota; kingdom Metazoa; phylum Chordata; class Mammalia; order Chiroptera; family Rhinolophidae; genus Rhinolophus; species Rhinolophus sinicus. The sequence goes on along the minus strand of NC_133753.1, from coordinate 195,085,752 downwards.
AGTGGATGGCAGGTTGCAGATAGTGTGGCTCCTGCTTCCTGTGTCTCCAACCCAGATGCCAGCGAGAATATAGTGGTATGACTCCCCAACCTATGGCTCCGTGGGTGTTCCTTTTGGGCCTTACCATGTCCTGCGTTCTTATGTGGGGAGCGGGACCAGGGACCCCGCAGGCCGCCCCACACGACAGCATATCATCATGCAAATCCCTGCATTAATTGGCTTTTTAGTACCCAGGGCCCATTCTTAAACTCTGGGCTCTGAAAGGAGTCCACCTCCTTAAGTACAACAATTATTTTACAAATTCTATTTTGCACTTGTGATTAGCTGTAATTCACTGAAACACAGAATAAATCCAAAGAAGGAAAACGATGAATATTGTTTGGGTCAAGAATACTTTATTCACAGGAAGGAAAACCATTCTGGAAGCATCCAAATGAAAGAAGTGCTCTGATAGGTAATGTGTCAATCATTGGAATAAATCTCATTTTGTTCTGGGCTCATACTTGTGATTCCTAATGTCACACCTCACAACTCCTTTATCTCTTAAAATTTCCTACAAAATACCACTGAAAGAGGGTAAAGAAGGCTAGTGGATATTGCTCTATAGTCTCAATATAGAAAATTAGCAAAACGGACCTATAATTTAGATTTGTAAAGTTTTGTCCAGAGCAGGCATAATTATATTTAGTATTCATAAATTTAAAATAACTAAATATAATTATATATTTTGTCTCCATATAAGAAAAGCAAATGTATTGCTATAACTGGTGTCATGCAGGGTGTCACGCGGGGTCTCTAGTCCTGCTCCCCACATAAGAATGCAGGACATGGTGAGGCCAAAAAGGAACACCCACAGAGCCATAGGTAGGGGAGTCATACCACTATATTCCCGCTGGCAGCTGGGTTGGAGACACAGGAAGCAGGAGCCACACTATCCATAACCTGCCGTCCACTTCGCTCTGTCACCCCACCTCACTTGCTAACTGCAATCCTTCATGCTAACTGCAACCCGCTCTTGCTAGCTCAGCCACCATCTTCTTGCTAGCCCCCATTTTTTGCTAGCGTAGCCACAGCAGTTATATTAGTGACCAATGGCTCACTGGTTACAGCTGACGGCCAACTAGCCACAGCTGATGGCCATCCAATCACAGTTGATGGCCATTTACTACCTGAGCCAGCACGTGAGGCCGAGAGCCTGGAAACTGCACTCCTGGCTCTGTCCCCACACCTGGATACCTTTTTGTAGACTTTGTCTTAAGAAAAGTAGCTATAATACTTTGTGCTCTAATGAAACTTGCTCTAAAACAATTTGAATAAACATTGAGCAACCTCCATGTTTGACATCCATTCATTTTCAGTTTAATATTTAAAATTTCTTTATTTATTTTTTTGAGATGAGCCCTCCATTTGTTGGCTCTCGAGTAGTGAAGTACAACTCTACCCCAGCAGATATTTTTTTCATGTATTAGTTATTAGTGTGTAATATAATAATGAGTGTCCAGGTTAAGATTGCCTTTTTATTCCTTCAGCCTGCCGAGCGTGAAAATGTCTTCAACATTTCCTGGTAACAATGTAAACACAGCCTGTCTAGATAGAGTTGGCACGTTAAGCATATCTGGCCATTTGGAGGTTATTTAATCTAAGACTATTGGCCCTGTGAACTCAGCAACCTCTCCCCACCATTTTCCCAGGTACCACCTGGCACTGAAGTGGGGCTGAGTTCAGGGGGCTGCTATGCAAGAGAAAGCAGGTTCTGTCTCCTTCAGCAGACTCAGTTGTCTCCTCATTTGAAATATTTATTGTGTGAAATTTTACTGTGACAGTATTTTCTTTATTCAACTAGTTTTTATATTAAAATGTAGTCACTATTTATCTATGTATTCAAACATTCTATTGAAACAGAAAAACCGTGTTTAGAAATCCATATTGTTAGAAATTATTATGCTTTCATGATAATGGACTACAAAGTAAGTCTGGATGCTTGCCTTTTTAGGATTTGAAAACATTGTGAGAATTTAAAACTACAAATAGAGTGCCAATAGCAAATATATATATAAACCTACTCACGACCTGGGTAACGTTTCTATCAGATCAAGTTCTGGTTAAACTAATATATTAGCATTATTTATCAATTGTACTCTTTTTTAAAAAAAGAATGAAATTACCTTCTATCTTCACTCAGCCGTTTATTCATCTAGCACACATTTATTAAACACTTACTATGTTGTTTTGCAAATTTCAGGAGCAAAATAAAATGAGTTTACCTTTTAGTGATGGAAGACAGACCACCTTAATACAAAAATAAGCTTGTATGTGTCCACTGAAATAGTCTCCTTCCTCCTTTTATACCTAAGGAAATAGCACTTGTGATCAAACACGTACATACAATTTCACAAACTTTCTTTTGGGTAAAGTTCACTAATTTTTATTGAATGTAAGTAATTTCCTCCCCGTTGATCTAAAAAAGTTGATTAAAAATCCACCCCTTTACCCCGCCCAGGATAATATAAACATGTTAGAGAGAGCCTTAAAATAATTGGTCCACTGCTCTTACTTTACAGATAAATAAACTAAAGCTCAGATATGTTTATGACTTCTTTGAGGATATACAGTGGGTATGAGACACGAGGCAAAAACCCAGAACTTTAAGAACATTATTATAAGAATATTGGTAATTATTACAGTAGTGTGGAATGACACAAGCAGTGAGTTTGATTTATTTTCAAATGCAAATATAAAATCATGAATCAGTCGTAGAGTGACTTAAAATCTTAAGCTAAGTTATCTGAATTGAATGAATTCAGAATTGGGCAAAAATATTCACGAATTACGTCATAGCATTACTTTTCATAGACACTACTTCTTGTTCCTCCAAGCACAGTATGTATCAATTTTACAGTGTAGTTAATTTAGTTTCCCATTGACTATTTCGAGGGACACTTAAAAGGATATAAAAGTCAAAATCAAGGTATCTGAATTATCCACCTAAGCTTGCTAAATAAGCCCCCTCTTCCTGTACCTCCCTGGGCAACAGATATGAGCACACATGAGTCATTGCTTTTCAGGTCCCATTCTCTGGGCAAGAGCCAGGCAATCGATATTTCTCACAAGGCCGGAGACGTACTGGAGACTGATTAGTCATTAACCTCTTCTCACTCCTCCCGGTGCAGGGAAGGAATTCCAGCGTCTCCGTGGATTTTGAAAAAAGTACTAGTGACAAATTTTGGAATGGCCGTGAGATTTTGTGCAGGGTCTGTTATAAAACAGTTGTATGACTTTCTTGCATATTCAAGACCCTAACTCCCAACAAGTCACCTGAAATCAGATCTTAAAGATGATTCTGTGAAATATTTATTCCAACTGTGTCACTTGAGAAATCATTGATGAAATCAGCCAAGCAAGTGGGATCTTTTCAAAGACATGTCGCGATCATCCTGTACCGGATGGGAAAGAAATGAAGTATATTAATGTCACATCCATCCACTTTTTCCCTGATATGCTAAAAACTAAACTGCAAAAGAGTTCCTTAGTGAGCTCAAAGAGTTAATGCGACTTCTAGGAGCCATAAGCTGGCTATGGTTGTGTGGTTTCTGAATCCACCCTCAGGTTCAATAAAAATGTAAATGTTATCTGGGTACACAAGACGTATTTCATGGTGATAATGAATCTGTTGACATACTGTTCCTACTTTATAACATAAACTTCAGTGATGTGTTCGCCAGAGAGAGAAATGAATACACCGGGAAATGCTCTGTGCTCAGCCCTTACGATATGCTCCGGGCTGGCCATGTCCGAGCTGTCCTTGGCACCGTGTCCCCGTCCGCCTTTATTCAATCAATCAGAGCACTGTGACACAGGGAGGAGTCCAACAGTGCCCTTACTGACTGAGCTAATCTAACTGGATTTGGACTAGGAACCAGAACATGGGTTCTTTTTTCAAGTCAAAGCCGCGGATTCAATAACCTGTCCTGCAGCATGATTACTTACCAGATTTATCACTGTTCAGGTGTGTCACAGTGTGTGTGAAAGATGACCAGATTAGGAGGGGAGAGGTGGCCTGCAGCTCCTGGGTGGAGAAGCCTGCCTGCTTGTCCTCAAGCCTGCCCCTGCAGGCTGTGCACGCAGGCCAGATGGGAATGCTGTTTACTGTCACCAGCTAGCAGGCCCGGCTCTCTGATCTGCAGGGCCCGAGGCAAAAGGAAAATGTGTGATTCCTTGTTCAGAAAATTTCCAAGAATTTTAAGATGGTGACAGCAGAACCTTAAAGCAAGTGTGGAGCCCTGTGCAACAGCACAAGTCAAACACCCATAACGCCTGGCCAGCGCTGCCTGCTGGGTTCCAAGGATGAAGGGCTGCCCTCTAGCGTTGCAGGAAAAATGAAGTCTCCTTCCTAATGCTTATTCCTTTTTTTTTTTTTTTTTTAACTCCCTCAGGTCCAGGTAAAGCTTCCACAGTTGGTTTCTTTGTGCATTTTATCACAAATAAGTTGATATGGAATAAATTTATGGGAGAACCCTTTGCTTTCCATGCCTTACTCATGGTTTAGTGGCCCTGATAACCCTAAAGGCATGGAAATGAACTGGAGGACCCCTTGGGGCCCCTTTGGTTGCATGAGGCCGTATTTCATGCTCCTGGCTTTGTGCCAAAGGGCGTTTTTCATTCTACTTCGTGTTGCTTGCGAGTTATTATATTTTCCTTTTTTTTCTTTCAAATAGAAACTGTTGTGAACTTTGTAAAAGGCATTTTAATTCTAAAACACCGATAGCATAACTATAATGATTATGTTGGTTCACATTTCATTTTGTATTAATGCAATGACAGAGGGCCCTGTAAAAATAAAGCACTGAAACTAAAACAAAAAACGAAAACCCAACAAAACCTCAGGGAAGCCTGATATATCCTTCTACCACCTGTGTCCATGATGATGAAGTTAAAACTGTACAGGAGAGTTGGGATGAATGTTGAATTTTGTTTGTTTTGTTTTTAGGAGCCCTCCTTCTCAAGGTACTACATTGGCCATTCCTACAAGGGTCTCAGGTCAGGTCCTTCCCCACCCCCCCGAATGTCAGCACATGGTAGGCACAAAATAAATATTTGTTAAATTCATGAAAAAATGAATAATAAAAAAATGTCATGAGGGTCAAGTACAAAATTCCCTCTGTGTGAGTCTCTTCAATTAAAGTTCGCCCTTGCATCTACCAAAGTCTCCTTAAAGTTTCACAACAACCCTGTTTACCATTTGGAGCATATACATGTGGTTGTTGAAACTACCCAATCTCCCCACTGGAACTAAAGAGAAAATAATTTATTAAACCTTTTCTTTTCCCTCACAAGTCTTTCAGTTCTTTTTTCCCCCAGAAACGTAAGTTACAAATTATTTACTTTTTCTTCCTTCTAGAGTGGGTGAAGACAGACATTTATCAGTTCAAGGGGTGAAGCAGCAGCAAGGATTGGAGAGAAAATGAATAATGTGTATGTTGTTCCAACAGGAAAAGGCTGGAAATGTGCAGCTCTGCCCAAATTGTGGACCCTGAGAAGGAAGATTCATGTGACATGAACTCTGAGAAGGAATTTATCTGCTGAGATGGATTCCCTCTGGTCAACCAAGGGTCCCAATTTTATAATTAATAAGAGCCGGACAAATCAGAAGCCTACAAATTTGGATATCTCATTTACATAAAGTGGGCCTAATTGGAAACCTGGGTGGGAACTTTTGCTATAAAAGCCAGCTTCCCGTTTGCCTTCCGGCAACATAATTTAGGTTGCTACTTGAATCTGTCTCCCCAGACTGAAGCTCTTTTTGCTCAAATAAGTGCCTTTTAAAAATTCTTTATTACAGTCTAAAATTAATTTGGTTTACAAAACTCAGAAAGACCTTGGGCAGAGCTGGAGAAATCAAGAGAAGCCACACAGCGGAAACTGTGGCGAACTTCCCACTTCACCGTGTCTCCTTAGGAGAGGTCAGAGTCCGGATGTTTGTTAGTGATTCATCTGTGCTGCCTTTGCAGCTTACTCTCAGAACCACCCAAACCCTAGAATCCCCTGGTCCAAAAGAAAGAAGCAAGCCCAATGGTTAGATCTGAACCAGCACGAAAGGCTGAGAATGGAATTACCTGGTTACAGTCTACAGTCCGAGTGGTATGAGCAGAAGGGCCGGCAAGGAGAGGTTGGGGCTGCAGACCACTGGCCCAAAGACAGTTTCATTCTCTTGCTAGGGCTGGAAGATACGGCTGTGAGAGCAACAGGAGACATTGGGGGGATCTCCTCCCATCCACTGTCTCCCCCAGTTTCCCCTCCTCTTCAGGTCTGGGGCAGGACAGAAGGCCTGGGGCCAGGTGGAGCCTGGTGGGGCAGGATGCTGGGCCAAGGATCCGTGTTCAGACATGCCCTTGGCCCAGGCCCTCCTCGCCCTCTCCCCCTCTGCCCCTCCACCACAGCCATAATCTCCAGCCCCCGGTGGCAAAGCTGTGCCTTTCTCTGGTCATACTCCCTGGGCAGAACAGACATTATCTGCTGCTAAGAATAACCCCCTGGAAGGTTCGTGGTCCCATCTCCCTGCGTGGCCTGGGTCCTGGTCATTGGCACTCAGCTAGCCAGCTCACATCCCTATCTGGGAGGGGCACAGCACAGCCCAGGCTGGCAGCAGGACAGTTCTCTGGAAGGTTTCCTAGGTGCTAGGTGGTGCCAGAACTGAGTCCTGAGAACTGGTTGTCTGCTCAAAGAGACAACTGCGTGCCTAGGAACACCCCCTGGGCTGTTTGCTGGTGGTGGGAGAGGAGAGGGTCACTGTGCTTCGGAGTCGTTGGGCTTGAGAAGCAGGTGGGATTTGCAGGTCTTTGTGCAGACAACACTCACATAGGAGGAAACCTCCAGAAGGGTGGGATCCTTCGGAGAGCAGCCATAAGATCCCCCCCCTCCCCGCATCCGGCAAGGGCCAGCGGTCTCCACTCCCAGGCTTGTTGGGAGGGGACGCTGCCCCCACGCGGCTCCAGTCGCATCTCTGGCGCTTCCCGCGCCCAGCCCCCCGTGGTGGCGTGGAGGGGGAAATCCCAGAGCCCACCCTCCTACCCCGATGCCCAGATGCCCAGCCACGCTCCCCTGGTGAGACCTTGCTGCCAGCAGCCCCTCCAGACAGAAGGGGCTCCGAGGGACCTTAACGAGCCAGAGGGGGCCCCCTAAACCTCCGGTACTGAAAACCTTGACCCACTGGGCACCTCCAAAGTGTGACTTCAGCTGAAAGTGCAGGACGCAAGTGAAGCTGCCCCCCTGTCCCCCAGGACTTGGTAGGGTATAAAGTTCAATCATATCCACCTCCCGCCCTCCTCCATTGCGCATTTGGGGCTGTACTCTGCTCAGCGGACTCCACCGGCCCCAGTGGAGCCCACGGGTCCCAAGGGGACCTCTCCGCCCCCCCGCACCGGGAAGTCCCCCTGCCCTCTCTGATAGTGGAGAGGAGCGTGGGAACCCCACTTCCTCTCTGAAATGACAAAGAGGGTGGGAAACCCCAATCGCTAAAGGGGGTAGGGTAGGGGAACCCGTCTTCAGCGCCCGCAGACAGGGAAGGAGGATGTCCTCGCTGTCCTCCGAGTAGGGGTACTGAGGGTGGGGGAGCTCCCTGCGGAGCTCCGAGACAGTGGGGAGGAGTGTGCGAGCACTTCTCCATCCCGCAGCCCACAAAGAAGTTGGGGGTACGGGGGGTGGGAGTGCCTCTCCCGCCGCGCTGTAGTGGCGAGGAGGTCCGGCGCCTCCGTTGTCCTCCGAGCGCACTGAGAAGGGCAGAGACTGCGAACCCCCAGGCTGTGCTCCGAGGTGGTGGAGAGAGGTGGACCGCTCTGTGGCTGATTGTGGGAAGGTGGAGGGAGGGGACACGCGGGTGGAGCAGCGGCTGCCCCCCACCCCCCGCACACCTCCCCGTCCGCCAGCCCCGGCCTCCTCTAACTCGCCGCCGGGCCGTCGGGGGGAGGCGCGGGGTGGGGAGAGGCGGGCCGAGCGCCCCCTGTCGCACCCGCCCCCTCCCGCGCGGTGGCGGCAGCGGCGGCGCCGGGAGCTGCCCCCGAGGCCGCCGCTCGGCCCTCGCCCGCGCGTCAGCGCCCAGCCCCGGGCGTCCAGCTCCGCCCGCGCCGAGGCCCCTGCACGCAGCTCCCGAGCAGGCAGCCGGGCGGCCGAGGCGGCGCGGGGTGGGACGCGGGCGCGCAGCCCCGGCCGGGCGCGCTCGGCCGGCGCCCCGCGAGCCGCCCCGATGTGGCAGGAGGCGATGCGGCGCCGCCGGTACCTGCGGGACCGCGCCGAGGAGGCGGGCGGCGGCGCCGGGCGGCGGCGGTCCCGGGACTGGCTGTACGAGTCGTACTACTGCATGAGCCAGCAGCACCCGCTCATCGTCTTCCTGCTGCTCATCGTCATGGGCGCCTGCCTCGCCCTGCTCGCCGTCTTCTTCGCGCTGCGCCTGGTGAGTGGCCTCCCCGCGGGACCTGCCCCGCGCGGCGCGGGTCCCCGAGAGCACAGGGACCCAGCCAGCCGAGCCGCTTCCCGCCGGGGGCTGCCCTCGGCCCGCAGCTCGCTGCCCCTCCTGCCCGCCCGCGGCCGGCCTGCTTCGGGCGGGGGCTGCGGGCGCGACAAAAGTTTCCTTGGACGGTTCTGCCCAAAATAAAGTTGCCGGGGTGTTCGCCAGGTGGACCTCGGGGCGTGTGTTTCCCGCATCGCCGCGCTCTCCACGCCGCGCCGCTGCCCGCCACACCCGCTCGGACGGGTCTCATTGCCGGTCAACCTCCGGCTCCTTCGCCGGCCCCTGCTCGGCCCCTGAGCGGCCCTGTTAGTTTGGATCGCACGTTATTTCACTGCAAAGAGCCTGCCTCGGGAAAGTGGTTAATGACGAGGAAAATGTCAAAAAGTATATTATTGCACTTCTTTGCCCTCAAATCTGTATGTATTTAGTCCCATAGACAGAAAGAGATGGGGTGTTGACCTGTTGTGTCTTCATCCTATGAGTCTGAAGTAACAAGCATCCGTGCTTTCCTGCTTCTAGACAGGGAGTTAATCGTGTGTACTGTTTTGCACAGGTTATTAAAGTGGATTTCATCCCTGGGAACACGGTGCAACCCAACAGCTGATGTCAATTTTGCCAATTTGTGTTTTTCAAGCAGAAATCCTTGGCTCGCTCCCTCGAGCAGTGAGGGGAAATCTGTAGATGGCGGTAAACTTCCTGTTACCGAGCCTTCTGTTTGTGTGGTTCAAACTTTTGCACCGCTTACGGGTGAGATGTATGTGCACATGTTGTGCCAGGCATTGATTACCCAGTGAAATATTTTGGGGCAGTGGGTGATTTGGGGATGTCTCCCTGAATGATACTGTTTTTAGCTTAAGAGTATAAATAGGCACCTATATTCTGTCCCCTGAGCAAAGAAGTGGAGGTTTTGCTCGTCTTGCAGCAAGTGTGCAGAATAGCTGTCTTTGGGATTTGGCAGTTTGTTTCTGATATCCTGAGCCAGATGGTGCTCAGACATTATGCATGGGAAAACTTATCACCACGGGGTTCTTTAAAAAGGATTCTTTCCCCCCACTCTGCTGGAGGGGTGCTGTCTTCTGCTGGAATTCAGTGAGGTAATAAGAATTAAGAGAATGTAGGAAATCACAATGCTGCAGATCACAGACTGGATCTTATACTTAGAGCAGAGAGCACCCTGGGTGTGAGTTCAGGACAGACCTCGTTCTGGTAACCGGCCTCAGGTGCTCCCTGGATGGGCATCTTTCTCTTCACCACTTTTAGGACCAGAAAGGCCTGGGAGCGAGACTTCTGCTCAGGCTCACTGGCAAGCAGCGTCTCCAAAAGCATCTTCTTTTCGGTCCTGTACTTCCTGGGAAGAAAACAACAGTTTTCCTCTGGAAATCTGTTCTGCCAGGACATAGCTGCCGGTGATTCTGTTGAATCTGTAATTGAAACCAGTTGTGGCTTGTTTCTCTTCTAAGTGGAGAAGGAGGAGCAGGTGATGGCCTATTTATAGCGCCATTAATATATTTAAAGACCAGTGTGAAGTTCATACCTCCCCTAACGCCCCACTTTGTTTGCCATGACACAGACCTCTCATTTGATGTTGGATTCACTGGAGTCGGGCTGAGAGCACCATTCTCCGACTTGTCTTAATCCTTATGTTTCTTTATACAATTACTTTATATTCCATTTCATGTGGTGCAAATGCTGGCATGGTAGCCTTTCAAGGTTTGTCCAGGCAGCTTCACTTTTCCTTGATAAATCGATCATTTCCACACGATTCAGCTACATCGTTTTAGGCACCCCCATGCTGTGGCTGTAGCCTGGGCAGATGTCCAGATGGAGCCTGTTCTTTCCCTGGTCCACGGACCGACTACTTGTAAATCCTTCAAGGTGACGAGCTATGCAGAAACATGCCACAATCTGGGAGGTGGAGAGGCTACCTGCCGACAGGACCCGGGGCTGCAAAGCCAAGTGGGAAATGCCTGCGAAGAATGGGCACATCTTCAGAAACGACTTAGGAAGGACTGGGACAGTCCTGAGCTGCCAATAGTTCATTTTGCTTTTGCTTTTAGTAATGTCACTGTCATGTGGGAGACCCTGCTCGCTGTGCCATGTGTCACGCGGGGCGGCCTGCAGGGTCTCTGGTCCTGCTCCCACATAAGAACACAGGATATGGTGAGGCCAAACAGGAACACCCATGGAGCCATAGGTAGCGGAGTCACACCACTATAGTCTCACTAGAGGCTGGATTCACATGACGTGCGACCTGCTGTCCGCTTTTCTGTCAACTGACCAGCTCCCCTCGCTAGCTGCAATCCGCCTTGCTAATTGCAATCTGCGCTTGCTAGCTGAGCCACCATCTTCTTGCTAGCCCCCATTTTTCCTCTTTCTGCTAGCGTAGCCACAGCAGTTATATTAGTGGCCAATGGCTCACTGGTTACAGCTGACAGCCAACTAGCCACAGCTGATGGCCATCCAATCACAGTTGATGGCCATTTACTACCTGAGCCAACACCTTTCTATGTGAGGCTGAGAGCCTGGAAACTGCTTTCTGGGGCTCTGTCCCCACAGTCACCAACAGCAGTTCCACTTCCCCAAATCGTTCTGCATCCAGATAGTCAAAGATGGTTGGGGTAGGGGCATTGGAAGATGGGGCCAGATAAACACAGAGCAGGGCTCACGTGAAGAGGGGTGAGCTCCTTTCTCAGCTGACCAGAGCCTGGCTTCTCAGAGACCTACCTTGGGAGATGGAAATAGCTGCTTGGGGCCAGCCCAGGTTTCCACCTTCTAACACTTTACTAGAATAGCTAGGCTCTGATGTAATTCAGGAGCTCGGCAGATCTATTTTTGCTGCCTGAAATCTTGGACAGATTCCTTCTTTCCCATGAATCTGCCTGATTTTGATTTCCATTAGGCTTCCATCAGTTCTTATAGTAGAGAAAGTCTGGCAGCTCTCTTAACGCACACCCATAGTCTCAGAATACTTGGATCATAACATGCACGTCGCATCATCCAAGGACAACTGATATAATTGCCTTTGTATGAAGCGATTGGAAATAGCTATTAAAAAGACAAAAGTGAGCTGTGTCTCTACTTTGTATGTCTGCGATTGACGTTATTCACAAATTGATTTCACTGAATTTCAGTTTGTGGTCAATCCATGATTCTACGTCATTGATCGTGAATTTAAAGTAATGCTCCAAGTATTTTTATTATACTGTACAATAAATTCTGAATTCAAACATCTTGCTTTATTATTTTCTACATAAAATGTTATGAAGTAGGTTTAACCCTATATTTGTTAAGAGTTATCTTAGGCATGACACAAAATAAATAGAACCCATCCATGATAGCATGTCTAGAATTTAAATATTCTGTTTAATAACAGAAAAATATTTTCCGTTGCTTATCACGGAAATTTTTAATGATAGTACTGGCCTGATGAGCAAAGTAAATTTTGCCCTTGGCATTGGAAACATGGGAACCAGTGAGACCAGACTTTACGTTCTGAGTCTTGTGATGGCCCCTCATTTTCTAGGACTGGTTCTCTTTAGTAAATGCGTGAAAATTCTGTCTCAGAATTAAATCTTATCTCATTTATTATGTCCAAAATCAGGCAGCTTTTCTCAAAATTTGCTTGTCACTGTTAGCAAAGGTTGACATAAATTTTTCAGTTTGTCAAAATACCAGCCTGCTTAGGCAGGTTTGTTTTGGATAAAATTTATGATTAGAAATAGACAATATTTCACGTAGAATGGAAAAAATTTATTTCCATAAGCTTTAAATAGTCAGATATTGGCATGAAATAGAATTGTTAAGTATGATACTGAAAGCCATATAAGAGTGTATACTTTTCTTAAATACATAACACGAAATTGGCTTTTTTATCCCAGATGATATTTCAGTGCCTCCAGTGGGTGGAAGGGTGTCAGTGGGAAGAAGTCAATCCTTCACCCTTTTCTTGGGGGTGGAAGACTGGAGAAGGCATGTGAATATGCCTGACTCTCCTCTAAGGAGCAGGACATTCTATGCATACTTTCTCTAGTCCTGTAGTTCTGAGGGTGGAGGGGGATAGTACGTGTTCTTAGGAATTGGAGTAAAGATAGCTAAACATAATTGTTTTGAGCATTTCTATACATGCAAGAAAATCTTAGTTGGTGGGTATTTGTAAATTGCAACAGGTAATTCACTAGTCATTTTATTTATTATTTAACCATGGTATAAACATAAAACAAGGAAAACTAATTTTCTGCAGGAAAGGTGGTTGCAATTTAGAGGGCTAGCAAGGAAAGATTTCAGGGGCATCCTGTGGGTATTATAGCGCATGCTTCAATATGTGCTCAGTAGCTGTGCCACAGGCAGAGACAGTGGTGGTTAGAAGCATCTGTCTGCTTTGGCATTTGCGTTTTGTCCCTTTCCATCTCTGTCATTTTGGGCAATTGGTTTCACCTCTCCATGCTCCAGTTTTCCTGTTTGAAAATGGAATGGTACCTGCCTTCTAAGGTGACGGTGCAAAGAGTACATACGAATAATGCCTGGCACAGAAATTGCCTCCAGGAACTGTTGTCATTAGTGGGTCTTCAGTAGTCGGTAGTTGCATTTTCACTGTTGCTATGAAAGAACACTTAGTCACATCGCATTTGAGTTGGAAGGGTGCTGGTTTTACCTGTGGGGAAACTGAGACCCAGTGAGGTAAGCTCATGTCTTCAAGGGCATGCTGTGTGGTATTGTAACTGGGTGCAGGGCATTGGACTTTTCCTGGGTGAACTTCCCTCGAGCTCACTGCAGGTATAGAATCCCCAGCTCTGGTCCTGGCACAAAAGACCTTTTTTTTTGTTGACATTTCATCCTGATAGGGACACCCTCCACCTTCATTCCATGTAATGGAGTTACTTTCCATTTTCTTCTCTTTTAATGGTGAAGGAGTCTGGGTAGAGATGCTTCCTCCCTGTTAACTGCCTGTGGTGGGGCCCCATTTGTTCTCGTTATGCTGAATAGTCCCCATGTTTTCCCTTTAAGCGGAGGAGCCGGTGGTGGCTCTGCTTTTGCTGTCGAAGCAGCCCCTGGCGTGCAGAATCCATTCCTGTTGAGCTGTATGTGAAACTCACTGACATTTTTAAATCCAACATTCTATTTAAGAGATAGTAACACCATTCAAGCGGATGTATAACTAAGTTAAAGGTTTTTTATGGTTGTACTAATCACTGTGAGAAGTCTGATCAGTAACTGCTAGTGATGGGGTGTCAAAGCTGGGTGTTACACAGAATCCACTGGCACCTCGTCCTTTCTAGACGTTGACGTTGGCACGACCACAGTCCGCAGAACTTCACTCATGGCTGCCTTCACTGATAGGCACTGCGTGCTTGCAGGGATGGGCACTGGGATTGGCAGCCTTGTGGGAGTTGTGTCACCCTGAAGTGGTGACACGCTGATGTGATACCCTACGCTAACACTGGTTCCCTGAGGGTGCCTGGCTGTCAGCCTGGACCCACGGGCTGAGCGCGTCTACACCTGGGCCTCTACACCTCCCTCCACAGGGCTTCTAAGGGGCGCCCCCCACCCCAAGCCTCTTCCTCCCTGAGCTGCATAGTCAGTCTCACGTGAGCTTCGCCCAGCCATGGTCGCTGCCTCACGCGCAGGCCTCGGCCTCTGACATCTGCAAAGCTCATGGACGGTACCCAGTCCTGTCACCACCACATCACTATCACCTAACACGCAGCATAGTTTTGCGATCCATCTTCTCCTCAAGTGACTGTTACTTTGGGGAACAAGCGTAGCACTGCTCATATTGAACGCAGCACTAACCGTTTCGCAGGTGCTTAATTAACGTGTGTAACTTACCGTGTAGGTATGTTTTCCTTAGCAGCTGTCTTTTCCATTGTGTAACCTACTGGTTAAGAGCACGGATCTTTGCTGAAACCTGCATCCGGGTCTCAATTTTCCCACTTAGTACGTGTTCCTGACATACTGATTTATCTGCTGTAGTTTCAGTTACTTCATCTGTGAAATAAAATCAGTGACACCACCAGGATTGGGGAGCTCTATTGGGAATTGAGATAGACCATGGAGCATCTAGCTGTACCCCACATCTGGGTGTACCCCACAAGTGGAGGTCACTGTTGTTATATTTGTGTCACGGGGGTCTTCTTGTCAAGGTCTCTGGTAGCTGTATGTCTTGTTGAAAACTAAATGAGTGCCAGGATTTTAAAACCTGGGAATGTGTTTCTATTTATGTGGGAAATGGTATGCCTTTAACTTTGAGTTGTTAAAGAAAAAGAGACAGAAGCATAGGTCGTTGAATTGAAAGTCACATTTTGCCAACCAGTTTCCCGACTCTGCCCAGAGTCCTAGCATGGACAGTGGTGCCAGTGCCAGAAAGGATGAGAATACAGACCAGGGTGTGAGTATTTGGGATGCATCGGCCAGTTACTTCTCAGAGCCTAACCAAATCACCTGAAGAAAACTTGGCACTTGAATGGGAAATTTCATTTATTGGCACAATTAAAGTACGTTGTACGCATAGCTCACTGCATTTGAAACATACAGACATAATATACAATAGCTTCTTTTTAGAATCCTGAAATTCCTGAGAAGATTTCTCAAGATGGTTATTATTGTCTGAGAGTCAAGTTTCTAGGATCTCCCCCCGCCCCCCAGAAGATAGTGGTTCTGACTTCAAGGTCTTAGAATTGGAACTTTTACCCATTTCCGCCAATGTCCCTACTATCCCTCAGGCACAGTAATGTGGGGATAGCATAGCTCGGACCAGCCAGAGATCAAAGATGTTGGCTTTCATTCCTCCGGGCTGACCCCCCAAGACTGAACTATTGTACGTGTATGTTAAATGTCCCGTATTATTTTTTTTAAAGCTACAAAAAATAAGGGACAGAATAATTAAGAATTTTAAGCTACTAGTGTTCTGTGGACATTATAAAGGAAACAGAAATTTAGACTAGTTCATTTCTGGAACCAATAAAAGCTATTGCTGTTACCTCTAAAAGCCGAAGACTAAAGTGATGAGGGGAATACACATGAAAGAGATAATAAAGAAATGTTAATGTAGTTCAAACATACGGTGTATGCACTGTCTGCTCCTTTCCCATCACTGACTTGCAGTTAATTCAAACGTATATAATGTATGTTGTTTGGAATTGGACTTCAGGTACACAGAATAGGACTTATCATTTGATTGGTTTGATTACTCTTTGATTCTCGAGCACAAGCCTCGTTGATCTCTATCTGTTCACTTATTTATGCTAAAACAAACACCTGTGAACCCAGTCCAGCCTAGACGATCCCCAATAACGTATTTCCATCTGTGTGTGGCACCTGTCCCATCACTTGCCTGCCCTCAGAAGTCGACCTCGTATCACACTCTGTTTATTATTCTCTTTTCTTTTTGTTCATTTTATCACACACACATATATATCCTGCATACATATATACAGATATCACATATGTATGGTATACGAGGTCTGACAATTAAGTTCATGAACTTGTTACAACAACATTGCTATCCTTTTTGGCAATCAGAGGGATTATTGATTATGGATTTGTACCAACAGGGCAAACAGTTAACCAAGTTTACTATTTGGAAGTGCTGAAAAGGCTGCATGAAGAAGTTAGATGATCTGAACTTTTCGCCAACAATTCATGGCTCTTGAATGACAACACAGGGCACTGTCTGTGAGGGAGTTTTTAGCCAGTAAACAAATAACTCGCTCCATACTCACCTGATCTGACCCTCAATGACTTCTTTCTTTCTTTACTCTAAAATAAAGGAAATATTGAAAGGAAGACAATTTGATGACATTCAGGACATCAAGGGTAATACAACAACAGCTCTGATGGCCATTCAAGAGTTCCAAAATTGCTTTGAAGGGTGGACTAGGCACTTGTGTTGGTGCATAGCTTCCCAAGGGGAGTAGTTTGAAGGTGACTGTAGTGATTTTCAGCAGTGAGGTATGTAGCACTTTTTCTAGGATGAGTTCGTGAACTTAATTGTCCGATCTTGTGTATGAGATGTGAGTAGTGAGATGAAGACCATTTACATATTTTTTCTTTGTGGAGAATGAAGTTTTGCTGATCCATTTTTGTTATTTCTTTACCCGCATCTGTCACATATCAAAATTTCATATGAGTGGTTTGTTTTGCGCTTTCTCTTCTGTCCCGTTGGTTAAGTTTTGTTTTTATCCCTGCAGTACTGTGTGTGCACGTGCACACACACACACACACACACACACACACACACACACAAAACATAATTACTAAACCTTTATAACGAGTGTTTATATTAAGTAGGACAAGTAGCATTCAACTCCTTTAAAATTTCTTGGTTATTCTTGACCTTTTGTTCTTCCATATAAACTTTACGATCAGCTTTGTCAATCTCCATATTAAAAAACAAAACAAAACAAAAAACCCAAAAAAATCTCTACTGGGATCTTGTTAGCATCATATCAAACCTATTGATTTATTGCTGAGAACTGATAATTTATGATATTTTCTACCCTTGAACATGGCTTTGGGAGAATGGTGTCATGTATTAGTTGCTGTTGAGAGCATCTACTGTACCCTGGAGGACATTCTCCCAGCCCCACAAAGTGTCATCCCCAGGCAGACCCTGTAATTGAGTCTTTACACATTCATTCCCTGCTTCAATCAAGGATGCTGCTGCAAGGTGATGGGGGGCAAGGTGAGACCAGCGAATGCCATTGGTTCCCTGGGCAGAAGCACTGTTGACAGGAAGGCAAAACCCCTATCCAAAGAAAATTCAAGTGAGAACAAAGTGCTGCCCCTTCCATCATGGAAGAGGTCAGTTGTAATCAGCCTTACATAGATGGCTGGCTGGACCTCCAGAGGATGGTGCATGTAAGGGGTCAGAGTTACCATGCTTCCGCTGTCTCCTTTTTGGTGGCCATACTGAATTCTGCAGAACCAGCTGTAATTCAGACCTGGGGTTTTATTTCCTCAGACATAGGACACTGTCTCTAAGGACACAGGTCCAGGTCAGGTCACAGGGGGCTCTGAATGTCTGTATCATTTGCTCTTGCAACTTCCTTGTGCCTTCAGACCTACCTGAGCCCTAACTCCTGCCTTCCACCTCCACTTGGTGGTGGGATGCCTCTATGGATGCCTGACTTCATGGCCTGGAGGCTCCCACAACTGTCCGTTAGTGATGGGCAGGCATCTCGGGTTGCGTGGAGACTTGGTGGTCCATGGTCAATTCCTTCTGGGATTTGGTGATAAGCCACCAACTGTTTCTCAAAAGGAGAACAATTATCTGCAGAACCGCTGAGAAGTCTGTGTGAAACACTGATGTGGGTGAAAAGTGGGAGCTTTCAGGGAAATCTGTGAAGACAAATGTGGCTAGTCACCCAAAAGGTGACTGAAGGAGGAACTCCATGGCAAGGGCTCTGAGAATCTGTTGCATCTGTGTAGCCACTACCTCTGTGCTGCAGCCAAGAGTCTGCTTGGCCACTGTTGAACTTGGGCAGAGGAGCAGGCTACGGGGCAGGGAAGAGTGAGCACCCACTGAAATCTGCCTGGACCCCTGTGACGGCCCACGGCCGGCTCTGACTGTGATGACCTTAGGGGAGGGTTGCATACTCCTCCCAAATCTGGCACAAATTCCTCTTCTGAGCCATTTGGAGAAAGGGGTTCTGAGAAATGGAACTCCCAGCAAAACCAAGCTGACCATAGATAATTCAGCCCAACTTTAAAAACGACAGTTTCCCTCCAAGATCCACTTGTATTCCAAGCACACCACAGGTGTTGATATGTACTGTTTTCATAATTCTTTTCAAATTTATGTTATGATTTCTTTTTCAGTCCAAAAGTTAGAGCTGTGCTTTTTATCCAACAGATATGTGGTAATTTCTAAGTTGTGCTTTTATTATAAACCTAATTTAAAATTGTTGTGATCAAAGAACATGGGTCTATGTGATCTCTTGGAAATTTTTTGCAAGTTGCCTGGTACATAATTTTAAAAAAAAATCCATGTGCACTTGAGAAGAATATTGTCCTTTCTGAGGTTGGGTGTGGAATTTTGTATTTGTCAATTAGGTCAAACTTGCTACATATGACATTTGAATCTTTGGCATTATTTGTTTTGTTTTCATTTTGCTTGCTTGACCTATTAATGGCTGGATGGAGGTGTTGAAATCTATTCTTGGTGGATTCACTTACTTCTTCCTCTAGTTCTATACATTTATACAATTTGAGGCTATTTTGTTAAGTTTATAAATGTTTCCAATTGTTACAATTGCATAGGAATTTTTATTTTATCTTTATCCTTAAAGTTATTTTATATTTTGTAAGATGTTAAAATAGCATATTTTCATATTTTTATTTTCAACCTTTCTGCATCTTTTTGGTTAATCCGTTCTCTTGTAAATAGCATAGAGCTGGGCTTTGTTTTATGACATAGTCTGTGAATCTGCCTTTTGATTGGCATGTTCAAACCTTTTATTTAATTATAATAATTAACTTATTTGCAGTAGTTTCACTTACTTGATATCTGTTTGGTATCTCTGTCTCAATTCCTTCTGCTTACTCTTTTATTTTTTGTCTTTTTTTTTTTCTTTTCTTTCAGTTTCTTCCCTCTGATGATTTGGAATTTATACATTTTATTTGTATTCTTTTGTTGGTCGCCCTTGAAATTTTATCGTCATAAATATTTCAACTTGGTCAGTCTTGACACCAAGGTCATTAAATGACCTTTGAACACTTTATCTGTAGTATTTCCTCTCCTGACTCTATTAAGCTTATTATTAAATATTTCAATTTTGTCTTTTTAAGCCTAGAAAATAGATACTTATTATTCTTTCAGATAGACTTTGTCTGTTTAGTTGTACCACAGTGTTTGCCATTGTATTTGTTCACCTCATTCTTTCATTTCATGCAGTCTTTTTAGAATTATTTAATTTCCTAAAAGTTTTTTTAGAGATTTCTTTTTTCAGTTATAGTTGACATTCAATATTAATTTACATTAGTTTCAGGTGTGCAGCTTAGCGGTTAGACATTTATGTAATTTATGAAGTGACCCCCCCATTAGTCTAATACCCACCTGGCACCATATATAGTTATTACCATATTATTGACTATATGCCCTATGCTGTACTTTACATTCCCATGACTATTTCATAATAGTAATTTGTACTTCTTAATCTCTTCACCTTTTTCACCCAGCCCCCCAACCCCTCTCCCATCTGGCAACCATTAGTTTGTTCTTTGTATTTATGAGTCTGTTTCTGTTTTGTTTGTTCATTTATTTTGTTCTTTAGATTCCACATATAAGTGAGATCTTGTGGTATTTGTCTTTCTATGTCTGATTTATTTTACTTGGCATAATATGCTGCAGGTTCATCCACATGGTCGTAATTGGTAAGATTTCATTCTTTATATGGCTGAGTAATATTCCATTGTATATATGTACCACCTCTTCTTTATCCAGTCGTCTATTGATGGGCACCTAGGTTGCTTCTATATCTTGGCTGTTGTAAATAATGCTGCAATGAACATAGGGGTGCATAGATCTTTTCAAATTAGTGTTTTGGATTTCTTCAGATAATACCCAGAAGTGGAATTTCTGGGTCATAAGGTAGTTCTACTTGTATTTTTAATTTTTTGAGGAACCTCCATACTATTTTCCATAGTGGTTACACCAGTTTACATTCCCATCAATAATCCACAAGGGTTCCCTTTGTCACATCCTCACCAACACTTGTTTGTTGGTTTATTGATGATAAGCATTCTGACAGGCGTGAGGTGATATCTCATTGTGGTTTTAATTTGCATTTCTCTGATGATTAGTGATGTTGCATGGTATATGCTTCCATTTATTTGTATCTTCTTCAATTCTTCATTGTCTTATAATTTTCCAAGTACAGGTCTTATACCTCCTTGGTTAAATTTATTCCTAGATATTTTATGTTTATGCAATTTTAAATTGGATTTTCTTCATTTCTCTTTCTGATAGTTTGTTATTGGTGAATAAAAATGCAACTGATCAGGATTCTCTCTATGTAGTATCATGTCATCTGCAAGTAATAATGGTATTACTTCTTCTTTTCCAATTTGGATGCCTCTTAATTCTTTTTCTTGTCCAATTGCAGTGGCTAGAACTTCCAGCACTATGTTGAATAAAAGTGATGAAAGTGGACATTCTTGTCTTGTTCCTGATCTTCAGGAAAACGCTTTTAGCTTTTCCCCATTGAGTATGATGTTAGGTGTGGATTTGTCATATATGGGCTTAATTATGTTGAGATATGTTCCCTCTCTTTCCACTTTGCTGAGGGTTTTGTTTTTAATCATAAATCAATGCTGGATTTGGTCAAATGTTTTTTCTGCATCTCTTGATATGAACATAGGATTTTTATCCTTCATTTTGTTTATGTGGTATATTACATTAATGGATTTGCAGATATTGAACCAACCTTGCATCCCAGGAATGAATCCCATTTGATCATAGATGATGATCTTTTTACTGTATTGCTGAATCCTGTTTGCTAGCATTTTGTTGAGGATTTTTGCATCTATGTTCATCAGGGATATCGACCTATAATTTTTTTTTTTTTTTTTTTTTGGAATGTCTTTATCTGGTTTTGGAAGCAGGGTCATACTGGCCTCCTAAAATGCGCTTAGGAGCCTTGCCTCATCTTGAATATTTTCTACTAGTTTGAGAAGGATAGGTGTTAATTCTTCTTTGAATGTTTGGTAAAATTCACCTTTGAAGCCAGCTGGTTCAGGACTTTTGTTTGCTGGGAATTTATTGATTACTGATTCAATTTCATTAGTAGTGATTTGTCCGTTCATGTTTTCTGTTTCTGATTGATTCAGTCTTGAAAGATTGAATGTTTGTAGGAATTTATCCATTTCTTCCAGATTTTCCAATTTGTTCGCATGTAATTGTTTGTAGTATTTTCTTATAACCCTTTGTATTTCTGTGATGTCTGTTGTTACTTCTCTTTCATTTCTGATTTTATTTATTTGGGTCCTCTCTTTTTTTGTGATGAGCCTGGTTAAAGGTTTATCAATTTTGTTTATCTTTTCAAAGAACCAGCTCTTTTTCATTGATCTTTTGTGTTTTTTAGACTATATTTCATTTATTTCCACTCTAATCTTTATTATTTTTTTTCTTCTACTCACTTTGGGCTTTGTTTGCTGTTTTTCTCTGGTTCCTTTAGGTGTAAGGTTAGATTGTTTGAGATTTTTTTTCTTTCTTGATGTAGGCCTGTATTGCTATGAGTTTCCCTTTTAGGAATGCATTTGCTGTGTCCCATAAGTTTGAAGTCATTGTGTTTTTATTTTAATTTCTCTCAAGGTATATTTTGGTTTCATTGTTAACCCATTCGTTGTTTGGTATCGTATTATTTAGCCTCTTCGTGTTTGTGTGTTTTTCAGGTTTTTATTTTTTATTTTTTTGAATTGATTTCTAGTTTCACATTATTGTGGTCACAGAAGACGCTTGATATGCTTTCAGTCTTCTTAAATTGATTGAGACTTGTTTTGTGGCCTAACATGTTATCTATCTTAGAAAACGTTCCATGTGCAATCGAAAAGATTGTATATACTGCTGGTTTGGGGTGAAATGCTCTAAAAATATTAATTAAGTACATCTGGTCTAATGTGTCATTTAAGGTTGCTGTTTTCTTGTTGATTTTCATTTTGGAAGATTTATCTATTGTTTTCAATGAGGTGTCAAAGTCCCACACGATGGCTGTAATACTGTTGATTTCCCCCTTTATGTTCATCAATATTTGTTTTATATATTTAGTTGCTCCTGTGTTGGGTGCATAAATGCTTACAAGGGTTACATCCTCTTGTTGGATTGATCCCTGTATCATTATGAAATGTTCTTCTTTGTTAGTTTAGCCTTTGTTTTAACATCTGTTTTGTCTGATAGTAGTATGGCTACTCAAGCTTTTTAGTTTGTTTTCATTTGCATGAAATAATCTTTTCCCATCACTTTGCTTTCAGTCTATGTGTGTCTTTCGATCTGAGGTTGGTCTCTTGTAGATAGCATATGTGTGGGTCTTGTTTTCTTATCTACTCAACTGTCTTATGTGTTTTGATTGGAGCATTTAATCCATTTACATTTAAAGTGATTACTGATAGATGCATAGTTATTACCACTTACTATTCATCTTTTTTCTTCTTCTTAAACAAGTTCCTTTAACATTTCTTGTAACATTGGTTTGGTGGTGATGAACTGCTTTAACTTTTTCTTGTCTGGGAAGCTCTTTATCCTTAGAGTCTAAATGATAGCTTTTCTGGTAGAGTAACCTTGGCTGTAGGTCCTGACTTTTCATCACTTTGAAAATTTCATGCTCATCCCTTCTGGCATGGAAAGTTTCTGTTGAGAAATCAGCCGACAGTTTTATGGGAGCTCCCTCATAGGTAACTAATTGCCTTTCTCTCGCTGCTTTTAAGATTCTCTCTTTGTCTTTAACCTTTGGCATTTTAATTATGATGCATCTTGGTGTGGGCCTGTTTGGAACATCTTGTGTTTCCTGGGCTGCATGTTTATTTCCTTTACCAGATTGGGAAGTTTTCCATCATTATTTCTTCAAATAGGTTTTCAATTCCTTTCTCTCTCTTCTCCTTCTAGTACCCCATATGATGCGAATGTTGGTATGCTTGATGTTTTCCCAGAGGCCTCTTAAACTGTCCTCACTTTTTGGATTCTTTTTTCTTTTTGTTGTTCTGATTGGGTGTTTTCTGCTACCTTGTCTTCCAAATTGCTGATTCACTTCTCCGCTTCATCTAATGCACTGTTGATTCCCTCTAATATATTCTTCATTTCAGTTATTGTGTTCTTCATTTCTGACAGGTGCTTTTTGTTGTCTATCTCCATTTTTATGTTTTCTATCTCTCTGTTGAAATTCTCACTGAGATCGTTGAGCAGCCTTATAACCAGCGTTATAACTCTGCATCTGGTAGATTACTTGTCTCCATTTTGTTTAGTCATTTTTCTGGCGTTTTGTTCTGTCCTTTCATTTGGGACATGTTTCTTTGTCTCCTCATTTTGGTTTTCTCCCTGGGTTTGTCTCTGTTAGGTAGAGTTGTTATGTCTCCTGGTCGTGGTAGAGTGGCCTTATGTAATAGGTGTCCTATGGGGCCCAGAGGCACACTCTCCCTGGTCACCTGAGCCTGGTACTCCAGGAGTGTCCTTTGTGTGGGTTGTGTGTGCCCTCCTGTTGTAGTTGAGTGCTGATTGCTGTTGACACATCATTGAGTGGGATTGACCCACAGGCTGACTGGATGTGAGGATTGGCCATGACCACAGCATACGAGCTGCTCTGCAGGGTCTAATCCATGGAGTAGGATTCACCCCAGTGGGCTCTAGTGCCTATTCAGACCACTGTTTGGGTTTGGCACTTTTGGGGCTAATTGGGTGATGCTCTGTTGTGGTCTGAACTGGCCACTGGGTACGTTGCTTCTGGGGCATCTTCAGAGGGGCTCTGAAGGTCAACTACTGCCTCTGATTGGCCTGGGCCTGGAGCTACAAAGTGATCTGTGTTTGATAACTGCCATTGTTGGACCAAGACAGGCTGCCACCAGTACCAGGCCTGGGACAGTTCATCAAAGGCACAGGACACCCAGAGGCCTGCTGCTGCCTGCCTATAAGGTTTAGCCAGTAAAAGAGCCTAGGGAAATATGGGAGTTGGTTGAGGAGCGGTTTTAGGGAATCACCAGGGTAGGGCGAGTGGTGTTCACCACCTTAATGCAGATTCAGGTTTGGTGCCAGTGCTGAGCCAGGGGCCACTCAGCATAAAAGCACAGGGCACATAGAGGCTAGAAGCCACCTGTCTGGAGCCAGTGGACCTTTGAGAGCTTTTTAAGAAAAACTACAGTATGAGCCTAGGCTGGCTGCCTGTCCCCGAAAGAGCCTCTGGCAGGGCATGAATTGGTTGGAGCCAGGTCCCAGGGAGGTACCAGGGTGGAGCGCATGAAGCTTACCAGGCCAATGCAGTTTCAGATTTGGCCATGTAAGGAGGGCTCAACACAAGAAAAACGGTGTCTGCCTGCCAGCTACATAGGAGGCAGGCGCAACACGGGCACAGTGGCGGCTGTCCCTCCAGCCCTCTTCCTAAGCCACACAACTCAGTTTCTTCCTGTATGTCTCTGGTGCCTCCTGAGCCATTGTCCCTCCACCAGAGACTCAGGTGTGAGTACCTGCAAGTGCCTGAGTCTGTGTGGGCCCTTTAAGAGGATGCATGGGTTTCCTGCAGCCTTCCATCTCACCCAGACAGACGCAATCCATGCTGATTTTCACAGCAAGATGTTATGGGGCTTCTCTGCCTGGCGCTGGAATCCTGGGCTGGGGAACCTGGTGTGGGGTTGGGGTCCCTCGCTTCTCAGGGAGGAACTCTGCAGTTGAACTATTCCCTCCAGATTCTCAACTGCCACTTGTGGGTGTGAGACCTGCTTATTATAGTCTCTGCCTCTCCCGTTAGTCTCTGCATGGCTTCTTCTGTATATCCATAGTTATAGGACTTGTGTTCAGCTAGTCTTCTGATGGTTCTTCAGGTTGATTGTTCTATAATTTAGTTGTAATTTTGATTGTGGTCGTGGGAGGAGGTGAGCACAGCATTTACTTTGCCATCTTGATCAGAGCTAGAAAGCGTTTCTCAGTGGTAAATTCCTACTTTAAAAAATTATTTATATGTAAATGTTTGTATTTTTGCTCTTATAAAAAAACAAAAAACACCTGATTTTTTAGCTATACAAGGTTGACTGTTATTTTGTGCTCAATAATTTGCCATTACTGTCTTGCTGTTGAAATTTCTGCTCTCATGTTAGTTGTTGTTCTTTGGATGATCCTTCCGTTTTCTTTGGCCACTCTTAAGATGTTCTCTTCATCTATTAACATTTTGCATTTTTATCATCATGTAAATATGTTTGATTTATTTTTGTTTAACTGGCATTGTGGAGTTGTAGAATATTGGTTTTTGTTAGTGCTGGACAATTCCCAACTGATCTGTCTTGATATGAAATTTCAAGTGTCTTCTTTTTGTAATTCAGGAACTCTAATCAGATATGTTATACCTTCTTATTCTTTTTATTCTATTTTCCATGTCTTAGGCTTTCTTATAATTTTTATCTCCTTACATTTTTATTGCATTGTATTTAAATTCTTTGGTTTATCTTTCACTTCACTAATTTTTAAAAAACTGTGTCTTTCTTTTTTTTAAAAAAACCCAATTGTTTAGCTTTTATTTACGTGATTATATTTGTCATTTTCAAGTTCCATTTTCTCTGTACCTTAGTGACTCCTGTAGTATTGTTATCCTTGAAATTGCTGCCTTCATTCATTTCAACATGTCACATGCAGCTATTCTGTATTCTCTGGCTGTCAGTTTTGACATCTGTTATCCTTGGAAATCTAAGCCATTTACAGTAGTACCACGGTTTTCGAACATCTTCGTTGACGAACATTTCAGTTTACGAACGCCATAAATCCAGAAGTAAATGCTTCGGTTTTCAAACACGCCTTGGAAGTCAAATATGTCACGCAGCTTCTGCTGAATGCAAGATCCTGAGGCCTAGCTGTCGGCTGTTTTCAAATGTTTCAGAATTCAAATGGTCTTCCAGAAGAGATTACATTCGAAAACCGAGGTACCACTGTATTACTTGTTTTGGACCCTTGTTCTTAGTGACTCTGCTCATTCTGGTGATTTTTATTGTAAGAGGTTGTTTGATTGTCATTGGTAGGAATATTGACATTCTACGTGAGTAAGTTTTTCCAAAGACTAGTTTGCTCCTGTTTCCAAGATAGCTGGGATGTGCCCCAGTCAATGTCTGCTTTGGGTCCCTTTCACCATGGTCCATGTTTTGTGCTTCTGCATCCTGCCAGGCTTCTCAGCCTCCAGGCATCTCTGGCACCCCTTGTTGCTTACAATGCATGGGTGGCTCTTGCTCTTCCCAGCAGCCCTTAGCTCCATGCCTTTGTGCACTCATTTTCTTTGTGGGGGTTGTAGGGTCGGGACAGAAGGTTGAGGGGAGGAGAGGGGGAAAAGTTGGAGACCTTGTCTTCATTTTGTGAAACTAGAAGTGCCTCCTGGAACATTTTGTATTTGGGGTCCAGTTCTTATAGAAAGAGAAGTCCTTTAAAGTATGATACCTGATGTGGAACCATTTCCCATGTAAAATACTTTGTGTCTTTATCCATAATCTTAATATGTGAGTGAGAGTGCTGGCTTGTGTGATAGGAGCTGAGAATAAGTAAATATGGCCAGAGCCTAGGCCATAATTTGTATTTATGTAACACGTTACTTGCATAATTACAAGCAGTGGCTGATACATCTTTTAAGCAGTTGGAAAGTGGTTCATCTTTCACATACCTATAATTTACGTGTTTATTTCAAAAATATTTCTATGTTGTGGATTGTTCAGCATGACAAATTGACTAAAGTTTAAGTATGAGAAGGCTTTCAGTTTTTCAGAATTAGTTTTGCATTTTACATTTAGATCTATGGTCCATTTTGAGTTAATTTTTGTGAACGTTTTAAAGTATTTGCCTAAATATACTTTTGGGGTTCTTTTGGCATGCAGATAGCTATTTAGTTTATCTAAGATCTTTTGTTGAAAATACTATCCTTTTTCCATTGAGTTGTCTTTTTTCCTTTATCAAAGATCAGTTAACTCCATTTGTGTGGGTCTGTTCTCTTCCATTGATCTACTTGTCTATTTTTCCAATACCATCCCGTCTTGATTACTGTAGCTTTACAGTGAGTCTTGGAGTCAGGAAGTGTCAGTCCTCCAGGTTTTTTCTTCTCCTTCAACATTGGGTTGGCTATTCTGGGTCTTTTTGCCTCTCCATAGAGAATCAGTGTGTTGCTAGCTACAAATTAACCTCCTGGGATTTTTATTGGGATTGCACTGAATCCATAAATTAATTTGGGAAGAACTGACATCTTGACAATATTGTCTTCCTATCATGTGCACGGACTAGCTCTCCATTTATTGAGATCATCTTTATTTCATCGCAGTTTTAGAGAAATTTTTAATCAATTTTTATTTACTCTTTTCACACCTCATTGTAAATAAAGTATCACTATATATGTGGAAAAGAGTAAAACATGCATTTTCTATTATATCACACACACGTATATTATGTGTGAATGAAAATATATAGCTGCATGCATACACCTGCACTCAAATATATCTCATAGCTAAAGGCTGATTTCTTTTTGTCCAATGGCAACCCTTTCAAATAATGTGTGGTAATAAAGTAAATTATCATTTAGAACGCAAAATGGGCATCATTTCAATAATGAATAGTCAGGCTAGCCTTGGCGAGAAAGTACTGAGATTTGAAGGGAAAAAGGACGTGCTGGTCCTCACAATAACAGTCTCTCTTATTGTGGGGCGCCTGTCAGGCACAAATACCCTCCGACCACGCCGTGTCCCTACTGCTGTTCACACTAAGACCCAGGCTTAGGGGGGCCCAGAGCTCACCCCGACTCACGCAGAAGGAACTGACAGAAACAGTTTCTACCTGCAGTCTCTGGGACTTCAACACACGTCACTAAAATATTTTTTATAGAAAAGCAGTGTTTTACATTAGATTGGCCCTTACTGTCTAAGTGAAAAATAGTACTGTTTAATGAAAAATAAAAGAAATGCATGTGGAAACGAAGGAAACTACAGACAATCTGTTGCTCCATGAAAAAGCCTCTAAGAAACAAAGGAGCTGTCACATAATAAATAAAAGAGATGGGTATTTAATAGGTCTAGCAATTAGAAGCCATCCAAAATCACCAGCAAATGCATTGAAAATGAAAGAATGGTGTTGGAAGAGAGTGATAGGAACCCATTACCATAACACTGGATGAGACCATGCCCAGCATCTCCCTCTCAAAGGCGTTTTAGTGTGCTTCATTTAGTTTGTGTTATATGGTATTTTCTTCTTACCTTTTACAAGGCATATTTAAAGGCCTTTGAGTACATTTTAGTACTAATAAAGGCAATTTAGTACATTTCATTTAGTTTGCATTATGTCATATTTTTTGCATGAAGGGAGAAAGGGTTGGGGTGCATAAACATATTTAATTTAGATTAACAATGTTTTTAATGTTTTAGGTTGCTTTATTTTCAGCTACTCTGTTTGTTTTATACTCTGAATTTTGAAAACTCAACCAGCTCCAGAAGAAAACAGCCACGGGGTGTGTCTTGTGGCTTCATTCATCTTCCCGTTCACGGGGAGGGAGGGGGACCGTGGCACACACGGTCTCAGGGCATTCCTTTATTCAGTTTTCTTTGCCTTAAGAAAAATGCGTGATGCCAACAGTGAGACTAGGAAAGAATGTAGTTTATAAGCTTATACATTCTTTAATGAATACTCTACTGTTTTTCCTTGACACTCTTATAAAAGATTCTATTTTGTGGAGAAATCTATATTAAAACTTGCTTGGAATTATAGTTCAAAGGGAAGTGCGGAAATAATTGATGGCTGTTCTCTTTCTAGAAGAGCCCCTATCCTTCAGTGGGCTCCAGTTTTCCAGGGGGTTGGGTCAGAGGCCTCATGAGCAGCAGCTGACCATCTCCCGCCATTGGCCATCGGGGAATCTGCTCCCCCACTGAGGTAGGGGACACTGCTTGAACATCCTCCTCTGATGTGTGGAAAAGACCTGGTAATGTTGGAATCTGGTGATCAGGGTTAGGCCACCAGCCCCCCCAGGATCACATTATGATTGAGGGGCGTTCCTATGCCCCTTCCTCCCTAAAATATATATTCACAGTTATAGTTTACAAGTGTGTTGGCATGAAGAGTTATGTAATTTTTGACCCTAAAAGCTTGTGGGTTTTTTTTCCTTCTGGTTTATTAGGGGACCCCAGGTCCTGTATCCCCTGTGCCTAGTGGAAAAGTCACCTTGAGGCCCAGACAAGTCACTTCTCAGTGATGAAGACCCTGATATTTAAAAGACGAAAAGTGAGGTAGAGACTGGCATGTTTCAAGCCTCGCACAGCGTGACATCTTAGCCGTGTCCCCAGCACTGTGATCACCTGGGCCCTTGTCCACAGTTAGCTCTTTTACAAGGAAGTGCAGGAAAAGTGCCTCCAGGTAGCCCAGTTTGTCCTCCACTTCCTGGAGGGACTCCATCACAATCTTTCTGTCCCTTTAGCTCCTAATTTTCACTTTATGTATATTTTCGTACCATTTTCAGTCTTTCTGGTGAAATAAGAGCCAATAAAGTCAACAGTTGTTTCTCCCCTACGGAGTTAATGAAATAAATGAAAAGTCACACTGGGAGAACAGTTGTCCTGGTGATCCCTTAGCTTCCTGTCCACAGCTCAGTTAAGTTTAATTTGGGAGATGCAAAATAAAGTCAGTTTCTGTGGCTCCCTGTGTGCAGCAATCCTAATCTCAAATCCCATTTGCCCAGCGGACATGCTGTCGTGTCCATGCTTACGTTGACGCGGGGTGTCTGAGTGCTGGGGAGCCCTGGCAGCCTGGTGGAGAGCTGATACCCTTTTGCAACGATTGTCACATGTGTCTGAGGGTAAGAATACAACGTAGGCACTTAGTCATGGGCAAAAATAGCCATGGAGGGAGAGCATAAGAACATCACATCTGATCCTCTTGTCTTTTGCCAGTTCTGGAAACATATGTTCGTTTGGTGACTCAAGGGCTGGCGCCACTTGGTGTAGCCCATCGTCTCTGCACAACCGGAGGGCAGAATACTGACCCTAGATCCCTGGGCTGGAGCCCCGGTACTCTGTCCCTCACTGGTTCGGTCACCCCATGGCAACTCATTTTCATTCTTGGTGTTCCAGTTTAATCCCCTGTAGAGTGTTGCTAACACCAGTGCCCCCTCATAGGGCTGTCGTGAGTATTAACACGTTGCGTACGGATCACGAGAATCTTCGTTTTTTTCTGAGCCATGTGTTAAGAACGGATAACGAGAATTCTCATTTTTATTGTTTACTCTTTTTACTTTGCACATTTTATTGAATTATTTGTGTTTCGTTAATAACAAAGGAAGCTGCTTTCTGCAGTATCACACCAGGAGGGATTACTAACATCATAGGTGAGTAAATCCTAAAAAATTCCATAGAAAAATAATAAATGACATAGAAGCATTTACGCTTTAAAGAGAAGAGTGCATTTTAAAGTAGTTTCTTTTAAAAACCTGCTGGAACAGAGGGGTATGAGGGATTTAAACCCCGCCGTACGCAACGTGTTAAAGAGGTTAAAACTCGTAAGAGCGCTTAGCCCAAAAATGCATCTATTGGTATTTCCTAGGGTTGTTTCTGTCATTTCCCCAAGTGTTACTTAACACCCATATAACAGAGAGAGAAAGAGAGGTGGAGTCATCAGGGTGAGCCTGGGTCCCTTTTTTCCCTGTTCATGTTGACTTGCACTGGGGGTGGTTTGATATCTGTGGTCAGTGGTTTGATGTCTGGATGAGGCCATCTCCAGTGTGAAGTTTAACTGCTTATGTGGTGAGTGAACCTGGTTGCAACCAGGAAAGCGGAGGGGTTCACCAGGCTCCATCCAGTGTTAGACGGAGCCACCACGTAAGTCCCAGCTTTTACTGTAACTACTAATATTCTAAAACCTCAGCGGAAGTTCTCAGGGCCTCGGGCAGAAGGATTTTTTGTTTTGTTTTTTTGATTTGGGTGTTTCAGGAACTGAACGTGTTAGGTGAGGTTTGAAGACCTCAAACTGCATTTCATCCGGCAGTGCGTGCTCTTCACAGTCAGGTTCCAGCATAATGTTTCGCAGAAGCTAAAGCCTAAACCCATGCTTTTATCATCAAAGGAAGCATGATGTCTCTTACGTTGTGCTGAATTGTGTGGAATTGAAGTAGTGTGCCTTTTGGGGGCGATGGTTAGAAAGAGATACAACGTGTGATCAAAGAATACGGTGAATGTTTAAATAAAATTAAAAAAAATTACAAGACACGTTGCCATTAATCCCCCTCAAAATACTCCCTCTCATTTCAAACACACTTATCCCATCATTCTTGCCACTTTCTGAAGCAGTTCTGGAAGTCCTCTTTCATGAGTGTCTTTAGTTGAGCTGTTGTGGCTGCCTCGATGTCCTGAGTTGATTCAAACATTTACCTTTCATGGTCACTTTGACTTTGGGGAAGAGCCAGAAGTCACACAGCACCAGATCTGGTGAATAAAGTAGATGAGGATACACCATGATATTTTTAATTGACAGAAATTGCCGTACCAGAAACGACATGTGACACAGAGCGCTGTCATGATGGATGATGATTTATGGCACACTTTGAAACACACCTTCTCTTAACTGTAGCTCACACCAGACTGCACCAAACAAGTTGAAACTTGTCACACACTGTGACTAAGTTTCAACAGCCGTTTCCCATACTGAAGATCCCTGCCTTTCCGTTGGCTGGCACTCGGTAGCAGCAGTCACCATATTTTGTGATAACAAGAGAAAGGCTCTGTGTCACACATCGATTCTGGTATATGGCAATTTCTGTCAAATGAAAACATTATGGTGTGTCTTCATCCACCTTATTCACCGGACCTGGCACCGTGTGACTTCTGGCTCTTCCCCAAAGTCAAAATGATTCAGGACATGGAAGCAGCCACAATAGTGCAAACTAAAGACGCTCATGAAAGAGGACTTCCAGAACTGCTTTAGAAAGTGGCAAGAGGATGGGATAAATGTGTTCGAAGCGAGGGAGGAGTATTTTGAGGAGAGTTAATGGCAATGTGTTTTTTGCTGTAATATATATATTTTTTAACTTAAACATTCACTGTATTTTGTTTATTATACCTTGTACACAGAAAATGAGCATTAGTGTGCAAATGTGGATTTTAAAAACATGCGTCAGTAAGAGGCTAGTAATAAACCCCTATCTGCTCTTTGCTACTGGAGCTCAAGAGAGGTGGGGAAGGAAACCAGAAAAATGGCTGTTCTTCCAAGTATTTCCCACTCTCTTATCTTCTATAATTAGTACTTTCTGTCCCTTCTCTATTAACCTGTGATCCCGTTGAAACAGTAATTGCCATGCATTGAAATAAGAGCTCATCACTTTGGAGACTGCGATAGGTTTTAGATTTTTTAAAAATAAAACATTTCAAACCACTTGGAAGCCTTGGTTTTCTACGGCCAGGGCATGTCTTACCCTGTAATGCAGACAGTGAAGTTAAGTTGGTTGTCTTATTTTAACCTGATATTATGTGGTTTTGCGTTCACTTTTGAATAAAATCCATTTCTCCATTTTCCAGGGAAAATTTAAATTTGATGGCATAGCTGTTTTGCATAACTTAGGTGTCTAACATTTGGATATTTATATGGGAAAGCATGGCTGTTTCATAGGAAAATTACATTTTCAGAAGTTTAAACTGTTTTGCTTCTGAAATAACTTTTAAAACTCAATATATTTTGACACTGCTGAATGTCGATCACATTTTGATAACTTATATCATCGCTGCCATGCTGTTTCTGAACTGTACCTTTGCGATATTTTTTTCTCTTAGGAAGTTGAAGACCACGTGGCGTTTTTAATAACAGTTCCCACCGCCCTGGCAATTTTCTTTGCGATATTCATCCTCGTCTGCATCGAGTCTGTGTTCAAAAGGCTGCTGCGCCTCTTCTCGGCGGTGATATGGCTCTGTCTCGTGGCCATGGCCTACTTGTTCATGTGTTTCGGAGGCACCGTCTCTCCCTGGGACCAGGTAAGGTGTGAACCTGGGTTTATCTCTTCTTCAGCTGCTCTGCTTTGTGACGTCCTTAATTCTGTGAACTGGGCCGTAAACTGTAGCTGGGAGACCTTTCACTGAGAAACAGGTCTTTTGGAAAAGTTGTTTTGGCGGTGACCGCCTGTCTGAAGTCACATGATGCCCAGGACGCTTGGTCCTGCCGGCAGCCAGGGCACACGCCTGGGTCTCACTTGTCACTGATTTTAGATGGCTAAGTCTGAGTTTACACCTCACACCACATTCCAGTAGA
Source organism: Rhinolophus sinicus (assembly GCF_036562045.2). NCBI lineage: Eukaryota > Metazoa > Chordata > Mammalia > Chiroptera > Rhinolophidae > Rhinolophus > Rhinolophus sinicus. The sequence continues at coordinate 195,052,321 of NC_133753.1, read as the reverse complement.
TCCATCTTCTCCTGGCCCCTGAATTTTCCTTTATTCCAGAATTCCTCTGGGATGGGCACTGACCTTGTGCTTCAAATCCTCAAAGACTGGTAGTTGCCCTTGAACCCTTTCTCAGTCACTGGACCTTCCTCCTTAAAGAATTTCGTGACACTGATTTGGTATGAACATGATATGTTATAGCGATAGGACCACTTCCATACCTGTTAGGAAACCCCCCAGCTCTTCATGTGGAACCTGGTGAGGCTCTTGGCTGAAAAAGTGGCTCCATCTGGAGGATGGTAGGTCTTTCAGAGAGTGCAGTCTAAAGAATGGATGTCCCCGTTATGCTGTTGCCACCTGGCTATATCCCGCTGACCTCCGGACTGCACGGTGTTTGTCCAGGACTCAGGCAGGTCCTGCTTGCAGATAGGGGTGTGCAAGTTACCAGCTTTAAGCTCATAATTGAAGGCTTGGGGCTCTGCAGCCACGCAGTAAGAGTGAATTCAGCACTGAGAGGGGCGTCACAGAGTTGCTAGGGACCCAGGAGCCAGAGTGGGAGAGGAACAGGAGCCAGGAGTGGATAAAGGAGGAGCCATCCTTGGGAGCAGGGGACCCTGAGGGAGAGTTGCTGTAGAGGCCAAGGGAGAAGGGAGATTCGAGGTGGGAATAGACAAAAGGGTCCAAGTACCTGGGCAAGGGATGGAGCATTCCTGGTGTGCGTTACTCGGAGAGAGCGCTAGTTGAGCTGCAAGTTGAGGTTTCTGGTGGGTTCTGTCAGTAAGTCATCCTGTGAGCTCAGCCAAGCCATCATCATGTTTGGGCCTCAGTTTCTGCTGCAAAGGGAGAGGACTGCAGTGAGAGAACTCAGGTTGGTTTCTCTGGCTCCAAAGGACACTGTTGTAGTGAAGAATTGGTGGCACCAGCTTTCCTCTCTTGCCGCTCCCTGGAGAGGCTCCAGGGGCGCTGGCTGTCTCCTTGTCATGCTTGCCTTCAGGCCCTTTGGGGGGCTGGGCACACACGCCGTGCTCGGGTCTGCTCAGCTTGCGTCCCAGCTCTGCCTCTCTTGGTCATGTGCCTGCTCCCCGCCCTCACCCAGCGCCTTTCCTGGTGCTCGTGGCCCACAGCCCCTCCGGCCTTCGCCTTCGCGCGCACACCGCACAGAAGGAGGAGACCGGTCAACAGCACATGTTTCCTGACCTGTGGCCTGGGCCTACGGCCCCTCCTTGCACCAGTGCCACTTTCCTTAAGCACCTAGCTTCCGAAGGAGCCTTACTATCTGGAAGAGCAAGCACCCCCTCCTTTATCTTTTGTTTTCCCGTTGTTCAGAATTTCCTTAGCTCACTTTCCACATGAATTACAGAATCTGCCTGTCATGTTCAGTGCACACTCAGTTGGGATCTGGATTTAAATAAATCATGTGGCGTTTCCTAGTTTTTGCTTTGAAAGATATTTAACAACTAGGGAATAATAGAAGGATACTATAAAAAAATCCCCGAGATTTGCCCTTTTTTTGTATTGTCTTTCTGTAGAATGACATGGCATGTCTCTCCAGTAATTCTGGTTTTCTTTTACGAGTCTGTCCTCCATAGAGTATTTTTTTTTCATGAAATCAGTAGTAATGTTCCTTAGACTTGTTCTGAGGTACCTAAAAATGTGTTTCTGTTTCCTAAAAGGGTTCTTTTCTTTTTTTTAAATTGCCTTTTCTATTTAACGTCTATGCATAAAGATACTGTTGCATTTTGATGTTGAACTGTCTGCAGCCATTTTGGTGACTGTTCTTAGCTCTATTGGTTTATCTGAGGGTCTCAGTTTATTTATAAAGACAGTATTACCATCTCCAGATAATGAACATTTCTCTCCCTTTCAAATCCTTACTCACTCTCCTCTCAGGTGCTGCGTTGTCTGTGTTAGCCAGGACTCTCCATGCAATGTCCATTCAGAGTGACAGTGGCATTGGACCTGTTTCCATCTTAACTGGGACAGCAGTAATTTCACCAGTAATATAATGTTTGTTTGATTGTTACTATTATTTTAATAGAACCAGTCAGTCTAAGGACCTCCCATCTGTCTGGAATGTTCTTCCACAGCTTGTTGACTCCCGTGCTCCTTTCATTAACCTCATGGACC